>NC_136402.1:2856282-3456282 GCF_965140285.1 Lepidochelys kempii | reverse complement strand
CGTCACCTGCCTGGCATACAACTCCTGGGCTTTTACCCTCAGCCCACAGCGCCAGCCCCCTGGCAGAATGCAACAGATAGCGAGAGACAACGCCTGGGCCAGCCATACCCGGCTGCCTGCACCCTGGGCGGGGGAATTGTGGGAGGACCAGACACCAGGGGATCAGTCACCGCCCTGAATGCGATGCAGCAGGGAGGCAGATTCTGATCTGTCACCAAGTCCCCTCCCGGAGCCAGGGAGAGAACCCAGGAGTCCTGGCTCCCAGCCCTCTGCTCTAACCACTAGGCACCTCTAACCTCCTTCCTGTTCAACACAGCTTCATCTTTGTCCCTCCCCCAGGGGAGCACTTCCTTGACCCCACTGTTAGTTCCCAGCCCCCCTACCCCCAAGTGGGCCAGTAGCCCTCTGTCCTAGCTGCAGTTGGGGGAGGGGGGAACAGCAAGGCCTCCTGCCCCCACTCACGGGGTCAATGTGGAGGTCAGCCCCCCCCCCCCAACCTGGCTGGGCCTCCTCTCACTCTTCCATTACCTGCCCCACTCCCCCCAGCTCTCTGCCCCCCTCCCTGCCTTTGTGCTTCCTCCCCCCACCCCCATCTATCACAGTCCTCTAAGACAGGACTTTGCCAGGCTAACAAAGGCCCCTCCCCCACTCCATCTCCATGGCAACAGCAGACCATAAAAGTGGGGGCACCCCCCCATGTGTGGGGATGAATCAGCCACAGCAGAGGGGAGCACAGCGTCTGTCTCTCTGTGTGTGTGTGGGCGGGGGAAGGGTTTTCATGAGTGTGTGCAGGTGAGGGGCAATGGGGGGGGTCTCTGTGACCCACCCCAGAGCCAGCTGCACCTCAGTCCTGGGTGTGGAGGTGTGTCCTGTATAAACAGCCCCTGTTCCCCCTGAGAAATGGCTGCATCTCAGTGCTGAGCGAGAGGTCCCTGTATAAAGAGCCCCTGTGACCCACCCCAGGGGTGGCTGCATCTCCTTGCTGCGCATGGGGTCCCTATATAAACGGGGGGGGGGGCGCGTGGCAGTTGTTTATATGCCCAACACTGAGATCATGCAGGTGCTTCTGGGGCAAGTTGCAGGGGCTGTTTATACAGGGATCCCTCACCCAGCACTGAGATGCAGCCACCTCTGGGGAAGAACATGGCAGCTTGTTACATGAGGTGCCCAAGCTGATGAAATTTGCTCCTAGGGGCAGGGGGCACAAGCCATTGAGATGGGGGCTGGGTTCAGAGCCCTTCCCAGGCATGGTCTGCCAGTGTCTGACCTTCTCATGTGGCCATTCCCAGTCCTGCATGGGGGGCTGAGGGGCTGATCTAGTAGCTCTCTGGGGGCTAGGTCATACGAGGGGCAGGGTGGCTTGGGGTCTTGGGGGGGGCATTGAACGAGGGATATGCAGGACTAGCCACGTGGCCCAAATGCTTCACGCACAGTGAGAGACAGTCCCTGCCCCAAAGGGCTTCCAGTTTAATTGCACAAATGGTGGGAGGGGAAACTGAGGCAGAAGTCTTGAGCGGTGATTCGATCACGGTCAGCCAACCGTAGCAGAGCTGAGGTCCCAGGAGTCCTGATTCCCAGCCTCACCGCGAACCCCTGCTCTAAACTACTTGACCCCACTCCCTTCCCAGAGCCAAGGATAGAACCCAGGAGTCCTGACGCCCAGGGTCCCATGCCCTCCCTGTACCCTGGCTTTACCCACTAGACCCCACTCCCCTCCTTTCAACTCCTTGGTCTAAACTCACCCCTGGCATTAATACCATTGGGGCTTCTGGGGTGACACTGGCTTCTCTGCCCTGGGCTTTGGGGTGAGAAATGACTCCCCTTTTCCCTCCTCTGCCCACCAAGGCCCCCAGCCCCCCAGGCTAGTTGCCACAGTGGCAAATGGGCTTTAAAGAAAAAAACATAAAGGCAGTTGGGAAAATTTAAGGCATGGTTGCCATGGAGATCTCGTCCTAAATACTGGCAATTAACGAGGCCAACGTGCGCCGTGCCGGGATGAGGAGATGCTGCCGGAGGCTTTGTCCCCCCCTCCCCCCGTCCCCATCCACAGGCACAGCCATCCAGATCGGCCACTGCACTCGGGGTACAACCCCTCCGTGGGATAACGGTGCTGCCCCCTGCAGTGCCCGGGCAGGGCATGAGGTGCCACCCCACCCTCACCCCCATGAGCCCCAGACTAGTGCCTGTGGGCCGAGGGGCCCTCATCCCCCATCCCCCAATGGTTGCCCATTCGCGGCTGGGGCTGCTGGCGCCGGTTAGTGCCAGAGGTACCTTTGACCCCTCGGGAGGGGGGACGGGGGGGATGTCTCAGGCCATGGCATGGCTGGGTGGGTAGCTGAGGGGGCACAGCTCCCTGCCAGGTCCAGTTTGAGCACCGAAGTTGTGTCTGGCTGTCGTCACATGGGGACCAGATGGAGCAACAGCCACAGGGAGAATGACACTGGAACCGGTTCCTTCTGTCCATCTATCCACTCATCCATCTGTCTGTCTACCATCCCTCCATCTATCCACTCATCCATCCGTCTGTCTGTCTACCATCCATCCATTCATCCACTAATTCATCCATCCATCTATCCACTCATCCATCCGTCTGTCTACCATCCCTCCATCTATCCACTCATCCATCCGTCTGTCTACCATCCATCCACCCATCCATCCATATGTTTGTCTACCATCCCTCCATCTATCCACTCATCCATCTGTCTGCCTACCATCCATCCACTAACCCATCTATCCACTCATCCATCTGTCTGTCTGTCTACCATCCATCTATCCACTCATCCATCTGTCTGTCTACCATCCCTCCATCTATCCACTCATCCATCCGTCTGTCTGTCTACCATCCATCCATTCATCCACTAATTCATCCATCCATCTATCCACTCATCCATCCGTCTGTCTACCATCCCTCCATCTATCCACTCATCCATCTGTCTGCCTACCATCCATCCACTAACCCATCTATCCACTCATCCATCTGTCTGTCTGTCTACCATCCATCTATCCACTCATCCATCCGTCTGTCCACCATCCCTCCATCTATCCACTCATCCATCCGTCTGTCTGTCTACCATCCATCCATTCATCCACTAATTCATCCATCCATCTATCCACTCATCCATCCGTCTGTCTACCATCCATCCATCCATCCACTAACCCATCTATCCACTCCTCCATCCGTCTGTCTACCATCCATCCATCCATCCACTCATCCATCCGTCTGTCCACCATCCGTCTATCCACTAACCCATCTATCCACTCCTCCATCCGTCTGTCTGTCTACCATCCATCTATCCACTCATCTGTCTGTCTACCATCCATCCATCCATCCATCCATCCATCCATCCATCCATCCGACTACCCATCCAACCATCCACCATGTATCCATCCATCTATTCGCTGATCCAGCCATCTGGCTACCCCTCCATCCACCCCTCCATCTGTCTGTCCCTCTATCAGTCCATCCACCTCGCCACCCTGCCCCTTGGTGGAGGGCTGTTACTCCCTGCTGAGCCAGCTGCACATGGGGGTGCGGTGCTGACCTTGACTAGACCCGCCCCTCGTCTCTTGGGGATTATACAGCGAGGAACCGTCCCAAGGCACAAACACTCCCTCTGTCTGCTGCGGACCCAAACGGGCTTTTAAACTGACCTAGCTGAAGTGGTGCAGACGACACTAAACTGGGAGGAGAGGTAGCTACGCTGGAGGGTAGGGATAGGATCCAGAGGGACCTAGACAAATTAGAAGACTGGGCCAAAAGAAATCTGATGAGGTTCAACAAGGACAAGTGCAGAGTCCTGCACTTAGGACGGAAGAATCCCATGCACCGCTACAGACTAGGGACCGAATGGCTCGGCAGCAGTTCTGCAGAAAAGGACCTAGGGGTGACAGTGGACGAGAAGCTGGATAGGAGTCAACAGTGTGCCCTTGTTGCCAAGAAGGCCAATGGCATTTTGGATGCATAAGTAGGGGCATTGCCAGCAGATCGAGGGACGTGATCGTTCCCCTCTATTCGACACTGGTGAGGCCTCATCTGGAGTACTGTGTCCAGTTTTGGGCCCCACACTGCAAGAAAGATGTGGAAAAATTGGAAAGAGTCCAGCGGAGGGCAACAAAAATGATTAGGGGACTGGAACACATGCGTTATGAGGAGATGCTGAGGGAACTGGGGATGTTTAGTCTATGGAAGAGAAGAATGAGGGGGGATTTGATAGCTGCTTTCAACGACCTGAAAGGGGGGTTCCAAAGGGGATGGAGCTCGGCTGTTCTCAATGGTAGCAGACGACAGGACAAGGAGCAATGGTCTCAAGTTGCAGTGGGGGAGGTCTACGTTGGATATTAGGAAACACTATTTCACTAGGAGGTTGGGGAAGCACTGGAATGGGTTACCTAGGGAGGTGGTGGAATCTCCTTCCCTTGAAGTTTTTAAGGTCAGGCTTGAGAAAGCCCTGGCTGGGATGATTTAGTTGGGGATTGGTCCTGCTTTGAGCAGGGGGTTGGACTAGACACCTCCTGAGGTCCCTTCCAACCCTGATCTTCTATGATTCTAACCACTAGACCCCACTGCCCTTCCAGAGCTGGGAAAAGAACCCAGGAGTCCTGCCTCCAGAGAAGGGACTTCAGCCCAGTGTTCAGACAAGCATCCCAGGCACACCCGTCGCTGGGTACAGGAGGTGAGCGAACTTGCCAGGTGAGCCCGGTGCCTGGTACAACACGGCCCCTGGCACCGAGTGAGGGGACATCTGGCTGTCAGAGCCCAGGGCTCCCTTCTGGGCACCCACCTGGCTGGCCCCACCCTGCTCCAATCACCCAAATTCAAACCAGACCAGTCTGGGGACATGATCTGATGCCTAGAGGTGGGGGCTGGGCAGGCGGGACTCCCCCTCCCCCAGCTCTGCCAGTGCCTCTCACTCCTGATCTACATGGCTCCCCCCCAGCTCTGCTGGTGTCCCTCAATCCCAAACCCCTGCTACCCCAGCCTTGAGCTGGCATCACTCGGGCCCCCCTCAGCCGCAGCATCGGACGAGATCGACATCCCTCCTCCCCGCTGGGGCCGTGGCAGCTGATCCATCAGGCCTGGCTGTGTTTAGATCATTTTGTTTCACTCCTAATTAAGGCGGGTGAAGAACCCAGGCCCGCTGGCGCCTCTCCCAGCTGCCTGTCTCCTCCGCTCAGCGCCCACCGGTGCCCTGACAGCCATGGGTATTTCCTCATCTTGCTGCACAAGTTGGGCTGGCTCAGGGAGAGCCTGAGTCTATTGCTGAGAAACGGGGGGGAGCTGCTCTGGGTGTGACCGACACTGTCTGAGTTTGCCGAGAGCCTGAGCCCATCGCTGAGTGAGGGGGACAGGGGGAAAGACGCTCCCTGGGTTCAGCTGGAGATAGAGGCCAGGCTGGGAGGAGACTACCTCTGGGTCTGCAAAGCAGGTTGCGGGAAGGCCCCATGATCCCATATGGGAGGTGGGGAAGGGGAGGGGAACCCAGGAGTCCTGGCTCCCAGCCCCCACTCCCGCTCTCATCACTAGGGACAACTCCCCAGAGGTGACAAGTCCCCCTTCTTTGCTGCAATGATTTTCCAGGGCAGTGACACCCCCTCCCCCAGTTCAATCCCCCCTATGCAGCGACCACCCCCAGCTCCTCACTCTGGTGCCCCCCGACACTGACCGTCCCCCAATGCCCCCCAGACAGCGGTCCATCCCCACCCCGCTATAATAACCCCCAGCCCATGACCCTGCCCTGACCACCCCCTTCTGACAGTGAGCCCCAGCCGCCCTAGTGATCCCCCCAGTTCAGCGACAGCTCCCAGCCAGGGCCCACTCGGAGCAGGTGTGTTTATTAGAAAATTACAGACACCATTCGAAAACTGGGGGGGGGGGGAGGTCATAGAAAACCAGCTGCCGGGGCTTCAGGCAAGAGCAGGGGTTTGGGGGGGGGGTTGCAGGAGCTCCCGCCCCAGCACGGGGCGAGTCACGTGAGCCCAGGACAAACCCTGAGCCAGGGCAGGGGTAGGCAGCGCCATCCCCTGGAGAAACGGGGTCCATGGCAAAAGCCCTGAAACAGAGAGAGAGATGGGGTCAGTGCCTGGGGGCTGAGCGCTGAGGGGGGGCAGGGAGGGGCAAAAGGGGGGCAGAAAGGCAGTCGGGCTCTGAAGGGGAGCAGGCCACCCCCCATCTCCTCCCCATCCCTGTGGGTTGTGGCCCTGGAGTCTGGGTCAAAGCAGGGGTCCACAGGGAGGGGAACTGAGTTGCTGGAGATGCCTCCCCCCACCCCGGATCAGGGCCAGGGGGCTCAGGCTCTAGGGAGACGACCCCCCCGGCCTCAGGTCCCGCACTCACCGCCTGTCTGGGCACACCCCCTCACAGGCCCCGCTCCGTGTGGGGGAGGAGCGGGCACTGTCCGGCTCCCAGGGTCCCAGGTGGTCCGGGCTGCTGGGTGAGGGGCGTGAAATGGGAACCCTGGAGGGGCAGGGAGGGGGTTCCCACTGGATCTGGTGACCATGGGGATCTGGAGAGAAGAAGAAGAAGAAAGAAGGTGAGACTGGGCAGAGATGGACCCTCAGGATGTGGGGCAGCGAGGGGGCAGAGAGGGTCTGGGGAGGGGCACAATGGAGCCCCAATGACCCCAGCAGATCCTGCCACTCCGATCCCCTCAGCCTATGGGTCTGAAACCACCGAATGCAATGGGGCCAGGCCGGGTTCTGAGCTCAGCCTCCCGGGGTCGATCTGGAGTCACCCCCTGACTGCAATGGGGCCAGGCCGGGTTCTGAGTTCAGCCACCCGGGGTCGATCCGGAGTCACCGTGGGCAATCTTGGCACCCACTGCTCAGCTCTTAGGTGCAGGGCAGAGGGTCAGTGTCACGCTCCCAGCTCCCCCCCAACCCCCATTCCTCTGCTTTCCCCCATCACCCTCTGCAGATGAAACAGTAACAGTGCCCCCGGTGGAGACGCTCGGTGCAGCAGCTCCCGGCATCCCCCCGGCCTCCCTGGGTGACGCAGTCCCCACACCTGGGGGCGCCCCTGACAGCTCGGCCACGCTCCAGCTGGGTAAGATGCTCAGATCTTCACATCGGTCCATTCGCCGGCACATCTCCTCTCGCCCACAGGGGGCGCTGCTGCCGGGGGGGCTGCCAAAAAGGGGACAAACACGGCGAGTTGGTTGGGTGCTGGAGCAGTGACGGGACGGGGCCTGCTCGAGCTGCTTGGAACAAGTCTGTCTGTCCAGCCAGCCAGCCAGCCACCCAGCCGTCTGCATTACTCATCCATCCATCGATCCGTCCATCCACCCGTCTGCATTACCCCTCCGTCCATCCATCCACCCATTTGTATTACCCCTCCATCCATCCACCCGTCTGCATTACCCATCCATCCATCCATCCATCCATCCACCCGTCTGCATTACCCATACATACATACATACATCTGTCCACCCAACCTTCCACTCATCTGCATTACCCATCCATCCATCCATCCAATCACCCACACATCTGCATTATCGATGAATCCTTTCCTCTTCCCACCCATCCTCCTGCATTACCCATCCATCCATCTGTCCGTCCATCCACCCATCTGCATTATCCATCCATCCACCTACCCGTCTGCATTACCTGGTCCATCCACTGGTCCATCCATCTGTCCATCCACCCGTCTGCATTACCCATCCTCCCCAAGCACACGCATGATCCACCATCTGTCCATGTTACCCACCCACTCATCTGCATTATGTCTACCCATTTGTCCTTTCACCCAAACTATCCATCCATCCACATTATGTTTCTATCCATCCACGCATGCAGCCACCTGCAGTATGCATCTATCTGCCCCTCTGCTACCTTTCCATCTACCCACCTTTCCATGGACGGCAGGGATCTACCCATCCGTTTACCCAGTCTCCATCCATCCGCCCATCCATCCATCCATCCATCCCCATAGCATCCAGGTGCCTGTTCCCCTCCCTTTTTAACTCTTTACAGACCTCTCCAATCCTTGCTTTCCAAACCCTTTGCTTAGTTTCCATCCCCCAGCCCCTGCCCGGGCCGCGAGGGTCAATGTCGCTCAGAGAGGCCCCAACCCTGGAGAAGGACCCATAGGGAACGCCCCTAGCTAGGCGCCTGGGGGGCTGAGCTAGACAGGACCCTCTGGTGGCTCTTGCTGGAGTCTGATATTGTTCTCCTCCAGCTAGGGGAGGGCACTCTCCAGAGTAGCCTGGCTGCAGTGGAAGGCCTCGGTCATCTGGGCGAGGGACGAGGGGAAGAAAGAAACAGGTTCATCCATCAGGAATATGGAGAGCTGCAGGAATGTATGCACAGGCTACCCACGTGGGCATGAGTCATACAGGTATCAAGCATGATGCTTGCAAGGACCACTCATGGAAGATGCATGGAGCGTCCTGCACCATGCGTGACATGAAACCCTGCCTCCTCCAGGCAGATCCTCACCACGCCCGTAAGACCCCGTTACCTTGTTCCTCGGCTCGGCCAGGTGCGGGGCAGTTGGTCTGGAGGTCTAGACTAGTCCTTGACCACTTCCTCCTCCTGGGAGAGGGTGCCTCTCCCACGCCCACCTCTTGGCCACGGGTGGCCAGCCCCTTCTCGCAGTCCTTGCTTGGGGCCACCCCGTTGAGTTCCCTGGCCCTGTCGTCGGCCCGGTCCTGTGCCCAGGAGGCCGGGGGGTGCCCGCCGTTGGTCTGGGAATAGACGTTGCTGACCTGGGCCTTCTTGTTCCCTCCGTGGGCCTTGTAGCGGATCATGAGGATGATGATAAAGAGCAGGACGGAGGCGACGATGATCCCGCCGATGATGATGATCATGGTGCCGCCCAGGAAGTGGGCATGCAGGGAGCGGCACTGCGGGGAGCCGGGCCGGGTGCTGAAGTGGACGCAGCCCACCACCCTGGTGGCCATCAGCGCCGTCGGCCCGTCGTCGTAGACGGCCAGCACACACAGGTCGTAGGCCCGCCCCGCCGCCAGGTCCTTCACCAGGAAGGCCCGGCTGGGTGGGGGGATCATCCTGCGGGGCGGGAAAGGGAGTGGTGAGCGGTGCCTGCAGCCGGGATCCCTGCCCCACCTGGACTTCATGCCCCCCTACTCCACTGCGGCCCTTCCCCCACTTTGCCTCTGCCCCCCGACCACCCTGCTACCCTCCTCCACCCCCCCACCCCGCCCCATGGCCACCCTGCTACCCTCCCCCGCCCCACAGCTACCCTGCTACCCTCCTCCACGTTGGCTAGCACGGCCCTGCCCCTGGCTAAGAGCCACCCAGATGGAATACACCCCCCCAAAACCTCCAGCCCAGAGCCAACCAGACAGGACCCTCCAGCCCAGAGCCACCCAGATGGGACCCTCCCAGTCCAGAGCCAGCCGGCAGGATCCACCCCTCTAACCCCACCGGCCCAGAGCCACCCAGGTGAGACCCATTGCCCAACCCAGGCCAGAACCACTCAGACCCCCCCAGCCCGGCGCCCCCTGCCCAGCGGCATGGACTCACCTGTATACCAGGGTCTCGTCGGAGGAGCTGTTATACTGGATCTGGTACATGCGGACGCCGGGCCCGGGCCGCGGCGGGACCCAGCGAATGAGGGCGGAGGATGCCGAGAGCTCGGAGGCCAGGACCCCCGCATCCCGCGGGGCGGAGCTCCCGTCGGCGCCCGCCTTGGCCAAGGTGAGGATATCGGAGGGCCCGGGCGCCGGGGGGCGGGTGCCGTTGACGAGCTGGGGCAAGGGGCTGACCCGCAGCTCCACGGAGGCGGTGGCCTCGCCGGCGGCGTTGGAAGCCACGCAGGTGAAGGTGCCGGCGTCCTGGATGGCGGTCACCAGGATCTCCAGGCTGCCGTTCTCGTAGGCCAGCGTCCGGGAGCCGTTGGCCACCAGCTTCCCCTCCGGAGACAGCCAGTGAACCGCCGGCTCGGGGTCGCCCGCCCCGCGGCAGCGCAAGGTGGCCCCCTGGCCCTCCGTCACCGCCAGCCGGCCCGTGTGGCGGGTGATGACGGGCGGCTGGCAGATGAACTCCTCCTCGGGGACGCTCCAGAAGGACTTGCCCAGGAGCTCGGGCGGAGAGGCGCAGGTCTCCAGGTCGTCCTCGCGCGCCAGGCGTCGGAGCCAGAGCAGCTCGCAGTTGCAGTGCAAGGGGTTGCCCCCGAAGCTAAGCACCAGGGAGGAGAGGGGCGAGCCCTTCGACTTGGCGTAGACAGGCAGGCGGAGGAAAAGCGGGTCCGGGGGGATCTTCTTCAGCCGGTTGGAGGTCATGTCCAGCCGGGCCAGCTTGTGCAGGTCGGCGAAGACGCCTTGGGGCACGTGGGCGATGAGGTTGTGGTCCAGGCTGAGGGAGTTGACGTTGCTAAGGCGACGGATGGTCTCCCAGGGCAGCCGGGCCAGGTTGTTGTAGGACAGGTCCAGGTCCTCCAGGGTGCCGGCGAAGTCGTCGAAGGCGCCGGGCGCCACGGCCTGCAGCTGGTTGTTGCCCAGAATGAGGTGGCGCAGGTTGGGCAAGCCCCGGAGCTGCTGGGCCCCGATGGCCGGCAGGCGGTTGCCGTCCAGGTGGAGGGCCCGCAGGCCGCGCAGGTCGGCGAAGGCGAAGGGCACCAGCTGGCGGATGGCGTTGCGGGAGAGGGTCAGGTGCACCAGCCGCGTCATGTTGGCGAAGTCCCGGCGCCGCACGGCTGCGATGAAGTTGTCCGTCAGCCGCAGCTCGGCCGTGCGCCGGTCGAGGAGCCCGGGCACGAAGAGCAGCCCGGCACGGGCGCACAGGACGGCCAGCGAGGGGGACAGGTTCTGGCACGCGCAGCGGGGGGGGCACAGCTGGGCGCGGGAGGGGCCCAGGCAGAGGGCCAGGGCGTAGAGCAGCAGGCGCTCCATGGTGCCGTCAGGGGGCCCGGCTGCAGGGAGAGAGGGAGAGAGACGGGCCAGGTGACAGCGAAGCCTTTCTTACCCGGGACTGCGTCCTCCTTCACCAGCAGGGGGCAGCCTGCACCACACCCAGCTCCTGGAGGGGAAGTGGGGTCCAGTGGTGAGAACAGGGGGGGCTGGGAGCCAGGACTCCTGGGTTCTATCCCTGGCTCTGGGAGGGGAGTGGGGGCTAGTGGTGAGAGCAGGGGGGCTGGACTCCTGGGTTCCATGCCCCATTTTAGAACTGACTCACTGCGTGGCTTTGGGCTATTAACCTGCCCTTTCTGTGCCTCAGTTACCTACCCTATAAAATGGGCCAAGTAACCCTTTATCCACAGATCCTCCCCTTTAAGCCCAGGGGCACACACTCTCCCCCCACCCCTCCCAGACTCCTTTCCCAGCAGCCCCCAGGGCGCACGCGCACACACACAGAGACCCTTCCCAGCAGCCCCCAGGGTACGCCCCCTCCCACCTTTCCCAGCAGCCCCCAGGGTGCGCACCCCCAGACTCCTTTCCCAGCAGCCCCTGGGACACACACCCCCGCAAGCCTCTCCCAGCAGCCCCCAGGAACAAAGTGAGGGAGGCGACTGGGGTCCAGAAGCAGCTGCCCAAAGCCCTCCCCTGTCCCGACGCACTGAGGACTTGGCAGAGCTGGGACAACTCAGTCCTGGTGCAGATTCGGGGGGCAGCAGCTGGGGAGCCCAGGGGGAGCCGGGCAGTGGGGCCGCCTGGCAGAAGAGGCAGGAGCAGCTGGGGCAGCACCAGGCTACGTGCATGGCACGGGGAGGGAGGGGGCAGCAAGCTGTGCCCCCCCCAGCATCTCCTCAATCCTCCTCATTCCCCCGACACACGCACCTCATCCACCCCCACTCAGCATCGGGGGCATGGAAGTGCATCCTGGGATGGGCCAGATTCTGAGCCCAGCATCAATCCGGAGTCACTCTGGCTTATCCCAGAGAAGAGCAGGATCTACTCCGCCTGGACTGTGTTTTAAAAATCAAAACGCACCAGCTCGGTTCTGACAGCGACCCTACAATAACAATCATGGTACAACAAACTCATGCCACCCGGCCCTCGCATGAGACCCTACTCTAACAAACCTATGCACACAAGCCGACAGCTCCCAAGCTACCCTACAAAAACAAACCCCCCTGCACCTACGTCCGGGGAGACAAACAAATTTCCAGAAGGAAAAACCTGGAAGTTTGGGGGTTTGAATTCTGAAGCAGTCTCATTCCATTCAAGACTGCCGCCAAGCAGGGGTCTGGAAAGCCGGGGTCACGGCCGGGAAGCACCTTGAGCCATCGCCTGCTAATTAACAAATTAACGACGTAATTAGGAGCCATGTGGCTTGGCTTAATGGCACAAGGACCCGCGGCGCCAGAAAGTTTCCGACGAGTTGAAACAAGGGAGAGTCCGTCACACAGCGGCTCCGGAGCGGCGCTGCGTGGGGACGCATCAGTGCGGGAGTTCCTCCGAAGGAGCCGTGTGGGCGTTGAGCTCGGGGGTGGGGGGGTCCCTCCTTTGCTCAGGCCAAACGGGCAGCCAAGTGGCACCTCTTGCAGCTTTTCGGTCTCTTCTCAAAGCCCCAGCTGCCGGAATCATGAGATTCAACGAAAGCGCATCTCTATCCCTCGCAGCCGCAGAGAAAAGCTCCAACGCGCCCCCGAGGTGGCTCGGGCACAAAGAAGACGAACGTTTCCCAGGTTTTCTTTGAACCCAGGCTCATGGTTTTGGGGGAGGCCGGGCTCCGGAGAGTCGAACGCTCGGGGTCACAGGAGGCCAGCAGACCCCCGCTGCCCTGTCTAGCGCTAGAGACAGTTCCAGTGCTCCTGCTTGGGAAGGGAAGCTGGGTGACGTGAGCCAGTAATCCCCCAGTGTGGACGCAGGTCTATCCGGATCAAGGGAACCCATTCCCCTTCCCACACCGGGGCGGCCGTACTGCGATACGCACCTTTATCCCCCTCTAAACGCAGCCTCACTGGAGGGGTCGGGCTGCCGGAACTAGACCAGGATAGTTAAACCCGGCCAACGTCAGTCTGGACAAGACTGGAGAGCGGGGTGGGGAGCCCAGGGCTGGGCTGGCAGGGGGCTGCGAGTCGGGAGTGAGGGGCACCGGCAGAGCTGGGGGGTGTCTGGAGCCCGGGTCTGGGCTGGCAGGGGGCTGCGGGTTGGGAGTGAGGGGCATGGGCAGAGCTCGGGGGGGGCTGGGGGGCTGGAGCCCGGGGCTGGGCTGGCAGGGGGCTGCAGGTCGGGAGTGAGGGGCACGGGCAGAGCTGGGGGGGGACGGGAGCCCAGGGCAGAGCTCGGGGGGAGTGTGAGCCCGGGGCTGGGCTGGCAGGGGGCTGCGGGTCGGGAGTGAGGGGCACGGGCAGAGCTGTGGGGGGAGGGAGCCCGGGGCTGGGCTGGCAGGGGGCTGCAGGTCGGGAGTGAGGGGCACGGGCAGAGCTGGGGGGGAGGGAGCCCGGGGCTGGGCTGGCAGGGGGCTGCAGGTCGGGAGTGAGGGGCACGGGCAGAGCTGGGTGGGGGGACGGGAGCCCAGGGCAGAGCTCGGGGGGAGTGTGAGCCCGGGGCTGGGCTGGCAGGGGGCTGCGGGTCGGGAGTGAGGGGCACGGGCAGAGCTGGGTGGGGGGTGGGAGCCCGGGGCTGGGCTGGCAGGGGGCTGCGGGTCAGGAGTGAGGGGCACGGGCAGAGCTGGGGGGGGAGGGAGCCCGGGGCTGGGCTGGCAGGGGGCTGCAGGTCGGGAGTGAGGGGCACGGGCAGAGCTGGGTGGGGGGACGGGAGCCCAGGGCAGAGCTCGGGGGGAGTGTGAGCCCGGGGCTGGGCTGGCAGGGGGCTGCAGGTCGGGAGTGAGGGGCACGGGCAGAGCTGCGGGGGGAGGGAGCCCGGGGCTGGGCTGGCAGGGGGCTGCGGGTCGGGAGTGAGGGGCACGGGCAGAGCTGCGGGGGGAGGGAGCCCGGGGCTGGGCTGGCAGGGGGCTGTGGGTCGGGAGTGAGGGGAGCCCGGGGCTCTGAGCCAGTCTCCTGCCTCTGGTCTGTCCTGTGTCCCCCACCTGCTTTGCAGCAGGAACCTGCAGCTTTGTTTGGATTCCCAGCTCGCCCCCACTCGCCCGCTGGGTTTAATTGGGGAATCCAAGGCTATCATGACACACACAGGGCTGAGCAAGCTGATTAGCCTCCTGACAACGCCCCCAACCCCCACCCCTGCAGCCCACATAGGGGAAGGCAGGGGCAGGGTCTGCCAGGGACAACCCCCCCCGCCCCGCCAGCACAGAGCCGTACCGGGTTCAAAGGGGGCTTTGATCAGATCTCACCCAGCATTGTAGGCGTGGGCGGGACGCCAGCATGGCTGACCCGCGTCAGCTGGGATGGCTGGCTGGGTCCTTCGCAGTGGGGGGGCGGGGGGGGCTGTATCTCACGCCCCATTTCACAGATGGGGAAACTGAGGCATCATCCAGCATCCAGCCAGGAATGGAACCCAGGAGTCCTAATTCCCAGGCCATGCCGCATCTGTCACCCCTTGGTAATACTCCCTTCTGCGGCTGGGAACAGAACCCAGGAGTCCTGACACCCTTTCCCTGCTCTTGCATCTCAGTGATACTTCTTCATTCGCACCGATGCCCCTCAATCCCAACCCACAGCCCCCAGGTATCCCAGCCCTGGGCTCTGCCCCACAGCTCTACCAATGACCCTCGATCCCAGCCCGTAGCCCCCAGGTATCCTGGCCTTGGGCTCCCTGATTCCCAGGAGCTCCTCTAACCTCATATCTGACCCCTTTGGAATCTGGGTTGGGTTCCTGTCCCAAGATCCCAGCTGGCCCCTCATCAGTCCAGTTGTGGGGCCGACTCGGACCCAGATGGGTTTTGATGTTCTGGTTCTGGGGGAAATCTTGTGCTTTTGGCCCAGGACGCTGGGAGTCTTGCCTGTTGGAAGGCAACACAAACCCCATCGGAACCGGCCCCGAAAGCTGGGCCCCACCGGATCAGACCCTCAACGACAGCCTGAAGCCACCGCAGCTCCCAGCGGCACCTCCTGGGCCCAGCTGGGGGTGGGGGGCTCCCAGCTGCGTCTCCACTCGGGTAGCTCTCTCTGGCCCATGGGCCCATCTAACCCGGTATCCCGCCTCTCCGTCACAGATCAGACCTCTGGGCCCGGCTGTCCTGCCCAGGTATGGTGACCTCTCCCCGGCAGCTCTGGTGCCCCTCCCCCCCCCCCCCCCCCGGCCCCTGAATGATGCCTCTGGTGGTGGGATGTGACCAGGCCGCTGCCCCTCCCCCCACCCCTTGCCCCAATGTGCCCCGCCCCCAAACACCCTCAGGGCCTACTGCCCCCCACACCTGCCAATGCCCCAAAACCCATATGCCCCCCGACACATGCTCTATGCCCCCTAAACACCCCCATGCCCCTTTCACTCCCCAACATACCATCTACTGCCCCAATACAGCCCCCCCTTCAAGCCCACTGTCACCCCCTCGTGCCCTCTAACTCCCCCTGCCCTGACAGCCTCCCTCCCTCATGCCCTCCACCCCCACACACACCTCTGACAGCCCCTTCCAGCTGCCTTGCCCCAACACACTTCTCCCACCCCCCATGCTCGGTGGGGGGGGATTCGTGGCGGGAGCTGGTTAGGCCGCGCGACCCCTGTTCATAGACACACCCTGCCCCCTATGTATGGGGAGGATTCGGAGCCGGCTGTACAGGGATCTCTGGCCCTGGGCGGTGGGGATTTAACTCCTGGCCTGTGCCCTCCCCCCCACCAACTCCCCACCGGAGGGGAGGAAGCATCAGTGAGTCCCAATGCAATGCACCCCTCCCACTGCCAGGATAGATCCTCAGCTTCACCCCCTCAGGGCAGTGGGGCAAATCAGGCATGACCCACATGTGCTCTGCAGGATGCCCCCCGAGCCCCACGGAATTATGGGTAATGGGGGGTCCAGACTACACCCTCCCCCCCTCAAGTCTCTGCTGGGGATGGACAAACCGTGAAATCAATGAGCCCCAGGCGGGATGTGGGGGAGATTCGCAGCTGGGGGGGGGGGGGGGGGGAATGTGCGGCCAGACTGGCCCTTCCTCCTGCCAGGGCGAGCCCCTCCCCCACCATCAGGCCATGCTGCTGCCCCAGTTCGGCCGCCAAAGTGGGGTCCGGGGTGGAATGACAGGCTTGTGATTTTAGTTGAATTTTGCAACGATGGTGGAGGGGGAACCATGGCAGGACAGTTCCCCACCCCCTTCACCCCCAATGTTCCCTCAGCACTAGCCTCTCCATGCTGCCCACCCGCCACAAGACAACCGTGCCCTGACGCCTGGGGGTGGCTCCCCCTCCCCAGAGGAGGTCGCTCTCATCCACAGACATCTCCCGCCACCTTTGCCCCAGTCAAAACCCTGTGGCGGTGAGTTCCGCAGGCTAACGACAAGAGGACAAGCGCCCAGCTGACTCCTCGTGCCCCTGTCCAACATCTCCCTGAGATGGCCTTGCCTCCTCCCCACCACGTCCCATCAGCCCTGCCCCCACCCAGCGATGGCAGCCCCGGCAAGTCACAGCCAAAGGGAGGGGCCCACCTACCTCACGCTTCGGTTCCAGCGAGCCATAAACCTTCAGGAGCATCCGGCTGGACGGGGGTCTGGGCTCAGGTCGGGGTGGGGGTGCCAAGCTGGCTAACGCCAGGGCTCAGCCATCCTTGCTGGCTCCGATCTCCCAGCTTGAGGGTCCTGAGTCTGAGCCCGAGCCTGGATGGCTAAGGCAAATCCTCCCCAAAAAATATTGAGGGGATCTGAGTGCCAGGAGCTCTCCCCTCCAGCTGCTGCTGTGGTGAACCCCAGCAGCACCCCAAGAACCAGCGCCTCGCTGCTCCCTATCCGGGGCTCGCCCCAGGCTTTCCTCCGTAGCTGGGAAGTGGGGCGGGGGGAGGGCGGGCTGTAAAATATCCAGCCTGGATTTGAGGTCAGAGGGGGTGAGTGTCGATGCAGTGCTGGGGGGGGTGCAAGGCAATGTGGAGGGTCAGGCAATGCGGGGGGGGTAGCTGCGTCTCCCCAGAGCCAGGACACCTGAGACACCCCAGGGTTTTAGCTCGCTGCTGATACAGGAAGTGGAGGGGGCTGCCCCCTCTGACTGACCCCAAAGCAGCGTCTGGCGCCGGGAAGGGGGGTCGTTCAGGAGCGGGGGGGGGCCTCAGGTACCGATTCTGGACCCGCCCCGGGTCCCAATTCTGCCCCCGGGGAGGGCACGCTCAGGATCGGGCCAAAACTCCCTGGGACGGGGAGGGGGGTGCCAGACCCCTCCCCGCTTGGGGTTGAAGGTCCAGGTGGCGAAAGCAAACCCCCAGCTCGGGAATCCAGGCTGGGCTGGTACCCGGCGCCGGGATGCAGCTCGGGGCCGGTTGCCCGGGCGCTGGTTGCCGGGATACAGCCGGATGCTGGTTGCCGGGATACCGCTGGACCGGGCAGCCCCCCACCCCCGGCCCTCTCGGCTGCCCGGGGGCCGGTGCCGGGAGCCGCGCGGGGCGGTGGCTGGCGGGTCCCTGCAGCCCAGCACGGCCGCTCGCCCAGGCTGGGAGCGGCCCCCGGGCCTCATGAATATGCAAAGCAGGGGGCAGGGCCCACACAGCCCCGCTGTTAAAGGCACAGCGTCCCCTTCCGTCAGCGCCGGCTCCCCTCGCCCCTTGCATCTCGCCAGCGCCCAGCAACCAGCCCCCTCTGCTGCTGCATCCCCGTGACCAGCGCCGGGCAACCAGCCCCCTGCTGCTGCATCCCCATGACAGTGCTGGGCAACCAGCCCCCTGCTGCTGCATCCCCGTGACCAGCGCCGGGCAACCAGCCCCCTGCGGCTGCATCCCCGTGACCAGCGCCGGGCAACCAGCCCCCTGCTGCTGCATCCCCGTGACCAGCGCCGGGCAACCAGCCCCCTGCTGCTGCATCCCCGTGACCAGCGCCGGGCAACCAGCCCCCTCTGCTGCTGCATCCCCGTGACCAGCGCCGGGCAACCAGCCCCCTGCGGCTGCATCCCCGTGACCAGTGCCGGGCAACCAGTGCCTGGCAACCAGCCCCCTGCTGCTGCATCCCCGTGACCAGTGCCGGGCAACCAGTGCCTGGCAACCAGCCCCCTGCTGCTGCATCCCCGTGACCAGTGCCGGGCAACCAGTGCCTGGCAACCAGCCCCCTGCTGCTGCATCCCCGTGACCAGTGCCGGGCAACCAGTGCCTGGCAACCAGCCCCCTGCTGCTGCATCCCCGTGACCAGTGCCGGGCAACCAGTGCCTGGCAACCAGCCCCCTGCTGCTGCATCCCCGTGACCAGTGCCGGGCAACCAGTGCCTGGCAACCAGCCCCCTGCGGCTGCATCCCCGTGACCAGTGCCGGGCAACCAGTGCCTGGCAACCAGCCCCCTGCTGCTGCATCCCCATGACAGTGCTGGGCAACCAGCCCCCTGCTGCTGCATCCCCGTGACCAGTGCCGGGCAACCAGTGCCTGACAACCAGCCCCCTCTGCGGCTGCATCCCCGTGACCAGTGCCGGCCAACCAGTGCCTGGCAACCAGCCCCCTGCTGCTGCATCCCCATGACAGTGCTGGGCAACCAGCCCCCTGCTGCTGCATCCCCGTGACCAGCGCCAGGCAACCAGTGCCTGGCAACCAGCCCCCTGCTGCTGCATCCCTGTGACCAGTGCCGGGCAACCAGTGCCTGGCAACCAGCCCCCTGCTGCTGCATCCCCATGACAGTGCTGGGCAACCAGCCCCCTGCTGCTGCATCCCCGTGACCAGTGCCTGGCAACCAGCCCCCTGCTCCTGCATCCCCGTGACCAGTGCCGGGCAACCAGTGCCTGGCAACCAGCCCCCTCTGCTGCTGCATCCCCGTGACCAGCGCCGGGCAAGCAGTGCCGGCAACCAGCCCCCTGCGGCTGCATCCCCGTGACCAGTGCTGGGCAACCAGTGCCTGGCAACCAGCCCCCTGCTGCTGCATCCCCGTGACCAGTGCCGGGCAACCAGTGCCTGGCAACCAGCCCCCTGCGGCTGCATCCCCGTGACCAGTGCCGGGCAACCAGTGCCTGGCAACCAGCCCCCTGCTGTTGTATCCTTGTGACCAGTGCCGGGCAACCAGTGCCGGGCAACCAGCCCCCTGCGGCTGCATCCCCGTGACCAGTGCCGGGCAACCAGTGCCTGGCAACCAGCCCCCTGCGGCTGCATCCCCGTGACCAGTGCCGGGCAACCAGTGCCTGGCAACCAGCCCCCTGCGGTTGCATCCCCGTGACCAGTGCCGGGCAACCAGTGCCTGGCAACCAGCCCCCTGCTGCTGCATCCCCGTGACCAGTGCCGGGCAACCAGCCCCCTGCTGTACCACCTGACCAGCACCCAGAAAAACAACTCCCACCCCCTAGAACAGAGGTTCTCATTCGTGAGGCGAATGTGTCGGACTTTGCAGGGGGGCCCGGCCAGCCTGCGGATGGTTCGGTGGCTGCGGTAGAAGGGGCCCAAGTGCCAGGTGGCAATGCCACTCCTCCGGGCTGGCCTGGCTGCCCCTGCCGCCTAGGTCGACCCTGCCCAGTGCTAGAGCAGCAGCCCCCTGCTCCCGGCGATGGCACAGAGCCACGCCCGGGGGCCATTTTGCTGAGGCATTTGCAGCTCCCCCCCTTCCCCTAACGCCCAGCTGGGCAGGGGCAGCGTCCCAGTGAAACATCCTGGAGGGAAATGCCACTCGTGCAGCTCGCACCCCTGGGGGAGCCCCTCACCCCATAGCAACCCACAGAGGGGAGGGGGCTGAAGCGGGCAACACCCTCTCCCCTCCTGGGGGGCACACCTCACCCCCAAGGGGGACAGGACAGCAGGGTGCTGGGGGTAGGGAGCAGCTAAACCCCCGATTCTCTTCCACCCCTGTAAGCTGGGAACTGCTCAAAACGCTGACAAGAAGGGTCTGGACTAGAGGGGTGGGGGCTCAGCAGGGGGCACTGGGCTGTGGGGAGCAGGGTGGGGGCTCGGCAGGGGGCACTGTGCTGCAGGACAGGCCACCCCCCCCGCCCCCGACACACACTCTAACTAGTAGACCCCACTACTAACAGAGACAGGGGCAGGTGCTGGGGGGCCTCCAGCCATCTAAGCAGGGCTTTACAATGCCCTTCCAACCCCCCCACGCAGCCGGGGTGGGGCACGGAGGGGGAATGGCCGCAAGCAGAGTGGGGGCTGGAGATGCAGCAATTGCAGGATATCTCTGGAGATGAGGGGATACCAGGGCTGGGCTAGCAGAGGGCTGTGGGTCGGGATTGAGGGGCATCGCCAGAGATGAGGGTGGTGGGGAGCCCCCCCCCAAACCCCGGAAACCCAAGCCCCTGGGGGATCCAGAAACTGAAACGTTCCTCCAAGCAACACAAAGGCGGGGGAGGTGGGGGAAAGTAGCCCCTTCCCCGGGAGCATCGGGGCCGCCCCGCCCCAGGCACCAGGTGGATTGGAGGTGGGGGGGCGCTGAGCTGAGCGCAGATGGGCCCCGTGGGTCAGCCCCCGGCTGACAGGGACCGGGCGGGACGCTGGGCTAGATGGGCCTGCCGGTCCGATCTGGGATGGGGAAGAGAAAGAGATGGCAACGTGTCTGTGTCACACAGACAGCGGCTTCCCCCACCTGCCCCGGTCCCTGGTGCTGGGGTCTGGGCCCTCGCTCCCCTCGCGCCTGCCCGGCACAGCTGAGCCAGCCCCATGAGCCAGCCCCATGGCGACCCTGCTAGCCAGCGGCTGAGGGGAGCTGGGTCTCTCTGGCCCATCTAGTCCTTCAGCCGCTGCTGATTGGAGCCTTGTAAGCCTCGGGTGGGTCACTACCATTGGCTGGGTTTTGCAGCCAGAGGGGACAAGGGGTCACGGCAAAATCAGAGGCTATGGCAGAGCCAGTGGCAAGCTGGAGCCGGTTGTTAAATTTTGAAGCTGGTTTAGGACCGGTTGTTAAAGGACCCTCCTGTTCGTCCCGCCTGAGCTCTCGGCTGGGGAGGCTCCCCTGAGAATTTCTACTCACCCGGTAGCCCTGCGGACTGTCACTTCGGCAGCGGGCCCCTCACTCACATCCTGACTCCCAGCCCCCCGGCTCTAACCACTAGACTCCACTTCCCTCCCAGAGCTGGGGACAGAACCCAGGAGTCCTGACTGCCAGCCCCCCCGGCTCTAGCCTCTAGACCCCACTCCTCTCCCACAGCCAGTATGGAACCCAGGCACCCTGACTCCCAGTCTTCCCCCCCCCCATCCCCAACCACTAGACCCCACTGCCCTCCCGGTGCCAGGGATGGAACCCAGGAGTCCTTCTAGTGTGCCAGCTTTGATGGGTCTTCCCCTCTCAGCCATTCCCACGCCCGGCTGCTCAAAGGACGGAACAGCACTAGCTCCAGAGAGAGAGATTCTCCACCCAGGCCCCGCGCCCCCAGCAAACCTCACCCTCATGCCTCGCACAGCAGAGTTTCGCCCCAGGCCGCGAGTTTCCCCTTTCAACTAAAAAAACCCACAACAACCAAGGCCGCCTGGAAAGCAAAGGTCTGGCCGTGTTCTCGGCAGGGCTGGGGGCACAGCCAACCCCAGGTGGAAACAGAGCCCAACCCGGAAACAGTTGCCGATTTCCTTGCAGGGTTGGTGTGGCTTTCCAGGCTCTGTGGAATGCAAAAGCTGGTCTCCTCCAGCAGCAGAAGTTGGCCCAGTAAAGGCCACTCCTCGTCGCTGGGTGTCCGCTCCTTGGTGGCGCCGTGTCTGAGCTGGAAGCAGGGAGAAGGAGCTGGCGGGAGGGTGAGTTGTTCCAGAGATATCCCATGCGGATCCCAGCGCAGATCCAGATTTAGTCAGACACCACCCAGTTAGCTGCACCCACTGGCCGATTGCGAAGCAAAAGCGACACCGCGTGATGTCGCTCGCCAGTGGAACTCACCGCCGCAAGGTTCTGAAAGATGGGAGGAAGGGTTGGCCTGGAAGTCTAGACTGGAGCTGGGCGGGAGCTGGGTTTTCCCGTCCAGTGGAAAGTTTTCAATGCAGCAGAAGATTTTGCCAGCCCCTGTGTCAAAACCGTTTGCGAACTGAAAACAATGTATTGGGGGCCGACTGTTTCGTTTCAATTCTGACCCTGTCTATTTTAGTCTGATTACTGGTACGGTTTGAAACAAAGTTGTTTCCAGCCGGGAAAGTGGCAATTGGCCCTTTCCCGGGAAACGCTGCAATTTCGATAAACCCTCATTTCCCGACAAAACAAGCAGCTCTAGTTAGGAGATCTCGGGTCTGTTCCTAGAGCTTTGCGTGCCCTTGGGTATGTCACTTCATCTTTCTGGGGCTCCTCTGGAAGACGGGAAACAATCCTTCCCTTGCCTATTTCAGCTGGGGGCACGTTCTGGACGTAAGACGCCGAGGTAGATGGACCCCTGAGGCCACCTGAGGCACTAACAGGGGGTGGAATGAGAAGTGCAGGGAGAGACTGGTGGAGTTGCCAGGGGTCGGTTAGTTACTAGCCATGCCTAGCTGGCCCCCTTTACTGTAACGGGGGAAACTGAGGCACAGAGAGGGGGCGGGACTAGCCCAGGGTTGCCCAGCAGCAGAGCCACAAATAGAACCCAAGTTTTAGAGTAGCCGCCGTGTTAGTCTGTATCTGCAAAAAGAACAGGAGGACTTGTGGCACCTTAGAGACTAACCAATTTATTTGAGCATGAGCTTTCGTGAGCGACAGCTCACTTCATCGGATGCATAGAATTAATAGTGAATGACAGTGACCAGAGGAAAGTGGATAGAGATTTAGGGTTTGTCTACACAGGAAAATTAATCCAGATTAAGGTCGGGTGAGAATTTAAAGCTGATTAACTGTTCCTGATTAACGCCACGGGGAGACGCTCATGTTCCGGTGACAAGGGTGCCTAGTTCCTAGTCATAGTGATTCAAAATAGACAGGGTTTGTCTACACTGGGAAACTGATTCAGATTCTAGGTCAGGAGCGAACATAAAGCAGGACAGTTATTCAGGAATCGCTCCAGCGGCCGAGCCCCCAGGGCGACTGGAGGGGGGTGAATGATGCCTCTTGATTAGGACTGTTTATATTGTGCTTTTTGCCGTGGAAATCGGAAATTTTTTGCCGTGGAAATCGGGTTTCATGTTTCTCTCCGGTTCTCCCCAGAGCCAGCAGCTCAAGCCCCGGTCAGTTCTCGGTCCACGCAGCCCGGAGCTGCAGGGATTGCGGTTTAATTAAACTCTACGTCCTGCTTAGTCATTAGTTACTTGTTGCAGACATTTATCCTTGTCCGAGGCTCCGGGGCCTGCAGAGGTGTCCGTGCCGGAGCCGCAGCCGCATGCAACTCCGGGGCCACAAGGTCTCCCGGAGCCGGGTTGAAATGGTAGCGCGACGCTTGCTGAACCTGCCCTAATGGCTTTGCGGCACTAGGGGGCCCTGTGCTGCAGGAAGTGGGGCAGCGGCTCGCCCCCCTTAACTCCACCACCCCAGTGGGGCACTAGGGGGCGCTGTGCTGCAGGCCAGTAGGGGGTGCTCTGCCCTGGCAGTCAGGGCTGGTCCCAATGCCCCAGTGTGGCGTTAGGGGGCGCTGTGCTGCAGGAAGTGGGGCAGTGAGGCGGTAGGGGGCACTCTCCCCTGACAGTCAGCGCTGCCCCCAACACCTCAGTGTGGCACTAGGGAGCAGGGCGCAGGGAGCAGGGCGCCAGTAGGGGGCGCGCTCCCCTGGCAGTCAGGGCTGACCCCAGTGCCCCATCGTGCCGCACACGGGCGACGGGCGTCTGAAGTGCCCACAATCCCCGTGACACCCAAAACTGGGGTGTTCGCTGTCTCTGGCCCTCAAACCGTGCGTGGGCCTCGTCCCCAGAGCCGGGTGTTACCATCAAATCCTTGTTACGCTTCGAAAGCTGCCGAAAGCCCTCGGCTGAATTCCGGATTCTCCTTCGCTCCCTCTCTTGTCACCGCTCCACCCCAGAAGAGGCTGCATTTGAGCACTCCCTGGCTGGGAAGCCTAGTGAAAGGGCCAAATGTGGCTAGATGGCCAAGGCCCTTTCCTGGCCGCGTCCTCAGTCATCCAGCTGGGGTTGTTCTTGGGCATCACACCAGCAACCAAGCCCGAGGCCCCATTGCTGACACACAGTCCCCACTCCAAAGAGGCAGGAGGAGAAACTGAGGCACGGAGCGAGGCAGTGACTTGCACAAGGTCATAGAACCCAGGACTCCTAGTTCCCAGTCCGGTGGTCGCTCCACTAGGCCACGCTGCCTCTTTCTCTCACCCATGGACACATGACTCCCCTGCCAGCAGTCCTGGGGAGGGTCTCTGGGGAGCCCAGTGCCCCCCTCACCCCAAACGATCCTGTGCAGGAATCCCATGCAGAGATGCCCAACGTGCTAATTCCCCAGCCCTGCCCTCCAGCTCTACAGCCAATCACAACTCCCAATTCCCAGCCACCTGCCCCAGCTCGGGGGTGTCCCACCCAGAATACACGAGAACACGGCCATGCACACAGTTCAGGCATGTGCACGCACACTCGTGCAAAGCCCCCTGCTCACCAGCACCCCCGGCCTCGCACCCCCCACCCCATGCCCACGCCGCCTACATGGACATCTTTCTTTCTTTCTTTCTGATTGGATTTTCCTTTCTTTTTTCTTCTATTTCTCTTTTCCTCTCATTTCCTCCTCTTTCTTTGCAGTCAGACTTTTCTTTCTTTCTTTCTTTCTTTCTTTCTTTCTTTCTTTCTTTCTTTCTTTCTTTCTTTCTTTGTCTGTCTTCTCTGATTTCCTCTTCTTTCTTTCTGATTGGATTTTCCTTTCTTTTTTCTTTTATTTCTCTTTTCCTCTCATTTCCTCCTCTTTCTTTGCAGTCAGACTTTTCTTTCTTTCTTTCTTTCTTTCTTTCTTTCTTTCTTTCTTTCTTTCTTTCTTTGTCTGTCTTCTCTGATTTCCTCTTCTTTCTTTCTGATTGGATTTTCCTTTCTTTTTTCTTTTCTTTCTGTTTTCCTTTCATTTCTTCTTCTTTCTTTCTTTTTGATCAGACCTTTCTTTCTTTCTTTCTTTCTTTCTTTCTTTCTTTCTTTCTTTCTTTCTTATTGGATTTTCCTTTCTTCCTGTCTTCTTTGCCTTCTTTCTGATCAGATTGTTCTTTGTCTTTCTTTACCTCTCATTTCCTCTTCTTTCTTTCTTTTTGATCAGACTTTCCTTTCTTTCTTTCTTTCCCCCCAGACCTTGTCCATTGCTCTCCCTGCCAATCTGTCCCCCAGCTGCTGGTCTCTGGATCTGTGCTGTCAGACCAGACCACGGGTCCCATACCTAGGAGCCGGGGGAAGGGTGGTGACGAGGCCTGTCTAGCTGTGGCAGCCTCGGCCTGGGACGGTCAGGAACCTGCTGCTGTGAAATAATCAGAGCTGCCGGCACCTGTGCTCAGCAAGCTGAGCCGGGGTCACTAGGGACACAAGTTTGTGGGTTCCTCAGTGGACACGTTAGCCCGGCTGCATGGTTAGAGCATGCACCATATGGAGAAGGGGCAGCCTCCCGCTCTGTGTGTGTGTGCAGTGCCAGGAGCAGTGCCCCCCCCATCTCAGTCTGGGAGAGGAGTGGAGGCTAGTGGTTAGAGCAGGGAGTCAGGCATGTATGTGAAAGTGGGGTGCAGCGGTTAGAGCTGGGTGGGAGGAGCCAGGACTCTTGGGTTCCATCCCAGCTTTGGGAGGGGAGTGGAGTCCAGTGGTTAGTCAAGACTCCTGGGTACTGCCCGGCACAGGGGGGGCCCTGATCTCAGTCGGGGTCTGGGCGGCGCCTGGCGTGACGGGGCCCTGATCTCGGGCGGGGTCTGGGCAGCACCCAACACAGGGGGGCCCTGATCTCGGGCGGGGTCTGGGCGGTGCCGGGCGTGACGGGGCCCTGATCTCAGTCGGGGTCTGGGCAGCGCCTGGCATGATAGGGTCCTGATCTCGGGCGGGGTCTGGGCGGTGCCGGGCGTGACGGGGCCCTGATCTAAGTCGGGGTCTGGGCAGCGCCTGGCGTAACAGGGTCCTGATCTCGGTCGGGGTCTGGGCGGTGCCTGGCGTGACGGGGCCCTGATCACGGTCGGGGTCTGGGCGGAGCTTGGCACGACGGGGCCCTGATCTCAGTTGGGGTCTGGGCAGCACCCAACACAGGGGGGCCCTGATCTCAGTCGGGGTCTGGGCAGTGCCGGGCGTGACGGGGCCCTGATCTTGGGTGGGGTCTGGGCAGCGCCCGGCGCGACGGGGGGTTTGGGTCTCAGTACATCTGTCATGCACAGGCCCAGTGAGGCCAGCTGAGGCACGGATCCTTCCTCCTTCATGCCCAGAATCTCCCCTGCCTCTGCTCATTGTCAGACTCCGCTGCGCCCCCCGCCCCCAGCCATCCCGCTCTTGTAGCTCATTCTCCGGGGCCCCCACGCCACCGTCCCGCCCCCACAACGTGCCGAGCTGGCATTTCCGTGGCCTACTTTCCAAGGCAGGTTATGGCTCCCCCCAGGCGCCCCCCCAGCCCTCTCCTTTCCTACCTGACCTCAATAATTGCAGCTTCTCAGCAAGCCCTGACACCGGGGCTGCGACAGGCTGCCCCCAGCCCTGGTCCTGGGGCTGCTGGCAGCTGACTGCCTGGGGCTGGGATTAACCTCAGTTACTCTGTCATTTCATAGGCCCTTTTTTCCCTTCTGATCCCCTCTTTGTTCGAATCCTTGGAGCTTTCGTTCCCCGCCCCCGAGAGTTCCCTGCCTCTTGGACATGAAGGAACAACGCCAGCCCCCCTGTGCAGGGCCTGTGGGAAGAAGGGAGGGGAGGGGAAACTGAGGCACAGGGAGGAGGAAGAGCACAAAGGAGTCTCTGGGAAAGTCAGGGGTGGAACCCAGGAGTCTTGGTTCCCAGCCCCAACTATCAGACCCACCTTGTTCCTGGGCTGGAGGGCACCCCCAGCCTGGATTCATCACAAGGGACACGAGCATTCATCACAACCGAGCAAACGGGAGGGTGGGGCTGTGGGTCAGGAGCGAGGGGCTCCGGCAGAGCTGTGGGGAGAGCCCAGGGCTGGGCGAGCAGGGGGCTGCGGGTCAGGAGTGAGGGGCACTGGAGCTTGGAGCAAGGAGCCCAGGGCTGACCCTTATCCCAGACAGACCACTCCCTGTGGGGTGCGAGTCCCGATCGCCCCCCAACTCCCAAGCAATCTGGGACACAGCCTCCCCTCCCCCACTCCCCCAGCCTCTGCCACTCTTTCATTAACATCTAATTAGTTACTCATTAAGAGTCCCAAAGGCCTGCAGGAGGGGAGTGGGGGAGGACCTGCAAATTAATCTCCCAGGCTATTAATGGGTGCCGGGATAGGGGAGGGGTGGGGGGATGCAGTGCTTCCCAAAACCAACCTGGCTGGGCCAGGGAGAGCGGGACACCCCCAGGCAGAGGCAGACAGATGGACCAGGAGGTCCCAGGCCAAGGTCCAGGCCGGGGCAGCGGGGAACCGGGAATCTTGCTGAGTTCAGGGGTTTTCGGGCTGAGCCGTGGCTGCGGGGAGGGGAGGCAGGAGGATCTGGGAGGGTTTGTCCATCTGTCCATCTACAAGGGGACTTTCCGGCTCCTGAGCAGCCTTAGGGCCCTCCAGGTCCCTGCCCCCAGGAGTCTGATTTATCTGACGGCCAGCAATTAGGGATGGAGCCGGTGACCCCCATCTCTGCTGCCCCCGGCCGCTAGCCCAGCCATCAGGTCCCACCCATCTCTGCCAGTGCCCCTCACTCCCGACCCGCAGCCCCTGCTAGCCCAGCTCTGGGGGGCCCCAGCAGAGAGAGGTGGGGAGCCGGCTTTGTAGGGGGAAAGCTGCACAGACTCCCCTGGGACAGATTGGATGGCGACAGCCCCCCCGGCCCCCCTCCATCCCCTCCGCACCCACTGAGCTGTTGAACCGGCTCCCAGGGCTCTGGCTGGGGACCAGCTGCTTGGGTGCGAGTCCCAGCCGAAGCAGGAGGAGTGACACGCAACTGGGGGCCCTGCGGCCCTGCCAGGCGGCCTGCTCCCCCCACGGAGCCGGAGGACCCGCCAGCACAGCCAGGGCACCAGGGTTCTGCAGGGGCACAAGGCCCAGAGCCTCAAGGGGTTTGGGGCCCTTCAGGCCTCTTGAAATCAGGGGGAGATCAGAGCCTGGGACCTTTGACGATCTGGCCCTGTGCGCGTTATAGATGCACTGAGGGGTGCCAGCTGGGATTGGAGCCCCCCCCACCCCCGTTGTGCCGGGCGCTGCACAGACCCCAACTGGCTGCTTGGTTCTACCCCCAGCTGTGGAAGGGGAGTGGGGGCTAGTGGTTAGAGCGGGGGGCGGCCTTGGAGTCAGCGCATCACAGCCCTGGGCAAGGGATCCCTGTATAAACAGCTGCCACGCCCCACCCCAGAGGTGGCTGCATCTCAGCCCTGGGCAAGGAATCCCTGTATAAACAGCTGCCACGCCCCACCCCAGAGGTGGCTGCATCTCAGCCCTGGGCAAGGGATCCCTGTATAAACAGCTGCCACGCCCCACCCCAGAGGTGGCTGCATCTCATCCATACGCCACTCTACATTTACACGCAGCGTCTCATACGCCTTGGGACTCTTTCGGGCTGCGAGGCAGCGGTGAAATATAAGCTCATTATTATAATCCTAACAAATCAGTCAGCGGGGACCCCTGCCGGGGGAAGAGGTAAAATCCCAAGGAGAAACTTGGGACCACAGAGGATTTTCCTTCTCCTGAAGCCCTAATTTCCCCCCGCCTCTGTGCCGTGACATATAATTAAGCCACCACTGGGACGGTTCTTCCAGCCAAAAGCCGCACGCACCCTGCAGCAGGGGAGACACCAGAGCCGGGTGTCGCTCCTCCGGGAGTCTCCTCACTCTCCCCGATAGCAAAGCGGGGAGCGAAATTCACCGCCCGCCAGTTTGGCCTCAAAGAGCCGGGAGCAGGAGCTGCATTGAGCCGCTGATTCAAGCAAGGGCACTGAACAAGCAGCGAAGAGAACCCAGGAGCCCCGGCTCCGGCCCATCCCCAGCCATCTAACCACTAGTCCCCACACCCCTCCCAGAGCTGGGGATAGAACCCAGGAGTCCTGACTCCCAGCAGCCCCCGGCTCCAACCACGAGACCCCACTCCCCTCCCAGGACTGGGGATACAGCCCAGGAGTCCTGGCTCCCAGCAAGCCGCCCCCTCGCTCGCTCGCTCGCTCGCTCTAACTACTAGACTCCACTGCCCAAGCCAGGGATAGAACCCAGGAGTCCTGGCTCCCAGCCCCCCTGCTCTAACCACAAGACCCCACTCCCCTCCCAGAACCGGGAATAGAACCCAGGACTCTCCTTGATTTCAACAGACATGAGGAGCCCAATTACCCTTGAGGATCTGGGCTTTCTGCCCCTGAACAGCCCTGGCGCCTTGCCAGCTCTCCCCCCTCCACCAGCTAGAAATGCCATGTGACACCACCCCTGCCAGTGGCCCCCCCCCCATGCTCTGCTCCCTGCGCGGCTGGCACCAGAGGCCTCTGCGTCCCCGGGGGCGGGCGCCACCCCGTGCCAAGTGACCTGCCCCCATCCCTTCATGCCAAGCCTCCCTGGAGGCTCTAGTCACTAAGGGGGCGCCCCACCCGGCCTTTTCTCCCCTCCCCTCTGCAGACGCAAGAGACTTCTCCTCTGCATCTTGCCCTGGTGGGTGCACCCTTGGGGAGGATGGGGGGGCTGCATCTCACATTGACCCTCCGCCCTGTGCGTGTGAGCCCCACCACTCCTCCCAGCCCCTGCTAAAGGTCAGCGTGGGGTGCCAGAGGGCCAGATCCTGCTCGGATTGACACCGGGTTAATCCAGAGTGACTCCACTCCGGGAAAGGGGGAGGGACCCTGGGGCCAGCGGGCAAGGTGTGCCCAGGCCCCCCTCCCCCAGCCCGGTGCACTACCCGGAGGGAATCAGAAGGGTCGGAGCTGCAGCCCCCCACCCACGCAGCAGCACTGGGATGGAGCGGGGGCATTGATGGGGGGGCTACTTGCTTTCCTGACGGTGCCACCGGTCTCTAGGCCTGTGGCCAGCCGCTGGGGGGCAACCTGCTTGGAGACCGACTGGCATCTCTTAGGGTGCCCGGCACACAAACACAGTCAGCACCCCTGGCCGGGGTATCTGGGCAGAACTGGGCTCCGGATCCAAATTCTGCCCCGGGTCCTCTGCAGCTGCTTGGGCTAATGGGGCAGAGCTGCAGTTTTGTGAGTGTCCCGGCCCCCTCCACTGGCCAAGTGCCCTCAATGCACCCAGCAATTCCAGAGCCCTCTGCTACCACTGAGCGCTCCCGAGTCTTGTCCCCCGCTCCCTGGTCAATAACAATCCCCGGCTGGTCTCCCCCAGCGATCTCAACCCGCTTTGCTGAGGAGCGCAGCAGTATTGTCCCCATTGCGCAGATGGGGAAACTGAGGCACAAAGGGGGGGACGAGAGGTGACTTGCCCCAGCAGACACTCCCAGTGCCAGAACTGGAAGAGAAGCTGAGACCCACTCTAACGCTCCAGCCACTAGGCCACACCGACCCACCTGGGGAGAGATTTCTCCTCTTTAGGGCGATGGCAGCATGCCCGGGGGCGGGAGGGGCAGCCCTGCCCCGCTGCTATGGAGCTGTTCTTCCCAGGGTGCCCCCAGGGGGTGGAGAAAGCCGAGAGCCCAAAGGTCAGTGAGGGACTGTGCCAAATCTACCTGCCCCACGGGCAGCGGGGAAAGCTACATAGGACACTGGGCAGAGCGGGGCCCCTGGTGCATGACAGCGGGGATAGACCCCTCCGTGCATTGATCACGGCCTCTAACTGTGGGGCCGAGACCACAGGGACCCACCCTTCCCAGGCTGGGGGGTGCTGGCAACAGAGGGAGTTAGGCTAGGGTCCTTTGTGGGGGGTTGCTGCAGGAATGGGAGGGGGGAGGCTGCCGGGGGCTCCAATCCGCTGATGTCCTTGGTGGGCCAGCCCTGGCTGCCAGGGTCAATGTGCAATTGCTGTGGCAGGGGCCGGCCCAGCGAGTTAATCAGGGACCAGGGGGCAGCCTGCGGCTGGCTATAAGGCCCAGGGGCCGATAGCTGGGGGGCACTGCCGGACACCTCCCAAGGCAGTGGAGCAGTTTGGGCCGTGCTGACCCCAGCCAAGGAGGATGGAGCCTGGTGCCGTGTTGATCACTGGCTGCCTTCTTCTCCTCCTCTTCCTCCTCCTCTTCCGAGCCTCGTCAGGCCAGGGCCGCGGGCGCCTCCCCCCGGGGCCAGCCCCCCTGCCCCTGTTGGGGAACCTGACCCAGAACATCCTCCCGCTCTACCAATCCTACCACCGGGTAAGGAAGGGGGCTGGGCTCGGGCGCCGGGACTGGAACCCAAAAGCCAAGGCCGAAGGTAGCTCCCACTGCGGGTCTGTCCATCTGGCGTCCATCTAGCAGGCGTCTTGGTTTCTATCTGCAGGTGCAATTGAGTTACCTATTGCCCTGCACACCCCTTTATCTAGCCCCAGACCCACCCCTCTATCTAGCTCCCCGTCTCCCGGCAGCCCCTCGATCGAGCCAGCCTAAAATTGCCAACCCTCCAGGATTGTCCTGGGATCTGCAGGAATTAAAGGTTAGTTTTTAATTAAAGATTAGGTCATGTGATGAGACCTCCAGGAATACAGCCAACCAAAATTGGCAGCCTCAGGACCCATAGTGGGGGGTGGATCGGAGTGTGTGGCCAAAGCACTGAGCTGTGGCTATTCTCTGCCCCTCAGGGCCCATAGGGGGCAGATCGGGGGAGTGGACGGAGCGCAGTGAGCTGTGGCTATTCTCTGCCCCTCAGGGCCCATAGGGGGCAGATCGGGGGAGTGGACGGAGCGCAGTGAGCTGTGGCTATTCTCGGCCCCCCATGACCCATAGGGGGCGGATTGGCGGCATGGCTGGAGCACACTGAGCTGTGGCTGTTCTCTGCCCCCCAGGGCCCATAGGGGGTGGATCATGAGTTACAGCCGCCCTGAGGCTGCCCTAAATTACACTGGGGGCCGGGCAGGGCACAAGCAGCACAAAAGGGCTTAAAGTTGCTTTCCCCCATCTCTGCCCTGAGTGGAAACGGAGGCTCCAGCCACCATAGGTAGAAACAACAGGGTCCCCCTAGTTCCTGATTAACTCCCTCCCATGCCCCATTTTGCTGTCTTACCCCTCCCCCTGCGATTCCCACCCCCAGCTCTGCCAGGAGTACGGCCCCATCTTCACCGTCTGGCTGGGCCCGAGGCCCGCGGTGGTGCTGTGCGGGTACGAGGTGCTGCGCGAAGCCCTGGTGGAGAACAGTGATGCATTCAGTGGGCGGGGGCCCATCCCCTTGCTCAAGGAGCTGAACCACGGCTACGGTGAGTGCGGGCTGGGGAGGGTCTCTCTGCAAAGCCCTGCCTAGTGGCATCACGCTGGCTCCGCTGCCTCTGTGGCTTTGTTAACCTGTGGAACTGCCCGCCACTGGAGATTACAGCGGGCTTGTAGGAGTCAGGCAGTGTGGGCTACCAGACAGAACACTGGCCTGCTGCGTGACCTCAGGCAAGTCACTGGCACGGCACGTCCTGTGCCTCAGTTTACCCACTTTTGACATCGACAGATGGAAAGAGCCAGGGATTATCCATAGTCTATGTCAAGGGGAACATCGGGGCTGGCACCATTTTCCCTCAAAATGGGACTTTTGGGATTAAAAGCAAACAAAAATTATAATTTTGTTGGGTTTTTTTGCTTTTCCATCGCAGTGAAACTTTCTGCTTGGAATTTTAAGGGTGTGTGTGGCGGGGGTGTTGATAGAACCCTAAAAAAAATTTTAAAAGTGCACCCAACCCCCACTGCACCAAATTTGATTAGTCAGGCAATTCTTTTTCATTCTCTGTTTGCCCTCCAAGGAGAAAGCCACCTGCTTTGGCCTTTCTGGGGGGGCGAGAGGGGATGAAAACCCTCAAATAATTGTATAGAAAACCTGTGGCTTTTTTCCCCCTCTTTCCCTTACTGTTCAAAATTTTCATGGGGTGGGGGTGTCACGGAGTCCCTGGGCGATGCTCTGGACCTGCTCCCCATGAAGCCAGGCAGGACTCTGGGGCAGTCGCCTTCCTGTGAGCAGCCTGTCTGCAGGACACACAGCTCACACAGCTTCCACCTTCCTGGGTCTGACCTCGGAGCATTCAGCCTCCTCTGCCCCTCCGGGCGCTTCCCCCAGCGAGTCCCCCCAGGCGGGGTCCTGGGGATCCCAGAGGGTCCTGCCCCCCAACTCCACAGTCAGACGGGACTCTCAGCCAGCCAGTAAAACAGAAGGTTTATTAGACGACAGGAACATGGTCTAACACAGAGCTTGTAGGTGCAGAGAACAGGACCCCTCAGCTGGGTCCATTTTGGGGGGCAGGGAGCCAGACAACCCCGTCTGACCTTCACTCTATGTCTCCAGCCAGCCCCAAACTGAAAAACTCCCTCCAGCCCCTCCTCCTCTGGGCTTTGTTCCTTTCCCGGGCCAGGTGGTCACCAGATTCCTTTGTTCTCCAACCCTTTAGCTCTCACCTTGCAGGGGGGAAGGGCCCAGGCCATCAGTTGCCAGGAAACAGGGTGTCGGCCATTCTCTGTGTCCAGACCCCTGCACACACCTGCCCTCTAGGGCTCTGCAACGATCATACACCCTTACTCCACCCCCTAGATACTTAAGAACTGCCTAGGGGAAACTGAGGCACCCCCACACTATTCAGAGGAAACATTAAGAACAGTCCCACGTCGTCACAGGGGGACATTTCCCAATGAATCCCAGGGAGTGGCCGTTTGTGTGACCCATGCTAACCTAACGCGGTGGTTGGGGGTCTATTGGTTAGAGCCGGGAGGAGGGGCGGGGGGGGGGCTGGGAGCCAGGGCTCCTGGGTTCTATCCCCAGCATTGGGAGGGGAGTGGGTTCTAGTGGTTAGAGCAGGGGGGGATGGGAGTCAGGACTCCTGGGTTCTATTCCCAGATCTGGGAGGGGAGTGGGGTCTAGTGGTTAGAGCTGGGAGCCAGGGCTCCTGGGTTCTATCCCCAGCTTTGGGAGGGGAGCAGGGTCGAGTGGTTAGAGCAGGCACGTGGGGCTGGGAGCCAGGACTCCTGGGTTCTTTCCGCGGCTGTGGGAGGGGAGCCAGGGCCTCTGTTAACGACATTGGATGACGTCCTCATGGGGCTGTGGCAGGATTAGTAGACAGCAGTGGCGAGCGCTGGAGGCAACTCCGTCGGTTCACCCTCACCACCCTCCGGAACCTGGGCATGGGCAAGAAGCCGCTGGAGCAGCGGGTGCAGGAGGAGGCGTGGCACCTCGCCCAAGCTGTGGCTGACAAACAAGGTGAGCAGTGGCGTGCCGGATGCTGCCCCACGGGCACCGGGCAGCATCCCCCAACAGTGAGCCTCGGGCACCCACCGGCGAGTCCCGGGAGCCCTGCTCTAGAAGGGAAGTGTCCGAGTGGTTAGAGCAGGGGGGCTGGGTGCCAGGACTCCTGGGTTCTATCCCAGCTCTGGGAGGGGAGTGGGGTCTAGTGGTTAGAGCAGGGGGCTGGGAGCCAGGACACCTGGGTTCTATCCCAGCTCTGGGAGGGGAGCGGGGTCTAGTGGTTAGAGCAGGGGGCTGGGAGCCAGGACTCCTGGGTTCTATCCCAGCTCTGGGAGGGGAGTGGGGTCTAGTGGTTAGAGCAGGGGGCTGGGAGCCAGGACTCCTGGGTTCTATCCCAGCTCTGGGAGGGGAGTGGGGTCTAGTGGTTAGAGGGAGCTCCTGGGCGCTGTCTGGTTTCCCCATGTGGGTCTTGTTCCCTGCTGTCTGCTACTCCCTCCCCGCCTTGTCGCAGGGCGCCCGTTCAACCCTGTGCTCGACCTCACCCGGGCCACCGCCAATGTCATCTGCTCCGTGGTGATCGGGACCCGCTTCAGCAGCGACAACGAGGAATTCCAGGAGCTCCTGCGTCTCATCGTGTCCTACATGTGCTACTTCCGCTCCCTCCAGGCACAGGTACCCGGGGGTGGGGGGGCCCCCCGACAATCCCAGCCCCTAAACAGCAAAACAGCCGCTCGCTGGGCTGCGGCCTCCTCTCTCTGGGCCCATTCCTGAGGCCGGGACGCACCTTCGGCGGGTCGGGAATTCTTCGACAAACCGGTTTCCCCTTGGAAAACGCCGATTCCCCGGCCCTGGGTGCGGGAAAGGGCCCATTCTGGTGAATTCCCCACTTCCGAAAAACTTGTCCCCACCGGCGCGGACGGTTTTCGAAAGGAAAAAGTTCCGGGATTTTGCGTCCAAATGACTTTTCGTTCCCAAGCCTCTGGTCATTTGTCGCAAAAGCAAACACGGACGAGGCGGGCGCCAAAAAGGACCTTTCGACGGTCCCGTGCTGGAATTTCTCTCAGCCCCAGTTTGGGTTTGTGAGGATTTGCGAGATGTCCCGATTGAGGGCAGGACATTTGTCCCGCCGCTCACCGGACGGGAAAGCCATTTCCCAGCCAGCTCTGCTCAGCAGCCTCCGCGGGGAAACTGAGGCAGCGAGGGGCGGTGCCGGGACGCCCAGCGGATGAGTGTTAGCGGTGGGATGAGAACCCAGGGCTGCTGAATTCCAGCCCAGTGCTTTAGCCTCTCTTCTCCCTCCCTGCTATTAAACGGTCACCCCCCCCCTGCTCCATCCCATCTCTCTGCTCCCCCCCCGGCCCCCCCCCAGCTGTACAATACCTTCCCAGGTATCATGCACTTCCTGCCCGGCCAGCACTGGCGGATATTCAGGGAATACAAGCACATCAAAAACTTCATCCAGGCCCAGGTGGCATCCCATCAGCGCAGCCTGGACCCCAGCGCCCCCCGCGACCTCATTGACTGCTTCCTCCTGCAGCAGGCCAAGGTGAGGGGCGTCCCGGGGGGCAGGAGGAGTCAGCGCCCAGTGAGCGGCGGGGTAGACGGCGGGGGAGGGGACCGCGGCTGGAATTCAGTCCCATTGATTGGGGGGGGCAGGGGGGTTGATGGGATCCTGCAGCTAGATTCCCATAGATACAAACACCCCCACCCATCCCTCTGCCCACCCCTCAACGCACACACCACCACCCATCCCCCCCCCACACACCCTACCCATCCCCCCATCCATCCCCATGGACACCCCTCTAACCACGCAGCCCCACCCATCCCTCCACATACACACACACCCATCCCCCCACCCATCCCCATGAACACCCCTCAACCCATCCATCCCCCCACCCATCCCCATGGACACCCCTCAACCCCCTCCACCCATCCCCCCACCCATCCCCATGGACACCCCTCAACTCACACACCTTCCACCCATCCCCTCACCCATCCCCCCATCCATCCCCATGGACACCCCTCAACCCCCTCCACCCATCCCCCCACCCATCCCCATGGACACCCCTCAACTCACACACCTTCCACCCATCCCCTCACCCATCCCCCCATCCATCCCCATGAACACCCCTCAACCCATCCATCCCCCCACCCATCCCCATGGACACCCCTCAACTCACACATCTTCCACCCATCCCCTCACCCATCCCCTCATCCATCCCCATGGACACCCCTCTAACCACGCAGCCCCACCCATCCCTCCACATACACACACACCCATCCCCCCACCCATCCCCATGAACACCCCTCAACCCCCTCCACCCATCCCCCCACCCATCCCCGTGGACACCCCTCTAACCATGCAGCCCCACCCATCTCTCCACATACACACACCCATCCCCCCATCCATCCCCATGAACACCCCTCAACCCATCCATCCCCCCACCCATCCCCATGGACACCCCTCAACTCACACATCTTCCACCCATCCCCTCACCCATCCCCTCATCCATCCCCATGGACACCCCTCTAACCACGCAGCCCCACCCATCCCTCCACATACACACACACCCATCCCCCCACCCATCCCCATGAACACCCCTCAACCCCCTCCACCCATCCCCCCACCCATCCCCGTGGACACCCCTCTAACCATGCAGCCCCACCCATCTCTCCACATACACACACCCATCCCCCCATCCATCCCCATGAACACCCCTCAACCCATCCATCCCCCCACCCATCCCCATGGACACCCCTCAACCCATCCATCCCCCCACCCATCCCCATGGACACCCCTCAACCCCCTCCATCCATCCCCCCACCCATCCCCATGGACACCCCTCAACCCACCCCCCACCCATCCCCCCATCCATCTCTATGGACACCCCTCAACCCACACATCCTCCACGCATTCCCCCACCCATCCCTTCATCCTCATAGACACCCCTAACCAACCCATCCCTCCAACCCCAGACATCTCTATCCACCCACACGTCTATCCACCAATCCTCCCACCCATCCCCAGACACACCCCTCTGTCTATCTAGCCAGTCCCTGACCCTACACTGGTCACCCTATTTCCAGTAGGGATAAGGAGGTTTTAGTACCATTATACAAGGCACTGGTGAGACCTCACCTGGAATACTGGGTGCAGTTCTGGTCTCCCATGTTTAAGAAAGATGAATTCAAACTGGAACAGGTACAGAGAAGGGCTACTAGGATGATCCGAGGAATGGAAAACTTGTCTTATGAAAGGAGACTCAGGGAGCTTGGCTTGTTTAGCCTAACTAAAAGAAGGTTGAGGGGAGATATGATTGCTCTCTATAAATATATCAGAGGTATAAATACCAGAGAGGGAGAGGAATTATTTAAACTCAGTACCAATGTGGACACAAGAACAAATGGACAAAAACTGGCCACCAGGAAGTTTAGACTTGAAATTAGATGAAGGTTTCTAACCGTCAGAGGAGTGAAGTTTTGGAATAGCCTTCTAAGGAAAGCAGTGGGGGCAAAAGATCTATCTGGCTTTAAGATTAAACTCGATAAGTTTATGGAGGAGATGATATGATGGGATAACATGGTTTTGATAATTAAATATTCATGGTAAATAGGCCCAATGGCCTGTGATGGGTTATTAGATGGGGTAAGATCTGAGTTACCAGGAAAGAATTTTCTGTAGTATCTGGCTGATGAATCTTGCCCATATGCTCAGGGTTTAGCTGATCGCCATATTTGGGGTCGGGAAGGAATTTTCCTCCAGGACAGATTGGAAGGCCCTGGAGGTTTTTCGCCTTCCTCTGTAGCATGGGGCAGGGTCACTTGCTGGAGGATTCTCTGCTCCTTGAAGTCTTTAAACTACGATTTGAAGACTTCAATAGCACAGATATAGGTGTGAGGTTTTTTTTTGTAGGAGTGGGTGGGTGAAATTCTGTGGCCTGCGTTGTGCAGGAGGTCAGACTAGATGATCATAATGGTCCCTTCTGACCTAAATATCTATGAATCTATGAATCTATTACCTCTACGTAGACTCAGGCTGTCTCTCCTCCAGCTCTGATTCCTGCCCCAATGCTCATTCCTCCCAGCCCCCTGGAGCCAGGCCAACCGTCCCTCCATCTCCCCAAGGCCGGGGACAGGGAGCCTGGCAGCCTTTGGCCGGGCAGCATTGGCTGGCGGAGGGCACCCCTTGACCCCAGCTTGCGGGGAGGAGTGGGATTGTGCCTCACCGGGGTCCCCCCACCCTCGGCCCTGTGCTAGGAGCAAGGGAAGGAGCAGACAGAGTTTGAGGATGAGAACCTGACGGCGCTGGCCAACTCCCTGTTCATCGCCGGCATGGAGACCACCAGCAACACCGTCTACTTTGCCCTGCTGGTGCTCAGCAAGTTCCCGGACATGCAAGGTGGGTGCAAGTGGCCGAGACACGCTGGCTCCCTCCCCCGGCCCATCCCCAGGGGGCCGTGCGGGGGGGGCCCTGCGGATAATCCCCAACGCTCCCTGCCTGGGGGACCCCAGCTGGCACCATACAGAGGGCTCCATCCTCAGGCAGGCGGGGGCTCCTCCGGGCTGCTCTGACAGCAATAAAAGGGTCTCAAAAGGAGGGGGACCGCCCCCCGCCCCGAGGATCCCACCCTTCCATCCCTCACTTGGGGGGCCACCCCAGCCAGGGTGAAGCAGATGCAAGGACCCTGCTCCCAGTCACCCAGGGCCCAGAGGGGGCGGCTCAGGGGCATGGCCAGAGCACGCTGTGCTGTGGCTATTCTCTGCCCCCCCTAGGGCCCATGGGGGCGTCCTATGAATTAGAGCAGCCCTGAGGTTGCTCTGTATTACATCGGGCACTGGGCAAAGGGGAGAACAAAGGGGACTTACAGCCCCCCCATCCCAGTCCCGAGAGCAGGGTGTGGGAGACAAGAAGAGGGTCCAAGGAGTGAGAAGGAGGCATAGGGGAGAGGGTGCAGGGGAAGAGCCCCCAGCCAGGCAGGAGGGAGGGAAGAAGGAGGTAGGACCTCTGCCCCTCCCACCCCCACTCCCGATCCATCATGGGGAGGCCAACCAGCGTGGGGGAGGGCAGAAAAAGTGATGCAAAGGATCCTGGGAAAAGTGTTACTGTCTGGAAGGGGGGCTGGCCATAGAGGGTGGGGGTATGGGTGAGAAGGGGAGGCTGGCTAAGGAAGGAAGTGGGGGGGAGGAACACACATGGGGGGAGCCCCCCCTTCCCTGGTGTCCCAGGACCACACGTGTCTCCTTGCAGCGCGGGTGCACGGGGAGCTGGACAGGGTGGTGGGCAGGGCCCGGCCCCCAGCCCTGGAGGACCGGCTACAGCTGCCCTACACCAACGCCGTGCTTCATGAACTCCAACGCTACCTCGACCTGGTGCCCATGAGCCTGCCACACGCCACCACCTGCCCAACCTCCTTCCGGGGGTACCTCATCCCACAGGTGAGACACACACGCCCCCCTCCCCCAGCCAGTGCTGGCCCCAATGCGGCGCGGGAGGGTGGGGGGGTCACTGGCCCAGCTCTAGCTGAGGAAATGCCCCCCTGCCCCCCTTATAACTTTCACTTCCCCATGCTGCTGTGCCACTAAACTGCGGCTGCGTCCCATCCCAGAGGTGGCTACATCTCAGCACCAAGCAAGGGATGCCTGGGCAAGCAGCGGCCCCGTCCCACCCCAGAGGTGGCTGCCTTTCAGTGGTGGGAGAAGGGATCCCCTAGCCAGCTTGGTGATGAAATGTTATGTGGCCAGCACAGGAGCAGGACATTCTGGATTCTCCTCCCTGCTCTGCTGTCCATTGTGTGACCTCGGGCCCGTCCCTTACCTGCCCCGTGCCTCAGTTTCCCTCTTTGGGAAAGGGACATAGCGACCCCTTGGGGCTATTATTTTCTTTCCAGTCCTATTGCCGTAAAATGCCTAAAACCTCACACTGTCAGTATCTTGTCCCCGTCGCCCCCCAGGGTACGACCATCATCCCTCTCCTAGCCTCGGTGCACTTCGACCCAGCCAGCTGGGAGACCCCGGAGGATTTTAACCCGGGTCATTTCTTAGATGAGAACGGAGCATTCAGGAAGAGAGACACGGCCATGCCCTTCTCTGCAGGTAATGGGGACACGGGTTCGCCTCCCATCTCTCTCGTGTGCGTTCACACAGAGCAGGGCTCAGCCCTTCTAGCAGGGGGCAGCAGGGACAGGGACACCCCCCCGCCCCCGCAGGGCTCAGCAAGCAGGAGAGATGGCAGAGGCTCAGGGCCGTTTCAGTTCTGAACAAAGACCCATGCAAAGGCCTTGCCAGCCTCTCGCCTGACCTATGACCAGGGGGAGCAGCCTCGGGGATTTCAGCGGGTGAGAGCGTCACTACTGGGTCCTGCTCCGGGCGCGTACAACAGAACACAGCTGCACCCTGGGGCAGGGACTCAGGACACCTGGGTTCTATCCCCTGCTCTGCCAGGTGACCTGAGGCAAGTCATTTCCCCCCGCTCTGTGCCTCAGTTCCCCCCCCCCCCACATTGCCTGTTTCAACTGGGCACTCGCTGGGGCAGGGGCTGCCTTTTAAAACCGCCGTTCCCCCTTGGAGAGGGGACCGAGAAGAGCCCTTAAAAGGCCCCGCGGGCTGGAGAAAAGGCGAAATGGGAAGAGATTGAGCGTCTCCGAAAGAGGCAACTTGCCCCTGGCATTCGAAGCTCCTTCTCAGGGGCTGCTGCAGTTCCCAGCTGCTGGCTGGAGGCAGGGCCCCGAGCGGCACCAAGAGACCCAACCAACGGGCATGTCCTCTTGTCCCCCCTCCAGGGAAGCGCATGTGTCCCGGCGAAGGGCTGGCCAAGGCGGAGATCTTCCTGTTCATAACCACCCTGCTGCAGAGCTTCACCCTGGAGCTGCTCACGGACCCCAGGGCCATCGACTTGGCCTTGCTGCGGAGGGTTTTCCGGGGCCAGGGCCTCACCTACAAGCTCCGTGCCATCCCACGCCCAGCATAGAGCGGGGCAGGGCAGGAAGAGGCCAGACCCAGATGTCTTCCATGCTGGGGTCCCTGGAGTCACATCAGTCCCTCTGGGCCAGCTCCTGATCTCATTTACACTGTGGTGTACATCCAGAGTAACTCTCCTTTCACACCAGTGCTCCCGGGGCCAGCTCCTGATCTCATTTACACTGTGGTGTACATCCAGAGTAACTCTCCTTTCCCATTAATGCTCCCGGGGCCAGCTCCTGATCTCATTTACACTCTGGTGCACATCCAGAGCGACTCTCCTGTCCCATTAATGCTCCCGGGGCCAGCTCCTGATCTCATTTACACTGTGGTGCACTTCCAGAGTCACTGTCCTTTCACACCAAGTCTCTCTCCTTTCACACCAATGCTGCCAGGGCCAGATCCTGATCTCATTTTCACTGTGGGGTAAATACTCCACTGACTTCACTGGAGTAGGAACCAGACTGAAATCGCGTGTAAATCTGGAACACCTTCCTGGATGGCAGCGGAGTCACTCTGAAGTGACTGAGATCAGAATCTGCCTTTGTGAATTCAGATCTACACACCCATGATGCGCAGGCTAGCACGCAGCTGTTCCGGGCTGGAGCTTGGCCCCCTGAGTTCTAATCCTGTCCCTAACACTGGCCTGCTTGGGCAAGTCACAGCTTGGCTCGGTGCCTCAGTTTCCCCTCCCTAATAATTAACTAACCCCAAGGATCATTAACCCTGGCACTGCTAGGTTGTGGTCAGCACCTTTGAACCTGCTTTTCCTAGTGCTGAATTCTTCTGCATGTGTTTCCCTGAGAGCCATCCTCAGCGCTCAGCCATGGTTTCTCTGTCTCACACATGCTGTCTGCTCGTAGTTCGCTTGTAGAAATGCCCTGGGGGGTGTATCTCAGCATTGCTGCTCACTGCGCTTCCAGAAAATTGACTGACACAATGAACGGAAGAAAAGACCAGAACGCTTGGCAATGTCTTTGTATGTTTTGTGTGTATCAGTGAGACAATGGGGAAAGACAAACCGGTTAATATCAGACATGTGGAAGGATGGGGGGTGGGTCAGATTTTGGGTAACTCACTTCCTGTCTCTGGGCCTCAGTTTCCCACTGCCTGTCCTGCGTCTCTCTTGTCAGTTTTTTGGAGGTGGGAACTCAGCACCAAGTGATCAGGGAAGTGGGTCAGGTGCTGGACAGGACTCAGGAGCCCTGGGTTCTCTTTCTGCCACTGAGCGACCAGGCCCCGCTGTGTGCCTCTGTTTCCCCTCCCACCCTTTGTCTATTGAGACTAAGCTCTTGGGGGGCAGGGACTGTCTCTCACTCTGTACCTGTGCAGGATTGCGCCCCACTCTCAACCGGGGCCGGTAGGTGCTACCGTAATACACCTAATAAACACCACCACCTAGCACTTGTCAGCGGTGGATCTCAAAGTGCTTTACAAAGGAGGACAGTGAGGAAACGGAGGCATCCAGCGGGGAAGCAATTTCTCCCCGCACCCCCACATGCTTAGAAAAGAAAATAGCTCCCTGCCAAGGGGCAGAGAAGTGAAGCCCTGTCTTGGGTCAGAAACCATCATCTTCGAGCCAGAGACCGGTAATTTTCAATCTGGCGAAAGGTTAAGTATCGGCCGCCCTGCAGATCTGTAGGGAGGCCGTGGCACCTGTGGGTTTTTATTAACAATGTAGGGACGGCATAGACTCAGATGAGTGGGTGACACGAAATGATATGTTTACTTTAGCGAGCGCTAGGAGAAGCCGGCGGGGAACTGATTGCTGAAGTGCAAGCGAGGGGGTGCTCATCGCAAAGGGCAATGGGAGCTGCACATTCGAGCTGATGAGCTCTCAATAAAGAGCGAGCATGCGGGGAAAACCATCTCCCTGACAGCTCGGCGAGAGGCAGCCGCTTGATGAGCACCACGAAAGCCGGAGGGACAAGCGGCTGGGCTGAAAGTGATATTGATGATAGCGTCACAGAGGCGTAGCATGCCCGTCCCCCCAACAGCAGCCTGCTTCGGCTCAGCAAGAGGGGAGCCAGGCAAGAGAAATGAAGAGGGGTTGAAAAGAACAAGGCCATTCCGGGAGAGAAGAAATCAGAAGGAATGTGGCTAGAGGCATGTACAATCCAGAAAGGTAGCCGGGTGCCCCTGTTGGCCCGGATTATTGTCAAACAAGGCACTGATCACTCGTCAGAGTCGCGGGCTGCCCAGGGAAATTGAAAGGCAACTGATCGAAGGACCGCACCGTTAACCTGTGGAACTCACCACCACAAGATGTCACTGAGGCAGAGAGCTGGTATCCTCAGGACTGAACAGTGCGGCTGGGCTCACAACTTCCTGATCACTCCCATCTGGCTGGCAGATAGAGCAGGCTTATGTTCTTGCTGCGCCATGCACATCATGGGAGGTAGAAGCAAGGGCTACACATGTACCTAGATAGCAGGGTCACCCAGAGGTATGTCGGCTAGGATAAAAATGTATCGGGAACAAACACACTCCTAGAAGGGAGGCAGTGGACAGAGCACTGGTCTGAGACTCAGGACACCTGGGTTCTAGTCCACTGGTTTGTTCGGCAACCTTAGGCCAGTCACTTCCCCCCCTCTGTGCCTCAGTTTTCCCCACCTGTAAAATGGGGGTATCAATACCGGCCTCCTTTGTAAAGCCTCTTGAGATCTCCCCGCTGATAAGAGTGAGGGATTATTATTAGCTGGGCAAGAACTACCCTGCAGGCAGGTTTTGCAATATTTGAAACCAGCACCTGTCCCTCCAGAATGGGGGGGGGGGCTGTCTCCTGGAAAGCAGGGACGCTAGAAAAGATTTATTGACCATGGCAGACAAGCAGCTCAGCGTGAGGTCCCCGGGTGACGCTGGGGCTAGCAGGGCTGATGCCGTCCTGGGCTGTATACATGGTGTCAGCGATGGGATTCCACCTCTGCGCACAACCTTGATGAGACCAATACTGGGCTACTGCGACCAGCTCTGGGGACCGTGTTTTCAAATGGACGTTGAAGGCCTGTGAAGGGGCAGAGCAGAGCCACAAAAATTCTTTGAGGGTGGGAGAAAATGCCCGGTGGTGAGAGACTTCAGGAGCTCAGTCAAAGAGAAGAGACAGAGAGGTAAGTCAAGCCCAGTGTCTAAACACCTCCACGGGGAGAACCTATCGGAGACTAAAACTGCCCTTCAGTCTCACAGAGAAAGGCAGAACACGTGGCAATGGCTGAAGGTCAAACCCAGACAGATTCCCGCTGGAAATCAAGCCACGATTTTTCACAGTGCCGGCAATTAACCGTTGCAATGAACATCACGGGGAAGGGGTGAATTCTCCATCTCTGGAGTCAGATCCCAGCTGGCTGCCTTTCCGGAGGAGGTGCATTAGCCAAACTCAGCACCAAGGGGTCAGAATGAAAGTCTCTGATCTGTTACATGGGACAGGCACTAGAAGATCTAACAGTCCCTTCATGCCTTACAAATCTACCCGCCTAGAAAGTAAGACTCTGGGTTCAGGTGCATTTTCTGGCCTTCCTGCTCTATGACTTAGAGACATTTCTTTTTTCAAACCAAGTGATATCCCCCAAACCCTTGGCTGCCTTCTGGCCTTCAAACCCCTGAATCAATTCATCTGGCCCAGCTAGTCCAAAGGCCCATCTCTGACAGCGGCTGGTCTCAGCTGCGTCAAAGGAATCCTGTCCCTCTCTCGGCCTGTGGCCATGAGTTCCACAGGCTAATTTGGCCTGGTGTTTAAAAAAAACAAAACAGCTCTTCCTTCCATCAGCTTTAATCTGGCCACGTGTGGGTGGCCAGCATCGGTGGGCATGTCCACCAGTTTAGAGGCAACCGTTTCCATCAGATTTTCTTTTTCTAATTTCTGTTGGGATGTTATTGGGTTGGGGTGGGGCGGTTTTAGGGGGTTCTGTTCTGGTTTTTGTTTGGGGGAGGATTGGGGTTGGGTTTGTTGTTGTTTAAGTTTACAAAAAAAAAATTAAAAATCGACATCTCAGGCCTGTTTTATTGGGCACCGTCCCCTTCAAATGCCAGCTGGTTTCAGATTGCGCTGAACAGACTCACTGGTGTGAGACGCCCTTTCGCTGGGCGCTGCAGGGCCGCTTGCTGGCGGTTCCCACATCCTGCAGCTTGGGACACAGCACAGGTGCCAAAGGGACCCAGCTGTTCTCTGGGTCCTCGGCTGGGTGGTTTCTGCTTTAGACGATTCAAAACGGGGCCGCGTTCTGAGAATCGGCTGGGAATAAAGAAGACGACCGGGGGAGGGTTGACGCATTAGAGGAGCCACAAACCTAGGCTGAAACTCACTGGGGCAGGGACTGTCTTTCTGGTCTGGGTTTGTCCAGCACCTGATGCAGTAGCCAGGAACCTGCTGTAATATACCTAATAGCATCAAAAATGTACAGCACCTGGCACAATGGGGGCCTAGGCCATGACTGGGGTGTCTAAGAGCTACCGTAATACACCTAACAGACAATATTTGTTCTTCCAATAATTTACATCCCACATGCAAAAAAATATAATCTAAGATCTAAGATCGGGGGAGGGAGGGATAGCTCAGTGGTTTGAGCATTGGCCTGCTAAACCCAGGGTTGTGAGTTCAATCCTTGAGGGGGCCATTTAGGGATCTGGGGCAAAAATTGGGGATTGGTCCTGCTTTGAGCAGGGGGTTGGACTAGATGACCTCCTGAGGTCCCTTCCAACCCTGATATTCCATGATTCTATGATCACTCAGATATTCCCAAACTTCCCAGATTCCAGAAGATCCTGCACTTGTGCTAGGGCCCAGCGGTAGATTTTCTGCCGCTTTGAGCCGGGGCCTGGGAGTCTGGGGTTGAAATGGCCAAGGATTGTATAAGACAGGAGGTCAGAGGAAACCCTAACTCTCGGCTTGGTGGGGTGGGACATAAGGCGTGACAGAGACCCAGCTCCGGGTAATGCACCCAAATCTATCCATGCAGGAAACTCTGAGCGAGGTGGGAGTATGCTGCTTCCCAGTCCTTGCATTAGAACCCAGGAGCCCTGGCTCCCAGCCCCCGTCCCGCTCTAACCACTGGACCCCACTCCCCTCCCAGGGCTGGGCATAAACCCAGCAGTCTAGGCCCCCCACTCCCACTTTAACTACTAGGCCCTACTGTCTCCCAGAGCTGAAATTTGAACCCAGCAGTCCTAGCTCCCAGCCTTCTGCACTGACCACCAGATCTTGCTGCCCCCTGGAGCTGGGAGAACCCAGGAGTCCTGGCTCTCAACCTTCAGTGCCAGCTGCTATTCCACCCCTCTTCCTGATATAAAGTCTCTCCTAGATCTGTATAAAGTGGAGGCTGACGCAAAAAAACTGGCCCCAAACTTTGGGGGCAAATTGGCATCCGGATCCTAATTTCATGTCCAACTCCTGGTCCCTATCACAGGCCAAACCCACCCCCACCCCTCCGAACCTCAGATCTCCCAGCACCTCTGACCCAAACAAGCGGGGCCTGCCCCAGCTGCTGCGGCTCAAACTCTGTCCACCCTGCCTCCAGCACCTTGCTGACTTTTGCCCCTTGGCGTCAGCACAAAATCTTTTCGTGTGCCCCCACCAGACACGAGTCCCCATGACTCCCCCCGGTTCTGTGCAAACCAGAGTGAAAACCACGCAGCAAAGCAAACTCAGGATTTCGTGAGCAGGGGGAAGTCCTTTTTACTTCCTCCTGATGTGGTTTCCGTTTGGTCGAGACCTCAGAAACAGAGAGGCAAGTTTATGCTAATGTTGTACAAAACCTCCCCAAACCCTACCTCACTTAGCCAGGATACTATCTGGTGGTTCCTCTCCAGAGATCATTCCCTTGCAACCCTGTTTGCACGCACCTGCCTAACCTTTCCATTTTTCCTTTCCAAACGTGAGCACTAAGGATTCGCCCCGTGCGCCAAAAGCAAAACCACGTTTTCTTTTTTGCAAGGTTACAAACAGAAAACGTCCAGGGCATAAAAGCCATGGCAATGGGGCAGCAGAGACAAAGTCAGCAGCGAAAAGCAGGTGGAAAGAGATCACAGCATCCAGAGGAATTGAACCACCATCCTGGCAGTTGCTCTCACAGGTACGGCTTTTTCAGACCTTAGGGCTGATCCCAAGTTTTCTGTCGAAACTTCAATGCGAGGGGAAAATGGGGGAGGAAGGGTTTGCCTGGATGAAAGATTTCACAGAAGGCACCTGCTTTCCACAGAAACGTTCCCGTTTTCTCGGGAAAACCGAAACCAGACTTTTCGGGGCTGCAAAAGGTTTTCATTTTCGGCTTTAACTTTTCCAATTTTCTTCTGAACACGTTCAGGGTTGTGGCCTACATTTTTTAGATTCTGCCCTAAAAAAAGAAATCTGCTTTTGGTCTCGAATGATTTTGCTTTTGGCAGTTTGGGGCCTAAAACGTTTGGCGTTTCAGCTCAAACTTTTCAGGTGCTGGCAGCTTTTGGCCTAAATCTCTTTGGCCTTCACCAGTTTTTGATCCGAAGATTTTGGGTTTCTGCTCTTTAACAAAAAGCGTCCAAATTTTCTGCAGAAAAAAATCCTCTATTTTCCAGCCAGCACTCAGATTTCTTTAGGTCACTTACAACCTGGTGAAAACGTAAGCTGCTGAAATGTTTTGGCCAACTTTTGGTGCCTCAGTTGCCATTGGGTGAAAATCTCCTCCCTCACTTCAAATGAAGAAAGTTTCTGGTCCTTGAAGTTGTGGAGAAGAGGCTGAATTTATACCAGCTGGGGATCTGGCTTCACTGACTTCAGTGGAGTTACGGCCAATTACCACCAGCTGGTGGTCTGGCCTTACAAAGTCAGGACAGTATTAACCCATTTTAGAGAAGGGAAAACTGAGGTACTGAACAGTGACACAACTCAGCTCCCAAGTAACACTGTAGCACTGAGATAGGACCAAGCCATCGTGATTCCTTCGGCTGCATTGTAGCCCCTGGATCATATTCCTGCCTTGTGCTAATCTCCCCATTACTCAATTTGCTGATGTAAATGTTGTTAAAAAATAATTGAAATCCAAACTGCGCCTGGCAATGAGCGACTTCACTGGGCAGACACCGATGAGTCCCATAATTAAACAGCCACATGGTCCATCTAGCCCAGTGTCTTGTCTTCCAACAGAGGCCACCAGATGCCTCAGAGGGAAGGAATAGAACAGGGCAATTATCGAGTGATCCATCCCCTATCGTCCACTCCCAGCTTCTGGCAGTCAGAGGTTCAGGGACACCCAGAGCATGGGGTTGCATCCCTGAGCATCTTGGCTAGTAGCCATTTATGGATCTGTCCTCCAGGAACTTATCTCATTCTCTTTGAATACTGTTATAGTCTTGGCCTTCACAACATCCACTGGCAATGAGTTCCACAGGTTAATTGTGTGTGGTGTGAAGAAGTAATTCCTTTTGTTTGTTTTAAACCTTCTGCCTATTAATTTCATTGGGTGACCCCTGGTTCTTGTGTTATGAGAAGAAGTAAATAACCCTTCCTTATTCACTTCCTTGTTCACTTTCTCCGCACCAGTCACAATTTTATAGACTATCATATCCCCCCAATCTGGTCGTCTCTCTTCCAAGCTGAAAAGTTCCAGTCTTTTGAATCTCTCCTCATACGGAAGCTGCTCCATCCCCTAATCGTTTTTGTTGCCCTTCTCTGGACTTTTTCCAGTTCTCGTATCTTTTTGAGATGGGGCGACCCGAATGGCATGCAGGATTCAAGGCGTATTCATCCATCCATTCCCCACGCACTCCCTTCTATCTAGCCAGCCATCCCTCCCTCCCTCCCCACAAACCCATATAACCCACCCGCCCTTCAGTTCCTTGGAGTTCAATAGAAGTCAACTCCGACCATTAGGTCCATGGGCAAAAATGATCCTTTCATTCTGAGAGCCGAATGATCGTACCCCTGCAATTTCTGTGCTGCAAACACCTGCCAAGCGTGATGTAGAATGGCCGTAACACACAAGGCAAGCAGCCAACTAAATTGCTGCGACTTGAGGAGTGAAGCCATCCCGCCTCGTTGGTATTAATTAGAAACAAAACCTAGCGGCGTGTTTATGCAAGCCGGCTTAGCGGAGACAAAATTGCTTCTTTTCCCGAGGAAGCGTTCGTTAAGCGCCATGGAACCCAGCTGGATGTTTAATTATACGCCCCGCGTCAGAGACTTCCTCACACGAGTCGGCCCCATCTGTAACGCAAACAGTCTCCGTAGACGCCCCAACAACGTGTGTGAGGTTTGCCACACAGGGAAACTCTCTCGCTTTGGGCCTGGCATTCAGCGTGTGGGCGATCACAGAATGGCAGAGATTGGGTGCATTTCAAGAACTAGAAACCAGACACCCCGAAGCCAAGGGGAAGCTGGTCGGCAGATCATTACGGAACACGAATATTCACGCTCGGGGCAAGAAGGGAGCGAGGTGACTGGGAGATCGTTGCTCTCCGGGGCAGGGACCGGCTTGTTCTGTGTGTTCGTAGGTCACCTGGCACAACGGTAGCCTGGGTGCTACCATAATACACCTGAGAGCAATAACATTTCCACCCCCAGCACAGTGGGGTCTTGGTCCAGGGCTGGGGCTCCTTGATGGTGTGAGAATACAAAATAAATAAATAGGGCTGTCCCAGAGTTCAGGGCAATACAGCCTAATGGCCAAAGCCTATGCAATGGCCTTTAGCAGCCCAATTCATTTCCCTGCCCGTTGGCAGTGTCCATGGCAGGTTGGATGGGGTAGGGGGACCCGGGCCCATCCTTCTGCACCAGGTCTCGACCCAGGGCCCTAGGGAACCGACGCCTCGCTGCTCAGTCTCGGTCGTCCCCCTCCCCAGGTCGCTTCCTACCCTTTCTTCCAACGCGGGGGTCTCTCGGCCTCGGCGGCCGGCTGGAGGGGTCTGTTAAGAGTCCAACCCAGGATACACGTCTGCGTTCATTAGCTGCCATGCTCGAGCTGGGCTGTTCCCTCTTATCCGCTGGTCCCCGTGGGAGCATGCCCAGCAGGGCAAGGGGGTATGTGGCTTCCTCGGCCCACAGCGTGGGGTTAACCCCCTCCGGCCCAGTGTGGGGTAGGTACACCCCGTCCCCCACCGCAGTTCAGCCCCACTCCGCTCCCAGGCCTAGGTGCCACTTGAGTCTCAGGTCAGGTGCTGAGGCCCTTGGGTGTAGGGTGGAGGATCTGGGGCTGAGCTCGTCAGAAAAGCTGGCCCCAGTTGAAGGTGCAGAGCCAGTGGAAAAATCTGGCCAGCAGCTCTTGCTGAATGGCTCTGGCTCTCCTGCTCCACCGGGGCGAGTTTGACCCTGGAGGAGAACCGCTTGCCTCTTCTAGTGACTAGTTCTGCTAGAGGACAAGGACCTATCGCTACCCCCACAGCTAATGATGTCACTCCTTCAGGGCACGTCCACACTGCCCGCGAAGCTCAAGCTCTGACTCGTGTTTGAGCCCATGCCCGCCTCCCGTCCACACACAAACCAGTCTGACTCGGGTCAGCAAACACGCAGGCTCCAGGCCCTTGGACAGGAGGGTGGGTCAAAGCCACAGTGGCCTTTTGCAGCTCAGACTGCAGCCCCAGCTCAGAAGGTCCCTGTAATGCAGTGTGGATGTGTTAGCACGCTGCCAGACTGGATCGAGCAACTGAAAGCCCAGGTTTACAATGCAGTGTGGACGCTCCAGCATGGGCTTCAAAACCCCAAGTTCAGAAGCCCGGGTCCCCCAGACCCAGATTAGCATACAGAAGAAGGGTATGACACTGGCTAAGGCATGCGGCTGGAGTGCAATTCCCTGCTCTGCCACCCCCTTCCAGTGTGACCCTGGAGGAGTCACGCTGCCACTCTGTGCCTCAGTTTCCCCATCTATAAAAGGGGATAACAGCACTTCCCTCCCTTGCTTCTGTGTCGTGAGGATCAGTGCGGGTGCTGCTCAGATACTATAGGAAAGGTCAGACACAGAAGGATGGCAGCTAGTTCAAGTGGAAGCAATCTGGACTGGAGGTTCTGGTCCAAAGTTTGCTGTTGATGGTCCAAGCATGATTACAGCGGGGCTCCCTTGTGTGAACAATGGTGGGGGGTTCGATTTGTTGGGGGGAAAAGTTTTAAATAAGAAAGAAAATAGTTTCAGGTCAAACCAAAAAGGAAATTTTTCCAAATTTGGAGCCTATTGAAAAGTCTAAAAAAAAATAAATGAACGAATTTGGAGTCAAACAAAGGCTTCACTTCCATTCTGACCATTTTGGATTGTTCTTGAAATAAAATGGGAGGATATTTGAAAAACAAAGTCAGCCCAAATCCAAAATCAACCGTCAAAACTTTTGATTTTTTTTGACCAAATCAATTCGACCAAACTGACACAAATTGGCAAAAACATTCTGGGGTCACCAGATCCCCCCACCCCAAAAGTTTTGGCTGAAAAATTTCTCTCTGCCCTAATATTGTGTGGTGAAAAGACCATACTTAGGAGACTTTTTTTGTTTTTTCAGGCGCAGTCACTATGAGCCGGACCCTGCTAGTCTCAGCTCTCCTGCTGGTATTGGTGGAAACTTTCGCCGAAGGGGCTCCAGCAAAGAATTGCCAACTTTCCCAATACAGATCCCTTCTTCCCCAATATATCCAAGCCTTCAAGGACTTCAGGGATAAATATGTGAGTAGAGGCAACTCTTGGGGGAGACATGAAACCGTTGTCCCCATCCCTCGTGATCTGAAGAGTTAGCACAAGGGATGGGGGTAACTCCAGAACTGGAGCCAAATTGTAAATTTCATGCTGTCCCTGGCAGTTTCAGCGAGATACAGAAGGAACTGATTGCCACTTCCTGTCCTAAACAGTGGTGCCAGCCACTGCCATGTTCTGCCCCAGAGGTGGCTGCATCTCAGCACCAGGTGACAGATCCCTGCATTAACATCCCCACATCCCAGCCCAGAGGCGGCTGGATCTCAGCACCAGCTGAGGGATCCCAGTCCCACGACCCACCCCAGAGACGGCTGCATCTCATGGGTGGCTGCCGAGAATGAAGTCACTCTAGGGTAAAGTGCGACCCTGCGTTGCTCTGATGCCCGAATGGAGGAAGTTTCTCTGCATGGCCCAAGGAACGACTAACCACCCACGTTGCCTTACCCCACAGGGAAAGACGATCCAGGGCGCTGTCATGAACTGCTCCGACAAGATTTTCAGCCACAAGCTGGACCAGCTGCCGGTGAGAGACCCCACGCCGGAGACACGTGCCCTCTCCCCCTCTCTGCCCCATCCCACCCTTCCCCCTCCCTTCCTCCCACCCTTCCCTCTTCCCCACGCCCTCCATCCCTCTGCCCCCCGATTCCACTCTCTTCCTCTTCCCCCCACCCCCATGCCTGGCCAATCCCCCGGACCTGCCCTCTGACCCCAGCCCTGAGGGTCCCCTGCTGCCCCACTCAGACATCCCTCTGCTGTGCCCCCCAGGCATGTCAAAACTTGGTGGTGCTGGAGAAGAAAGTGGATCTGACCATCAGGGTCATTCAGAACCTCTCCCCCTCTCTGCCCCATCCCACCCTTCCCCCTCCCTTCCTCCCACCCTTCCCTCTTCCCCACGCCCTCCATCCCTCTGCCCCCCGATTCCACTCTCTTCCTCTTCCCCCCACCCCCATGCCTGGCCAATCCCCCGGACCTGCCCTCTGACCCCAGCCCTGAGGGTCCCCTGCTGCCCCACTCAGACATCCCTCTGCTGTGCCCCCCAGGCATGTCAAAACTTGGTGGTGCTGGAGAAGAAAGTGGATCTGACCATCAGGGTCATTCAGAACCTCAGCGAGCCCGAGCTGGTCAGGAGTGCGTCCGGGCCCCTGGAGATCCTGGCGAGCATCGAGGAGGACCTGAGGAGCTGTGTGAGTACCAGCACTGACGACCACCACAGGGATGCAGCCACCTCTGGGGTGGGACATGGCAGCTGTTTATACAGGGATCTCTTGCCTGGCACTGACATGCAGCCACCTCTGGGGTGGGACACAGAAGCTGTATATACAGGGATCCCTCGCATGGCGCTGAGATGCAGCCCTGCCGCGTTGGTTCAGAGATTTTAAACAAGGCTGTCCCAGCCTAGCTGCCCTCTCTGTCCCCACGTCCCCCTGCAGTGGGATGGGATATAGCAAGCTTTGGATTTCCTGTCCCAAATGTTTGCCCCGTTCCCCACCTCAGAGGCTGCTGCCTTTCAGTGGGGGGGTTTTGTGGATTCCTGAACTCGGGGCTAGCTTCCACTCCCAGTCACAGCAAAGTGACTCCCTGGTGCTACGCCTGGCCCACAGCAGTGCGTCACGGAGCACAGAATCCGGTTTGTAACGAACATACGAGTCTCCAGGATGGATCAGAGCTGAGGACGGTCTAACCCGGTATCCCCTCACTGACAGCAGCCAGCATCCTCATCACTCATACCCAGGGATGAGTTTAAACCTGGAAGCAGGAACCCCAGTTTCCCTGCCAAAAATCTTAAAATTAGCATTAGCTCTTATAACACCGGCAATTCTTGTGCTCCTTAGAAACACCCCTTCCTAAAGCTTGCTAAATTCCTGCCAGGCACAGCACCACCTTCCCCAGTCTGTCCTCATGCTAGCTGCTGCCTAAGTTTCCCCTCCCCCATGAGCTTTTCCAGCCCTATATAGAAAACACCTGCCCTTCCCAGCTGGGGCTTATCATAGACCAGGTTGGCAGGCCCCAGGCTCTTAAAGGGGCAGGCCACCCCGTTACACTGAGCTCGCCAACTTCCTGTGGCAATGAGTTCCACAGGCCAATTGCATGTCACGTGAAAACATATTTCTTTTGATCCCTTTAAGGTGAGCTGAAGGCAGCTTCTTCCAGTGCTATGAGTATATGGATTATATTTACACACACACACAGAGTAGGAAACTCACAACTACCGCTCCCTTCTAATATACTCACGCAAGTGGTGGTGGCTTTATATCACATGGGTGTAGCTAAAACATATCCCAGCATGTCTCCGCGTTGTCCGTGTAATAACCTCCAAGCTGGACTGTCACCCAGCTTTGACCCCACAACCTTCTGCACACCCAAACCCTCTTGCGCCCAAGCTGGGGAACTAGCTCTGGCCGCTGGGCACCTGTACGCACACTCACACACGCTTCTTTTCCAGTGAAATCCAACGTGCCGCAAGCCAACCGGGAGGGAATTGGAAGCAGGCAGTTTGGCTTTTCCGGAGGCGCAAACGCCCAGCCGGAGCCTGGGGAGTCTCTGGGTGGGAGAAGGCTGGTGCCATGCAACGAGCGGCAGGCCGAGAACAGCTGCTGGCTGCCCTCGGCACACCAGAGCGGGGGGCCGTTTGTAACTCGTTCTGCCCCGACTTTCAGATCCAGCTGAAGGGCCTGGATCACGATGCTGCTGGGCCGCCGCCCATCCTCGCCAAATGGCTACGGAAATCCCTTGCCGGAAAAAGTGAGGTGAGGATGTGGGGGCGGCACCCCGGGCCTTTGCCCTATGGGTCTGGGTTTGTACAGCGCCTAGCGCCGGGCATCTGGGGGGGTCCTGCACCGTGGCCAGGGCACATGGATGCTACCATAATCCACCTAATAGCAATACAAATATATAGTGCCTGGCACAAGAGGGTCCTGCTCCATGGCCAAAGTGCCTAGGTGCTACCGTAATACACCTAGTAGCTATACACATGAACAGCACCTAGCGCCATGGGGGCCTGGTCCATGGCAGCTACCGTAATGCACCTAGTAGCAATAAGAACGTACAGCACCTGACATAATGGGGTCCTGCTCCATGACTGAGGCTCTTAGGTGCTACCCTAAGTCCACTGTGGATAAATCCCTGGTCAGTTGCACACTGGGGCATCGGGGCCAGTTGAGATGAGGTGGGGGAGGGACATCCTGAGCCGCTGAGAAGGAAAGACACCGCTGGGATAGTAGTGAACTCTGTGCACATCTGTACATGTTCACATGTCTGTACCCGCACACACCACTGCCCTCTGCTGGCTCGAGTCAACAACACTACAACCCTGTGTCCTAGCCCTTCTAGTGCTGACAGGTAGCGGCGATTCTCCTTTAGCCCAAGTGACCCGAGTTCTATCCCCTGCCGCCGCCACGCAGCCCCAGCGCTCCGTGCCAGGCTCTGAATCCACGGCTGTGACAAGCTGTAATGCCCACTTGCTATTTCTCTGGTCCCAGGAGTCTGCCAGATGCCTGGAGGGAGGTCTGATCTTCAACCTCTTCCATCTACTGAATGAAGATCTGAAGAATGTTGCCTACAAGTTCAACGAGTCCTGCCATTGAAACCCTGCTGCTGTCAACCTGCCCTGCTGCCGCGAGACCAGACATCTACACAACTGAATGGGGAGGAGGTGGGGGAAGAGAAAGTCTGGATGGGACCGTCTATATTTTTAAGTATTGTATTTATTACGTACCAGGAGAAGATCCTGGCTGATGACTGGCTGGAAAACAGTCACACAATGTAGCTTTCTCCTGGCTCACCTTCTCAGGTCAATGTCAACCCCTCAGATTGCATCTGTGGGTTAGCAGATCCTGCCGGCCTCCTCGGAGATTTACTAGCCGTTCCCTTGGCTAATTTCCTCTCCTTTAAGAAATTACGGCCTAACGTTTTCGAAAGGGACTCGCGATCAGCGCTGGTCAAAGCACGGCCAGTTCCGTGGCTTTTTATCCCGGATTTGCAAACTCACTCTGAAGCAGGTGGACAGCGTTGTTGGATTTTCAAACTGTTGGATTTTCAAAACTCGTGATTCTGACATTTCCAGTATTTCTCAATGTTTTCATTTAGACGGTGCTGGTTTCTGCTCACTGGTGAGTGAACACAGCTGGTTTCTGCTCACTAGTGAGCGAAATTCAATCCTGTGTAGAAGGCGCGCACGGCTACCCAGGGGGTGAATTTCACTCCTGCAGAAGAAATTCTGCATTCGTGTTTTGAGGTTCAATCTGCCGTCCCTGGCTGCAGCACTGTTACAGAATTGTGTGTCTTATTTATGTAATTTATTTTCAGTCCCTGGAATTAGCGGGGTAATTGTTGAAACTGGAGTTTGATTAGATATTTATTTATTCACGGTTCGTCATCTATGACTTAGATCATCTGTTAAGAGAGACCTTCCATCCGACATGGTGCAATGAGCCGACTTGTGTGTGTGTGTGCAATGCTGCCCCCTCTGCTGGGGGGATTGAGAACTGCTCAGACATATGTCATGTGCCCTGTACCGCTAATGGAGGGGGTATTTTAATAATTATTTATTATGTGAGTGGCAGGGAGCCTGTGATTTCAGAAGGGGGGAGAGAATCTGAGCTCTCTGCACTGTGCCATTTTGAGTGATGATGGGAGACATTTCGCTTGGTCCTCGAGCCTTTTCCTATTGCTGTGTTGTGCCTTATGTCAGTGTTAATAAAAGGGCTGGTTAAAAAAAAAAAGACCACGTATTTCTTGTCATCTGCATCGCCCTAGGGCTTGGGCCAGGCTGGGAGAGCAGTTCCATTTGCATCATTCTTGGGGCTTTCTAACGCCATCCCCAAAGCAGCTGCAGAAGGAAAAGACACGGGGCAGCTTTGAATAAGACACGGTGGTACAAGGACCAGCAGGGATCAAACCCACCACCTCTGGGTCTTGCCGCTCTGGAACAAGGCCCAGCCACAGGGATTGAACCCATGAATTTAACAGCACAAGGCCCTGGCAATTTAGCCAAGTCCGAGTCCACTTGTTGTACCAATAAAATAAAAACCAGCAGGATCTTATTAAAGGGAAAAAGGCAAAATACCACATTTATTGTGAATACAGAAAGAATCATAGTAAGCAGTTAGTTATAGCTATAACATGCCATTCAATCTCATATTTATTCACACATTCATTCATACAAACACACGCTCACAGGTTCTGCAAGGTTGTTATCATAGTTACCAGCCTTAGAGTTGCTCATGCCAAGCCACTGGCCAGGTGGCCTGGACATGAGGAGGGAGCAGGGCCTTGTCAGATGCTCATCTGATGCTCCTGGAAGTTGGTTTGCAGAATCAGACCCCAAAGTTCTCACTTTTTAGAGTCTATTTTTATAGGAATTTCTTCCTATGCCAGTCTATGGGAATTGCTTCATCATGCTGTTGCTGAATCAATCAGCAGATAGCACATTCCTGACGGCTCCAAGATGTTATCTTGTTCTTTGGTTCTCCCATTCTTGAGGCTGTTGGGTGGATTCCAGTCTGCCCTCCGGGGCGGGGGGGGGGGTCCTCTGGTTATTTCCACTTGACGCCTTCTTCAGCCAATGGACACTGGATTCTTAGGCTGGCACCTCCCTGATCATTCAGTTATTATCCACACCAAGCATCCATCCACATCCATCTTCTATCTCTATTTTAATCACAATGGTTAATACAACAAAAGGGCGGGGAGTCTCTGGGTGCTGTTTCTGTTGTTACAGAGTGTTGCTTTGAGTCTCTCTCTCTGTGAATTGCTTTGAGAACAGACTCTGTCTTAGAATGTACTAACGCAATTAGCAGCTTGCAAGTTTCACACATAGAGGGAGAGAAACAGTACCAAAAACCAAGAGACCTCTTAATTAGTAATACCCTGGAATTGAAACTCTGGGGAATCAAACTCATTTGTGATTTTAATACAGAACTTCTTTAATATGATCCAACACACTCCTACGAGGGCAGCGGGTTCGTTAATCATTTCCCGCTCTTGCTCTGCTGCTGGGATCCGTCCAGAGAAGCACAGGGCCCAGACTCTTGTACCAGGTTCTCTCCCCTCAGCCGGGGAATCCCCCCGCTCCGAGGTCAGGCCCGACACCGATTCGCTCTCACTTTCCTTTTCATCCCTTCTGAAGCCAGGGAGATCTAATGACAGCCCAGAGGCAGAGCCCTGAGGCAGAGCCCCCCCAGAAGGCAGCAGGGTTGAAGACAACAAAACTACCTGTGGAAACGGACCACCGAGGGCTGGGCGCATCGTTGTAAAAAAAACGCCATCCTGATTTTGCTACCGCGCTCTCAAGGAGCGGGAAACTCCCAAGCGGCTCCAGGCCGCCGGGAGCCTTGGCCTCTCAACAACACGCCAACCTGCTCAGGACCTGGCCGGTGGGGCCCCCGGCTCTGGAAACCAGTGGGGTTGACACTCACCGGCCAGTGCAGCCACAGCACCCCCGGCATTTTCAGTAGCTTTGCTCCAGGGATGGGTTTATTTCTCCAAGTCCGAACAGCTCAGCGTAAGTCAGGAGGGGTGACTGGGAGCCCCCGAGCTGTTCCTTGGCCTCTTACCCAAGACCCATCACCTGGGAAGCTTCTAATTAGTGCCAGGTGGTGGTGAGCAGCTAAGCCCCGCCCCAGCCTGGGAGGCTCCTCCCACCCGAAGAAAACCACGCCAGGAAAGTAACCACCCCGCAGCACCTCTCCAGAGGCTGCTCGCCTGCAATAGTGAGGGGTCTGCAGGACTGAGAGCCCCCCCGCCCCCGGGGGCTCCCCAACAAGGCCTCTATAGACAAAGGCAGGCCTGTTCTCCCAAGGAAACTGACACCCCCAGAGATTTTACTGTGGGGGGGGGGTAGATTTTCAGAACTAGTATACAGACATAGACATAGAATATCAGGGTTGGAAGGAACCTCAGGATGTCTAGTCCAACCCCCTGCTTGAAGCAGGACCAATCCCCAATTTTTGCCCCAAATGGCCCCCTCAGGGATTGAACTCACAACCCTAGATTTAGCAGGCCAATGCTCAAACCACTGAGCTATCCCTCCAGCAACCAGCAGCCCTGTGTTCCCCCCCCCCCCCCCCCCCCCATGGCTTGTTCAAAGTGACTGCTGGAAAAGTGAGGACTCGAACCAGAAACACCAGAGAGCCAGGCCAGCATCCTGATCACCAGGATGGTCTCCCTTGCATGCAGAAGGGCTTCAAAAATAAGTTCCTCAGTAACAATGCTTCCCTTCGCTGTCCCTGCTGTTCCCAAGGGAACACGGGGTCTCTAGCAGACAGGATTAGGCTGGGTTTTACAAAGGGATTTAGGCACCGAAAGCAGCTAGGCACTTCAAGGGGATCCTCCTAGGTGCCTCCTGCTGTCCTTAGGGGCTTACCTGCTGGTAGAGATTGGGCCCCAGGTTTAATCCGCTTGGCTCTGGAGCAGCTCTTACGGGGGGGAGGGAGAGCTCAGTGGTTTGAGCATTGGCCTGCTAAACCCAGGGTTGTGAGTTCAATCCTTGAGGGGGCCATTTAGGGTTCTGGGGTAAAAATTGGGGATTGGTCCTGCTTTGAGCAGGGGGTTGGACTAGATGACCTCCTGAGGTCCCTTCCATCACTGATAGTCTATGATTCTATGTTTACAGAGCTGCCTGGAGAAGGCAACAAGCTTGGCTGGAAGCAAAGGATCAGACTACCTCACACACACCTGGTTCGGGGCCATGACCCGGGGAGGAGGGGAATGGATAGCCGGGGGAAAGCACACACCTGTCACGGTGTGGGGAGCTTATCAGGTGTCATTCCAGCTGGTGGGGGTGGGGGGAAGGGGAACTGCTCTCCCTCCCACTCGAGGGTGAAAATGAAGCCCTGGCATCCTAGGGCTGCAGGAAAGGCAGGTGGTGGCTGCTTGGGGAGTCCCCGGAGCAGCCCTATGCTGGGGCCAGGGCATCGCGTTGCTCATTTTTGCTCTGCCTTACAAACAAGGAAACTGAGGCACAGAGTGAGTGAAATGACTCACCCACAGTCTGATGAATCTGATGCATCCGATGAAGTGAGCTGTCGCTCACGAAAGCTCATGCTCAAATGAATTGGTTAGTCTCTAAGGTGCCACAAGTCCTCCTTTTCTTTTTGCGAATACAGACTAACACGGCTGCTACTCTGAAACCCACAGTCCTGCGGCACAACCCGGAGCAGAACCCAGGCGTCCTGACTGGAGGGACGGGCTGGGAGTCAGGACACCTTGGTTCTCTTCCCTGCTCTGGGAGGGGAGCAGGGTCTAATGGTGAGAGCAAGTGGCGGCAGGACTCCTGGGTTCCATTGCCCGTGATATCTAGTGGTTACAGCACAAGAAGTTTGGGGAGTCAGGACTCCTGGATGACCTCCGTGCCCTCCCAGGCCAAAGTTTCCCTAGCTATAAAATGAGGGGGGAGGACAAAAACACTTCCAACTCCTCCAAGCCCACTGGGGGACCGCGGTGAGTGACCCCACCTTTCCAGGGGGAGCAGCCCCCCACCCCCCTTAGCTGCCCCCCCCCCAGGCGCCCATGTGAGGCCTCGGTGGGGGAGCTCCCTTGGCAGGACACACTGTCCTCCACTGGGCCACCAGCTTTCCCTTTTCCCACCCTTATCACACCCGCCCCCAGCATCCTCAGGCTCCCCCGCCACGGCAGGGCCCCAGCCTCGGAAGGGGGGGCTCTATAAACGAGAACCGCTGCGGAGGCTCCCCCATCGGCACTGGGACGATGGCCACCGCTCACACCCGGCTCCTCCTTCCTCTGCTCCTGGCCTCGGCTTGGGCCCAGTGCCCGGCCCCGGCGGATCTGAAGAACACCGACGGGAGCAAGGTCTGCTCCCAGCTGTACGTCGACGACAGCCCCTACTACGCCCAGTGCTGCGGGGGCGACGTGCTCCAGGTGCAGCCCGGCGACGACATTCCCTACATACCGCTCGGCTGGAACGACAAGATCTCGTCCCTGGTGGTGGCACCCCTGTGTGAGCTCAACGTCTGGTCCAGGAGGGGCAAGGAAGGCTACAACCGCAAGTTCAAGAGCGGGGTGGTATATCGGCTGCGGGAGATCAAGAAGGGGCTCTTCGGGGACTGGGACAACTCCATCTCCGCCTACTACTGCAAGTGCTACTGAGGTGAGGCCAGGGATGAAGCAGTGAGACCAGGCCTCCAGCCGGGCCAAGCCTTTATCCCACCGCTCACACCAAACCTCCAGCTGGGCCAAGCCTTAATCCCACTTCTCACACCAAACCGCTCACCGGGCAACCGGCATCCCTGACTGCTTTGGTATTCAGTGTCTGCACACCACCATGCTATCCGCCTCCAGGAACAGCTGCCCCACGGCGCCTGAGTGATTGCTGCCAGATCACAGCCCCATGGGTTCGTGCCAACATCCCCATCCCCCTCTGTGGCGGAGGCTTCTGGGAGGGCTTTAGCCCAGCTCTCGCAGGTGTACTGTTTGTCTGAAACCTAGGTGATTTCCTGGCAAGAAAACGCTAATGGAAAAGCATCTCAGCGTCAGAGAGCTGTGCAGAGCGGCTGGTAAATTCCCCTTTAACTTGCAAACCCCTTTGCGGGGGGCTGTGTTAAGCTGAACTTTATCCAGCACCTAGCGCATTCTCGGCGATACCAAATAACAATCAGTTGATATTAACAAATAGACTACGAGCTTTGGCTTTTAGCTGGTCTGAGTGACCCAATTCAGCATCCATTTAGCAGCCAGAGAGGTTAAATGCTCTACTTAATACTTCCAGGCAACTGTAATCTTCAAGCACATAGGCCTTGCTTGGTTTTACCCCCCAGATCCAATTCTCTTCGAACCCTCTCCCCCACACCCTGGCTTTTATCATGCCTTTCCCTGCAATAAACAGAACTGCAATGATGAGACAATACTAGTAATTGCTAGCTCTTCCAGCAGCAGATCGCAAAACGCTGCACGAAGAAGGGCGGTAGCAGGATCCCCATTTCACACATGGGGAAACTGAGGCATGGAGCAGGGAGGTGACTTGTCCAAGGTCACCCAGCCAGTGAGTGGCAGAGCCAGGGATAGAATCCAGCCAGGCCACGCTGCCTCTCTCATTTTCCACTCAGGGTTTAGCTATCTCAGCCGGTACTCAAGGGTCTAAGCCCCTCGCAATGCGTTTATCCTCCAGCGAGGCAGCGCAGCGCTAAGATCGCTATTGTACAGCTGGGGAAACTGAGGCACAGAGCAACTCAGGCCAGGTCTGCGGCGGGAAGTTTTGGCAATGCCGGTGAGGAGAGCGGTGGCTGGGTGCGATTTCTATAGTGGCAAAGACTGTAGTGTCCATGCAGCGATATCAGCGTAAATGCCCTTGTACCTGGTGAGACAGGATTCCCGGGGTGCAACCTGGGACCGTAGGACCGTGGGGCCCCCTTGTCTCACTACCCTGGGGGTTGTCAGTGCCTTACCGGTGGCAAGCACCAGGTGCTGTTACCACTCAGTCCAACGGCGTGTGGAGTCCCGCACCCGGCTAGATTTCATGAATCCCAGAAGCATTCACGGATCACACAGAGAAAGGCACTAGCCAGATCCCCCCAGCTCCCAGCTCTGTATGTTAGGAATATACGGTCTGGCCCTGCTCAAGACCCTTTCTTGAGCAAGGCGAGTTTATTCATTGGTTCACCACGTTGTCACTGGGAAAGGGACGGTAAACCTGGGCAGATTTACCAAGCACTCCAGTCAAAACTCACCGGTAAGGAGCAACAGTAAATTGATTACAAAAAGACAGATTTAAGTCAGGGGTTCTCAAACTGGGGGCCGGGACCCCTCAGGGGGTCGCGAGGTGTCAACCTCCACCCCAAACCCCACTTTGCCTCCAGCATTTATAACGGTGTTAAATATATAAAAAAAGTGGTTTTAATTTATAAGGGGTGGGGTCACACTCAGAGACTTGCTCTGGGAAAGGGGTCACCAGGACAAAAGTTTAAGGGCCACTGATTTAAGCGATTACAAGTGATAGGAAAGTCGGCGTTAGTTACCAGCGAAAACAAAAGCAGCGCACAATCTCAATCCTAAACCCGTAAGGCACTTGGCAGGGTTTCGATCAAGCAGGTTTCTCACCCCGTTGCATGTTACGGTTCATAAGGCACAGGTTTCACCCTTGAGACCTGGGCCAGTCCCCCCCCGGGTTGGAGTCTTCAGTCTTCCAAGCGTCCTTGTTGCTTGCAGCGTGGGGGGGGGGGAGAAAAGTGAAGCCGGGGACCCTCCCGTGTTCTGTTTTATACCCTAAATCCATGCGCTTGGAGAATACAAGTCGAGACATGTCTGGGGGGCGCTGCCGAATTTCCAGGCAAGGTTGAGCAATTCCCCTGGGGTGGCCTTATGCAGGTGAGTTAGTGAATTGGAACTCCCTTGCTGGGCAATGGCTGTTCGACACCCACCCGGGCATTGGTTACTTCCCTTGTTCGTGCCTCTGGGGATTTAATATCTGGGCGATTCCCCAACTCACAGCATATTTTAGTGACACCCGGCCAACGCACGCTCATACCATCATAAGCACCAGGGATGTACAGATTTAGAGAGAACAGTGGCTTTCAGCAGATCGTAACCTTTCCCACGATACCTCGCAAGGCATGCTTTAGATGAAATGTCACAATTATCTAAAATGATGGATATGGGGTTTATAGGGCTCTCCCCCCAGGTCCAGAGTGTAGCTTATTTCACCTAGGGAACTGGGACAAGCTCTATCTGCCATGGCAGGCTTCTGCTGGTATCAGAAATGGAGCTTTGGTCTCCCAAACCACTGGACACCTGGGGTAGGGGCTGTTTATACAGGGATCCTTCACCAGCTGCTCAAATGCAGCCGTCTCTGGGGTGGAGCGCAGCGGCTGTTTATACAGGGAACCCTCGCTCAACGCTAGGTTGCAGCCACCTCTGGGGTGGGGGTAGCACTCAATAAAGGCTTGCTGTGGTGTACCACAGGGGAAGGGGGAACTGGGGCTGAGGCCAAGAAGACAGGCTGTAGGCTCGCAGGAAGCACCAGAAATTCTTTAATGCCACTGCTCAGGTCCCATCTTGACTGCAGCCTCCCAGCTCCCCTGCAAGTATCACCCCATCAGGCAACTGGGGCACAGACCTGATGTGCCTTGACTCAGTGTCACACACTGAGCCAGAATCAGAAGTGCAAACCAGGAGGGCTAACCACTACACCCCACTCCCCTCCCAGAGCTGGGAATAGAACCCAGGAGTCCTGTCTCCCAGGCTGCCCCACCCCCACTCTAACCACTATGCCTCCCCTCCCAGAACAGGGAATAGCACCAAGGAGTCCTGACACCCATCCCACACCCCTGCTCTAACCCACTAGACCCCCACTCCTCTCCCAGAGCTGGGCATAGACCCAGAAGTCCTGGCTCCCAGATCCCCTGCTCTAACCACTAGACCCCGCTCCCCTCAGGAACTTTTATTAATCCCTTTCCTTTGGAGCCATCCCAGCAGCGAGGCTGACCTGACGGGCCCCACGCAGCCCCAGCTTTGCCCCCAGGGCACAGAGAGGGGGCAGGGCTCTTGGCTCCCAGTGAATCCAGTGCCGATCTTTGTCTGGGTGCTGTCATCAGCCCTCTGGGGGAACAGAAACTGAACCGCGCCCGCCCCCGGCCCGTCCGTCCGTCCGTCAGTCCCGCAGCTGCACGGAGACGCTGCTGTCCGTCGCTCTGGTGCGGCAGAGCCCACCTGGGGTCTCGGCGTTCAAGGTCCGGTGCTGGAAATGGACGTAGCGCACTCCCGGCCCGTAGCCGTGGAAAACGTGGGAAACCTTCGAAAGGGCGAAACCATCAGGACCTGAGCCCATGGCCCCAAGGAGACACCGAGCCCCACCTGTGGTGCCCCGTCCCTGTCCCCGTCTCCCCCTCTGGGCTCTGCCCCCACCACTGCCCTGGCAAGGCCCAAGCCCCCTGTGACCAAGTGGGAAGCAGCAGTAATATTTGCATGATGCCGATGCGTGCCTCAGTTTCCCTAAGGGGTCATGCCCAGGAGACTGGGACCTAGCCCAGACACTGTGTATCCAAGTCACCCCTTCCCCCTGCTACCCCTGAGCTGTCTCGCCCCTCTCCCCGCGCCCCCTTCCCGCGGGTGGGGAAGGGAGCGTCTCCCTTACATGGCACCAGTTCTTCTTCTCCCGGGACGCCCCGTGCTCGGGGCCCTCATGGTGGAATTCCCGCAGGGGCGTCTGCCCGTCGCCGGCCAGCAGCCGGACGTGCAGCTGGTAAACGGTCTGAGCCAGCCGGCTGTCCTCGTACCTGCACCGGAGCAGAGGGCAGTTAACAGCAGCCAAAATCTGGGGTGGTCGGGGGAGTTGGTCCCCATAACAGGGGTGGGGGGGAACGAAGGTCGGGGAGGGGGGCATAAGGGAAGCTCAAGAAATCCCATTTCTCTCTGGCAACTAGTAACCACACGAAGCCACAGCTGTGACCCAGCGTTTCATCAGCAGAGCTCACAGCACCTCCCAGAGGGGGGCAGGATCATGATCCTCATTTTACAGGCGAAGCCTAGGCTAGAGTGGGGGAGAGGGAGGCAGGACTCCTGGGTTCTGTCCCCAGTTCTGACTCGGGGAGGGGGTCCAGCAGTTAGTGTTGGGGGCGGGAGTCAGGACTCCTGGGTTCTCCCCCCAGCTCTGGGAGGGAAGCAGAGTCTGGCGGTTACAGCAGAGAGGATGGGGAGCCAGGACTCCCAAATGATCACGGGCGGGGAAACTGAGGCACAAGAGACGGGGCGGTCGCCCAGGAGGTAGAGCCAGGAATGGAACCCAGGTGTCCTGATTCTCAGCTTAGTGCCACCCCCACTGCCCTACTGTCCTTCCTGCCCATAGCCTGGACATGGCTCTGCGCAGGGCGTGGGAAAGGACACTGAGCCCCCTTCGGCCCAACCAAGGCACTGCACCGCGGTGCCCCATGCCCTGGCCAGCGCCCCCAGGGGATCCAAGGCAGGGCTCATATCTGGCCCTGGGGAGCTGGACCACGGACCGGGGGAGGGGAGCCGTGGCAGCAACTGGGACCCGCCCCCCCGGGGCATTCAAAGGAGAGCCAGTACCAGTCCATGACAGTGATGTTCGGCTGGTAGGAGTCCAGGAGCTCTTCCCACAGCCCCTCCGCCAGCAGGTCGACCTGCTGCTGTTTCACGCACCAGCTGCAAGGAGGGGGAGGGGAAAGGATCAGGGAGGAGCGGGGCAGCCAGGAACCGCAGGGGAGGGGCGTACAGGGCAGGGGGCATCTTTCTGTTCTGTGTCCGTACAGCGCCTGGCACAATGGGGGCCTGGGCCATGACTGAGGTGCTGAGGGTCTATCATAATACACCTAATAGCAATGACAACGTACAGCGCCCGGCGCAATGGAGGGCCTGAGGCGCTGAGGTGCTACCGTAATACACCTATTAGCAATGACAATGTACAGTGCCTGGCGCAGTGGGGGCCTGGGCCACGACTGGGGCACTGAGGTGCTACCGTAATGCACCTAATAGCAATGACAACGTGCAGCGCCTGGCGCAGTGGGAGTCTGGTCTATAACTGGCACACCTGGGTGCCACGGTAAGCCAGCTAATAAATAATACTCATAATTCTTCACAGAGGCTGCTGGACTCAGACCCGCCCCCTGGTTCCCTCCTGTCGCCTCAAGCGTCGGCCAGTGTTGCCACATGGGGGCGATCTACACCCTGGCCTAACCTAGGCTGGGTGGTGCTGCAGGCTAGGTGTGTAAAGTCCAGCCGCTCTAGAATGAGGCCTGCCTCCCGCTCCCCGTCTTCCCACCCCCCCCCCCAGGGGGGGCTGCACTAGCTGGCCGGACGCATGCCCAGCTCCCTCTCTTCGGATCCAGCCCAGGGAGGCACGAGCCCAACGCGCCCGGATCTCCTGCTTGAGCTGCGCGGGCCCAGGGGGCGACAGGAGGGCCATAAACCACGTCTATGGCCCAGCCACGAGTAGCCGCCAGATCCCCAGGCTGGCCCAGGACAGATGCTCACCTGAAGCACGGAGCCTCAGAGCCGGGCTTCTTGCCAGCCTCCTGGGGAGGCAGCTTCTCGGTGCTAATGGCCCAGCCGCTGAAATTACCTTGGAAGGGTTACAAGGAGGGTTAAAAGCAGCAGAAAAAAGCCGCCCTGACAGCAATCGGGTCTGCAGAGCCAGGGGCGGCTTCTACCAGGAGCCAGGGGCACAAGAGATGCAGCTGGCACTAGGGAGCACCAGCGGCTTATATAGGGAGCCCCCCATTCAGAGCTGCAATGCAGCTGACTCTGGGGTGGGACACGGCAGCGGTTTATACAGAGAGCCCTCTTCAGAGCTGCAATGCAGCTGACTCTGGGGTGGGACACGGCAGCGGTTTATACAGAGAGCCCTCTTCAGAGCTGCAATGCAGCTGACTCTGGGGTGGGACAGGGCCGCGGTTTATACAGAGAGCCCTCTTCAGAGCTGCAATGCAGCTGACTCTGGGGTGGGACACGGCAGCGGTTTATACAGGGAGCCCGCATTCAGCGCTGCAATGCAGCTGACTCTGGGGTGGGTCATGGCAGTGGCTTATACAGGGATACAGCTGCCCCCCGGGGAAATCAAAGGGCACCCAGTTTAGCCCTGTGGGGGAGGCCGTGAAGCAGGGGTGAAGTACGCAGAGGCAGGCTTTCCTGCCTGATGCTGCCCCCTCCTGGGACACACAAGGCAGCTCCCAGCAGGGCCAAGCCCAATCCCCACGCTGCACAGCGCCCCATAGGAGGACGACAGATGGGGAGGGGGCTATTTGTTTCCTTGCCAACCAGCCCCGCCCCAGGCTCCCCTTCCCTGCACTTACCCAAGGACTCCAGTGACACCCGGGGGCTGTTGGGTGGCAGGTGGGGAGCTGGCTCCGAAATGTTCACACCTGATGGGGGGAGGGGGAAATGAAACACACAACAGTGTCACCCCTCCAGCCTAAGCACGACACCCCCCAGCCCTCCACAATCCTACCCAGCAGCCCCACCCCCATCCCCACTCTCCCTCTGCCCTTCCTCTGGCTGCTTTACAGGGAGGCAGCATGGCTCAGTGGTTAGCATCGCAGTCAGGACGCCTGGGCTGTATCACAGAGCGGGGGCTAGTGGGGAGGGGCTGGGAGCCCAGACTCCTGGGTTCTCTGCGTGGCTTTGGCCAAGCCACTTCCCTGCTCGGTGCCTCAGTTTAGGGTAGCCGGCGGGTGGTGGTTCTAGAAGACGCCATGGGGCAGAAATATTTGTAAGCATGTGTGGGGCCGGGAGGGGCGAGGGGCAGGGGGCGGGGGGGATGCTGATTCATCAAGCTAATGGCGCAGTCCCAGAGCAGCTGCCCTGATGGCACCTGGGGCAATCCCGGGCAGCAGGCTGAGACTGGCCTCGGAGCTAAATCCTTTCCTCCGGAGAGACGAGCCGGGACAGGCCCCTGAGCCTCCTTCCCCGCAGCCAAACTGGTTCAGCAGAGACCTCCCCGGAGACGGGGCGGCCTTCGGCCCACACGAATGAGGAGAGATGTTAACACCCGCCTGAGGGATCCCACAGCACGTCCCAAACGGGGAACCACATCACCTGAGATGCGGCTGCCTCTAGGGTGGGGCAAGGCGGCTGTTTATACAGGGAACCCTCAACTAGAAGTGAGATGCGACTTTCTCTGGGGTGGGACGTGGGGGGGCTTTTTATTCAAAATCCCTCCCTCTGCCCTGACAACCAGCTGCCCCTGGGGTGGGAGGTGGCAGCTGTTGACACAGGGACCCCTCACCCAGCACTGGGATGCAGCTGCCTCTGGAGGAGGGTGCAACAAGCAGTTCATCAGCTGCCCAGGACCACCACACGATGCAACCACCTCTGGGGAGGAGCACAGCAGCTGTTTACAGAGATCCCTCCCCAGTGCTGAGATGCAGCCACCTCTGGGGAGGGGCAGCTGCTGACACAGGACTCCTCTGATTAACCCTTCCTGCGCTGCCTGGTCCCGGAGCGGCCCTGGGGGAAGTGCCGGCATTTGGGCAAGTTACTGGAGCGAGCGAGGCAGGTGCTTAGCGTATGGGCGGGGTAGGGGGGGTGCAGCTAGTCAGGCTCCCCCGGGCGCATTCCAGCCCACCCACGCTTGGCTCCAGCCCAGCAGCCTGCTGGGCCCTGGGAGGGGAGGGGCAGGGCAGGGATCTGCAGGGGGGGGGTGGGGCTGAGGAACTTGTCAAAATAGCTCCTTGGGAGGGGAACTTTGCCTACCTCCGAGAGCCCCGCGCGGACCCTCCGCTCACCAGGCACGCCCCAGGGTTTATTAAGCAGGGTGCCCCCTACCCCACGCCCTCACCCCCTTCCCCTACCCACGGCCCAGCCTGGCCGGCGAGAGTGGGAGCTTTGCAGGGCAGGGATGGTGTGCAGCGCCTGGCACGATGGGACCCCGGCCTTTACTGCTGTACTTATCAACACCCCCCGCCACACACACACAGTTCTCCCCCATCCCCCCAAGCCAGGGCTGACTCGGCCCAGGAGCAAGGCCCTGCCCGAGGGATAGGGGCGGTAGCGGGGGCAGCTGGCATGGGTCGTTCGCGGCAGGACAGACGTTACCTTCGGGGTTGGGATTCTGCAGCAGGTTCCTCTCGAAGGGCTTGCGTTCGCACAGGGCTTTCCAGTCGGGGTCCCTGGGCAGGGGGACCCCCCTGCGGCCCAGCTCCCAGGCCCCTTCGACCTCCTGCTGCCAGCTCCGCGGCTGGGCCCCGGGGGAGAGGGGCAAGGTCTGGGCCTGCAGCTGCTGGGACGCCATGCCAAGGAGGTTGCAGGCACTCGGGGCTGGCGGAGGGAGACTGGGATTCCTGCCCGGGCCGCCCCACCCCACCCTGCCCAGGGTGGGACGCGGCTGGGGTAGGGGAGGAGGGACAGGAAGGGTGGTGGGGCAACCTCGGGGTGGGGGATCCAGCCGCGGTGAGGGTGGGGAGGTGATGACACGGGCTGCGGACAGGCGGGACACGTACACACACGTTATGCAAGCCCCAGAGGCGCAGCCCCAAGGGGAGCGCGGCTCTGCAGCGCCGGAGGGTCCCCGCTCTGCCGGGGCCCCTCACTCCTGACCCACAGCCCCCTGCTAGCCCAGCCCCGGGCTCCCCAACTCTGCCTCCCCCAACACACACCCCTTCCCAGAGCTGGGACAGGAACCCAGGAGTCCTAGCCACCCCCTCCCCCATCCTCTAAGCCACTCCTGCCCAGAGCTAGGAAGAGAAGAGAAGGGGCACGGGGGGGGGGGAAGAGCGGGGGTGCTGATGGGACCTGAGCCAACCCCAGCTCCGTGGGGGCAGGGGCCTGCACCCTCCACCAGGAAGTGGTTTGAAACAAACCCGCTCAGGGATCAGAACCTGTTGGCCCAGCCCCAGCAGAACAAAAGGAAGCCAGGCGCCCGGGCCGGCGCCTCCCACGGTCTCTTCCTTGACACCCCAGATTCCTGGCGCCAGCTGGGCCCTTGCGGCCGCTCCCTCCCACTCAGGCAAAGGGCCAGCGGGAGGCAACAGCAGCCTTGGTTGTAGCAGCTTCCAGCCCTTTCGCCAAGCGCGCGATGCCCAGAGATGCGGCCAAGGCTGGGGCAGAACGTCACAGCTAACAGCAACGCCCCACCTAGCTGAGGGCCGGCCCGACCGCTTGAGCCTGACCGCTAAGGGATTTATTGCGACTGGCATAGGCACAAGGGTCGGGGGCTGGAATCACCCAGCAGCCCCTCAGGGGGCCGCAGCACCCGTGTGCGGGTCCCGGCTTTGGGTCCCCCGCTGGGCCCTTGTGGCAGCCACATACAGCAGGGCAGAGAGGGGGCCAGGCCCCGCCTGACTGAGCAGCCCCAGGATCGACTTAACCCGCCCCCCGGTCTTCATAGCCAGGGGCTCGTGTGGTCAGCAGCCCTTCCAAGGGGATGTCCCACCAGGCGAGGGGATGAGCAGGGACCTGGGACCAGCTGGGATGAAATCAAAGGGCTAAAGGGAGCTGATGCTGAGTGCGGGGGACTCGCCCCTCCCCGCCCCCCAGCAGGAGGAAGGCCTGAGGGCCCTGTCCCTCCACAAAATGGGGGCACGTGGGCCTGGGGAATCAAGCTGGGAGCCCCCTTGCAGCCCAGCAGGGGGGCCGGAGCCAGCAGGGACTCGGCCAGCCCGGATTTAAGGGATGCATCCCCCCCCTACCCCCGGCTGTGACTGGCATGGGGGGGGGTGGCAGAGAGGGGACACCCTGCCTTTCTGAGCCTCCGGCACCTACAACTAGGCAGGAGGCTAAGTCAAGGCCCCCCACACACACACACCCCTCCCCCCAAATTTCAAGCACCTGCCTCCCCCAGCCAAAGCCAACGGGGGCTCTCAACAGCCTTTTGGAGGAGTGTAGGGGGACAAGCTGGGGGGGAGGGTTCAGAAGGACAAATCGGGGCTCATACCCCCCCTCCCACCAGTTCTAACAGTCAGCCCCTCCCCCTGCACAAAACCAGACATGGGAGACAAGGGGCGAGCGGGGTGAGTGTTTTAATTAGCACCTCGGCTCCCTCACAGCCCCCAGGACCACAACCCCGGCCCCAGCATCATAAATTGGGGGGGGGGAGAAAGTTTGAGAAATACCCCCCCCCCCATATATAAATACATCAAAGAAAAACAAACCCCACATCATTAAATACAAACCGAGAATGATTAACCTTGTGCAAAAACAGCCCCGGGGCGGGCGGGGTGCGTGAGTGTGAGCATGAGTGTGAGCGTGAGCCAGCCCACGCACCTAACCCGGCTTCCACAGGGGCTACCTGCCCCCTGGGCCACTTCCAGCCGCAGGGGCTCAACTGAGCATCTCCGGTGCTGCCCCCTTGTCACATTCGACGAGGGGGCCGGGGGGCTCAGGGGGGGCAGGAAGCCAGGCCCCCGCAACGAGGAATAGCCCAACATCGGCCCCTGCCCAGCACCCACCCGCAGACCCAGCGGTTGCGGTGTGGGATGGGCCCGGGCGCAGCCGGGATCCAAGCCTGCAGCCGCTTCCCCCTGCTCCCCGGGCCAGGGGTGCCCCCTCATCCCCACTGTAGCTAAGCCGGTGGGGGCGGGTAGGGCAGGGGCAGGGAAGGAGACAAGAGCCGCCAGCCCAGGGGAGCGGCAGGGACTGCAGCTCTGGAAACCAGACCCGCAGCACCCCCTGCTGGGATGCGGGTGCCACTGCCCGCCAGCTCCAGAGCCACAGAGCAGCGCCCCCGGCCTGGGTAGGGAGGGGGATGGGGTGGGCATCAGTGTGGTCTAGGGATAAAGCAGCCTGGGTCGTTTTCACACACACACAGAGTGCATGGAGCTGGACAGACGGACACTGGGGGGGGGGGGGAGAAGAGGCAGGGCGCACCCCCTCTAGTAAGGACATGGACACAGACACACACAGGGCAGGGCTCATTCCTTCCAGCAGGGGGCAGCAGGGACACATGGACGGTGGCATGGGGGGGTGGGAAGCGTAGGAAGAGTCAGGAAAGCTGGGGGGGAGCAGGGTCTTTTTGGGGGGGGGGGAGGTTGCTGACCCCAGAGGAGGCCCCCAGGGTCCAGGCAGCACCAAGAATGAAACAAGCCCAGGGGATGTTTGCCAGAGTGTTAGGAAGTGGGGGGGTGGGGAGTCTGCCTCCCCCACCCCCCCATCCTCACAGCTGGAGGGAGGGAGGAGCCTGAGTTAACCCTTCACAGCTCTGCCGGGAACGGACACCCCAGTGGGAGAAGTGTGTCCGGGGCGGGGGCGGGGACCGGGACAGGGGGCAGGGAAAAGTGGGGTCCCATGGGGTGGAAGTGCAGAGGTCAGAAGAACACGCTGAGCCGGTGCCTACCAGCTTGTGGGCAAAGGTCGGCCCCTCAGGGCTGCCCCACAGACAGTTTTGGGGGGGGGGGGGTTCAGAAGGCCGGTCCCTCAGCCCCAGGGGCCCCCATCCAGGCAGAAGGCTGCACACACCCCTCCGAGGGGGGCTGCTTCGGTCCCATCAGTTTCACAAGGTGCTGAGTTAATGGGCACGGGGGGGGGGGGGGGGGTCTCTTCTTCCCCCCCCCAGCAAGTTAAAAGATGGAGCAGGCTGCGTTTGCTTCAAATGAGGAGTCTCTGCTGTAGTGTCGGGGCCCGGCCAGGGGACCCCCGGCACCCCGGCTACCTGCACGGGTCCTTTGCAGCCCCAGGGAACAGGAACCGGGCAGGGGGCACCGTGGGCCGCGCCAGACTGGAGCCGCCCGCAGCTGCTGCTTGGCTCTCCTGGTAGGAAGGCGGTGGGGTGGCGGCCTCTGGACTACAACAGGGTTCGGCTGCTTCCGATGGGGGGGCCAGGCCCCTGGAGAGGACGAGGGGCGTCGGCGTGGTGGAGGTGGGTGGCACGGGGCCCCCCTGGGAGCCATAGACGGCCTCCTCGTAGGACGGGAGTGGCACCGGGCAGCTGTCGACGATGCTCACCTCGGACTCCTCCATGGGCTCGTACCACCTGCATGGGGACGGGGAGACCTCGACCAGTTCACACCTGCGCCCCGGGGCCCCAGCCCCTCCCTGCTGGAGCCCCACCACAACGGGGGTAGGACCGCCATGGCAACAGGGAATAGCGGAGGTGGAGTGCAAGGAGTCTAGTGGTTAGCGCAGGGAGCTGGGAACCAGGACACTCTCCCCGACTCTGGGAGGAGAGTGGGGGCTAGTGGTTAGAGCAGAGGGGGCTGGGAGCCACGACTCCTGGGTTCTCTCCCCGACTCTGGGAGGAGAGTGGGGGCTAGTGGTTGGAGCAGAGGGGGCTGGGAGCCACGACTCCTGGGTTCTCTCCCCGACTCTGGGAGGAGAGTGGGGGCTAGTGGTTAGAGCAGGGGATTGGGAACCCTGGTCCTGACACTGTGCAAGTCACTTCCCTTCTTGGTGGGCGTCAGTTTCCCCAGCCCCCTCCGCGCAGCCCCTTCCCCTGCAGCATGGGGCCCCCTAGTCCCACCTCGGGGTCAGCACTGACTGAACGGGCAAAGACGAGACGAGGCCAGAGGGTGAGTCAGACCCAGGCATCCCAGGGACTGGGCAGGAAGGGGAGAGACAGAGGGTGGGGGCTGGACCCCCCCCGGGAGCATCAACCAGTGGGAGAAGGGAGCAGAGGTTTGGGCCTCCTCCCCCCACGCCCTCCTCCCCCCCCCCCAGCATCAACGGCCAGGGCAGACCCCCCCCCCTCCAGAAAGGCGGCAGAGCTCACCTCCAGCACCAGTTGCTGCAGGGTTTCGGCCCCACCAGGACGCACACCATGGCCACCAGCAGCAGGGCGGACACCGTCACCGAGGCCGCAGCCACCATGGGGATGGAGGAGACACCGAAGATGGAGCCGGAGCGAGGCACCGGGGATCCTGGGGGCCGGGGGGGAGAGAAGGTCAGCGGGTCACACACGGCAGGAGGCTATTTCATAGTTTCCTGCAGCGCAAGGCGGTCAGATCTCAGGTCCCAGCCCCGCCAAACTCGAGCCTGGACCCCAAGGGGATGCATTAAACAACAACAAGAGGCCAGAAGCACTTGAAACCCAGGTGGGGCACAAAGGCCTCTATAAAGGGAAAGTCCACGGCACCTGGCAACACCAAGATCTGGGGGACCTTCATTGCACTGGGGGGCTGCCCAGACTCCAGCTGGGTCTCCCCCACTTGTGCCAGGCACCGCCCAGACCCAGAGTGAGACGCTGCCCCCCTCCCCGGCCCGTCTCACACAGCTCAGTCTAAATAGACAAAGGGTGGGCGGGGAAACTGAGGCACAGGGCGAGGCAGTGACTTGTCCAAGGTCATCCAGCTGGCCAAAGGAACAGCCAGGTCTCCCACGTCTCAGCGCTCTATCCACTAGGCCATGCAGCCTCCCTTTAGTCAATAGGTTACAGTTGTCTGGAGCAGGGACAGCACCGTAGGCTGGGGACTAACCAGGCTGTTCTCATGTTACTGACTGCGGCTGGGTTTTACCCACCTTGTCCCAACCGCTGCTGGGCATAAGGGAGCAAAGGCTCCCCCCACCCCCCAATTCCTGTGAGTGACAGCGTACCTCCTGGAATGGAGATGGGGATGCCAGCGAGGGCAGGGAGCGAGGGAACAGCTCAGGGGCAGAGGGCTGGGGGTCTCCTCTGTGCATCCACCATCCCCCCCTCTCCCCCGGGCAGGCATCACACAGGCTGTGTCCCACCCCCAATCACGGAGCAGGAGGAAGTTTCCACCAGCAGCTTCACACCCCCCCCCCCCCCCGGAAGAGGAACGTAAGGGAGAGGAAATGCAGCCTGACCTCAGGGAGACGCCCACGCACCGTGGGTTGCAGAGGCAAGGTGCCTGGGAGCGACCGCTGGCGAGTGCCTGGGGGGGTCCGTTTACCCAGCCCCCCCCGGCAGCGAGTCTCAGAGCCCCGCTCCGACGCAGCCTGGCACGCCGGTGCTAAATGCAGCCTTGTGGCTGCCACGGCTCGGGATCCGAAGCCTAGGGAGGTGGTGGGCCTGGGAGCCAGAGCTCCAGCCAGAGCCTGAGCGCATCCACAGCTCTGGTTAGCACCCGTCAGCACAGGGTCAGAGACTCGCCGTGCAGACGACGTCTGTGGGGCAGAGGAGCCCGGGGCGACTCGCTCTGAGGCCCAGATTTTTCATGGGAGTTGGGCATCGAAGGACCTTGGTAAACCTGGAACTCCATTCCCCAGCTGCAGAATGGGGCGAATGCCTGGATTTTAGGCTTTATCGGGTGTTCTTTTCGTTGGGTGTCTGTACAGCACCTGGCACAGTGGGGACCTGGGCCGTGACAGGGAGTCCTAGATGCTACTGTAAGACACCTAATAGCAATTAAAATGAACAGCGCCTGGCACAACGTGGTCTACGACCGGGGCACCCACACACTGCCATAATACACCTAACAGCAACAAAAAAGTACAGCGCCTTGCGCAACGGGGACCCGGGCTGTGGGTGGCAGCTCCTGGGGCGACTGCAATATACGACGAGGATACAGAGGAGGAAGTGGCAGAGAGGTCGCATTTACCCCAGCGCCCGGGCCAGCACGAGCATGGCCCCATGTCTGCCTACACCAGCAGCTGCCGCCGGGCGGCGCAAACAGGCCCTGCAAGCTGCGGCGGGGGCCCAAGAGGTACCACGTCTCTGGCAGAGGCCCTTGCCCATCGTAGCAGGAGGAGAGGATCAGCCGGGCTGGGCGCGCACTGACCTGTCAAGGGGTTGCAGACGACCGGCTTCAGCACGCTCCACTGGCCACCCTTGCAGACAGAGACCCCAGGGTGGCCGGCCAGGACGTAGCCGTCTTCGCAGAAATGCTGCACCATGGAGCCAGCCTTAAACCCGCCGCTGCCCAGAGACAGCGTGCAGGCCAAGGACACACACCTGTAGGTAGTGTGATCAGAGGGGTCCGGGAACTGGCAATCTGGAAGGGAGGAACAGGCACATTGAGGGTTAAAATGGGGGAAGGGGGGGTCCAGGATCTCCTCGGTGAGGTAAGAAGGCAGTGAAGCATGATGGGGGCTAGTGGTTAGAGCAGTGGGTTGCCAGAGGCCAGAACTCCTGGGTTCAATGCCCAGCTCTAGGCAGGGAGTGAGGTCCAGTGGGTTAGAGCAAGGGGATGGGGCATCTCTCCCCGGTGGAGTCACTGGCGATCCGTGACCTCTGGAGGATGGGGAGATCTTGTCTCGCAGGGATGGCAAAGGGCAGGGTGCTGGTTTCTCTCTCCCTTCCCTCCGGACCCCAGCATCCTTCCAGACCCTTCTTTTTCCTCTTGCCCTTAGATCTTCTCCTCTCACCCCAAAATTTCCCCAAGGGCAGAGAGAGGTTGGATCCGGAGGAGCAGAGTCCCCCAGGCCGCTCCCTGCGGCATCTGGCTGCTCTGGGAAGGATGCCCGCCCCAGCTTCACTCCAGATTTCAGCCTGATTAGGGCTGACCTCAAAACCAGCATGGTGGGGGACTTCCTGGTTCCAGGGAAGGGATGGAGAAGTAGTGAGTCACCAACAGGGAAATGCCCGCTGCCCGCAAACCCACGGCTGAGCTGGCCGGGCTTTTACGTTCCTCATCTCGATCAAGCTCTCTCCCGAGGGCTCCCCCCAGCACCAGCCGTTGCACCTAACTTCAGCCAGCTACTGGCACCTTAGCTACCGGATTGGCGAGAGGGGCAGGAGAGGAGCCAGCAGCCAGTTCAGTGCCCACCCCACCCCCCATTCCTAGAGTTGCAGCACTGGGAGCAGGAGCTATGGGGCAGGCTGCAGAGACCATCGGGAAAAGGGTTTTTCCGCCCAGAAATTTTTGATTTCTCAGCAAAAATTCAAGCACCCAAAACAATATTTCAATTTGGAAATGCTACCGCAGCACCTCATGGGAGTTGTAGTTAATGTGACCCGTGCTCCTCTACAGGCCGGGCTGCATGATTGGACTACAACTCCCATGATCCACCAGAGCCAGGCTCTCCCATTTTTCACCACCTCCAGTCTCCAAGAATGGACGCCATGTTGCATCATGGGAAGCGAAGTCTAACTGGCCTATAGAGGCGAACAGGAGCAAGGGACACCCAGACTACAACTCCCACGAAGGGCCACAGCAGCCTGGCCAAATGCAAATATTCTGCTTTTCAGGTGTTCAGTTCTTCAGTTTAAAAAAATCCAAGTTTTCCAGGGGGAATCAGATGATTTTTTTGCCAGAAAATTGTTGAATACCCAATAGTCGCATAACCGATTTTCCGTCAAAACCATTTTGATGGTAAGGTTTCACCCAGGAGGGGAGGGAAAGGCAGCCGAGCAGGTTTGGAAGGCGAGCACCAGCCAGTACCTTTCCTCCGGAGGACAGCACCAGAGCCGCAGAGTGCCGTGAAGAACAGAGCCGTGGGGAGGTAACATGAAGGCCGGCGCAGCCTGGGACATCCCGGAGCCTTCGCCATCTCACCGGTAGCCTCTGCCCAGAACTGCAGAACCAGTTGCAATAAGCCGACACGTTACCATCCTGTAGGACTTGATAACCCATCTTACAAAGTGAGCACCACCCCGCCCCACCCCAAGCTATGGGTCAGAACCTGGAGGGAGACACCCACTAGCTTTGGAGAAATGGGTTTAGTTCAGGGGTGGGCAAACTACAGCCCAGGGGCCGTATCTGGCCCTTCAGACATATTAATCCAGCCCTTGAGCTCCTGCCAGGGAGCAGGGTCCAGGTTTTGCCCCACTCTGCATGTGCCATGGCTCCCGGAAGCAACAGCATGTCCCCCCTCCAGCTCCTACGCATAGAGGCAGCCGGGGGCTCCATATGCTGCCCCCACTCCAAGCGCTGCCCCTGAAGCTCCCATCGGCCAGCAACTGCAGCCAATGGGAGCTGCAGGGGCAGCGCCTGTGGATGGGGCAGCGCGCAGAGCCGCCTGGCCATGCCTCCACGTAGGAGCCAGAGATAGGACATGCCGCTGCTTCCAGGAGCTGCTTGAGGTAAGCGTCACCCGGAGCCTGCACCCCTGATCCCTTCAAGTGCCCCGACCCCCTGACCCAGCCCCAATCCCCCTCTCTACCCTAAGTCCCTACCCTCCTGCACCCCAGAGCCCGCACCACCAGCCGGAGCCCTCACACCCCCACCCCTTGTCCCAGCCCCAAGCCCTCTCCCGCACCCTGAACTCCTCATTTGTGGCCCCACCCCAGAGCCCGCAGCCCCACTGGAGCCCTCACCCCCTCCCGCACCTCAACCCCCAATTTCATGAGTATTCATGGTCCACCATACAATTTCCATACCCAGATGTGGCCCTCAGGCCAAAGAGTTTGCCCACCCCTGGTTTAGTTAGAGGTTCATCAAAAATGCTTTAGATAAAAGGGGCTTGATAACCGCTGGTCTCTAGCAGCTAGGGCACGATTTGGATGTGGGGGCCACTTGCCTCGCCCTACTTGCGAGCCTGTGCCCTGGTGGGAGTCACAGCTCCTTTCTCCGCACCCTGTGGGGGGCAAGGAGCACCCAGATCCCAAGCCACTCGCTCGCCAAGCATCTCCCCTTTGGCATGGCCACCCACCCAGCCTCCCGGCGCTCTGAGATGCAGGGGAATGGGGGGCAGCCACGGGCTCCACAGGTTACTGGCTTTCAAAGAGGCCTGGAGTAGGAGGGATCCCCCCCCGCCCAGGTCCCCAAAAAAGGGCTGGCCATGCCAGGAGCCACGGGAGAGGTAGCACTTAGCATCAGTACCAGAGTTAAGGGCAGGACTCAAAGGGTAAACCCCCGCACCCCCAAAGCGAGACCCCAAAGGGCTATCCCTGCCCCAGGCCAACGAGGGGATCCAGCCAGCAACAGCTGAAGCGAGTCCCCCCACCCCACTGTCAAGGGGCACCCACACCCCACAGTATGCCCAGGGTCCCAGTCCTGGTCCCAGCCAGCCGCTCAGGGGAGAGGAGGGGAGTCAGGGGGCCTCTCTTCAAATCGGGACAGATAGATCCCTGCACCCCTGGAGAAAGGGAGACGGTAAACCCCATCCCTGCGCCCCTGGAGACCCCACCCCCCATCCCGGGGCCCCTGCACCCCTGAAGATTCTTCCCCCGCCACCTTCTGCACCCCAACCTCATCTGGGGTCCCCGTCGGCTCCCCACAGGGGGTCCCCGCGCCCCATGAGACCCCCCGCCCCCTGCCCCAGCAGGGGCTCCTGCCTGCTCCCCATAGGGGTCCCCCTGCGCCCCCGGAGAGACACCCCCCCTCACCGGGTCCTGGCGCTCCGGATCACGGCGGCCGCGTCTCCCCAGGGGCGCTCCGGAGCCGGGGTCACCCCGCAGGGCACGGGGCGCTGGGCGAGCCCCCCCCCCAGCGGCTCCGGCTCCCAGGCCCGACAAGCAGCGGAAGCAACTTGCAAAGCGGAGCCGGAGCCGAGCTGGGGGCGGGTTTTAAAGCAGCCGGCTCCGCCCTAGGGGCCGGCTGGAAAATCTGACTAGCGGCGGGCGGGGGGGTAATTCCCAGCGCGAGTCAATTTCCTCCCCCCGGCCTGAGCCAGCCCCCTTCTCCCCTCCCCCCAGCCTGAGCCAGCCCCCTACTGCCCCCCAGCCAGTGCACTGCATCCCCCTGCACCCCAGCCCCCCTTCTCCCCTCCCGAGCCAGACCCCTACTGCCCCCCAGCCAGTGCACTGCATCCCCCTGCACCCCAGCCCCCCTTCTCCCCTCCCAGCCAGCCCCCTACTGCCCCCAGGCTGTGCACTGCATCCCCCTGCACCCCAGCCCCCCTTCTCCCCTCCCAGCCAGCCCCCTACTGCCCCCAGGCTGTGCACTGCATCCCCCTGCACCCCCAGCCCCCCTTCTCCCCTCCCGAGCCAGACCCCTACTGCCCCCCAGCCAGTGCACTGCATCCCCCTGCACCCCAGCCCCCCTTCTCCCCTCCCAGCCAGCCCCCTACTGCCCCCAGGCTGTGCACTGCATCCCCCTGCACCCCAGCCCCCCTTCTCCCCTCCCGAGCCAGCCCCCTACTGCCCCCCAGCCAGTGCACTGCATCCCCCTGCACCCCCAGCCCCCCTTCTCCCCTCCCGAGCCAGCCCCCTACTGCCCCCCAGCCAGTGCACTGCACCCCCCTGCACCCCCAGCCTGTGCACCGCACCCCTGCTCCCCTCCCCCCCGGCCTGAGCCAGCCCCCTACTGCCTCCCACCTATGCATTGCACTTCCCCCCTGCACCTCCAGCCTGAGCCAGACCCCTACTCCCTTCCCCCCACAGCCAGTGCACTGCACCCCCCCCCATCACCCCTGCCTAATCCTCACCTGCTCCGATCAGGGTCCCACGTCTCCCTTTGTTCCCCACTCACCCGCCTCCCAGCGTCACTTTCTGCCCATCCAGCCCTGAACCGTTTTGCTTTGGCATAATGAGCTCCCAGCGCCCCATTCCGTGCCCAGAATCCCCCGGGGCCCCTGCCCACCCAGACCAGACCAGCCTCTGTTACCCAGAATCCCCAGGGCCCTTGCCTATCCCCAGTGCCCCATTCTCTGTGACCTAGATCCCCTTGGGAACCCTGCCCATCCCCAGTGCCCCATTCCTTGTTACCCAGAGTCCCTGGGGCACCTGCCTGTCCCCGGTTCCCCGTTCCCGAGTCCCCTGCCAGCCGTGGGTGCCTGCAGTCCCTGGTCTGGACATGGAAGCTTGGGACGGGAGGCATTCAGAGCCGATGGCGAGGTACCTAGGACAGATGGCTGGCTGGCCCGGCGGCAAAACACTGGAGAGCTGTGTCCTGGCTCCCCCCACCCACCCGCGCCACCCCTGGGGACCTTGTGGCCCGTCTGCACCTCACCCACTTCCCGGGCATGCCAGCACAGCACCCATCCAGCAGGTGCCAGCCGCCCCGACCTGCAGAGCCGCGGAAGGCTCCCTCCCTGCTCAGCCCTTCCCATGGGGACAATAGGCCAGGAAAGGCCGCCAAGGAGCTACTTAAGGGCATCTCCCGGGTCAAGTGTTAGAACCCATCCAGGTTTGGGGTTGGTGACAATGCTGGACAGGACCTCTCCAGGTGCAGTCAGGGCTGGGGTGGGACCCACTTTGGCAAAAGAAAACCCACCACCTGGCCCGTTTTGGTAAAAGAGCTGCCTAGCTCAAACAGGGATTCATTCAGAGAAGTCCTGGGACCTGGGTTATCCAGGAGGTCAGAGCGGATGATCACAGTGGGTCTATGAACCTTTCACACAAGTTTCTTCTTTCCCACCATTTATTTATTTATTTGTCCCCCCACCCAAATGTTTTTTTGTGGAAGAAACTTTTGTTTTCCTGAAATTTTCCTTTTCCCCTCGAAATCTTTTGGGCCTTTTGGTTTTGGAAGAAAAACCCTCAGACGCTTTTGGCTTCCGGCCCTTGAAAAATGTCACGTTTCGATCAGCCAAAGCTAAAAATAAATAAAATACAAACTTGGGGGTTTTCACTGGCCAAAAAAAAACTAAAATATTTTTGGCTTCCAACTGCCCCCTCCTCCGTTTTCGGTGGCCAAAGGGGAAAAAAATTGGCAAAACCGCATCAGAAGTCTCGGAAAGTTTTTTTATGGAACCCAAACATTTTTCATTTCCTCCCAAGTTTTTCTGGGTTAAAAAGTTGGTTTTTTTCAATCAGTTCGACCGCCCAGGTTAGTAAGTTGTTTATAACTACGCCACGTGGGTTTCGGGCTATTAATAAGAGAGTGCCCCGTTCTCGGTTTAACTATTTTGATCTAGTCAAAGCAATTCACCAGCCGTAGCGTAGCACCATTCCTACATGGGAAGGGGAATAAGCTCTCCAGGGGAGGCACCTACAACCTAGTATAACTGCATCCGCAGACTAGCAGGCTGTATCAGTATAGCTAGACTGGTAAAAAAAATACCATCCCCTTGACAAACATCACTATAAGGAGGCCAACTTCCAAGTATAGCTCAGAACAATCTTCGAGCACTTGCTAATCATTTATAAACAGACCCATTTTGAAGCTATCAAAGGAAGTATTTCTTCACACAATGCAGAGTCAACCTGTGGAACTCCTTGCCAGAGGATATTGTGAAGGCCAAGACTATAATGGTTCCAAAAAAGAACTAGATAAATTCACGGAGGATAGGTCCATCCATGGCGATTAGCCAGGCTGGGCAGGGACGGTGTCCCCTAGCCTCTGTTTGCCAGAAGCTGGGAGTGGGTGACAGGGGATAGATCACTTGATGATGACCTGTTCTGTTCATGCCCTCTGGGGCACCTGGCACTGGCCACTGTTGGCAGACAGGATACTGGGCTAGATGGACCTTTGGTCTGACCTATTATGGCGGTTCTTATGTTCTTATCCCTAGACAAGGGATCCAGTAGGGAGAATTTCTGCCTTGCAGCTTGGCTTATTGGTGCATGGGCTGAGAATATGCTACCGGAGAATTTCCTACAAGTACAAAACCCCGCTTTGTGCGATTCTGAACCAACCACAATTGTGTTTTAACCAGGAGAGGAATAACGGGTTGGTCTCCTATCAGGGAAGCACTGGTCTATTGCTTTCTTCTTTACAAAACGGTGTCTGGTTATCCCAGAATAGCCTATGCCAGTCAATGTCCCTCCCAGAGAGAAGGCCTAAAAAGAAGAGAATTGATGCATTGTGCGAGAACAAGGAGAATTGTTGAGACACTTCTCGAGCAAGGTGAAGGATGAGGAAAGAGAGCTCAGGGGGACGTTCTAATTTTCTGGATGCTCTGATTTTGTTTGGGGTTTTTTTTGAGTCTTTAGACAGCTGTGGTCTGTTTAGGCTGTATTATTTATTACAGGTATTACAGTAGCATCTAGGAGTCCCAGTCATGGCCTGAAGCCCCATTGTGCCAGGCGCTGTGCAGACACAGGTCTCAGCTGGGTATTACTGGAATACCTTGAATTAATCAGTCTTCAGGAGCTGGGACTGCAGGAAAACACCGCCTAATGACTTGCAACATGGGTCACTGGTGGCCCCTAACTCCTCTGCCTCAAGCGGACAGAGTGCTAGCCAATCATGAACCTTGGGATCAAGCCCCAGCTATGCCACTGCCCTTGGGAAAGTTACTTTCCCCTCCCCCGTGCCTCAGTTTTCCCATATGTAAAACAGATGAGGCAACTGACCTCTCTGTAAAGTATTGGAGCTGGGGATTATTATATAAAACCTAGATTATTATTTTAAGTACTTACCTGGCCCCTGTTCTCCTAATCTCTGAGCCCCTCATACTGTCTCGCGTGAGGTGGGGCTGTTACGCCCATTGTACTGGTGGGGAAACTGAGGCACGGAGCAGCTAAGTGACTTGCCCATAGGGTGTCTGTGGCAGAGCAAGGAATTGAAGCGGGGTCTTTCAAGTCCTAGGCTCACCTCCTAACCCCTAGGCCACCCTTCCCAGCAGTGCCCAGCACCTTCCAAGCGTGCTGTCCTTTTGACTGCGAGGTGCATGGCCCAAGCTGTGGAGCTCCACGCTGGGGAGGGATGTGGTAGGGGCCCAGACTGTAAATGTGATGAAACAGGATGCTTTGTGGAGGGGTGGCTCAGCCACCTTATTCACAAGGCTTTTTCCACGAGCTCTAGGGGAACTGTTTCTTCCTTCCTCAGTCACAGCCCATCTCACCATCTGCCTGGCTATTTTTAGCTCTGGGATAGGACAGGCGGGCTCAGAGATGCGGTGGGGAGGGTGGATTTTGAACCGCCTTGTCACATCCAGGAACTGGTCTGGTTAGCGCAGAATGGGGCGGCAATGGGGAAGTGCCCCAAGGAGGGGCTGATCCACCAGGCCACTCTAGGGAAGCTGGCTGGGTGTGAAGTGAACTGGGTTTACACCTTGCCCCTGGGTGGGCAGGGGCCTGGAGGTCAGCACTGGGATATTGCTATTAGGTCTATTACGATAGCACCTTGGCGGCCCAAGGTGCCAGGCGCTGTACATTTGGATTGCTATTAGGTGTATTACGGGAGCACCTAGCCCTATGAGGTCCTGGACCATGAGTGGGATACCTTGGTGCTACTGTAATTCACCTAATAGCTCAAAAATGTATCTCCTACCCAGCACAATGGGGTCCGTGTCCATGATTCCTAGGTGCTACCGTAATACATGTAATAAACAGTGATAATAATATACAGCGCATGGCATGATGGGGTCTGGTCCATGACTGGCTCTTAGGTGCTACCGTAAAACACCCAACAGCAATACAAATGTAATATACTACAATAATATAATTCATACTAACAAGGTGTGAGTGCTTTATGCCTCCACACCTGGGGCAGTCAGACCCTCCAGTTACCCCAGGATGATTAAAGCAGTCCAGCTGTCTATCCCGGGCACGGCCAATGAGTCCTTCTTAGAGCCCCATGAGGATTGCTTCATTGGAGGGGTTTTTTTTTTAAAGGGTTTTTTGATGGAGGTGACATTTGTTCATCCCAGCTGATGATTTGCTGGTGGTTTAATGTCACTGAATAATGGCAATTTCCCGGTGAAATCGTTGGGCTTTTGTTTCAAAGAGCTGCGGTTACTGACAGCTTATAGGGGAAACTGAAAATGAAGGCAGTTGGAAAAACACCAAAATTTTCCATGGGAAATTTAAGGGGGAACCCCCCCCCGCCACATTTCAAAATTTCACATGGAAAAGAAACTGGAATTCTTCCCCCCAGCGCCGATCCCCGAGAGGCTGACGCCAGCAGCTCTTGTTAGCCACCGCGGGCGTGGGCAGGGCTCAACGCCCCGTGAACGGCCACTCCACTGGCAAGAGTCTAAGGAGCCGAAACCTGCTGCCTTGAATCCAGCTGGGCCACTGCAGTTCCTCGGTCTGGGAGGCTGGGGGAGGGATCGGGGGAGCAGCGCCTTCCCCACGAGGAACTGGGACATGGGACCCCTTTCCCACCTTGAACCCATGACTGGAACATGGGGAGGATCCAAACACTCCCTGAGGTGGGGAAAATATTGAGTACCACATGCATTACGGTAGAACCTGGTGTCCCCGAGATTGGGGCCCCATTGTGCTGGGTGCAGCCCAGACCCCAACCGAGATTAGGGCCCCCATTGTGCCAGGTGCCACCCAGACTCTGACCAAGAATGGGGCCCCATGTCAGGGCACTGCCCAGACCCCCACCAGCCAAAAAGATCACTAATACTAGTGGGGAGGGGAAATGGGGGACACTGTGGCCTGGTGATCAGGCGGTGGGTTTGGATTGCGATCTCCCAGGTAGGTAGGACCGCACCAAGCCTGTTAAAGCAAGTGAGGGCGGTGGGAGAGATCTCCACGCTACTGGGGCTGCTGGGGAAAGAAAGGGGCTTTTCGTAGCGTGTGGGAAGCGTCAGGTGGTCAGAAATTCCCCGGGCTTTCAAGGCTCCCGCTGTGTGTCAGGAGCTCCAGGACCCTGCCTGCTGTGAATCCCCCAGCAGAGCAGCAGGGAATCCCCTCTCTCTGGCCAGCTTCAGGGCAGGAGGTGAGCCCGAGGGCCTGCCCGGACAGCACAGGCTGTTGGCGTATCTCCGGGTGCCACCCAGAACGTGTAGGTTCCTGTGGAGCTCTGAGCTGCAGTCAAAGCCAGAGTCCTCCAACCAGGAGGGACTTTATCCTCACAGGGTCCTCCAAGCTGGAGTATTACTACCCCAAAGATGGGGAAACTGGGAAAGTCCTTTCCCCCTCTCCGGGCCTCCAAGTCACACAGTCAGTGACAGAGCCGGGAATAGAACCCAGGAGTCCTGGCTTCCAACACGCCACAACCCTCCCGGCACTGGGGATGGAACCCAGCAGACCTGACTTCGAGCTCCATTCCCCCCCCACCCCCGTAACCCTACAGCTAAAAATCACCTTGTGAGGACACTGTAGTTATTACAAAAATTAATTTACGTCTATACGAGCGGAATGAGGTCAATAGCCAGGGCCCATCATGGTAGTATCTGGCTCCCTTTGAAAGCTAAATGCAATCCCAGTGGTTAACATTGGCCAGGGAACATCCTTTCTCCTTTTATTATTAGGATAGTTATATCATGGCAGCATCTCGTGGCCCCGGCTGAGCTTAGGGCCTCCATTGTGCCAGGTGCTGTACAAACCCCGACCGAGAGCAGGGCCCCCTGATCACGCCCAGACCCATGAGACAGTTTCCCCCCGCCCCCGCAAGAATTCAGTTCCTGTCAAGAGTGGGCGGCCGTGGCGACCCACATCCTTGTGAAACGTGCATGGCAAGAGACTGAGAAGTTGCAGAACCGAGCCCTTGTCTACACACGAACACCGCCCCCCCTGCTTTAGCCCAGGGGTCCACCCCTGGCTTCGCTGACCCCGTGGCTGACTGTGACCTGGTCCGTCTACATGAGGAGTGCTTTGCCCGTAGAGCTGTCGCCGGGATGTTAGGCCAGCAAAAAGCTCCTAGGGCTACCAGCTAAACGGTGCATTGCCTGGCCTGCCTTATTCCAGCGTCCTGCCCAGCAAGACCAGCTGCAGCAGGGAAAGCACAGGGGAGCTGGTGTAACTGCATCTGTGCCAGGGTGGGGGTGGCATTTGCCAGCCCAACTGCTTCGTTCGGTGATCGCAGCCCTGGCCGCCGTAGCTAAGCCAGCCCTTCGCAGTGCGGACAGGGCCTGCGGCTAGACACAGAGCCGCACGGCTCCAACTCCAGGGGTGGCTCTAAACAGAGTTCACCCTGGGCCCCTGCCCCACGCATCTGACTTACGGCAACACTAAGCGCGGGGCCGGGCATGGCGGCAGGGGAGGGCTGGTGTAGCCCGGGGCTGGCCCCTACCCTCCACTAGAGCAGCCTCCCCGAGTCAGGCGGTGGGGCAGACCCTGGCGGCTGTTGTCCAGCGGCCCCCTTGCTCTTCAGGTTCGGTTTCTCTAGGTGATCGGCAGGCGCTGGGAGCTCCGCGCCTAGACGCTGTCCCGGTAAAACGCTGGGCGAGTCCCCCCTTGGCTGGGTGGCCCCTTGGCATGTCGCTCGGCCAGCCGTGTGTGGACGCTCTTCAGCGGATTCTCTACGCGGAGGGTTCGCCCCGACCAGCCGCTCTCGGCTAGGCGCTATCACAATCCTGAACTGGGACGGTGATGGGCCTGCCCCAGCCCCTCAACTCCCTGTGTGCTCGGGGCAGGGGGGGGGGGGGGTTCAGGCCCAGACTGAGCAGGACAGACCGAGCGGGGCGGGCGAGAGTGACATCTTAGTGGGAGCCTCGCGGCAGCAGCAGACCCGGCTCCCCGCTAAGGAGACACATTGACACCCTCTCGACCATGCGCTTTTTGGCGCGGTGGGTTCCTGCAGCAGACACCCGCCACCCCACCCCGAGGCCGGTTGGGAAATCTGCAGCTTCCTTCCTCCCAGACGTGGGACCAGGCGGCCGGAGGGTATTTTTGAAGATGACGGTGACTTTGTTTTTCTAAAGGGCACACTGGAGTGATGTATGAGGTCTTTAAAGGTCACTGGGGGGGTAATCTCCCCCCCCCCCCGGCTTGTATTGTTTTAAGGAGGCTGGGATGCTGAGCAGAAGCTCTAGCCCCTTAAGGCGGGCGAGCTCCTGATCCTTACCCGCCGTTTTCTCTCTCGGCAGTGCTGAGTAGGGCAGGGCCGGCTCTCAGCCTGTGCCAGGGCAGCACGTCACCCACTGGGGTCCCACTGCACGTTGAACCCTCTCAGATACAGCCCCCGGGAGCGGTTACTGACACCAGCCAGTCCAGGAAGAGCCAGCTCGGACCACCTGGAGATCAGAGGCTGGAGGCTTCCACCCAGGGCCCCTGCACGGTGAGCCCGGGGCTCCCGCCCCCAGAAAGCCAGCCAGGCCCAGCTCATGGTTTCCATTGAAATCAGTGAAAAGTCAGAGGCCCGAGGGGTCTGGGCCCCGGCCTGGATTCGAAGTGGTCAAGAGACGGAGAACGGAGCACGTCCCTCGGGAGCTCGGTTAAAAATCGGTGCCTTCGTTCTAACTGGCCTCTGGCTTTGACTTCCAGCCCAGGGCTCCGACTTGCTCCACCAGCTTGAAAGTGCCTTGGAGCGGCTGACGCCTTCGCCCCAGGAAGGTACGTCACATATCGAGAGCAAGCACCGGGCAGCGCCCCCCCCCCGCCATCTAACCACCCCAGCTCTAGCCCCCGCAGCACGTGAACCTGCACATACGCCCCCCTCCCCCCAAAGAAACCACACAAGGCCAGGGTTTCGTTTTCCTCCCAAAAAAGAAAGCCTGTAATTGTCACACTAACCTCAAAACTGTTCGAAAAGTTTTGCCTGGCTGAGGCCCACAAAAAAAGCCCCCAAACCCCAAACTCACAGCACAAGATCCAATTCCTTTTTTTTATACAAGTCAGTCCCTGGCTGAATCAGCCCCCCCCCCCCCCCCATCAGGAATACTGTAGTGTTACAAAATGACAATATAAATAGCTTCTTTAAAAAAAAAAGTAGTAACAAGAAAACAAATCAGTAGTTGTTTCTCGACAGAGTTCACCAGTTCTTTGCATCGCCTTTGAGCTGCCTTGCCAGGGCCCCCCCCCCCGCCCCAGGCTCTCAGAGGATTGCAGCCCTAAGCAGCTTGCTGTGGAAGTTGGGATGTAGGGGGGGGAAGCTAGTGTCTTACACCGCAGCGGACCAGCCTGTGCCGATTGTCACAAGCCCACCGTTGGCGTGCGATGACGTAGCGAGGGGAAGCAGGACCGCCCGGTCATTCAGTAAGCAAACCACCGCCGCCGGGGTTTCCCCCACAGCAGCAGGTGCCCGGGGGGCGAGCGATTCAGGAAAGGGGAAGCAGCTCTTCGGCCGGGGGGCGAAGCAGCCCAGCGCCAGGGGTCGCCCGGAGAAGCGGTGAGCCAACGGTGTCAATTGGCCGAGCTGCAGCCTGCAATGGGGCCGCAGGGATCGACAGCAGCTGAGGAGTGGGCCCTGGGCGTGAGGCTGATTTCACCAGCTGGGGACTTGGAGCAGATGCTGCTACAGTGGCATCAGCTGGGAATAATGCTCATGCCAGTGGAAGGATAATGCCTTCCCCCGCTCCCTGTGCCCCCTGGGAACGCTCGACCCCACACCCCAGGTCCCATTTGCTTAAAGGAGACCCCGGATCCTGAGCCAGTCCAGAGGCATGTTGAGTGGCAGGCTGGGGGCTCAGCCGCCATTGCCAAGTGACCCACAAAGCCCTTCTGCTCCAATCCGTGAGCCGTAAAGAGTCCGCCCCAGCTCATGTGCTCCCCGAGAAGCTCAGGGAGAGGTTCGGGGGTCTGAACAGTAGAGGATGGGGCTCAGAGGGTACCCAGTAACACACCATGACTGGGTGAAGTAAGAGACCGGAGAAGGTCTGTGTAATTGAGCTGAAACCCCAAAGAAAATAAATGTTGGTTAAAAACTTTCCCGTATGGGGAGATCAGGGGATGGGTTACGAGGCGGAGGAGGAATTCAGAGCCGGCTGATGTGGTTTATGTCAGAACAGAACACGGGCGTGAGAAGCTGCAAGGCCAGGTGTACTGTACAGCACGGGACAGTCTCACACCCACAGGCTTTGCTGCAATTTAAGCGGGCTGAGAAACGGCAGAAGGTTAAATAATGATGTGTCAAGAGCTGAGAAAAACTGCAGGAGCCCAGCCAGGAGTTAGACAAAGGGCTCGGGCTGAGAAGGGAGGGCCTAGGTACAGCACAGTGCCCGAGGGGCTGTACTGAACAAGACCCACCCCCACACCGTAAACACGTCTGGGTGTAGCGCTGGGTTTGGGTGACAGAGAGCTTTGCATCATGGTCAATCGTGGGTGGCTATGAATACACACATCCTGGTCATGCTGTCGGGCACTTCAAGGGTGTTTTAGTGATCTAGTTTATGTTTAAAAACGCTAAGGCTAAGGCCTAATAGAAAAAGAGCATGAAACAGACCTTCCCGGTCACCCTACACAGCCATAACATGTCACGAATTCGGACAACTGAGCACGCAGCACTGGCTCAATCCTGCTCTCCCTAAAATCCCCGGTAAGACACTGGATCAGTAAGAGCAGAATTCAGCCAGCGTGGAGTGCTCTAGAAGATCTTACGCATTAGCCAACTTTCAACAGGCCTGTGGCTGGCTCCTAACTGGACCGACTTCTGCTCTGCCCATCGCTTGCACCCCAGTGGAGCCAATTCCCGATTGCCACCCAGGGAAGAGTTAGGTCCAGCACATAAAAAACCTAACTGGACCCAGTTTCCGCCCCCCTTGCCCCTGTCAGTCTCTAGTGCCCTGTAGTTCTCTCTGTTGTAACAAGAAGCACGACTGATGTGCAGTTCTGCAGACAAGAATCCGGTGGCCAGGCAAACCAGATAAAATAACCGCAAACAATCCCCTTGTGTCTGTAACCAGCCCACTCCTGCTGCACGAGGGGGGCTCCCGCAGAGAAGTAAAAAGGCAGCGAACTCTAACTGAAGTAGCTAAAAGCATGTAAAGAAAGACCATCCCTGTGCCCCTCCCACGCCCCAGAAAGCATGCAGGGGAGGTTGTGCGGTACAGCATGCATGTTCATTGCACGGCGCAAAGGGGGGGAGGAATCCTCCTCCAAATGGCTCAGTTTCTGCATGCGGGACCCTCCCTGAGCAGCCCCTCCCTGGCAGGATGGAAAGTAGAAGCAACAAAACGTTGGCCCAGTTCGGGGCAATTCTTCCTTTGGACCCGTGTTATAGCACCGACCTCCCCCGATCGCAGAGCGGGCTGCTTTGCGGACGCAGCTGCCAGCCTTGGACAGAAGAGTCTCTCTCAGGGGTAGGGAATCCGCCCCCCTTTCCTGGCTGGCATCAGAGATCACAGCTCAGTCCAGCCCCTGAGCTCCGAGAGGAGGCCACCCCCCGACCGGTGCTGAGCTCCCTTCCCACACCCACGACCAGACCCTGTCACCTCCTCCCTACGCTGAACTGGGCCCATGGGCTGCGCAGAGGGGGAAGATCCTGCCGGGGAAGGGGAGTCCCCTCTGGCAGGATCTCTCACAGATGATCCAACAAGCCCCTAAGCCTAGACAACACCAGAGAGCTTCAGCGTCCCTGCTCCCCCGTAGGCCACTGGGGCCTTTATTCCTCTGACCCCATAGGCTGCCCAAAACTGAAGACAACAGGCCAGGAGCCTTGGGAACCTCCCTCCCCGACACGCACCTGTCCCCCTGTTATGGTACAGCAGCCCTGCACTGCAGGGACTCCAGGTATCCCAGCATGCAAGGCTGCACAGATCAAGAAGCGGCACTGCATGCTGGGATACCAGAGTCTCTCCCCCCTAAGTCTTCTGCATTCTAGCCGCAGGGGGCCGGAGTGGATTGCGTTTTGGAGCCCCCGGGGGACGGGTGAGCCAGGCACTTTGGGCGACTTGGATGCAAAGGAACCTGTGAAGCAAAGAGGCCAGGTCTCTGCTCACCCAATCCCGAAGACTGAGCAGCAGCACGTGTCTAGACAACACAGAACGAGCACGGGGGCAGCATCAACAGGCTTTAGGTTCCTGCGCAGGACGGTGTGGTGGAGATCCCAATCCTAGCAGGCAGAGGGGCTGGGCTGATCTCAGCAGTCACGCAGCGGGGGTGGAGCTGGCAGGGGGAGATCTGGGTTGTCAACAACCCAGCAACAGGAGTCGTTTGCTGCGCCTGGAGGCAGCTGCTCCTGCCAGGAGGACCCAGGTGCTGGGGAGGATGCCCTGCCGTTGGCTGCCACCCTACCGAAAAAACCCGAATGCTCCGGAGCTAAACAAAACTGCTCCTACCTACTCCGACTGCTCCTGTCCCGGCCCGGGGAAGACTGAGCCCGCAGCCACAGAGGAACAGGCAAAGCTGCTTCTAGACGTGGCTGGAAGTTCCAGTGTTGAGTTGCTTAGTGTCTGTCGCTCCCGGCCCCGCCTTGTCTGTGTGTGTGTGTAAAAACTACCATTTTGATCAGAAATTTTAAAGTCATTAAACCCCCCCGCCCCAGCTGGCCCCCCCCACCCCCCTCCCGACTCAGCAGTATGGTGCGACAGGCAGGAGAACTCCTGCCGGTCATCACAGTAGTGGCACGGTTGTAAATCCAGTTAGCGGAACCGCTGGCCCCGCAGCGGATGGGACGCCGCCGGGAACCCGGAGGGACCGAGAGAGCCGAACGCTCCTGCTGCTGATCTGGCTGTTGGGAGCCGCCGTCCCTGCCGCGGCGGCCAAAGGGAACGGCAGCAGCGCCCTGGAGAACGGAGGGCCAGGGGACGAGGCAGGGACGTGGCTGCTTCGGGTGGCCGCATGGGGAGCGGTTAGACGGCGTGTGCGTCCCTCTCTCTCTCTCTTTCGTGCAGCCGGCACTCTCATCTCATCCGGTTCTGCCGCATGAGCGGCACGATGCTGGAGGGAGGCCCAGCCTTCGCCAGGAAGGGGTGTTTCAAGAGTTCGCTGGCGGAGGCTCGCTGGACCGGGTCTCTCACCAGCAAGCGGTCCAGGAATCCTTTGAGGGAAGGAGAAACCTGCAGAGGAGGAGGAGGAAGGCGCAGCCATGAGTCAGGGGCTGAGAAGAGCGAGTGCCACTGGGAACTAGAGAAGCCACTGCCGGAGGAGCATGACAACAGCCCTAGGCTCCCCTGAGTCGGCCACCCACCCGGATCCTGCAGCAGGCAGGAACTGGATGGTCTGGAGGTGGGGAAGGGAAGGAGGGGGAGCTATGGACTGGCACAACCTCCATCCGCCGGGCATAGAGGAAAAGCAGTGAGAGAGAAGTCTTTTGAGCTCGCCCCATTTCACCCCAGGCCTTAAGTGCCAAGTCATCTGGCCTCTGAAGTCAGACGAGGAACAGGGCGGTTGGCAATGAGTCACAGATAACACGTTACAGATCCTGGAAGACACCTCCCTATCCCCAGAGCAATCCATCCCCAGACATCAAACCTGTTTGCATGCGAGGCCCCCCCGCTGCCCACGCACCCAGAGACCCATGCTAACATGTGACTCCTCTCTGAGGGTTTTATACCATCTGTGCGCTCCCCCCACCCCCACCCCCAGAGGGGGCCGGAGGACACGGAGGCAGGGTTCCCTGGTGGAGACCAGAACGCAGAAAGCTTTTGGCCTCGGCTCGCCTGGGCACAGTGCTCTCCCCCGGGCCAGAAGCGAGTCTGTAAAAGGGGTGGTTGCTGTTAACTCCTCGCTCGGTGCAAAAGCCGCACAATCACTGTGAGAAAGTGGAGGTTGTGTGGTTCAGCATGCTGAAAACTACAGGTCGCAAAAGCCCGTTGAGCTCAGCCCCCGACTGTGGTCACGACCAAGGGAAGCCCTTCAGCAGAAGATCACGTACTAACGGCTCCCTTGTGTGCGTGCAAGAAGTCCCTGCTTCAAAGAGCTCAGAATGGATAATGGGTGGGAGGGGAAACTGAAGCACAACGCGGCAATGGCTCACCCATGCACTCACTTGGAGAGCCAACAGCAGGCGTGCGAGCGCACACGTACACGTACACAACATATATGGAGAACTCATGTCCGAGTTGCATATTCTCTCTCGCAATGCAGACAGAGGGTTTTAAAAGCTACATGTCTGCAGGTCCTGCCATTATCCTGTTCCACACCTACCCCGCACTGACAGCTTCATGAAATCTAACAGGGAGGGAAGGGACTTGCCCAGGGCCATTTGGCAGGGCAGTGGCAGAGCTGGGAATCGGCCTCAGAAGTCCTGCGTTCCACTCCTGTGCTCTGTCCACTCAGTTCTGCTGCCTCCCTTAGGCTCTCGACAATCTCACCCAGGGCGCATACGAACATGGGACTGGACCTACATCCATGTCTCATTCCCGGACTTGAGAGAGTCACCGTGAAACATCAACATCTTCAGGGCTGTTGTGTATGGAACGTCCCACCCCAATGAGTGAGTGAGCAAGTGAAAGAGAGCAAAAAAAAAAAACAGATACAAAGGAACCCGGTTCACCAGGACTTCAGCTGGCTTGCTAAAGAGTTAGGAGCAGTTTGACTAGCCACCCCTAGGAAGCCTTTATGAGGGAGAAACAGGCCCATGCACTGCGGAACACATCTGTGGGTCTCCCCCATCCAGGTTCCTGACCCTACTTAACTCCGGAGAGGAGGAGATGACCCACACGTTCTTTACCTTGTGCACATTTTTAAGTTTGGGGGGCAGGTTGTCCCGGATCATCTTCATTGCCTTTAAGGGGGGCTCATTAAAATAAGGGGGCTCTCCATCCACCATTTCGATCACCATCACTCCGAGGGACCAGATATCCACCTGCAAAGAGAGAAGAGATGGGCGAAAGGGAAGCGAAGGGACAGCGACTGGTGATGGAATGATGGGGGGCTGCTGTACACCCAGACCTGCCCCATTGGGCTGGGCACTACAAGATGCAGAGTGATGGACAGTCTCTGCCCCCAGAGCTGACAGCATAAATAGACAAAGGATGGGGAGGGGAAACGGAAGCACAGAAAGGGAAGTGGCCTGCCCCGTCCAGGAATAGCTCCCAGCCCAGTCTGCTAGACAACGCTCCCTGGGCAGCACATCGGTGTCCTATTTAAAATCAGAAAGACCGGTACCTTCGCCAGAGGTGAAAAGCACCACAGGGTCTCACTGAAAGAGCGATTAGGCCACACTCCCCCAGGCAAGGCAGCCTGGAGTCTGGATCTGACCAAGACGGCAGCTGCATGTTAGAAACACCAGTCATCTGGTGTAGAAACCCAGAGCCTGGCCTGCTACACCAGATGACTGGTGTGTTTCTAAATCTGTCACCGCAGGAATCCCAAACCCCACCTCCACCAGTCTGCCCCTTGATTAGCAGGGCCGTAAGCGTGTCTAGTGCTTTATTACTACACAGACATTTCTATAAGATGCACAGGAACCAGGAACGAATGCCATGAATTGAAAGCAAGCAGGTGAGTCTTCCAAAGAAAGGGACCAAATTCTGCGTTCGCACCTGTAGAGTAAAACACTTTCCTTTTTAGGACGCAAATGCACTTCTGGCTAGTTTGCCTTTATACACAGTGCCACCCAGTGGCCTTTGTTGCTACAGACGTGCCAGAAGCAGACGTGAACAGTCAAACGGATTTCACTGCTACGGGAATAACTGGCCACCGGACAGGAAGCCCCTGCAGGGTTTGTCCTGCCTTGGAAAAGTGAGAGAGTTTCTGGCAGGTTGAGTCAGCACATCGGATTTAACTTCGCCTTACCTGATCAGCTTTTCCTAGTCAAGAGAAGCCCCCGGGGTTTGGGAGCACGGAGAGAAAAAACACACCCATCCACCCTCCCTTTAGGGTATAACCGTCAATTTCACTGCACACACACACAAACCAAGGGAAACCATTTCCACAGATAATTGAAATTTACAGGCAGGCATGAACGTAGGAGAGAGTTTGGTTTAAGGCTATTTACTTTGCCGATTTTGACAGGTGATGCTGACAATTTGCAGGTTAATAGCTACAAAGCTTTTAACTTTTCAAATCTGAACCTCTACAGTCATTAAATAATTAATTGTCCCCCTCCCCCCCCCCCCTTTTCTGAACCTCTCCCACAACTGTGAACCTTTAGGTCTACAAAAATTGGGGGAAAAAGCACACAAACGGCAATCATCATCAAAATTATAGAGCAAGACCAACCGAATTCTGCCCCACGGGCGACCCAGTGACCCACCAGCATCCTCACGGGACTGCTGATCCAAGGACCAGTTAGCGTCAGTGGGATGTGGACAGGCTCCTACCAGCTCATTCCACACGAGGTGCTGGGAACTTGCTCCCCTACCCCGCGGCCTAGGAAGCTAAAGGCTGCATCCACCTTTCCATCCTGCAGCCTCTAGGGTTTCGCATTGCTGGGGTTTTACCATCTATTCATCTCCCTGCAGGGTCAAAAGGTGGATCGGAGCGCTCATGGCTGTGTTGAGGCCCCTGTTTGTATCCCCAATTGGGGGGTGGGGGGGGGCAGGAGAGAGAGAAGCATGGGGTGCCAGGTTATTACCCAGGCACTAAACTAGGGATCGCCCAGGCCCTGACACTCCATCATTTCCCTGACACTTCGTTTCCCTGACACTCCCATCATTTCCATTTCCCATCGCTACCCTCCCAGCTCCCTTCTCTAGCAGCGGCCTCCCTTAGCCCTCAATGAGCCTTCTCAGGAAGGGGCCAGGATGAACTTCCCCCATGGATTCTGGGGCCCTGCCCCTCTAACCTTACCTCTGGTCCATAAGGTAGTCGGGAGATGAGCTCTGGTGCCATCCAGTAGGGGGTTCCCACCAGCGACTTCCGCCGTGGGACCTCTTTGTTCACTTGCGCGCAAAACCCAAAATCAGAGAGCTTCACCTAGGGAGAGAGGAAAGGAAGAGGGTTAGCACAGGGAAAACTGCTGGCAGCCGCTATACCAGCCTGCCACACCACAGCCAGCAATCCCTGATCCCCAGCAAGAAAGAGGGACCAAAAATGCAATTGAAGTGATAACCATTAAGAAGCCACGCAGATGAATATAAAGTTTAATTCTAAAAATTGTCTAAGCTGCTCAACATTCCTGTGATCAACTCTGGTTTGCAAAGTTGTTTAGTTTTTAAGTACACAATTCCTCCCCAGCCTCCACCCGCTGTGATCTCAGTCTCCAAAGGACAAGACTTACATTTCTGAGTATGGGGATTGTAAAAGTCTCACAGGAGTTTATCAGTGTAAACAAAACACCCCTGTTCACATCGGCATAACCCCAAAATGGCTCAGATTCAAAAGTAAGCTTGGCAGGCAATTAATCCATAATAGCCAGGGTATAATAGGTCTGGGCCTTCTGGATGAAAGGGATGGGGGGGCGGGGGAAGAGACACAGGGAATTATTGAGATTTCAAAACCCACTATTGAACGGCATCTGTTGGGCCTAGATGGCAAACACCCTGGGAAATGAGGCGGATTTGCACAGTCAGACGGAAAATGGAGCCAAAGGAAAGATCAATCAGACTTTTCTTATTTAAAGCACGCCAAATGCAAATCTGCACGAGGGACTGAAGCCGCTTCCATATGATTCGCTTGTGAGGAAGTCAGATTTGTATCCAAAGGGGTGCCTGGTGAATCGAATGGACTGCCCAGAGAGGCATGGATAGGCCAAGACTCATGCCATATTGAAATAGAGACTGCTTTGTTTCATTACACAATCATTTCTAGCTCTCGTGGATTGGGTTAGGTTCTGAAGGAAGGGTGAACTTAAGACTTGTAACCAGGCTGTTAAGACCTAGGACAGAGCCTGGCTCTAGGGGCTTAGAATCATGAGCCACTGAAGGGAAAAAGAGCCAATTACTTTGGTCCTGGTAGGACATTAAAAAGATGAACAATTTTAAAATGGAACTGTTATTTAAAGAGAAAAACATGGATATTCCATTACCAGTTGGACATTTAGCTCACATTTCTACCACCCTCTGAAGATGTAAATTTGAAAAAAAAAAAAAAAAAGAGCTTTTTTGTTCTGCTTTAAAGGGGACACAATCAGCTTACACTAGCCGAAGGGTTTTTTTAACCTACTTTTTACAACCACTTATAAAAGGATGGTAACTGAACCAGATTAGAGAAAAAACTGCTTTCCCCCCCACCCCACATTTGTTTGCAGGGCCCAGTCACTTTCATGGTTTCCCCTGCACAGCCCGCTCCCCTCGTCTTCCACACACAAAGGAAAAAGCATATTCTACATCAATAGGAATGGAGGTTGTAAAAAAAAACAAAACAGAATTTGGAGAAATCCAGACCCTTGAGCGACGGAGTTATACCGACCTAACCCCCAGTGTAGACAGTGCTGTGATGACAGGAGACATAGCTACTGCCTCTCGGGGAGGCGACTTAACCACAGTGACGGGAGAAGGTCTCCTGTCGGTGTAGCAGTGGAGGGGAGCCAAGCCCCTAGTGACGACAGGACAGCGTGGAGTTCTCACACGAGTTAGCACATTGATATGGGCTTGTCTGCACTCTAACCATCACTACCCCTGAGCCGCCGCAGTCTAGCTAGTTCTAGTGAGCGTGGCTAGACCGCGTAACACCGTTCCAGCGACGCACAGCGATGGGATTGGCAGCGGAGTTGTTCTCGGGTGAGCTGCTGCATCTCCCCGCCATTATTCCCCCTTGAAACTCCAGTGTCTGCACCGCTCCGGCACGAACCACCCCCCTCTGACGGGCCAGCTTACAGCACCACTTAACCCAAGCTAGAGATTTTTGGGAGTCAGGTTCAGGGCAACGCTCAAGTTGTGCCTCATGCTAGCACAGCAGTGGAGGGAGCCACAGCCAATGGCAAGAACCCTGGGATGGTGTCCCTGATGAGGCCACGCACACCTGGTGGCTGAGCTTTGTGACTTTGTCCTCACCCACAACTATTTCACATTTGGGGACAACTTCTACCTTCAAGTCAGCGGCACTGCTATGGGTACCCGCATGGCCCCACAGTAGGCCAACATTTTTATGGCAGGACTTAGAACAACGCTTCCTCGGCTCTTGTTCCCTAGTGCCCCTCCTCTACTTGTGCAACACTGATGACCTCTTCCCGTGGGTCCAGAGGATGAAGGAGACCCTTGAGGAATTCCACCGGGGTTTCAACAACTTCCACCCCACTATCAACCTCAGTCTGGACCAGTCCACTCAAGAGAGCCACTTCCTGGACACTACCGTGCAAATAAATGATTGTCACATAACCACCACCCTATACCGGAAACCTACTAACCGTTATACTTATCTACATCCCTCCAGCTTCCATCCAGGACACATCACGTGATCTGTTGTCTACAGCCAAGCCCTAAGTTACGACCGCATTTGCTCCAATCCCTCAGAGAGAGACGAACACTTACAAGATCTTTGTCAAGCATTCTTAAAACTACAATACCCACCTGGGGAAGTGAGGAAACAAATTGACATAGCGAGACGGGTACCAGAAGTCACCTACAACAGGACAGGCTCAACAGACCACCACTGGCCATCATGTACAGCCCCCAGCTAAAACCTCTCCAGCACATCATCAACGATCTACAACCTATCCTGGAAAACGAACCCTCACTCTCACAGACCTTGGGAGACCGGCCAGTCCTCGCTTACAGACAGCCCCCCAACCTGAAGCGAATACTCACCAGCAACTACACACCACAGAAACACTAACCCAGGAACCAATCCCTGTAACAAACCCCATTGCCCACTCTGTCCCCATATCTACTCTAGAGACACCATCAGACGACCCAACCACATCAGCCACACCATCAGAGGCTCATTCACCTGCATGTCTACTACTGTGATATATGCCATCACGTGCCAGCAATGCCCCTCTGCTATGTACATTGGCCAAACCGGACAGTCTCTATGCAAAAGAATAAATGGACACAAATCAGATGTCAGGAATGGTAACATACAACAGCCAGCAGGAGAACACTTCCATCTCCCTGGACGCTCTAGAACAGATTTAAAAGAAGCCATCCTTCAACAACAAACTTCAAAACCAGACCTCAAAGAGACACTGCAGAGATACAGTTCATTTGCAAATTTAACACCATTCATTTGGGCTTGAATAGGGACTGGGAGTGGCTGGCTAACTACAAAAGCAATTTTCCCTCTCTTGGTATGGACACCTCCTCATCAACTATTGGGAGTGGACCACATCCACCCTGATTGAATTGGCCCTGTCCACACTGGTTCTCCACCTGTAATTAGGGTGACTACATGTCCTGATTTTATAGGGACAGTCCCAATATTTGGGGCTTTGTCTTATATAGGCTCCTATCACCCCCCACCCCAGTCCCGATTTTTCACACTTGCTGTCTGGTCACCCTACTTGTAATGTAACTCCCTTCTCTTCATGTATCAGTATATTTATGCCCGCATCTGTCATTTTTAATCCACGCATCTGAAGAAGTGGGCTTTTCACCCACAAAAGCTCATGCCCAAATAAATCGGTTAGTCTTTAAGGTGCCACCGGACTCCTTGTTATCTTTACGCAGCGATTTATCGGATGCGGAGATATCAAAATGCGCCCTCTAGGTGTCGCTGTCCCCACAGGAGAGGGCACAGCCGGTTCACCCAGCCCCATGCGGTGCAGAAATCCTCTGTTACCGCAGCCCAAGAAGGTTTATCAGCCCACAGGCCCCCACCAGACCTAAGGCAGCTGGGGGAGTCTCACTTACCTTGCCTTCATGGGTGAGCAGGATGGAGTCGCTCTTGATGTCTCGGTGAATCACCCCTTGGGCATGGAGGACAGAAAGTGCTTTCAGGACAGCCAGGCAGACGGCGGCGATCTGCTCTTCGTTCATCCTAGAAGCAGGGAGAGGTTCAGAGCACTGACAAGCAGCCCGCCTCCTCATGCTCTGCAGTAACAGGGGGAACTGCCCCGGTGTAATGCCCAGCGTCAGACCGGTGGGAAGTGCTTTGCCAGCTCTCATTTCGCCTCAGACCCACCCTAGGTGGGGGAAGTATTATCACCACTTCATAGATGGGGAAAACTGAGGAAGGACTTGCTCAAGGTCACACAGAGTCTGGCAGAGCCGGGATGGAAAGCCCCAGCCTGCCTTTAGCAGATACACCCAGCTAGAATCACTATATGAACGCAGTGGGCTCGCAGAGAACTGTGGACCAACAAGGAAGACCCGCACACAATGGGTGTGTGTGTGTGTGTGTCAGACAGACAAGCAACTCTGAGAGCTACTCTGCAGCCCCCCTGTGGGTGGGTCCCCACCCCGCTCCTAGAACAGGATATGTCTGCATCCCCAGACTCACCTCTGGGGTACAGCTATGCTCCACACTTAACCTGGGCTCTCGCCCTACCATCTACACAGGAAGACCCCTAGCCTGGGTTTGGAGGGGTTTTAAGCCCAGCTAGCTGACCCAGCAGCATGGCTGGGAGTCAGGTCTGCTGGATTCTGTCCCCAGCTCGAGTGTGGGTTGGGGAGTCAGGATTCCTGGGTTCTGTCCCTAGATTTTAGGCTGGAACCACGCACTCTAAGGTGAGGACACCGGCTAAATCACTGGCGCCCTGATAACCCTCCAACACCCTTCCCACAATTCCTCGGAAGGAGAGACAAGTTCTCCCACAACAGACTGTGCTGAGACACCAGGAGTATTTCCCAGAGACCCATGGGCTGGATCCTCAGACAGCGCAGAGAGACAGCAACTCGGGCAAGGCTCTGCAGAGTGGCTGCTCACACACGGGCCGTGCTGAGACCCAGGGAGTCCAGGCCAATCATCCGAGCTGATTGTGCAGTGTAGACGTAGCCTGTCTGGGAGTGCCGCTAATCTCTTTGGGTGGGTCTTCCCTGCAGCGGGATATGGGCCTGCATCTCTGGGCTAGCCAAACTCGGGTTAGTGCAGCCAGTCACAGGTTCCGCGCTTCCCCCGCCAGGAGCATCGCCAGGACTTCTGGGGGCACATCGCATGGGTCTCTGTGCTGCAGGAAGGTGAGCCACTCTAGGCCTCTTTCCCAGTGAATGTGTCTGTCCTGGGCGCACAGAGAGAATTGTGGGTAGGCACTGGAGGATTATCCGCGCTCGGTGGTTTAGCCTGCGTCCTCACTGCAAAGTGCACAGGTTACCAGCCTGCATGAAAGCCTCACTCGGGTCCGCATGGGCCAGCTAGCCGGGGTTTAAAGCACCACTGAACTCAGGTGAGAGGGTCGCGTGTGGGTGGGAGCGAGGGGTTGGGGCAGCACCTGAGTTAGCTCTGCGGCGGAGAGATACCCACAAATATAACCTAACCCCTCCAGCTCCCTTCTGAGCTGCCTGTTCCCAGGGCTCCCCTCTCCTGCCCTCCGGCTTGTCACACTCCTGAGCTGGAGCTACTGAGATCCACTGGCCTGGCTGCCCTGGCCTCTGCACTGCCAGGCACGGGCCTGGAGCCTGAGACACTCTCTCACCCCTTGGCATTTTTAGTGCTCCTTTTCTACCTATGACTTCCACGCCCGCTGCCGACCTCGCTTCAGAGGCTGGGATCAGAGGGGTCAGCTGGCCCAAGCGCGAGGCCCCAGGGCAGGATTTACCACCCCCATCGTACCTGGTGTGCGTTACGATATCCGTCAGAGCTCCGCCTTCGAGGAACTCCATCACCACCCACAGCTCGTCCCCCACCAGGTAGCTGTTGTACATCTCCACCACGTTCTCGTGCTGGTAGTCCCTCATAATCACCACCTGAAAAGCAGGGTGCAGAGTGGGGCATTATGGCCGGCACCGGCAGAGGAACAGGGCTGTGGGTTTTAACAGCCGGCAATGCAAACGTGGCTGCAGCCCCGTAACGTACAGAGGAAAAGCCTTTTTAGAAAGGAGGAGAAAATAAACCTGACTTGAATGTGGTTCCCTAAAAGGCAGGGTTCACCCCACCAGAAAAGCCACCCTAGGCCTAGCTAGAGATCAGCTGGGGTGGCACTCGCTCTACAAGGAGACTGCATCGCTGTGGCATTTGCCAGGTGGACAATGGAAGTCACAGAGGGAGAGGGAACAAGGAACGCTTACTGGGATGGTTGTCCCCAGAGGACTGGGCGTTGCTGGTTCGGCGACTGGGGAGGAATGAGGCTAATGGGGACCAGGAGCACCTATGTAACTGGGGAGCCTACGTCGATTTTCAGAACTGATTTCTTGCGAGTCCAGTCTCATCAACTTTCATTGGGAATTGGGAGCCCAAGGGCCGGCTCTGTAAAGGAATTTACGCACCTAAAGATGCAGATGGGCGCTGAGTGAGATTTTTCAAAATCATCTAAGCAGGTTCAGGCACCTAACTCATTCAGGTGCTTCTGAAAACCCTGCTGAACGCCTGTCTGCATCTTGAGTTGGCCAAAGACCTTTATCTTCAAGGTCCTGGGCCCAGGATATCTAGAAGACAAGACTAAAACTCTGCGATGAAGATCGCAGTCAGCAGCGACACCCCTATGGCACCATGAAAACTTTCTGCAATAAGGGTAAAGCTCATCTATCCAGGAGACGAGGCCGCTTTGGGGGCTGGTCTGAGGCTGCGGAACGAGCTCCCTCAGAAACGAAGTGCGAATTCCTTCTCCAACATATAGCAATGCACAGGTGTACGGGAAGTTCCAAAACATCCCCCCCAAATCCAGACACTTTCCACCCAGGGGACAGCATGACAGAACCAACCGAATGGACTGCTCCCCTTGGGGCATGCTCCCCTTTAGGGTTCCAAGCTTGCACCCCAATGAGTGGCGCTGACTGCACGTCCCATGCCGCCAGCGCGCTCTCTGGCCCGACGGGGACTGCGGTCCCCAGCATCCCCTGTCCGTAAGGCAGGGCTCTGAAGAAGTGGGGCTCCCACACAGGCGACTGTCTTGGAGGGGTAAGTAGCCACTCGCTCTCCCTGGAGAGGCTCACGTGTGTTAGACATGCCACCTACCTCATTAAACAGCAGCTCACGTCTTTGCTGCTTCCGCAGGTCCATTTTCTTCACAGCCACCAGCTTCCCTGTGCTCTTGACCGTGGCGATGCAGACGATGCCCGTGGAGCCTTCGCCGATTTTAATGAAGTTGTCCAGGTAGGTCCGGGGGTCGCCCGGGTCAACCACCATCTGCAGGGCGGCTCGGAACTGTTCGTGGGAGACCCGCTGGGGCTCGCGCTGTGGGGAGCGGGGCTGCTGGGACACTGTGGTGGGGGGAGGCGGTGGAAGCGGCTGGGGCTGCTGGGAATAAGATGGCTGGGGGTTTGACTGGGGGATGCGAGTTAAGTGGGGCTCTGATGCGTGCGGGGAGAGTCCCGGCTGGGGCGGCTCTGGGTTTTTGGACCTCGGCTGGCCTGGCTGGTGGACCCTGGAGGAGCTACTGCTCGCGCTTACTGGCCCATTGGACGCCATTTCCTGGGGCCTCGCAGACCTGGGTTCTGCCTGGAAGGAGGTGGGGGGGAGAAAAGAAACAGCACATCAGCAGCTGAACATAAAACAGAGAGGCCGGGAGATGTAACATCAACCCCAGGCTCTCTGATCGCTGACTGCCTTTGCACAGAGCAAAAGCCGCTTCCCACTCCGAAATCTTCCCTACCAATAGGCTGCAGGGAGGAAGAGGAAAAAGACGTCAGGGTGGCATCCTCCCATGGGGTTACCAGAGAAGCCCTGCTGAGACTGTCTGAAGAGAGACGGCAGTGATTAGAGTTTACGGATTGCTGAATGAGAGAGACAGAGAGAAAAGAGAGAGGAGATCTGCATTGGGATGGCTGTGAGGAGAGGGAATAGGTACGAAGAAAGGAAAAAAAACAAAAAAACCCCCAGACATCCAGACAGCATCTACAGGTGTTTCTACTGGACAGGGCCTTGCGAGAGAGGCCTCAAGCATCCGTTGGCATTCCTAAGGGTGCTACCGCTGGAAGGAGAGAGCAGTGATGGTGCAGGATTGCTACGGGGAGCGCGGCTGCAGCAGGAAAGGGGCAAGAGCGCGCGGCTGCTGAAGGAGTGCGCAGCGCGGGAGAGCTACCGAGAACGCAGCGGGTGTAGAGGAGACAGGTGCTGTTCCAGGAGACAGTGCAGGGAGCAAAGCTGCGTCCGCGGTACGGCAGTGCGAGGCTTGCTAGGAGGAGGACAGGGAGCCAATGCAGTGGTGATGCAGAGCATGCAGCTGCTGAAGGAGACCGGTCTAGCGGTGGCATCGGCTTGCTACAGGGCTCAGAGGCAGCGGCTCAGGGAACCGGTTCCTGCAGGAGGCAGCATGGGCCGCAGAGCATGCAGCTGTTAGAGAGGAACGAACCATCTTCGCTGCACACTAGAGGTTTAACGCCACGATGCACAGAAGTGTCCAGACAAGCCGGAAGGTGGCCACCAAACCATCCCGCCACCCACTCTGGCAGGCTGCCAGAAACACCCGCTTCGATAGGCCTTAAATCGATCGAGAGTGGATATACCTCATGGAAGAAGCCGCTTAGCGGAGGATTAACTTCGGAAGCAAAGCAGGAGGGGTGCTTTGCCTGGGGGGTGTGCATCTGCTCTGGGGACACTGTTGGTAGGTTGGGAGTCAACCGAGCCCGAACACGGCTCAGCCTTAGCTGCTGGATAGTCAGGAGGACTCAGTTCTTACCTAGGAGACCGAGTCCTAACCTGGATCGTGACCTGAGGGGTGGGGGAACCTTTACCTGAGAACCTGTGCCCCTGACAGGGTCAGTCTCAGCTCGTGGATACGTATTAAAAGGCCGGCCGGTCTGCTGAGCTGTCTTCATCACCCCTTCGGAGACGGGGATGTTTGGAGTCCGGATATTGGGCCCGGAGAGCGGGCGTTTGTCCCGCGGGGATTGCGGGCTTTTCTCCCCGGTGTACGTGGACTTGGGTCTCTTGTCGGAGGAGTCGTGGCGATCCCTCCTGACCACACGGTCGGCCGGCTCGCTGTAGTCCCTCTCCACCGGGTAGTCCCGCCTCCCATCCCGGTCATGGGCTCTGGGCCTGCCCTCCTTAGCAGGCTTGTGGTACTCAGGAGGGGGCGGCCTGCCACCAGAGTGCTTGGTGGATTTGCCGCTGGGCTCCTGCCCTCGGGGTTGCTGTGGGTGGGCCCGGGTCTCCTCCCTGTCCCGTTTCCTCTCCCTGTCCCGATCCAGCTCGTTCCTGGCTTCGTGGCGACTCCTCTCCTTGTGGTCCTTATTCCTGTCCTCGAGGGGCCGGGCTTTGGCCGGCCCCTCGTTGAGGCCGTTCTCATGGAAGAGCTGGTCACGGCGGGGCTGGAAGGGGGGACTGTCCCGGCGCAGCGAGTTGGAGCGGGACACCGACATGTTCTCAAACTCATCCAGCAGCCAGGTCAGGGAGCCGTCCTTGGCGGTTTTGTTTCCCCGCACGATGGTCTTCACGCAGGACATGGGATGGGGGGGAAAAAAAAAAAAAAAAAACACAGACACACAGAAAAGAAAAAAAAAGGAAAATGAAACGACTGGTGGTGAACATGACACGCGCATGGTGGCAGCTACACGGCTCAACTGCGAGACACACCAACAGGGACAAACGAGGGGCAGGTTCTTAACGTCTACCAGTTCAAGCACACGCCTCCACGCACCCTCAACCTGCACAGCCTCCAGTCCTATCCCCCTGGCCTCTCTGCTATGCCAGCAAAGGCACTGCTCATGGGCATGGTGCCTGCTATGGCCTGAGAGGAGATCCCCACCAGCTCATCTCAGACAGGAGTCACCGCAGAGCTCGCTGCTAACCCGGGACAGATCTGAGCCTGCCTCTGAGCCAGTCAGCCGCTAGGCTGGGGGATTTTACATCCTTCCTTGCAACGATGACTGCTGTCTTTTCTCTGCAGGTTAGAAAAGCCTGAGGAGTTTAACACTCCCAACCCCACCTCCAATGGGAACGTGTTTTATCTAAATGCCGTGATCTCTGCCCATTTATGCAGGACGTGACTTTTCCCCACCTCCACCTGTGTCTGATGATGGCTCAGTCCTCCCGGTCTCACCTGGCTGCCCTGCCTTACCAACTCCAGCCAGGCGAGGCAGACGCTTCGCATGGGCTGCAGGTTTCTGTGCACCCCACGGTTACGAAACAGAAGGCCTTGCTCGCCTGTCTGATCACGCAGGGACACGCAGCAATTACAAAACCGCAACCCGTGCCTCGGCCCAATCTGAGCGGGTTTGTAGTTTGCTGACAAAACGAACTGGCCGGTGCACATCGAAAACGTCGCCACAACCACCCGCAGACCCCACGTAACTCAGGACAAGTGACATTTGGTTGAGCCGCCCTAGGGCGGAGCAGATCGGGCCTGGAGGCAGAGCTGTGCGTGAGCCCCGGGCTGAAAGAGCAGATGGTGCCATAGGTCTGGCTCGAGGTGCAGCAAGCAGAGGCGTACGTGACAGCAGGCTTGTGGGAGGTAGCAGGTCAGAGCCCCGACCTTCTACAGCAGAAAGGATAAAAGATCCCTGGATCCGTCAGCAATTTGTGGCCGGGGCTGTAGATACTTCTGCATGAGGTGTCTAGCACAACCCGGCCCTGGGCAGGTGCGAGTACAACCGAACCTTCGGTCATCCCAAACAAAACCACCCCGCTCGCGGCTACAGCAGGGGGACCCGTCATGGCCCCGCCAGGAAGCTAGTTAGGGAAAGAAAGAGGGCGGAGGCGAGAGAAACTCCACCCATGCGGCCAAAGAGGCGAGCAGGGTCTGTAATAGAGACAGCCTTCATACAACCGCCAGTCGCGTCCAAGCTCAGGTCAGAACCATCTCCACAACGGCTCATCTGGTGCCCGAATCCCATGTGCAGCGTCGAGGGCTTGCAATCAGCAGCGGCTACCGTGCGGGAGAAGAGCTGAAGCGGAATGCAGAAGCCGGAGCAGAGCAGTTGCATCTCTGCTCGTTACTTGCAGTTGCTTTCAGGTCCCCCAGCCTGGCGTGCCGAGAGGGTGGCGCAGTTTGTGGCTACGGCAGGGGCCTCAAGTCAGGACCCCTGGGTTCTGCTCAAAGCCGCGGCGTGCCCCGTGCAAGAGAGCTGGTGTCTAGAGGATGGCGATCCTCTCACCTTGTTAAAGAGGGGGCGCTATGAAGCTATTTGCACAGCCCTGGATGACCCTCAGAGGGAAGGGGGTAGAGGAATGCGAAGAATTGCTACTACAGGCCAGAAGCAGAGTCACTTTGGACTGTAGTCACCAGACGCCCCCATGGCCAGAATTCTTGGGATCACAGATTATAAAGCCTCCTGGCAATTGAGTTTTAAGCCACTCGGCAGAGAGCCAAGCCTCGCCCCTCCCTCCCGTTGCTGGTTTACACTTCTTCACTCTCCTGCATCCCAGGGAGCACAAAACACCTCCACCGCCAACACCCTGGGCTGCCCTGTGCCAAGCTGTTCTCCCTCCTTTGCAAAGCTCCAGCTCAGCCTTCTCTCTGCCCATCTCCAACTCTGCTTACCTACAGGCAGCTGCTTCACCAGCCCCATGCAGCCCAACCCCTCGCCACAAGAGTTTTCCTCCTTGCAGCAGCAGCTACCAAGAGCAGCCTTCCTGTATCTCTCCGCCTCTCCGTCCCATCTGAAATCTCAGCTAAGGACACAACTCCTTTCTCCCTGGCCTATGCCCCTGTTTCCCCCACCCCATCTCTGTACTGCATGAAACCCTGCATGCATGCAGGAAGACACGCTGCACGACACAGGGCCTCAAGGCTGCGGGGCAAGACTCCCAGCGAGGTCAAGGGCCCTTCTACCAGAGGAATCCCCAACTCGTTAGGGAAGATCCGAGGGCCGCTTCGCCTCAGGGCTGGAGCCCCAGCAGGCTCGGGGGGATTTCATTTGAGGGCCTTGGCTCACGTCTCGGTGGAGGGGCCCTGGTTTTGCCGATTAACAAAATGTGCAGAGGGAGGGGCTCTCTCCTCCAAGGGGGGCCTGGCCGACATCCAGCTGCAGCAGGCTCTCGGCAGGACTCCATTTAAGAGAGGTAAGAGGAGGGGTGGAATAATTTAGGCCGTTTATTACTTGGTGGCCCACATCCTCCAGAGACCTGCCCGTGCCAGGGCCTCTGGGATCACTGGAAATGCATGCAGGGGCTGTTGCATTTGTAACACCCTTGTGAGCACACTTGATGCCAGTAACTCCCGGGAAAGCCTTTCAAACAGGGAAGGTTTTGAGGCCAGAGCGTGCAAGTCACTGCATACGTTTCCCTTCCTGCCCCCAGTCAGCATGGGCTGGCCAGGCCCCTCCCCCAGCACCGGAGGCATCGGACACCCCAAGACTTTATTAACCAGGTTAGAAGCTGCGTACAAGAACGGCAGCAGTAGAAAGTGATAATACTGAGAGGGAGTTTGCTGAGGCAGGAGCAGGCGTGATCGAAGCAAGAGTGGGGATGTGGGAAGGAATGCTTGGTCCTAGCTAGGGGGTGGCACACTCCTTGGCTTCTCTCTCTCGCTCTCTCAAATACTCATCAGGGCACTGTCCAGGCGTTAACGAGTTAAATCCTAAAGAAAGCTGCGATTGTAGGAGAACAGTCCTTTCAGGCCTCAGCTGAGATCAGGGGCCCTTTGTGCATGTGGTCACACAGTCCCTGCCCCGAACAGCTCACAATCTAACTCAGTCTAGTTGGGGTTGGTCCTGCTTTGAGCAGGGGGTTGGACTCGATGACCTCCTGAGGTCCCTTCCAACCCTGAGATGCTATGATTCTATGATGGAACATGGGTGGAAGAAAAACACACTCCTTTTTCTAGATTAGGAACTGAGGCACAGAGCAATGAAGAGGCTTGCCCAAGGGCACCCGGGGAACAGAACACCGGTGTCCTGACTTTTAACTACTTCCTCCTCCTCAATCCAGGAATATTTGAGTGTCCAATCACCGACCTTGCTCTAGCCACTCCCCGAGGACTTCCTTCCCTTGTGAATCTAGAGATCTGTAAGACCAGAGTCCTACACCCTGAGGTTCCTGCACAGCGGCTGACTCAGGTTGCCATGATCCTTTGGTCTCCAGAAAAGTAAGAAGGTGCCACCTCAAATCAGGAGGCTCAAAAGAAAATTGAGATTATTTGTAGACTGTACAGTCTTTTCTTGTATGTGTCCTGGCTGTACCTGCCTCTGCTATGGTGCGGAAACGGCGGCAAAGCAAAGGGAGAGGTTATAAGTTCTAGTCACCCAGACCACATCCCCAGGACCCCAGTCAAGTGGTTATATAGCCTTGGAATCCAAAAAGCACTTAAGGAACGGATCAGCGTGATGGGAGTCATGTCCTGCGAAGATGCCTGCTCCCTCCTTCTGCCTTCACTGCACACTGCTGCAGTCCTCTTCATGGCTCTCACAGGCAGCTCCTGCCTGCCCTCTCTCTGAACCGCAGCCCTGCTTTCAGCAACTGTATGTGTGTGGGGGAGGAGGGGTGGTGGTGAGAGAGAGAGATTGGGGGGGGTGATTGACAGCACTGGGTAATTTACGAGGGCAGTGTCACACACGGAATGACAACAGGGTTTATTTTTAAGCATCTATTGCAGAGCAGTGCGGCAACCCACCTCCCGTCCCCCACCACACCATCGCCATCACCCCCAGAGCACCGCAGGCCATCCTCAAAGCTGCTCCCCAGCAAGATCAATACACGGGAGTTTGCTCCAAGCCTCTGCCTGCACAGCACACAGATTTATACTGTGTCGCGTCTTTCATGCAGAGCGCATGGTTGCCTAGTGGCTGACATGCAAGCCTCCAGCCAGAGCAGCTGAATCTCATCCAAGCAACCCCAGCCGCATAAGTTTGAGTCCCACGCTGCCAGGGAAAGCGGTTTTGGATACAGATGAAAGATGAAACTGCTCCTCAAGAGTCCGCGGGCCTAGGAAGACTCTTTCACCACAGCAAAGAGATTTGACTAAGAGGGCAGCCAAGCTAGGGCTGTGCTCTGAAGAGATGGACCCAGTCTTGTAGAGCGCTGGGGGAACGGAGGTGAAAGGTTCAGAGGAGGTCCCTGGCAATGAAGAACAGAGTTGAGTCCGACCAAATGCCTGGCCCTTTGCCCCATCTCAAGTAGGCCTTCCCTGGCCAACCTCAAAACGGCTGAACAAGTTCTCAATAGCTACATTCTTCTCCGCCTGCACCAATACCTTCTGCTCAAAGGCCCTGTGGGGAAGAGACCCATTATCTGTCTGGCCCAGCAGGCCAGGCATTTATGGTGTTGTATATGAAGGATTACCATTGCCGTCAAGCAGCCAACAGCATCAATACTTGAGAACACTGGAAGACAGTGCTCAAAAAAGATGCGGGCACTCATGTCGGGGCAGCAGCTGCTGTCATGTTTCATGCCCGTCAGCAGTCTCTGTGGGGACGTCGCAATACCAAGCTAAGGACCTACAGAACTGCACACAGTTATGCCAACTCTATCGCATGGCCATGACCCGTGGGCACTGAGGAAAGCCAAGGAATGCTGGATTGATTGTCTCTCCACAGTAAGTGCCAGGACAAGATTAGCAATGGGGATACCCACAGCCAAACCCAGCAACACCACTTGTTCAGTTTCAGCAGCTCCCTTGGTTCGAACAGACCAGGACGGAAGAGGACGAATTCCTGAGAGCGTTTACGGAGGAATGCCGCCACAGGACCAGCGATTACGCAAACCCCAAAAGCTTCGGCAGCTTGAGAAGTCTCCCAAAGGACAAACTGACAGACAGGCTGCCTTAAGGTCCTACTTGGAGATCGAACCAGAGGGCCGCTTGATTTGCAATGAGACTACTATGGCCCTCTGGGACTTGCCATGATGATGAATCCTAATACCGTCAGCTAAATTAGACTTGGAGGACAAGGTGGATAATTGGACGAGCTCCTGGGGTGATACTGTGGCCAAAAGGGATGTAGAAAGAGAGGACTCTCAAATAGGGAAGTTACTGTATTTGGCAGTGGTGCGACAGCTGCTGGAAGGTGTATTCAGGGATCCACAGTTCAAGAAGGACATTCATAAACTACGGAGGGCCAGAGAGCGACCAGAATGATTCAAGGATTGGAAAACCGGCCTTGTAGTGAGACTCTAGGATCTCAATCTAGTTAGCTTAACAAAGAGAAGGGTAAAGAATGACTTGATCACAGTCTACACATACCTACACAAGGGAGACGAAAAATGGATAATCATAGAATATCAGGGTTGGTGGGGTCTTCAATCTTGCAGACAAAGGTCTAATAAGATCCAGTGCCTAGGAATTGAAGCAAGACAAATCCAGGCCAAAAATAAGGTGCATGTTTTTTTAACAAAGAGAGTAATTAACCATTGGAACAACTTACCAGGGCTTGTGGTGGACTCTCCATCATGGCTGTTTTCCTAAGAGGTCTGCTCCAGTTCAAACATGAATTATTTGGGGCAGGTCTCTGGCTTGGGTTGCACAGGAGGTCAAGACAAGTTGATCTCAGCCTCCCTCTGGGCCTATAGTCTATGACTGAACTGCAAACGTCAGCAGGAGTCTCTTGACTCTCTACTTACAGGAGTAAGCAGCCAGTGCACCTCCAATGAAATCAAGGTGTTACTATCAATTGACACCAGTTTAAGCCAAAGGGGAATCAGAGATAACAGGCCTCCAAGAGATTTCAAATAAAGATGGAGAATGAGGCAGGGGATGAGTACAGGGAAACTGATCCACACATGCTACAGAGAAGGCTCTCCCATACCCCAGCAGGGAGACTACGCGGAGGGGCAGAGAGGGGACTTTATGAACTCCCAAGGATGGCAATTTCCCACCAGATCCTACGTCGAAGGGAAGTTGGGGGGAGCTCAGAGGATGGGAGTAAGGTGGTTGCTTCGTACATGAAGACAGGCAACAGATGCCAGAGATAGTCAGCAATTGGCCACTACATCAGAGCCAGCCTCACCACATCCCATGCGGCAATGGAGCAGTTTGAACTCAGCCAGCAAACAATACCCAAGTGTATTTATCAACAAACTCATAAGCTACCCCGAATCCAACTCTTCAGCTCCTACAAATCCACCCAGCGTCCCCACACGGGCAGGCTCTCCCTCCCCACACGGGAGAGATGGCTCGACGCGAATCATCAAATGCATTCCAAGCCCCTTCACACCTAACCCAGAAGTTCAGAGGAAACCCAAAGGCCCAGCTGAATGAGAGTCAAACACTGTGTGACCCTCTGCTCTGCAAATACAATGCAGCCAGCTTTCAGCCAGCCACCCTGTGGATGGAAGAACCAGAGATTACGCAGAAAGTACTGGGATCTGGACTCCCAAGACCTGACCCACTTCTGCCACTGACTCGCAAGTTTCCAAGTCGAAACTGGTGTAACCCTGGGCACGTCACTGCCCCCCAGCCTCGTTAAGAGGATGCACGCTCCCCTAAGCCAGCAGAGGAGAGGTAAGGGCATAATGCCAGCACAAGAATGCAGCAGGGCGCAGGGGAAGAACTAGAAAGGAGGCAGAAAAATAGAATTTGGAGCCAAGCGTAAGCAGGCGGAGTTCCCATGCTGCTCCAAACAGAGTGTGCACGAAGACACCCCGCTCCAAACTCAGCCCCTCTGGGGAGTTTGCCTTGATCTTTAACAATAAAGGCAAACTCCCTGAAGGTCTGCTATTCCAAGGGTTTTCTCTGCCAGACTCCCACATTCCTGACCTTAGTTCCCTCTGTCTCAGAGAGGGACACACCAACCCACTGATATCCTAGGCCGGCGCTAACAAGACCCCGGCATCTTCATGAAGTGTTTAGCACCTGACATTAAGGTGACCTGGCAGAAGAGCCCTGGCATTCCTAGGCAGGGTCCTAAAACATGCCACCTCACCATGTTATACTGGGCTACAAGCAAGAGAAAAATCAAACAATCCCCTACCTTGCCCTGCCACCACTCTCAAAAGTCATACGGTGGCCCAAATCCCACAAAGCTTTGTGGGTGCAAAGGATTGTGGGACATGGTGGGTCTCACAGGAGAAGTTTTTGGCTAATTTGTTGGTCACAGACTTAAAAGTTGCAAATCCCAGCCCTATCAGGGAATACGGCAGCAGCATATCCAGGGGTCAGACCGCAGGAATAGAAACAGGAGAGCTGAATTCTAGTGCTGGCTCTGCCACTGACCCACTGCACGGCCTTAGTCAAGTCACTGCCCCCCCCCCGTGCCTCGGTTTCCCCATTACTTGGAAACGGGAATACTAACTGCTCGCCACGTGTGCGTCTCAAGGGTCTTACGTCCTCCTTTCCCAAACAAGTAGCTTGCGGTAACAACAGATCAATAGCGGGCATTGCTGCTAGTAGCCCCCTCTGCTGCTGGGCTCCAATAAGTACATCTTGGTCACAAGTCAGTAGCAGTAATTGGATGACACCTTCCAGGATAAAGGATCCCAAGCGCTCTAGGAACAGCATGTGCCTCACCCACCACTGAAATGCAGCCACCCTGGGGTGGGAGAACGGCATAACACTGCCCAAACATTCCGTCTAAGAGCCATTTCGTGCCTGGCCCAGTCGAGGCCTGGCCCCTGACGGGGCTCTATGACAATACAAATAATACATTCAAAAAGCTCTACGTTTATTCCAAGCCACTGGGGTCAGCACCAAGCCAGAGGGAGGAGCTCCACCTACTACTACACTCCCACAGGTCGCTTCGGGGAACGTGCCCCCTCAAACACTGATGCCACTTGCTGCAATCCCCAGGTTCAGCCTCCTTGGAGGTCTCCCATCCACGTGCTGCTGGCCCAGCAGGCCTTTGCTTAGCATGTGAGATCGGAGCCGGACATGACAGAGCTGCACCAGACAAACTAGGGGAAAGCACTGATTGATGGTGGCCTTCCCTGGTCTGCGGTAGCAGAACAAGAGGCTGCAGAGAAGATCTCAGCAGGGACAGATTCACAGCACTCCCCCAGTCCACAGAGCCACCAAGGTATGGCAGCCATGCTCACCACTTTCCATGCGGCTCTTCATTGCTCTGGGAAGAAGCCCAGGGTGCTATGAAAAACACTCTTCCTGCATGGTAACTGGCAATTTTCTCTGCAAAAATTACAAGGTGGAGCAGTCTCTACGACCCGAAAAAAACCAGGGCTGTTTCCTCTTCCGTCTCGACGGGGTTTTATTTTTAGCTCAGTCTGCAGCGTATGCAGGAGGGCAGAGCTTTCATGCCTGCAGCCCACAAAACAAAAACCATCCCCAGCCTGGTGCAGGAGAAAGGGGACGGGGTGGGGAGGACCCAACGATGTCAGATAAAAATCAGGCTGATCAAAGGGTTCTGCAGAGACATCAGGAAGGAGGGTCTCCATCAGGCGGCTCAAGAGAAGAGTTTGCAGCAATTAGGGATTTCGGGCCTCTGTGAAAGGGCCGTAATTGTCAAACAGCATTGAGCACCTCCCCGGTGTCATGTAAACGGACCGGCACCCACAGCCACTGCCCACCCTCCCGCACAGCGCTCCCACGGGCTTGTGGGAACGGAGCTCCGGGACACACAGGTCCATAGGTCGTCTCTTGCTTTCCCCTTCCAAACCCCTGCGCTGACTGGCACCAGTTTCGGTGCCGGTTGATGGCCCTGTTCAAAACTCGCACCCAGAGCGGCTGGTACTTGGAGGTTGCCCGACTTAGGTCTCTCATCTGCTGGGGCTGCTTAATACGCTCCCATTGAGCGACGCTGTCCACGCAGTTACAGAGAAGGGGTAGCCCCCAGCTACATTCTTAGCAGACAGCGGGCCACTTTCCTTGATTTAAGCGGCGGGCTAGCAGGGCAGGAATCACAGACGACCTTCCAGGTCAGAGCCGCTGAACCGGGGACAAAGAGATCATGTTCCAGTGCTATTGAGGGGGTGGGATCCCTGCTAACCCATGGGAGGAGGGGGGAAGAGGGCCCCCTGTTAAGCGGAGAAGGGATTTCAGTGAAAGGCAGGCTCCCGCAACTCCCTTTTTCCACCCAGTCATGTTAAATGAAGGGGCGGAGGTGAATATCTTCGCTTCCGCCACAAAATTAGCTCAGCTCAACCTGTTTGTGTCTTATAATCCCTGCTTTTTCTTCCCCTGTTGCCACAGCAACTCACGCAGGGCGAACACCAATCCCGCTCAGGATTCCCCTGCTGCTGAGCTCAGCAGATCAGAGCAGGTGGAAGACAGTGGTGCACAGCCAGAACCAAATTAGTACTGCTCGGTGTGGAAGGGGATCAAGTAATTCCCCAGTCCAAGCAATTCTCCCTCCACCCCTTGCTGCAATTGATTCCCCTAGGGAGTGTGACTCCCCTCCCTCCCTCCTCTCGGTCACACCCCCGGCTCCGCAGTTCCCCGTGCTGGCTGAGCCAGTGCTGCAAGCATCCGGTTGAGCGTCCGTGGAAAGAGATCCCGCTTGCCCTTCGGGTTCTGGTTTGCCGGCACGGATTCCGTACGGATCCTCCCCAGCAGGGAGAGTCGCCAGCCCTACCTTAGGCCTCGCCCCGTGACACCTTGGCAAGGGATTACACGAGACCTTGCTTCACAGGCTGTCTCCACAGGCCTGACCCCGCCATGTGCTGAGCAACCTGCCCTCATGGGGAGGTTAGCGGGAGAGGCGGGCCCTGAAAGCTACTGGCAAGCAGCGACAGCGCTGCAAATCCATCACCCCAGCGGTCCCAGCACTGAGACCACAGCCAGTCATCCTGACCAAGACCTCTCTCATTGTTTCCTTGTGCTCCCCTGTCTCTGGCCTTAGACTGTAAGCTCCTCGGGGTAGGCACTGTCCTTTGGCTCCGTCTGCACAGTGCCGAGGAGCTCTGTGACTGGGGCCCGTAGGTGCTACGGTAACTCAAAGCAGCAGCAGGATTCCGCTCGGGGGCCGCGGGACGGCCACTGCTGAATGCGGGCGCTGCAATTCCTGCGCGTGGTCTGTGGCTCAGCCGAAGCACTTTGCGGATTGATAGGATGGAAGTGGGCTCATTGCGACTCTGCCTCACGCAGGCACAGAGTCCTACGAGCAAGGCGAGAACAAGCGTCCGTTTTCAGCCCTTCAGACGGAGCCAGCGCTGCGAGGCCAAGGGCTGTTCGTAAAGCCGCTCGAGCACAAGACTTCAAGAGCGTTCGGAGCAGTTTCACCACAGCATTATTAACGGCTGCTTCGTGGTTTAAAGTGGACGAGCCGAGGGAGCAAGGCTGGCCGGCCCTGCAGGAATGCAAGCTTAAGAACATAAGAACGGCCAGACTGGGTCAGACCGAAGGTCCATCTAGCCCAGTCTCCTGTCTTCCGACAGTGGCCAGTGCCAGGTGCCCCAGAGGGCATAAACAGAAGAGGGAATCACCAAGCGATCCATCCCGTCGCCCATTCCCAGCTTCTGGCAAACAGAGGCGAGGGACACCATCCCTGCCCAGCCTGGCTAATAGCCGCTGATGGACCTATCCTCCATGGACTCATCTAGTTCTTTTTAGCTTCAAAACTTCTGCTGCTACTACACTGAATTGTTTACCACAGAAGGATGCTGGTGTCCAAAAGATCAAAATGCCGGAGCGCTCAGGCAGGTCGGGATGGGGGCAGAAGGGACACAGGTTGGATGAGTGGCTGTAACCTCCCTCTTCTGGAGGAACAGCACTGGCTTCCGAAAGAGAAAGGTATCACTGGAAATGGAGTCTGTACCTCTTTATGTGCTAACAAGCACAGAGAGTTTTACAGGCATCCCCTGGGTCAAGTATATGGACAGCAACTCACCCAAGGGTGGCATGCGAGGTCTCTGCCAAGAGCCAGTTGTCATAGCCATTGCCAAGGGTGTATACAAAGAATATTCCAAAAGTAGTAATTTACTGCAAGCTATGTTCTTGGAGCCTTGGTGTTAAAGGGGAGGGTTCAGGCAGGGGAGAGTAGACAATTCTCTCTCTCTGGCTAGTCTTTGTCTTTCTCACAATGTAAGTCTATTTTCATATTAAGCCACCAGCTAATCTAAATTGCTAAATCCACAAGAGACAGCAGAATCTAGAGGAAGGAACACAGCAGGACAGTGCCTGGTTTATGAAGGAAGATCAAAGGACTGGTTTGATATATCTGGGATTGCAAAGAGACCCACAGAATCCTTCCCCGAAGAGATAAGCTGACAGCATAGCTTGTGTCATGGAAAAGGGATCACAGCCTGCCTGGAAAACACTCGTGAGCAATACTTCATTAGACAGGAGAGTACCTTGTTAAGTACGTCTAGGCTCTAGAATGCATGTTACGGTTTTAGTTTATCGGAAAACATTTGTTTCCTATCCTTCTACTTGAGATCATTTGAATCTCTAGACTTTCTTAAATAAACTTTTATGTGTTGTCGCTATAACCTAAGTGCTGCGAGCTCTCTCACGCTCAGGGCAGGTGGTAGCAAGGTGCCTCCCACTGCTGGGTACCTACCGGAAGCGTCACATTTAATACCATTAACACTCCTTCATTCATCTAGGCCTAATCTGCAAGGTGCCAAGCACTTTCTATTCCCATTGATTTAACGACTGATCCCAGCAATTGCCTCCAGTTTTAAAACAGTTCTACTTCCAAGCACTGTCCAAGTGAGGGCTGCTCCTGGGAAGATCGCAAATCAGCACACAAACTGCTTCAGAGAAAACCTGAAGGCTGGGTCCCGAGTGGCGCTGGACTTTGAGCTACCATGTCATCTCAAAGCAACGCAAGGTAGCTCCTGCAAGTGTCCAGCATGCGGTCTTCTGAGTAAGGACTTTTTGGAAGTAGTGAGAACTTCGGTCTACAGTGCTTACCTGGCCCCCATATCTGAGCCCCTCACAATCTCTAACGTTTATCCTCAACACCCTGCTAGGAAGGAATCTGCAAAGATCCCCCTTTTACATGTGTGAAACCAAGGCACAGAGAGATCTCACAGGACAGCTGTGGAGGAGCAGAAATTGAACCCAGGTCTCTCTCAGCCCAGCTAGTGCTCTCACCACAAGACTCTCTGTCCTCCTAGCTGGAGCTGGATTCCGTTGAGGCGGGACATTGACATCTGTTGAACTCCCTAGTCCTTGCTTCGACTCTCGCTCCCCTCAAACATCACACTCTCTGCAACTTGCTGCTGAAGGGAAGGCGCAAAACATGGCATAAAAACCAGTCTGGCCATCTGTAATGAATATATGCAGAGGGCTGTTTAAACATAGCCAAGAAGAGCATGAAATGACAGGCCTGTCTTTACCGGCAACCTCCCTCATTGCCGGAACTCGGCACTTTTTAACCTACATATCTAAAGTGCTTTAAAAAGTTGAGTCTGCCTACCTCCCCCGTTTTGTTTTTTTTTAAAACCTCCTCCCTGTAATTGAGGGACAGATCTTTAAGTGATTAGTTCAAGGTCACGTGGCAAGTCAGTAGCAGAGCTGGGACTCGACTTCGCTCCCCAACGCCCAGTCCTGCTCTACGGCTACTAGCCAACAATGGCCCCTATCCCCCGGCATTCCCACTCACCCCCAACTACCCATCCCATCATTAGTGATTGAACTGGTAGCACATTCAGTTCCATACGCCACAGGAAATCCTCTTCGGTGACATTTAAGGCTCTCAATCAGTCTTCTCCAGTGTACCTTTGGGAACCTCTAATTCCCCACTCATAGGTTTGAGATGCAAGCTCAGTCATTGCAAGACTTCTGTATACTCCCGGAAATTGACGGATTCAAGGTTACCAAGCTTTTGCCATCCCTCCCACACACACACACACCTCGGAGTCTTAGATGTAGCTATTTCTGGTTTCCAGGCTGGCCTTTAAATGGCTTGCTTCCCGTGCCTTACCCAGTTCAATAGGTTTCCTTTTTTATGAGCATTCATGTGCCCAGGGGAGACAGTGCACGAAAACACGCAGCAAAAGACTAGCGGACCCAAATACTAGAGCCTTTGTGCCCCTGCCCTAGCAGGCAAGTTTGCCCCGCTCAGGGCTAATGCTCCATGTAGACACATTCACCTGGAGAGGTTTAGAAAGAATTAATTAGGGTTAGTGTGGAAGCAGCAGCGATTTCCAGATCCTGGGTCTTCCTGACTCAAGCAAATGGACAAGCCACAGTCAAAGTTTAAAGGACAGGAATGATGGAAAAGACAAACACTGGGAAAGGGGAAATGAGTGGGATGCAAGAGGGGTAAATGCCGTTTAATACTTGTGTTTCCCTTCACACATTTTTAAACTCGTCATTGAACCAGGAGGACCAGGGGGCCCAGGGAAGGGAATACAGAGCCTTTGGCCCTAATAGCTTAAATCCACCCACGTTGGGGACCACCGATGGCTCTCGGTAACTAGCAAGAGGCAATTTGGTGGGAGTTTGTTCTGTTCCTAGTAAGAAGACAGGGCATCATGCACATAAAGATGCTGTTGAAACCTGCACCCTCGCTGGCAGCCTGAGGAGAGAGGTGGAGAAACACTGAATGGGCTGTGGAGAACAAGTTGCCATGTTACTTGGCCAAACTGGCACCCCAAAAATGTAAAAGAGGAGAACAAATTGCCCCTGGCCAAGCTTTTCTTCTCCTTCAGGGCTGCCAACATGGCACTTCTTGAAGCTACGAGTGCAGGTGCCTGGGTCCTGTAGAGGTGTTATTTCTGTGCTACAAGTATGAACCCCTAGATATGGATGCCCCTTGACAGACCATTGATCTGTTAGGGAAAGGAGGGACTATAGGGTCTCTCAACCTGGCCTCATTCACTAGAACTCCCTTTGCTCTTGCAGAAACCAGACCCCGCATGAAGGTTCACCAGGCCACCTACCTTTTGTGAGCCATGTTGAATAGCCGTGATGAACACGGGATCCACCAGTGGCTTGGGTCTCTTTGCCGACTCCTCGATGATGCCCTGCCATTGCCTTGGCAGACCAGTGAACTTCTGCTCTTGTTGGTCATACCCAGTGTGGACCCGGTGCTCAAAGTTTGAGGGAGCAGAGATCTCAACGCGTTTCTTCTTCTTGCTGAACATGGTGAGGTTGGCTAAAAGACCTGAGACGGGAATGAAAAATAAATGTCAAGGAGGAAGGGGAGCACTTACCACCATGGAACTGCCTAAGAATCACGGGAGGCTACAAAAATCAAGCTCCTTCATATAACAGAAGGTGACCGTATGGTAGAACACTCAGATCACCCATCAGGGACCACATGGCAAGCTAAATACAATCAGACAGGATTTAGAATTATGTCACCGCATAGCACCTCGATACCTTTTCACCAACTCCCTTTCCAGACAGGGATGCTCTTCTACAACAGACCAGAGATGGTGATTTGCACCTCTCTCACATCCTCCGCCAGAACCATCACAAAGCATTTGAGTATCAAGCCTCAAGAGGCTATTAAATACTATCCCCAGAGAGGCACATTGAGGCACCCAGAGACCTGAACTGACGTGCCCAAGTTTACACAGAGGTCAGTGGCAGACCTGGGACAACAACCCAGATCTCCTGACTCCCACTGCCCCTATTATGTATGGACAGATTAGAAAGGGTGCGGGGGGAGTTAATATAGCCTAAACTGATTTTTAGTGCTTGGGAAAGGAGTTTGATTGGTGGCTAAGTTATAAGAACTTAGGACTGTCAATCAGGTAGAGAACTGATTTAGGTCAGTGCCCCACCATACTCTTGTGAGGTGTAAGGGTGGCTCAGTCAATTCTTGGCCTCTTTGCGGAGATGGCCAACAAGAGGTGGTCAATTTGCACCAGCTCTGGGGGAGGTCTGAGATGGAGCTGCATGTCCACTACGAACTGGGCTGAGACTCGCCAACTCACTGCACACAGGTCCAAGTGTTCTCAGATAGGAAACAACTTTTAGTCACTACAGTCATGGGCTGGATTTGAATTGGTAACTCAGAAGCAACAGGCTCTCGCTCACTACCAATGCCTGGAGCTAGTCCCGCATTCATTTAAAAAGACCGAGTGGTGGAGTGTTAGTCAGTCTCCAATTTTGCTGCTGTGTTTGCAACAATCTAGCTATGGAACTACCCCATTGCCACGTCTGCCAGAACGGATGCATAGAAATACATTTCCAGAAGTTATTTAGCTATTTTGCGTGCCCACCTTGAGATATTGTCCGAATTTGAGGGGGCAGGGACTAAGGGCTTCTGACAAAAAACAGGCTCCTTTAAAGGAGTCCCCCAACTTGAGCAGTCAAAAATCAGTCACTTTTGAATGCATAAGGCATAAAAGTTTCCTTAGATTGTAAGCTCTTTGGGGCAAGAACTGGCTGTGTTGTGTTTGTACAGAGCCGAGCACAAGAGAGCAAACAAAACAACCCTTGACAGGGGAGAGGAGTAAGTTTCCATGCACAGAGCTCCCCCTGCTAGACAGATCTATAAATCTGGTTTGCACAAGTGTTAGAGACAATTATGGGATTGGTCCTCATGCTCCTTCCGAGGCTTGGAGGAAATATCTAATTGGGCTCCACCCCAGTGATGAGCTGGCAAAAGCTGAAGAACCGGTTCCTTCTGTTGCTCCGGACCTTCGGCGGCTCTGAAGGACCCGCCACCAAAGTGCTGCCGAAGACCCGGAGCGCCGCCGGGTGAGTAAAAATTAAAAAGGGATTCTCTCCACAGCTGAAAGCTCAGGCGGGCCCGACAGGCCGGAGTTTGCCCACCTCTTTAACAATTGGTTCTAAACCGGCTTCAAAATTTAACAACCGGTTCGCGCGAACTGGCTCCAGCTCACCACTGCTCCACCCCGTGTAATAAGTCAGAATAAGTGGGACAAACCAGCTAAAATTCACCCACATGGCTCATGGGCTTAGAGACAGTCTCATCTCCCTCCCCTATACGCTCTCCCCCACACCCTTACCCAAAAAGTTCAATGTCTCAGTGCTCACGTGGACACCAGAAACAAACAGCCAGGACTTCATCCCCATCCATAGCACTCGGTCAGCCAGCGAGAAGAAATGGAGAAGAGCCGCACCCACTGAGCTAACGCAGCCATGCTGTGCAGATGGCATGTATGTTCATGACAGATGGGCCAGCATGGCCCGAGCATGCTCCTGCTTCATGAACGAGACACATCTCAGCAGCCTGAAGGGTTCTGCTCTGACAGAGATGCCTGCTGCATGCACAAGACAGATGATGATGATGATAATGAACGGGAAATGCCCAGGAGAAATCCAACCCTTCTGTGCTACGTCTGTCCTGCCAAAGCTCAGAAGGAGACATTTACGAGACAGAGCAGTGCACATTGGCAACATGGAGCTTTTCAGGGCTCCTGGCCACTCACGGGTACCCCTGTACCAGCTCATACTGAAGGAACAGTGTGAAATCTCTCACCTTGATCCTAACCTGGCTACCTCTTCCACCTTTGGGTTCGCTCATGTGCCATTCCTGGTCAGAACAATATTCCTGTCCATGTGTCTTTCCATCTTCAAACCCCCTCACTTTCCGATGGCCTTTCCCCAGATGACCTCATCTCTACAGCCACCTGCTTCTCTTTCTTGTCCCGGGTGTCCAGTTTAAAAATCTGGTTTTCCAAAGCTTTATGCCAAGCATGTTTTGCATCATCTTCGTTAGTTTCCCCTCAAACTCTCTCACTTCCTTCCTATGTCAGCTTAATTTGGAGGCAGATCCTGGAAACCCCCCTCACGTGTCCTCAACGTGGCTACGTTTTTACAGGCTCACTCTTTCCGGGGAGGGAACATATCTATTTCTGTTAAGTCCCACACACACACACACACACACACACATACACGCTTCTGGCACTAATAAGAACAGCTGTGCAGACGTTTAAAGGTCACCTCATTGTACAGTGACACACTGAATCTCCACCTCAATTGTTTTGCTTTGCTGACATGTCACAGCTCATTCCTTCCTCATGGGTTGGTTGGTTTGTTTAACCAGTTCTCCACCTAAGGCTCATCACAGCTTAAGACAATTTCCCTTCCTGTTTCCTCCAAGCTGCCCAGTACCAGCTGTCCCGAGAGACCACGCCAAACCAGTTTTGATTCAGGAGTGGTTCTAAACAAGTCGGAAGTCTCTGGGAGGCAAATGAGCACAGACACCGTATAGGACAAGGGAGGAGCCAATAACTTGTTTTGTCTGATACACTGAACAAACAGCACACAAGTCACGGGCAGCAATGATCATTCTCCCCTGCCACCCACAGGGGAGAGAGACGTCACCTAACCCAGGAGAGGACAGATGGTTTTTGGGTTACTATGGGGCTGGGACAGCCCCTTTGCTCTTCACATGTCCGTAACGTCCAGCTCTGTTGAGCCTCTAGATGCTACTGCAACACACAGACACCATCTCCTAGGTTTAAATTCTACTCCTGCTTCTTACCATGGGATCTTCCAGGTGGTCTAAATCAGGGGTTCTCAACCTTTCCAGACTGGACCCCTTCAGGAGTTGGGTTTGTCTAGCATACCCCAACTTTCACCTCACTTAAAGACGACTTGCTTACAAAATCAGACATAATACAGAAGTGTCACAGACACACTGTTACTGACAAATGGCCGACTCTCTCATTTTTACCACGTAATTATAACAGATTGGAATATAAATATTGTACTGACATTTCAGTGGATAGTATATAGAGCTGAACAAACAAGTCATTGTCTGTATGAAATTTTAGTGTGTACTGTCTTCACTAATGCTTTTTACGTAGCCCGTAGTAAAGCCAGGCAAATATCTAGATGCGTTGATGAACCCCCCAGAAGACCTCTGTGTACCCCCAGGGGTACGTGTACCCCCAGTTGAGAACCACTGATCTAAATAAAGGCCTTGTGCCCTTTTTATGCTTATTTATGAGGTACAAAGGCAGCCTGATGGCTCGTTTTTATATCCCATCCATAATACCTATGTTGACCCCATCTCAATCTTCTGCATTTATCCTCACAACACCCCCCTTGAGGTAGGACAGTGCTATCATCAGAGGAGTAACTGAGGCAGAGAGAGACTTGGGGCTAGTCTGTTAGCTCGCAGCAAGCTGGGCTGTATATCTAGCCTGCCATGCATTAAGTGTTCACACAGACCCTGCTGCCGGGCACTAAGAGCTCTGTAATGTGCTTTGATCTACCCCGCCTTGAAATGGGAGCAGGTCTCCCTAGCTAACAGCCTCACCACTGGATTCCCAACACATTAGAAATCCAGGTCCCGTCTACCCAAAATGTCAACCCCTTCGCAGGCCAGCTTTAAAGAAGTCACTTCGCCTCTCATTTATTTGCTTACCCATCTGCAGAATAGGGATAATTCTCCTCTATGTTGGACATCTTAGGAAGCCAAAGTCTGTCTTGTTTGTAAGGAACTTTGAGACCCGCAAATGGAAAGTCCTAGAGATGGGCGAAGCGCTGCCGTCTGAGGATTCAGAATTCTGATGTATGGTCACTCAGGTGGTGCACTGGACCAGCAATTACACCAAGACCTTTCTAATTACATCTGTCTCCAGTACCAGATGCCATTTGCCTTGCGACAGAAAGTCTCAAGCAGCCCTGAATCAACTGGGAAACAGAACCAAACCCAACAGTAAAAGAAAAAACAGCCAGGGCAATCCCAGAGAGCCAGCTAGCGCGCGCTCTCTCTCTCTCACACACACACAGAGCAACCTGAGCACCTAGAAAACTCGAGTCAGCGCTGATATGGCAGGATACAAAATCTGGCCCGTTTCACCTCATAATTTTCTGCTTAAAAATAAGCATTTTTAATTAATGGGAACCAGCTGCCATATGCAGCTCCACTGTCTAATGTAAAACTAATTGATGTTCCAAAGGGAAAAATAAATCATTTATTTTTACATAATTAAGCTAGCTCCAGTGAATAGTCCTGAAGTGACAGCCCCAGAGAATGGAGGCCTTTATCTAGAAAGCTGGTGCACCGCAAGAGACACAGCAAGCTTCCTCCACCCAACCCTGAACTGGAGGGACCTCTGCCAGGGGTGACTGGGGAGTTCAGGGTCACCCATCCAACTCAGGGCTCAGCTTCATCGCCAACTCTGGCATGGGAGGCTTTGCAAGGACCGCGCGTGTGATTGCTTTCTAGGGTTGGTTTGCAGCGAGTGTTGACCTTAACTCAGCTTCCGTCCACATGCAGATAACCCTTCACTCGCCCACAGTAGTGCTGTTAACTTGGGTTGGCTGGCCTGAAGCCGTATAAGCTACAGCTCGAGTGGGCACAGCCTGGCAGCTGCTAAACAGCCACTCTGCAAGCTCCACTTGAGTGCTGTTAGTCCTCCAAGGCCTGCCCACTATCCTCCCACCATGGGCCCAGAAGGAACCCACCAGTTCTCCCACAGCATACTGCAGGAGAATTCATGGTCCTGCAGCGCTAGGAATCATGGGATGGATGTGCCCTCAGATATATTAGGGCTTGTTACTGGGTTCCCTTTGCAATTGTACCAACCCACTGCGAGATCTTGGGCCAGTCACTTCCCCGTTTCCACATGGGAAGCAGAATCCCAAGGCTGCCAGCTCTGGATGTGCACAGAGAAGACCAGTCGTGTTCTAGAGCCCTGAGATCTCAAAGGCACAGGATAAATATATTCCCAGTCAAAGTGATCCTATGTTTTCGTCCTTCATTTACTCTCCGCTTCCCATATTAAATAACTTGTACTTGTGTTGTTATTCTTCCAACAGAACACCTGGGTTTGGATCCCCGACCTGAAGGCATTTTGCCTTACTTGCTTGCCAGTTGTCCCTGATTTTGGATTAATATTTAAATTTAGAACTAGGAAGAAAATAAAACCATTAAAATGAAGTTCTAGCAACTGCAAGGAGAAGAGCACACAGGCAAGCTGCTTTGGAACGTGAATCTAAATCTGGCAGTGACCTAACAGGCAATCTCTTGCTTGTAACTTCACAGAGCTGTCCTCCTCTCTCAGGCACTGCTTAGAGTAGAGATCAGAGAGCATGATCTCTCCTGCCCGTGGGAGAGAGTCTAGCCTTCAGCTTGCTGAGGACAGATAGCTGGGAAGAGAGCCCAGGAGCACGGAGATGCATGATCTCTAGTGGCTGGAACGAGAGAGACTGGAGTCAGCAATTGTGGGTTCTATTTCTTGCTCTGCCACTATGTGGCTTCAGGTAAACCACTGCCCCACTCTGCCTCGGTTTCCCTACTTGTAAAAAGGTGATAATCAGCCCCACTCACAAGAACATGGATGAAAGGTGCTAGAGAGAAAGGCAAAAGGATTCCTGGGACTTGGGCCATGAGGCACCTTATATTTAGAGTGAAACTAAATATCTCAAACATTTTAAAGTGCCAATGTTTAGAAGCTAATCAAGCAATTGAAGAATAATCCCTTTATGGCTTTAATCATTTCCCAAGAGGAACCAACTTTAGAATACAGACTCTTTCTCCCCGCCATCCCATTTGCCCCTTTTCTGGCTTCCAAGCAGCTAAGTAAAAAGGACTAGAAGGAAGCAGGGCTATACCCCATTCCAGGGCAGCAGCAGGTTCACACCTTCCTTGTGCAAACTGCAGGGTCAGGACAGAGTTGCTCACCAGCACCAATTTCTAATCCCATCCATCTTGGAAGATGCACGTGCTGCCTCAGTGCAGGGGACTGGACTAGATGACCTACTGAGGTCCCTTCCCATCCTACAGGTCTATGATTTCTGTAAACGCTGAGCCCGATCCTGCTCCCATTGAAACCTGTCCAAGTTTTCCCCCCCACACTTGAGCAGAAACAGAATTGGGCTTTCCCTGTGCAGTTATCTGCTACACAGTAAATTAAGATAGAGGCCACTAACAGCAGCGCCTGGCAAATTACTTCTTGGGCACTCTAGACTATTGCCCAGCACCACAAATGATGTAGAACAATGAGGCTGGATTTTTCTCCCCAGGCTACCTCTCACGTCAGACTGCCTGAAGGCCTTTTGTCAATTTCCGGATAGCTAGGTACATTCTGATCAGACTAACATCAGCCCCAATCCAACATTCCAGAAGCCTGAAACCGACCCCCCTCTCGGAAGCCCTGTAAACCCAGCCCACAGTGCATCAACTAGGAGCAGAAGAGACCAATTCTACAGGTCGGGGGGAGGGGGTGTTTCGTCTCTATGGTCTACTCAATCCTCAGCCTCTAACAAGGGCGGACAAGGGGATGTCATTAGCATCAAGCGTGGGTATTGTTCATGATATGGATACCTGCCCGATGGAAATCGGTCCGAGCCTCAGCAGCTCATTGGCCACCGCCAGATAGCTCCCCACTGTTTCACTACTGACCTGGATTAGAACCAGTGGCCTAGAGATGAAAGGCTCTATGGGTATGTCTACATGGCTCTGTGGACCCATATCTGTGGGACCTGGGCATGCGGACTTGGTATTTTTAAGCCCATACTCGAGCATCCACACTGCATTGTAAATCTAGGTTTATAACTGCTGGAGCCAGGTCTTACCACAGGGCTAACGGGTCCCTACTGAACCACACAGACCTTCCGCGGCTTGAGCTGCGTCCACGCTGCGAAGTGATAGGGTTTGGACCAGAGTCTCAGCAGGGCTTGTGTGTAGACCCCTTCCTCCCTGGATGGGGCCTGGAACCCGAGTGCTTGCTGACTCAAGTCAGACAGATGTATGTGTGTGTGTGTGGACAATATGGGGGTGGGGCTCAAACCCGAGTCTGAGCCCGGGTTTCCAATGCACTGTAGCACACCTGGGAAATTGAGTTTGATACCAACCGAAAATGCACATGTTCTGAAAGCGGAAGGGGAAGGATGCTAGCACCACACTGTTACCACCTGGCTCCGAGAGGGGCAGGTACTCTGTACCAGAATTCACAAAAGCATTATGCTTAAGCCGCCTTCTTCCCACAACTCTCCTCCTGACTGCTTAGAGAACAGAGAAGATCTCAGCCACATGTAGACAGGAGCAGGAATCCCTCTGTTACTAGCCATGGGAGTTCACCCAAGATCAAGCTGACGTCTGGGAAAGCTGGTGTTCAGGACAGTCACTTCGCATTAAAGAGATGGAGAGGCGTCTCCCAATGTCACAAGAAAATGTGTCCCAAATTCAAAAAGCAGAAAAGGGTCTTCAGCACTGGATATTCAGAGTGCATCCTCCCTAGCTAATCTTTGGAAAACACAACCCGCTTCTCACTCCAGGCTGTGCCAGGCAGATGGTCTGCGGTATGCATGAACGATCAGACCGTGACACTGACATGGTCAGAAACAACAGCCTCCTGAGCCCAGATAGAGCATACAGAGTCTTCTCTGCCCTGTCCTGTTCGACCTTTCAGCCCTGGCAGAAGAGCAAGAGAAGGCTTAGACTCTGAGGATCTTTCCCAAAGGCTATGCTGCATGTTGCTCCTTCAACATAGTCTGTCTTTTAATGCTTCTACAAGAGAATCCACCAGAGCCCTGGCTGTCATCTCCCTGCACTCTAGAACTACCCACTAAAACACACGAAGACTTGACCCTCAAGAAACCTCCTCATCAAGTGGGAGTCAAGGAGAGCCACCAAAAATAAATCACAGAACTCGACACCACGTTCAATATATGCCAAGTAACATGACTGCCGCGGGAACCCGCCACCCTGCGATGGCTCTGAGGCACTGCAATTCAGTCCGAGCCACTACCTACCCCCCGGCCCCAAATGGCTACTGACGTCCAGGGGTTCCCCTAGAACAAGCCATTCCCTCCTGCAGGCTGTGGATGTTTCCACATCACTAGGCCATTTGCTCGGTGCTCCTCACGCTGCACTTGGGTGGCGGGGCCCCTCTGCCTGGGACCCAGGGGAGAGCCGAAGAAGATCAGTGGGCTCTGCAGTAGCTACAGGCACTGCAGGAGCAAGACAAAGAAAGGAGATATTCTTCGGGATTAAAACCAGAGCATGGCATTGCTCCTTTGTGACAGGAACAACTTCAGGCAGCACTGCCTAATGTTTTCACAGCCCGAGTCCAAGCCTGCCAAGATCTGGTGACATTTCGACACCTGTCCTCCTTAACCCTCCAACTGGCACACGGAGCAGCATCCAGCTATGCACGCCGAACTGTGTTCGTGGCTCTCTGGAATTGATAGCTGATGAGAAAAAGGCCAAACAGCTTTAAAGCTCGATGGTCATAAACATACCACAATTGCTAGGACAGCGAAACTCCCCTGGACCTTGCCACCACTGAGCAAATTAAACTTTTCTTACAAAAACAGGGGTATCAACCACGCGGAATCTCCCAGAGTAGAGATGCTTTAAGATATTAGACGTACTTCATGTCCTGTAAGTGTTATCTGGTTGCAAACCTGACAAGAAACGGTCAGCGAAAAAATTACAGCCCATGTTTTCAAACTTATGCTCCTTAAATAAATAAATAAAATTTAAATTTAGGTGCCTAAATAGAAGAACAGAAAAAGCTCTTTTATCCAGCATGTGGGGTGAATGGAGGGTGCCGGTAAGTGAAAAAATTAGGATTAACTAAGAGGAAGGGGACCCTGAGCACGCAGGATAGCAGTGGATCCTAACGGTTAAATGTTTAACCCGTTTAAACTATTACAATTGTACATTATTTACATCCCTAGCTACTGAGGGATCTTAATGTCCGCAGCCTCCGGTGGCAGCTCCATTCTTCCCCACAGAGAAACCCAAGAAGCAGCTCAGAGTTACGAACTTAACTAGTCAACCGCACACCTCATTTGGAACCAGAAGTACACAGGCAGCAGCAGAGACCAAAAAAACAAACAAGAAAAAAGCAGCAAATACAGTAAAGTACTGTGCTAAAGGTAAACTATTAACACATAAAGGGGAAACAGCATTTTTCTTCTGCATAGCAAAGTTTCAAAGCTGTAGAAGTCAATGTTAGTTGCAAACTTTAGAAAGAACCATCACGGTTTGTTCAGAGTTGCGAACGACCTCCCTTCCTGAGGTGTTCATAATTCTGAGGTTCTACTGTCTTGACCCATGGAGAAAAGCTGCTAAGGGCTGCGGACAGAAGCTTCACAGAATCTGGCTTATGGAACTCACCCCTTGAAGAGATGAGACCACTGGCTTCGCGGTACTCAGAAATCATCTCCTCTTTGGGTTGCCTTCCCCGCAAAGTTCTGCATACATTCATGCTACTCACGAACCCCCGCAAACTTTCTGCCCATCGTCCATGTCTACCTCTGCTGGCAGGGAAGGACCAGCCAGGGATACCTAATTTCTGAGGGGCACTCATACTACATAGATATGGACAATAGTTAAGAAAAGTTCTACCACCGAAGCCTTTCTACTGCGGTAGTGCCTAGGAATCATGGCCCAGGACCCCATTGTGCTAGGTTAGACAAACAAACAGAGGAGCACAAGGAAACTATGAGACCGTATCAATCACAGCACACCAGTTTCCCCTCCTGCCAAGTTGTTCGTAGGCATGATGGCAAGGGAGGACATGGGGGTAAGCTCTGCAGATGTTTATGGGGCGCTTCTCCCCATGGGGACAACTGAAGCAAGAGCCCAAACCTCATATGAGCAATCATTAGCTAAAATAGCCCCAATGGCTTCCTGGCTCGCATGAGGTATTTTCTGTAGGGTTAGCTCTCAAAGTTTTCCAAATCCCAGTCAATTGATAAGAGTAAGTATCTGTTTCAGTAATGTATATGCTATTCCACAGCGAGCTGACTGGATCAGGGATAGATCTGACTGATCTGCAAGTCTTTGCATGCTGTGGGGTCACGGAGATGCTGCTCAAAGGGAAAGAGCACATGGTAATGACCCAAACACCACCACAAAACGAGATTCCTCCCGAAGGGGGTGATGATGTTTCTATGGTGCCTGTAGTGATAATTGGGCCTATAAATTTATCTTAAATTGTGAACTCAATGGGGAGCTTTTGGGGTTCTTAAACAGAACAGACTTTGGGGGAAGTTAACAGAGATGGACAGGCAGAGAGGCTACTGTAATACTGGCTGACTGAAAGAAAAGAAAAGAGGAAGAAGAGAGCATCATATGGCTGCCACCCCCACCACCTCCTAGGACCATGGACCTTCCTCATCCTAATCCTGAGAGATGTCCCGACTAGACAGGGCCAGAGAGAGGGAGCCAGATGACACCGCCGCCTCCACTGGGTCTGGCTAAATCCTGACCACCACCTGGGATGTAAGACTTTGTCACATCTCCCCCCCACCGCCTGCCCTAGTGTGTTCCTTTTCCTTCCTTGCTGTATTTCTTCTCTATCGTATCCCTATCCTTTTGCCTTCTGTCTAATATGTGGCTTAACAAAAACAGCTGTTTCCCAGTCCGATGCTGGCAGCAGCTTGCCAGGTCTCAGAATGGCTGATCAGACCATGTGCTGGGCCTATTTCTCCTCCAGCAGCGAGGTTACAAGTGAGAGTCAGAACCAGAGACAGAAGCTGCATTTTCTATCTTTGCTGTTCTTTTCTTTCCCCTGGTGAGTGATGGTCTTGTTTTGCCTTCTAGCAAACAGGAACAGACTAACAGCAACAACAGCTCCAGCCCATCTCAACTAAATGTCTTCCCTTTCCCCAAAAAGACAGTTATTACCAAGTGTAAAACCATCTAAGAGACTGTCAAACGAGGGGCGGAAGTGTCTTTCTAAAAAGATTTCCCTGAGTAGATAGAAAGAGACAAGAGATGTGTTAAAATGAAAGCCTTATTTAGTAACTTTACATTTCAAACGCTTTACCTGTTTTTCTTTCTTTTATTAAAGGTTCAAACGGATTTCTAATGGTGTGTTTTCCATGGTACTCAACAGGCAGAGGTCTTTGTATATCAAACCCTGAACCTTGTTTAAAACTGTTTAATGTTGGTCAGTTACAGGCCTTTGACTCTTCGGGCCCATATATTGCACCCAAAAGCAGCGATACTCAGACTGAGGCTCGGGAGCTGCAAGTGGTTCTTTGCAGCACATATTAAAACACCGATTCAATTAACAACCAACCAATTCAAGTTATTGGCTAATCAAGATGCTTTTACTATGTTATTAACCAATTATAGAATAGCTGGTCAGTCAATTTGCTGTGAGAATATTATACACACATGCACGGTATATATATATGAGAGAGAGAGAGAAACAAAATGAAACAATCAGTTCACACTACTGTGGCTCTTTCTTGGCTCCTGGACCACTGAAGTCTGAGTATCACTGACCTGAAGCAACACAAACGGGCCTTTAATCGAAAAGGATTGCTAAGTGGCTTTGCAAGCTATATGCATACTGCAAAGCACCTGCCGTTGAGCAAGGAAGGTACATGACGCACTGCATGCAGAATGAAGGAGCGAAATCTTCTGAAATCACATGAGGGGTGCCTCCATGGGGTCTTTCATGTCCACTCCCAATGCCTGGGCATGATTTGTTCAAGAGAATTCCTCCCACCCGTCCAGCATGAAAGATTAATCCAAACGGGAACAGGTGCAGAGACTGATGACTAGGATGATCAGGAGGCTGAAAGAGCTAGGCTTGTATAGCCTAGCAAAACGAAGGCTGGGAGTGGATCTGATGGCTCTCTATGAATACACTGGGGGCAGGTGGGGGAGGTAAACACCAGAAAGAGAGAAGAGCTATTGAAGCTAAAGGATGATGCTGGCACAAGAACAAATGGGGATCAACTAGTCAGGGATCAATGGAGGCTGGAGAAGGTGGTTTCTAGCCATCAGAGGAGGGAGGCTCTGGAATAACCTTGCAACAGTAGCAGTGGGGGCAAACCACCAAACTTGTTCTAAATTGGCACTTGATACATTTATGAATGGGATGGTCGCACAGAGTTGGCTGTGACAGCAAGGACTGGACTCATGGATGCAGGAGGTCTCCTTCCAGTCCTATGACCCTTTAACTCTCTTCCTGGACCCCAGTTTATCTGCCTCCAAAAGAATAAAGGGGCTGAGCTGACCCAGCTGGGGTCCGAACTGCGGTGCCAGGGAGTCCAGGGGTTCCAGCTGTGAGCTGTACAGCCTGATCCCATTCCTTTTTAGTGAAGTACAAAGCACTTGTACTTGGGTGTAGTTTTGTTGATCTTGGGCAGAAATTAAAGAGCCAATATTCCTCTTTATGTGGGGGGGGAGGCAGAGGTTTTAAAACAGAGCGTCAGATTTAAAGATAGTGTTTCCAGATCAGTGTTCTGAGTTGGGGGTTTTTAAACACAGACTCAGATCAGGAATTGGACACTGGATGGTCTGTTATTACCATTTCAGAAACTCCACTACGCAAAGTTCAAAGCAGACTCAAGAGGGTTTTACAGAGGGCTTAGAGCTGTGCTCTGGATTGGCATTACACAGGAAATCTGGCCATGGGGTGAACCCAAATGTATTTTTTCTTGTAGAAACAAAGCCAGGCAACAATGAACGTCTGTTTACATCATTAAGCATCTGTGTCCTCTTAAAAAAAATAAATAAATAAAAATCAAAGATACAGCTTTGGTCCTGCCCAGTTGCAGTTCAAAGTGCTGGCAAATCACTACAGAAACAAAGAAATTTTCCAGAAACTGGCACAGAGAAGATGAAGGGTTTGTCTTCAAAAAAGGGAAGAAGGAAGATCCTGGGAACTACAGGCCAGTCAGCCTCACCTCAGTTCCTGGAAAAATCATGGAGCAGGTCCTCAAAGAATCAATCCTGAAGCACTTGCATGAGAGGAAAGTGATCAGGAACAGCCAGCATGGATTCACCAAGGGAAGGTCATGCCTGACTAATCTAATCACCTTTTATGATGAGATTACTGGTTCTGTGGATGAAGGGAAAGCAGTGGATGTATTGTTTCTTGACTTTAGCAAAGCTTTTGACACGGTCTCCCATAGTATTCTTGTCACCAAGTTAAGGAAGTATGGGCTGGATGAATGCACTATAAGATGGGTAGAAAGCTGGCTAGATTGTCGGGCTCAACGGGTAGTGATCAATGGCTCCATGTCTAGTTGGCAGCCAGTATCAAGTGGAGTGCCCCAAGGGTCGGTCCTGGGGCCGGTTTTATTCAATATCTTCATAAATGATCTGGAGGATGGTGTGGATTGCACTCTCAGCAAATTTGCAGATGATACTAAACTGGGAGGAGTGGTAGATACGCTGGAGGGGAGGGATAGGATACAGAAGGACCTAGACCAATTGGAAGATTGGGCCAAAAGGAATCTGATGAGGTTCAATAAGGATAAGTGCAGGGTCCTGCACTTAGGACGGAAGAACCCAATGCACAGCTACAGACTAGGGACCGAATGGCTAGGCAGCAGTTCTGCGGAAAAGGACCTAGGGGTGACAGTGGACGAGAAGCTGGATATGAGTCAGCAGTGTGCCCTTGTTGCCAAGAAGGCCAATGGCATTTTGGGATGTATAAGTAGGGGCATAGCGAGCAGATCGAGGGACGTGATCGTTCCCCTCTATTCGACATTGGTGAGGCCTCATCTGGAGTACTGTGTCCAGTTTTGGGCCCCACACTTCAAGAAGGATGTGGATAAATTGGAGAGAGTCCAGCGAAGGGCAACAAAAATGATTAGGGGACTGGAACACATGAGTTATGAGGAGAGGCTGAGGGAGCTGGGATTGTTTAGCCTGCAGAAGAGAAGAATGAGGGGGGATTTGATAGCTGCTTTCAACTACCTGAAAGGGGGTTCCAAAGAGGATGGCTCTAGACTGTTCTCAATGGTAGCAGATGACAGAACGAGGAGTAATGGTCTCAAGTTGCAGTGGGGGAGGTTTAGATTGGATATTAGGAAAAACTTTTTCACTAAGAGGGTGGTGAAACACTGGAATGCGTTACCTAGGGAGGTGGTAGAATCTCCTTCCTTAGAGGTTTTTAAGGTCAGGCTTGACAAAGCCCTGGCTGGGATGATTTAACTGGGAATTGGTCCTGCTTTGAGCAGGGGGTTGGACTAGATACCTCCTGAGGTCCCTTCCAACCCTGATATTCTATGATTCTATGATTCCATCCAAGATGATTCTGACAAGCACCATCCTCTCACTTACCCGTCCTTTTCCTTCCTTTGGACCAGACAAGTTATATCTAGAGGAAAGGAAATCCAACCAAATGAGCTAGAGTACACTCTGGAGCGAAGACGAAAGTGAGCACGAGAGAGAGAGATCTTCTTAGCCATTGATAATGTGACAGGGGATGGATATCAAACCTGTTTTCCAAGCTCTCATTTGTTCAAGTACCAACTGTGGCCCCAACCCTGCACAAGATAAAAATCACGATCCATGCATGCCTTGAGGAGTTAACAATCCAACAAACGGACAAAAAAGAAACTCTCAGTATAACAATGTGTTTCTCGTCTGAAAGGCGACTCTTCTAGCAGCTGGTAAATGCACAGCCCTTGTAATCCAATGTTCCCTTCACCAGCCACCTGGGTCAGACAAGAATATTTCTGGTCATTGACACAAACCCAAGCCTCAACGCATAGCTACTCCCTCTGCTCACCTACAACTTCACTATTCTAGACAGTGCTGGTGGCCTTATAGTCACCTGCTCATCTTCAAGCTGATATGGGCCATCCAGTGAATGCATCACAGGGACACTTTAAAAAAAAAAGGAAGACAGAAACCACAGTCCCGGGTCAGAAGAACAACAGCGGAAAGCTCATAAACTAGAGAACGGGTGACAACCTGTCAGCTGGCTCATCCTAGCCAATTCCATAATACAAAAGTTATTAAATGCAACTGGCTGGCACAGTCATCTGGCTGGCTCCTCTGGTGTAGGCGAGCATATGTGGCAACCCCTTTACAAAGTTTCTCAGACACATTGAGATGTAGGCATTTGTCAAAGCAATCTATTTCAATCCAAAAATCCTCAGATTCAATTGCGCACATTTCTAAGAGGCAAGTTAAGTCCGCAGTATGAACAAACAAGCTAGTAAGAGTTTCCACTTTTGAACAAAAAGCTAACTCAAAAAACAGATGTGGGCCAAATTTTGTAATGGGGGGGAGGAGGGAAAAAACAAGAGAAAATCTACACCTTCTTAGGAAAAATCCAGAGCCACATTCATCCTTGTTGTAACTCTTGACGCTGGTGAATTATCAGCTGAATGCTCTGAACCGGACAAAGAAAAACATCTGCAAATATCCTGACCTCCTCAAAGCAGCAGTGGGTGGGCATAGCGGTCTTAGCTAGGCAACAGAGGTCAGGGGGGTTAACAGTGAACATAAAGCAGATTCTCAATCATGAGGCACCAGGAGTATGTATGGATCTGCCTCTGCAACACACAGAAACACGGTTAAACTTACTGGTCAGGCAGCAGAATTGAAGAAGGACTCGTGCTTCTTCTCCTTCTGACTTGATGAACTATTTAGGCCTCTATCATGCAAACTTTACTCCTGCAAGTAACGCCACTAACTCCAGAGGGAATACTGGGGAGGGGAGCGGACAAGACAAGGAGAAAAATGGTAAAGAAAGGCCACCTACAGCAGCAGCTGGGATCCCCAGGTGGTCTTCCATTCAAGTACTAGTCAGGCCCAGGACTGGATCAGGTCCTTAGAGTGAATTTAGTGGTGGTGAAAGATGCGAGATGGAGACTTCTGGAAACTGAGGCCACATCTACACTGTGGGTGCTCTAGTGTAGCCTCTTCCTACAGTCGCAACAATTAATCCAGCTTTCCGAGCGGCGGTAGCTGGGTTGACCTAAGAATCCTTCCATTGACCTACACTGGGGGGTTAGGTCATCTTAACTATGGCGCTCAGGAGTGTGAATCTCTCACTGTTGTTATTATAGGTATCTAGCTGGATCTAAATTTTAAGCATAGACCAGGCTTAAGGATGGAATTTTCAAAGGCCCCTAGGGAGTTAGGCAGCTGAATCTGCAGTTGAAAAATCCCAGTCTAATATTATTATTATTTGTATTCGTGAAGCACCTAGGCATAGATTAGGAACTCGTTGTACTAGACACTGCACAGAAAGTCCTTCTAAGCCACACAACACGTATAATCCAGGCAGCCGCACGGCAAACCTCCCCTCTGGCCAAGTGCCTCACCCATGACCTGGAAGGACAAATGGTGACACAGTATTTCCATCCCCATGACCCCGGTGCAGAGCCTGCCAAGAATGATGTTGGCACCTGTCCACAAGGATCAACACTGAATGCTGCCAGCTCACATAAACCATTGAACAACCAGGTTGTTCGGGTGACTACAGACCTGTTCTGGATTTGCAGGTCACCAGTTCAAAAAGTTCTTTACCCATTAGCAGTCCCCACAGCTAGCCAGACCCCTCATCACGACAGAAATAGCAGCAATCCTTACGCTGCTTGTTGATCCCAACAATTCTAGAGACACTATGTATTAATCTGATTAGGGGAGGCTTCGCAGCTGGATCTGAGCGGACGCACAGCGCCCCGACTTAATAGTCCCTTGCACTTTATATCAAGGGGAGCAGTGTAAGACTGAAGCCTATCACTGGGTAAAATTCCCAGTGCCCTGATCAGGTGACAACTTTGGAAATCTGCAAATTGATGTAAGTGTGTCTAACTCGCCCGAAAACAAAATGGCAAAAATCTGAAAGCAAAGAAGATTTAATTTTTTTTTTAAAATGAGGAGTCCGGTGGCACCTTAAAGACTAACAAATTTACTTGGGCATAAGCTTTCGTGGGTAAAAAACCCACTTCTTCAGAGGTGGGCTCCTCGTTATTTTTGTGGATAGAGACTAACACGGCTACCCCTCTGATACTTCAAACATTAAGCCCTTCAAGGTTTTTAACATCAAAAAAAGTGCCCTCTACCCTTTTCTCTCTGTACCTTTGCAGAACACTTCATATCCTATAATCATCCCTCAGTTTATCGTGGTCGCATGAGGACTAGTTTTACGTTAGCGGAGCAGCTAATTGAGATAATCCGGACAGACCATCATCACACCAGCAGCGGTTTGGATGGCAAGATTTCTCCCCCTATGCAGCACCAAAGTGGGGTCCAACCCTGATGCAACATCTGGAGCCTGACAGCAGGGGGGAAAAAACCAGTTTGTCGATAAAAGCAGCCAACACAGCAGAAACACAAACTGCTAACACAGAGATCAAGAACATGGGAGCAGACTATTAAAACAAACAAAAGGAAGCCTGGCGGTTTGGGCCACTCCCTGTTTGTTTGGGGGTTTGTTTGTTTGTTTGTTTTAAGCAATTTGTTTCTCAAAGTGCTAAATGAGAGAACAAATGGAGACTGATGCCTCATGAAACAGCCACATTCTTCTTTCCCCCATCCAGATATTGGCTGGTCTGGAAAGGCCCATGAGATCCATAATTTCCATGGAACGGAAAAGCTCTATACAAAGCACGGGAGGGGGAAGAGAGCCCGATCTGTCTCTGAAGGCTGACAGAGCTCCCCCCAAAAAACCCTCTTCATATTACAGCACCTACCAACAAAGTGTGTGCCATAGATACCTCTCCACTGACTTCACCCCAGCCGATCGGCTCTTGTTCCGCTAACTAATGCTGAAATATTTAAACAGACTTAAATTCTGTCACATCGCAAAGATGCAGTATGCCTGGCTGTACTTCGTCTCTCTCGTTTGTTTGGAGTTCCCCCACATCTCAGTCCCCGTTTACCTCCACTAACAAAAATCAGAATACATCTGGCCATCATAGATACAACCACTAGGATACCAGGCCTTAGAGATGTGTACTCAGAGCAAACTCCTTTGAAATATGAGGCAGCCAGAAAGGATCACAGAGCATTTACTTGTGCAATTTACAAGGCCCCCAAGCTACATTAGAAGAAACATGCAGGTGAAAGTAGATTACACAGAAAATCCCATCCTTGAAATCAAGCTAAAAGCTTTGGGTATTGCGGCAGAAGACCCAGTTACACAGGGAAAAGGCAAAGATGCATTCAAAAGAAACTTACAAGCCCATTCTTCCTGGGACTTCATCTCCACCCGGGGATTGCAGGAGACTGTGTGGCAGCCACAGGGAGCAACTTCAAACACATATGTTCCTTATTTATTACTTTTAGGCCCCTCCTCCTCAGTGTCTCATTGCACCTCCTTCCACAGAAGCCAGTTGGTTGGTTTGAAGCTTCCTCCCGCCTTCCAAGACGGAATTGCATTCCAGCATCAACCAGCTGGCCTGCCCACTTGCTCCTCCCAGGCCAGGAGTCAGATCCCGCCCACACTATTCTTGAATTCCAGCACTTAGCCTTACCGACTTCCCACGGGGACCTGCTTCTGCTAGTGTCACTGGAAACTTTTCCAGTCCCACAACCAAAAGGTAAGGTACCAAGACTGAAAAAATCCACCATACAAAAACAGAGGCTTTCTATTGCGTCTCAACTCCGTAAACCCCATACGGATACAATCCATTTCCCCCTTATCACTGAAATGCAGCCATCTCTTGGGTGGAACGTGAGAGCTGCTTCACAGCAAACAGCAGCTTACACAATAGCTTAGAAGAGGAAGCGAATAAGCCTGTAGCCTAATAAAGTTGCAAGGGATTTGTGAGTAAGTGGAATTACATACATTTGAATTCACACAGGAGTCAAATGATACTCTGCACTTTTATAACACCCTTGTCAGAGGATCTCCAAGAGCTTTATATACTTAATGCATTAATGCCTACCCCGGGGCTGCTAAGACAAGTATTACCCCTCTCTTTGCATCTAGGGAAATGGAGGAACAGAGCTAATAAGTGACTTGCCCAGGTCATACAGGGAATCTGGGAAGAAGCCAGGAACAATACACAGATCTCCTAAACTAAGCCCTGGGCTATCAAGAGAGTGTTCCCTGCTCTTGCCAAAAATGCCATCGGACCTTTAGTGACCACAAAAGGAGAACGGCCTCTTTTTCACATCCAGCGCAAGGCACAAGCTGTCAAATTGACCCTTTGGGACAGAGTTCTGGACTCACGGGGTGTGACTGACACTTTTTTATTCACCCAAACATGTAGCGGTTCCTCACCTGATCCCTCCCTTGAAGTGGGAAGGCATCAGTGGCTGCTTGTGTATTTCCGGCACCTGGACAGACCCTCCTTCCTAACCAGCAAGAACTTTCTTAATCTTGGAGATTTCCATTACCACCCCCCACATCCTTTAATGAATCTCAAAGCCATCTGGTATTCATGGAGCACAGAGCAAGCCGAGCTGGTATTTCTGGAGTACCGGGAACATCTTTCCCCACACGGATGCCTCTACCTCCATCCAGTTTCTTTGCAGGGAGTAGCATATACTGCCCCTTCATTGACTGTAAACTCTTTGGGGCAGGGACAGTCTATTACTCTGTGTACAGCACCAAGCACTAGAGGGCCCCAATCTTGGCTCGCCCTAGGCTCTACCATAATAGACATAAGGATTAATAAAAACAGCAATGGGAGACAACCTCTGTGCATCCAATCCTGGATTTTCATGATATCCTTTTGTCCTATTAAAGAGCCCCAAATTTAACTGAGCTCCAGCCCTCACCCTCAAGTCATTCTCTTTACAGAGACCCGGCATCCACAGTCACTAGTCACCGACCTGGTTTACTGGCTCAGCGAAATCTGGGCTAACGGCCCACTGCTGACTATAGTCACCTGTGCAAATGACTAGTAAAAGCTTCAATACCCACAACTATGCCTCCCTATTAGTCACACTGGTTTTATGTGGTCAGCTTTTGTAACACTCAGGAAAACTCCCTTCCTTCTGCAGGGCATTAACAGTTTCACACCACTTCCACCTAATGACTCAGTATCTTCAGACTCTAACTAGGCACTGAATGAAGTGGAATCACCTCACACCCTCCTTTCACTTCCCCAAGAGAGTTTCTTGCTACAAACTTTGGTCAAGTTTCTCTTTACAAGCAGAAACCTTCCTAGACAAATGGCACAGCTACCCGGACTGAAAACTTGGGTCATAAGGATTTCCACAGGAGACGAAGAGGCTCAGCACAAGCAGGATCTGAGCCTTACTGAGGAAAAAGCAGGAATTCACTATCCTTTTGGGCCAGCATTTTCAAAAGCACTGGGGTTTGGCTTAAGCCTGCTTCCAATGAAGTAAATGGGAGTTTACTAGAGATGTATTTTTACATATATACATGAAATATTAGTATATTACCACCACCACCACGCTCTTACACAGGGCTTTTCATCAGCATCTCTCTTAAGAGCCATAAGATAAGGTACTGCCATCCGATTATTCAACCTTGGAATAAGCGCTCCCCTTGCAAACTTCTACCTCATGTTTTTTCTAAAACATTATGTTTTAGGAGTTATTTGGGGCAAATGCGATAGCCACAATGGTCCCTTCTGGCCTTGGAATCTATGAATCCAGGGTGATTTTTGGAAAAGGCAAGGGAAAAGGTTAGCTTTGCCACCATCAAGTAGATTTTGTACCTCAGCGGCTGAACTTTCATGATCGTTTTGCCCAACTGGTCTAAACTTTCCCCTACCCTGCCAAGAAGCCAGCTTTCCCCTTGCTGTTCCCCGCTCACTGCTAGATACCAAACTGTGCTCCAGTTAGAGCTACATTCCGCAGCCTGCTGTCCTAATGCAGGTCACATTCCCTTTATCTCTCTGCCTTGTTTAATTAGTCAGCCATTAACCAACACTTTTAGCAGCCCTGGATAAATAACACACCAGCCAGAGCACTCCTTCCTGCCAGCATACACCCAAGAGTTTTGCCCCTGGCTAAGAGTTTACCACCACCTTCACCGAAAAAATAAAAAGATCAAGAGGCAGAGAGAGTTTGATTGCAAGAAAAACAGTGGATTGACAAAAAAACTTGGTTCTTCAGGATCAGATATAACCCAGAAACAGGCTGCTTTGGGGTTTTATACATTGGTAGGTACGTTTTCTGCTATAAGTACGGACAAATTATACATAGATCAACATGAAGCTCAAAAAACGACTCCAAAAACAGATCTGTATTATCCTGATTAAGGCACACTGGTCAGAGTAAGTTCTCGCTCCCCCCGACCCTCTACAAAAAGGAAACAAAACAAAAAAAAAACAGTGTTATGCAATTTGCACGCTTACCTCTGTTTTTAAACCCATTCTGTTTTCTGAAAAGAACATCGGAGCTCAATGGCGTAGTAGTTTAAAAAAAGGGGGGGGGAGGGGCAAGCTAACCTAAACTAAACCTCGTGTGCCCCAAATGAGAAGTAGGTAAATTCAGTTTACTTGTGACTACACTCCTGCTGCTTCTCATGGCTGTGAAAAGGAGTTCTTTGTATTGTGGTAACGTCCAAGAGATGATCATGGACCAGAGCCCCATTGCGGTAGGCACCAGACAAACACAGAACAAAAAGACCAACAATCGCTGCCCCACTGAGCTTACCAAGAAATCCTACCAGGCACAATATCAGGTCAGCTGAACCAGCGGTAGACAGAAGGTGCCTCAGAGAAGACAAAGCTCCAGCGGCCAGAGCTAGCTGTAGTTAAACCTGTGGAGAAGTCTGTCTAATTAAATGTTATACAAAAAACACACCAAAAAGACCTCCAGAACCTTGTCCACGCTATGGCTCTCAGCTAAACCGGTAGGAAACCCTTTGTAAGTTTCTCTACACAAAGTCAACGTGTGTTACATAAGACCGAATAGCAAGGACAAAGAAGGTTCACTGAAATCATGTCAAAATAAAAAATTAAGTTATATCAGAGGCACATACCACCTCCCCACCTCCCTTCTACCAAAAGCTGAAGAGGAAAACATACACAATGCGGCCTTGTTAGCATTTGACTGTCACTCTGGGGACCTGAGTTCCGTTCCCAGTGGTTCTACTGGCTTGCTGGGTGATGTTGGGCAAGTCACTTCACCCCTCAGTGCCTCAGTTTCCCCATTTGTAAGATTGGGATAATGGTATCGGCCTCCTTTGCAAAGCACTTTGAAATCTGCTGATGAAAAGTGCTATAAAAGCTATGCATTATCAACAATTTAACTAAATCTTAAATACCCATCAACGCAGCTGTCCAAAAGCCCTGGCATCCAAGTCCTTGCAAGACTGTCACTACATTGAGGGTTACTTTGAAGATTCAGGACCCATTCTACAGTCCTTAAGCAGCTAATCCAGGGGGTCTCAAACTGGGGATCATGAGGTTATTACATGGGGGGTCACGAGCGGTCAGCCTCCACCCCAAACCCCGCTTTGCATCCAGCATTTATAATGGTGTTAAAATATATAAAAACATTTTTTTTAATTTATGAGGGGGGGTTGCACTCAGCGGCTTGCCGTGTGAAAGGGTTCACCAGTACAAAAGTTTGAGAACCACTGAGCTAATCAGTTCTGAGACACGGCCTTCTGTAAACTGACTGTCCGCAGAGTAAAACTGGGATGACACTTCAAACAGGCCACCCCTTTTCCCTGATCTGAGAGTCAGCAAAATTTTATTTCAAAACCATGTTTAGAAGGGAAAGTTATTTCTTCACAGAGCAGCAAGGTAATTCAGGGCAAACCATAACATATCAACCTTATATGAAGAGGCTGCATAAGAATATTTAATAACCACAGAAGGAGTTTGGCATGAAAAAGATCTACCCAGTTGTCTTGAGTTTGCTCCTGGAATTTTCACTCCAAATATCAGTCTACTTAAGTTCAATGGCATTCAAACTGTATTATGCTGCAGGCAAAAAAATATTTTTTCTGGAGAGTAATGACAAAAATGAAAGAAAAGGAGTACTTGTGGCACCTTAGAGACTAACCAATTTATTTGAGCATAAGATTTCCTGAGCTACAGCTCACTTCATCAGCTGTAGCTCACAAAAGCTTATGCGCAAATAAATTGGTTAGTCTCTAAGCTGCCACAAGTACTCCTTTTCTTTTTGCGAATACAGACAAAAATGAAGGGTCTCAGAACAAAGATAACCACACTTTGATCATCTGTAGTCTTTCATCCAAGGATCTCAAAGCCCCCTTTTCACAAATTTCACCCAATGCTCCCAAAACATACCACTCCCAAAACTCCTCTTCTCTGTTGATCCCAAAGATCACCATCAACTGATGGCGATAGGCTGATGTTTTGTGACATCCACATAAAAAAAAATCTGATCCCAAGAACAGTCACTAAATTTTTCCCATCATTGACTCAGACATACGAACAAGCCTTCCTATACAATCATCCTAAAAGCAGGTTGCAGCTGGAACTGAATGCAGTGTGCATACTGGAGGGTTCATTTTTAAAGTTCAAACGCTTGCCCTGTATCAGACAGACAGTCAGCTCTTGTTTTACCTCTGCTGTTGAGGAGGGGACACGAAAGGGAAAACTTTCCCCAGCCATCCCCAATTTTATCAGGGATAACAAAAAAAAACGCAAACACCTGGGCAGCTCAGATTGTCACAAAAGTAAGGCACAGGTGGTTTTTGTTTTGTTCTTTTTTTTACTTTAGCATGGAAGAAAACGGAACCCGCACCCACATCCCAGACAGGAAATATATTCTGCAGAAAAAAGGGACAGATACAAGTGCCATATTCCCTTTGGAAAGTCCCCCACCCACCTCCCAAAAGCCAGCTTGTTAACAGGTGTCCATTTCTCCTGTCTTCAAGGCGGGGAGACTCTCCTTCTTCCAAGCTTTTGAAACACGGCCGCCCCCAGCTCCAATCAGGCAGGAGACAGTTCAGAGTCAACTCTCCCTTCCAAAAAACGCCCTGTGTTGAACTCAGCATAAAGCAACCAGGCAGCAAACCACTCACCTTCACCATCCTTCTGCTAACGAGCCGGGGGCGCAGGAAGAGCCCTAACTCAGAGCACAGGAAAAAATAATGCCGGGGGGAAAAAAAGGTTGATAAAAATAACCAATTCCTCCCCCCCCCTCCAGAGGGGATTAGATTTCCTTCTTTGCTCTGTTCCTTGATAGAGAAGGAGGCTGGTGGTTTAGTCGCTAACTCAGCTGCTCCTGACCTCAGCTTGCTTGCATGCATGGCGTCAGTTTCAGCAAGACCCAGATTTCTGACGTTGCTAACTGTGAGGCGCCTCCCCCCACATCAGTGGCAATTGGTCTGCACTGGGGATCAGGGAGTGTGTATGGTGGGGGGGTGGGGGGGAAGGCATAGCACCACCTACTTCTTGGCAAGCGAGCTGCTGCATTGGGAGTAGAGGACAGGGAAGGAGCAGCTGGGATTGTGTTTCTCTGCTAGACCTTAGGGGTTGTGTGTGTTCCGATTTATGAGAGAGGAGGTGGATGAGATAATCTCTTTTATTAGACCAACTTTCGGTATTTAATAGCGCACCCATCACGACAGTAGCTGGTGTAATGAGTCAGCCAAGACCAATGTTCCCTCTAATTTTTGAGGGACTGTGTGCGCAAAAAATTTCTTCTGTGCAAATTTTTGGGTTTCTGTGCAAATTTCTGTGCGTGCGGTGTTTCACCGTGTGCATGGGGTTTAGGATCTGTGTGCATGGGCACACGCGCACAGCTTAGAGGGAACAGTGGTCAAGACCAGCCCCTCAAGCCACCTTTTCAACCCAAAGACACCCACCCCAAGTGGCAGCCCTGCCTGCCTACCTGCCTGCCTGCGTGTACTCTGTTTGGTCAGTTTCTAGTCTAAGTCTTTCCCAGACCCCTTCAACAGCATCCATGGACCCCCCTGAGGTCTGTGACCACAAGTTGTCAGCGACTGCTGTAGGAGCAATCAAAAAGTGAGAAGACTTAGATGTGATCTGATCCTCCACCTCACCCCCACCCGAAATCCCTCTAATGGTAGAGCTCCCCAGTTACCTCTAGCTCTCCTACCTAACAAGATTTTATTAAAAGAAGCCACAGGTATTATATTTAACCCACCTCACCCCTTTCGTCCAGTCACACAGTTACACGATATGATCTGTGCGCGCACAGAGTGTGTGGAATGGGGTTTTATTAACACGGTATTTCCTCCAGTCCCTCACCCCCCACAGGTTCTCACTTTCCACTCTTATTCTGCAGTCCCACCCCCTCTTATCAGAGGAGAGGAATGGGCAGCTCCCCATAGCAACGAAATAAGAGTGCCTATTTCTCAGCCCAGGGAGTCTGTTCCCTGCAATGGACACAATGAAACCGGACTTTCCTTCCCTTCCTCATCTTGCAGTTACACTTCACCAGGCTGCCAGCAACAGAAACTGAACCTAAGGCAAAAAAAATCAGAGAACTAGAGTAGCATTAACTCCTTCGCACAAGGAACCAGAGTGCAAAGGGAGAATGGCTTCCAATACCAACGACAACCCGCGTAACTGAACGCCAGCCACCTCTCAAAATTGGAAACTCTCCCTTCAGGTTAACAGAAAACAAAACAAGTCATGTTTTATCTCAGGCCTTGACAACCTTCCTACATGTTCCAGGCATTAATTACGGTCGTTTTACTATGCAATAACCTGACAGGTAGCAATTTAACAGGGTTTTTAAACAAAAAAAACCCCTAACTATCTGGGACTGAAAGCACATCCAGATCTGGTAGAAATCAGGAAGAGTGATAGCTTAATAAAATAAAAAGGTCAGCTGGACTCCCACATCCCCCTGTCCGCTGGATTTGGAAGGGCAAGGGTTAAAAAGCAAAGCCAACAAGAACTGGAGCAAGAACGCAAGAAGATTTGAGCCTGCAGCCAATGAAACAGCAACGTTTGAAACAAAGCAGCCAGTCAAGTGCTCCAGTCAGTGGATCAGGATCAAAAGAGGAGGAAGGAGGGAGGGAAGAGGATAGGGCAACCCAATGTAGGGTCAGCTTGAAAACACAAAAGGGGAAAAATTCCTCCAGGAAAAGCTGGCAGGTTCCCCCCATCAGCACCGCAAGCAGCTGCTCGCCCAAGAGCTGTCACTAGTGGGGTATTTCCCTACTCGGCAAATGGACCCCCATAACAACTGGTTTACAAAAACAGCAATTCTAAAGGACCTTCCCCTTCCCCCCCCACCCCCACCCCGAGCAATAAACTCAGCAGCCACACAGGTCAGTCCTTGACACTTTTACAAAACCAACCCTATGGCACCTCTACCACTTTTCACCTGATCTCAAAAGACTTTATCAGCATCAATCATTAAAGCCTCATAACACCCACAGAGAGGGATTTTAGATATTTGAGAGAAAGGGAAACTGAGCCACACAACTGCAAAGTGGTTTGTCCCTTCCATACTAGTATCTATGAATACCTATCTTATTCAGTACCCTAAGAAATCAGAGGATGGTCTGGGAACAGAAGCCAGAAACCCCAGTTTGATTCAGAGCAAGGGGTTCCCAAATAGTCTACGCAGCAATGTTCCAAACCCTTGCTATTTTATGCATTTTTCCCTCAATGCCCCAGCTCCTGGAGTGCCTAAGAATCACAGCTTTCAACGGGATGGGGGGGGGGGAGGGGAAGAGAACAACCAAGCAACCCTCATGGTTAAGGAGCAAAGCTTGAAAAACCTGACCCCTAGAGACCTCAACACCAGAAAGCAAAGAGCAAACAAAATCAAGCCAAGTAAATTAAGTCAGACCCGTGAGATTTGAACACATGGGGGATTGGCAGTACCGCTCCAGCAGCCTGGACCACCACACATTAGTACGAGATTATTCCATGGCCAACCGCCTTCCTGTACAGGACAGCAGACTCCCTGTGCCTCTACTCAGGAGCATAATATCTCTGTTGCAATTACTGCACTTGCTTCCATGGAAGGATGTCTATTGTATTTTTAGGTTTGTAAAAGACACCACTGCCAAATTGCTCTTTTTATAGCACTTTTAATCCATAGGTCTCAGGGTGCTTTAAACGGGAGTCAAGTACCATCACCTTAATTTTACAGATGGGGAAACTGAGGCACAGAAAAGGGAAGTGACTTGCCCAAGGTCACCCAGCAGGTCTGTGGCACAGCCATGAACAGAACCTATGTCTCCTGGGTCCCAGTCCAATGCTCGATCCGGTAGGCAACACTACCGCTTGGGACCCCACAACCAGCCAGTATCACCAGGGAGCTTGGTTTGGAAACCTCTGGATTAGAGCATACTCCTTTCTTTCCTCAGGGAGTTCAACTCTCCCTTAGATCTGGTCTACACTTACAAGTTTTGCTGGCATAGCTGTTGGTTAGGTGTGCTATCCTTTGCTGATAAAGTCATGCAGGCAACTACCTTAGTGTAGACAAAGTTATACCAGCATTGAAATCCTCACCAGTGTAAACGGAATCTAAACTAAGAGGGTTTGCTGACATAGCTAAGTGTAAACAAGGCCTTAATGAAGTTCTACACAGATTTTTGCTTATGATCTTAAAATAAGAAAAAGATGGAACCCAAAGTTAAGATGCTTAAATGATAAAACCTAGGCCAGATTACCAACAAGGTGAATTAAACCCCCTCCAAAAACCAGGAAATTTAGAGTCCATATTTAATAAACTTCCCTAACACTTGGCCTTTGATCTCATGGTTGTCTAAAGCTTCTTTCTGCCCATCTGTCCTTGGCACACAGGAAGTAAACCAAGAATGACATTGTCTGCCACTCTAATTGGCCAATCCTATGAGGTGGTGAGTACCCTGTTTCCATTGATTTAGGGGGGACAGGGAGGCTAAAACTGCTTGAGTCCTTACCAGGTCTGGCTCTAAGCCTATATGCAAGGCTTCCAATATTAAAATGTTTCAATGTTATGAGGTCTGTGTCCATATTCAGGGGTTTTTTTTGTTGGGTTGTTTTGTTTTTTTAAATGTTTGAGCTAACAGGAAATGCCCCTGGATTGGCCCAATTAGCTGGTGTATCCTGTAAACAAAACCTGGACATTTCTTTAGCACTGCAAATTCATTGTGTCCATCTGTGCAAGCCATCCATGTAGCTAAACACATCTGAGAGAATCACTGCAATATGCAGGAGTTTAAGCTTTCAATTCCCCACCCTCCCTCAAATGCATTAGAAAGTCCAGAAAAGGGGTGGGGGGTGGGAATGGCAGCACTGAGGTCTTATCAGCACAAAATGAACTCTAAGGAAATCCTGAACAGCAAACCCAGCAGGACTGTTTCAGTACAAATGTGAAAAAAAGTCTTATTCAGTGGTGCTCCAGTCCCATCTCAACAACAAAAATGACATTTTTAAGGCAGCTTAAATCAGACAATTGCATTTGATAAACTGAAAATAAACCGTATTTTGAATACTAGACAACATCCAAAACTTGTAGCCTACAAGGGCTGGATCTTTTTATGTTAAAAAAGAACAAAAAAAACCCAGAAGTTTGTTGTTGTTGTTTTTTAAAATGGGGAACGTGTATTTAGGCAAATTAATCATCTGTCATGATTTGCAAGTTGACAGTTCCCTTCCCATTTATGTTAATTTTCCTCTTATTATATTTTGATACATCAACAGCCACACCACCACTGGACTGTTTAACTATTACTTGGAAGCATTCCCAGAATCACACTGGAAAGATGGGAGGGATCCAAGAAAAATCATTTTCCAATGAAAGCCAAAACTCCTGCACTTCAAGAGTGAGAGGGAAAACAACCCACTATGAGCCAATCTAGTCTGGCATTACTTGTGGAGCTTGAGAGACTTAAAAGCCAGGGACATTTGAACAGGTTATTTTTGAGAGAGCATCTCCCGGCAGGATGAGGTGTAAGGAAGATGTGCTTAAGCTCTAGCAGTCTCCGAATACTCCAAGAATGAACGTGTATTTCAGGAAGGCTGCTGGCACTGTACAAGCAGGGATCTAGAAGTGTCAGGAAAGCAAGGGGACATCGATCCCTTTCTTATCTAGGTTACAAAATCAAATGCAGCAAGGATCAGCAGGGACTGGAAGTTGTTGCAGTCTAATGGCTGTTCATATGCAGACATGAAGGAAACAGGTGGGTTTGGGCCTATTTCTTAAACGACAGGTGTCCATTGTCCATAAGAATACGTATACTGCAGCTGGGAGCTGTCATTCCCAGCTCAGGTAGATGTACACACTACTCAAGAGAAGCACGACAAGTAACAGGGATGGCCACAGCACCACAGGCTAGCCACCCAAGCACAACCTCTCCCAAGATCCAACTTACATCCCTGGATGGCTAGCCCAAAGCCACCATTAGAAAGGACCCTTCTGCTGGCGCTCTCAGGAGAAAGAGACCTAAGCTGAAAGGCACAGGGAGGGGGACAACCTGTGTTCAGCACTTAAGTATGCTGGTGTGTACACAGGAGGGACACTTGCATGACCACTGCCCCAGCACCGGCTGTGTTTAGGAACACACTCGGAGAATTCCTTTTACGTCTTAACAAGGGGCGGGAGAGGAAACAGGGGCACAAAGAGGGAAAGTGCCTTGCCCGTGGTCAGATAGCCAATAAGCCGCAGAACTAGGGAGAGAATTGACCTAGTCCAATGTCCTACTCGCTAATAATGTATAAAAACATCGCCAGCATGGCTTAATCAGACTCCACTTTACTCTCACCCCGCTAATGATGCGTTTTGCAAATCAGAACTATATACGTCAGTCCAAAGAGAATGCAGATATTATAAAGATTCCATACTTTCTGTGCCGCAAGATAGCACGTGTCCACACTAACTTTTGACAGTAAAACGTTTCTTCCCCCCAACACTCCTGACTGATAGAAGTACCGGTGTGGACAGACCAATACTGGCATGGGATGCTCTCCCGCGGACGTAGCTACCGCTGCTCGTTGGGGGTGGTCTAATTGAGCGGCTACACGGAAGACCTTACAGTGGCACAGATGCAGCTGTGCAGTCTCTAGTGTAGACACAGCCTTAGTCTTGGGACCACAATTTATGTAACGATCGTAATATCATTTGGCCTCAGCCTGGGGTTGCTAATAAGGCTCGTTATCTCAGACTCTGCTCCTCACATACAAAGCTTTGCGGTCTTGATTTTTTATTAATATGATCCTTTGCTAAAGTCTTTCCTACCAAGTGGTACGTGTTTGCTTTGTAATTGCAGAGATTGATAACTGACTAGTTGGCTTCTTAATCAGACAGTCTGCATATCGGCTGGTAAATTCTGGCCTTAACGTTAGCTGGTTTTTTAAACTTGGTGTTTAAACCAACACTAGATGCCCTCATTAGAGTCAAAGCCCCAATCCATTGCTCCCTCCCTTGCCTTCAATTACATTCATCAGCAAATATTTGAGTTGTGAGGGCCATGGCAGCCATGAGGACACTTCCAGCAGCAGGGTGTCCCTTAGCATCACAATGGCTCAGTACTCGTGGAGAAATAGCTGCTGGCAATTCAGTAGAAGCCTGGTATTTCTTTGGGTATCTCCCATCCCAGGAGCGCCCGCACCTATCCTGGCTAAGATCCAAGCCATAGACAGATAAACTTGGGAACAAAGAGATGGAAGCGGAGCTAGGAACTCCAAGAATTCAAGAGCCTGCGCTCCGGTTGTGCTATGATACACCAAGGAGACCCATCGTCACAGAAGTTTCTGTGAGGAGAAGGCATTCAGATTTTGCAGATGTTCATAAGTGTGGGCTAGTGGCTACAGCAATTAACTGGCAATTGTCTCAAAGGGTGCACAGTGGAGACCTAAATGATGCATCACAATATCAAAAGGATTACCGTTTAAGTGATCCTCCCAGATAATTTCACAACCCAATATCCCCAGGCAGGAAGTGAAAAAAGGGGGCACAGGTAGTCACCAGCATTTTGACCACCATGCTGCTCAAAGCAGATCTACACAACATTGCAGCAGCGCTGCCCTTGGCAATTCACTTTGTCTCTTTGCCTTCAATTTCCCTTCTGTAAAATTGCTTCTGGTGAATATTTATATTAGGGTAGCAGCCAAAGGCTGCAATTGGGATGAAGAGAATACTCCCCCCACCCCCAATCTCAAAGGGGGCTAGTGAGGTTTCACGTTTGTGAAGTGCTTTGAGATCCTTTGATGGAAAGTGCTACTATGCACGAGGGCATTACAGTAGGGACCGGCGAGCGCTTAGCTCAGCGCAGAGCCAGCAGCATTCAGATCTGTCCATGCGAGCTTACAACAGGCCATGCACCATATAACTCATATGGATGCTCCCCATGTTGCCAGCGGAGGTTGAGCAATCTGCCGAGGTTGCTCTATGGGTCCCCTATACAGCCATGATGTCCCACATGAGAATACAACCCTGACTGAAGAGGTCATCAGTCTCGCACGAGGAGACATTAATGCCATCGTTCGTGCCCCAAGAGCGTTGGGAATATGCTTGCACAGAACTTTTGTGCACAACAGCCTGCTGATTTTGACAAGCTGGAGCCTGTAGCAAGTATGCTTCTAACTCTCTCCAAAGACGCATGCAGACCTGGGGATGTATTTTAAAAAAAAAAGCTTTACTTTATCAGCAGCCAGAAACAGCAATCGAATCCTCCGTGGACAAATCTAAAGGGAAAATGACTTCAGGAGGACTTACGGGTTTTAAAAAAAACACAAACAAACAGGACAATAAATTAATTTAGGCTCGGTACTTGGCCTCCTTTGACATGGGGCGGAAGTGAACATCATGTGGCATATGGCCAAAGGGGCAGGGCATCAGGAGTTTCCAGGTTCCTATCTCAGCTCTCTTCCCGACTCGTTGCAACACCTCCTCTGTGTCTCATTTTCCCCCGCTGAAAAGCATAGCGCTGCCTTACCTACTCCAAGTCCTAGTTATACTGAAGCATGGTCTATACCGACCCGTTTCATTAGCATGGCTACGTCAGAGAGGGGTGATTTTACTGACACAGCTATGCTGGTAGAAGCCCTAGGGTGGATACAGTTATATCAGCATCAAAGTGTTTATACCGGTACAGCTTATGCCGGTTCCCCGAACCAACCTAAGCTGTATCGGCACTTTCACATGGATATAACTGCATCCACACTTGAGGATTTTGCCAGCGTAGAAAAGGCTTGAGAAATCACCCCACTCTGACATAAGACTACCTAGGGGTGATTTCTAAAAGGCTTGAGAAGGGCATTGCAAGAGACTGGATAGATATTTGCAGCACTTTCAGATCCTCAGATGAAAGGGAAAATATTTTAAAGAGCTACATAAAACGCTACGCTTCGTTAGTCTCATTAGCTCTGGCAAACCACAAACTGACAGCAAAAAGCAACGCTGTACTATGGGGACTTGTAACAGCTAGCACCGTGGCTTATTAACTGAGAGCTTGTTTTGGGGTCATCTGGCAATGTGCACTGATTTCACTTTCCTGTTGCTTTCTGGACAACTAGTCGCTCAGTTTTCCCTGTGGGCAAAGATCATCTCCACAGCCTCCTGCTCTGCTAAATAACTAAGCTTCTTGCTGACTCTCAGAAAAGACACAAGCCCCTTTCTGGAGTGCTTCGCATTAACACACAGAGTTCCCCCAAGCGATCCGCTCTGATGCAATCCACTGCGGCTGTCTGAATTGTTGGACTGTGTACAGAGACAGGAACTGTTGGGTCTTCCCGAACCTACAGGCTTCCAGAGAATGAGAATGTCACATTTCTTGTTAAAAGAAAAGGAGTACTTGTGGCACCTTAGAGACTAACCAATTTATTTGAGCATGAGCTTTCGTGAGCTACAGCTCACTTCATCAGATGTTTACCGTGGAAACTGCAGCAGACTTTATATACACACAGAAATCATGAAACAATACCTCCTCCCACCCCACTGTCCTGCTGGTAATAGCTTATCTAAAGTGATATTTCTGTGTGTATATAAAGTCTGCTGCAGTTTCCACGGTAAACATCTGATGAAGTGAGCTGTAGCTCACGAAAGCTCATGCTCAAATAAATTGGTTAGTCTCTAAGGTGCCACAAGTACTCCTTTTCTTTTTGCGAATACAGACTAACACGGCTGTTCCTCTGAAACCTGACATTTCTTGTTGTGAATCCCCAGTAAAATAGTGGCAGCGAAGAGCCTGTATAAAGTGCACTCGGCTGCACAGCACAGCTCAGGTGCTCACACTCCTGGAGCCGAGGAGCGTGCGCGCTGCTCCCTCCTCTATAAAACAGCTCTGGGGAGTAAAGGATTTCACAAGTGACTCACATGCAGATCAAGGACATTGCTTCTGTGTGGGAAACCTGTTCTGATGCTAGCCCTGCCTCTTTTCAAGTCAGGTAACAAAAAGGGGGAGGTACCAAAACCAGAGAAACCCAGGAGTAGAAACCTGCCATTAAGTCTTCACCCTCAATTAAGGCTGAAGAATGACTAAGCAAATCAGCTGGGCCTTTTGGAGCGTGTCCAGACACGCTGGGATAGAGAAAGCCTTTCCTTTTGATTTAGGGCTAGTCTACACTAGAAGCGAGGACCAGTACAGCTGCTCCGCTCTAGCATGTCTGGTGAAGATGCTCTATGCTGACGAGAGAGAGCTCTCCCATCTGCATAATAAATCCACCTCCATGAGAGGCAGTAGCTATGTCAGCGAGAGAAGCTCTCCGGCTGACATAGCGCTGGTCACACCGGCACTTAGGTTGGTGTAACTTACATTTACCCTGGGGGGAATTTTGCACCACTGCGTGTGTGCAGAATTCATGTCCCCCACAGAGGTCTTTGCTTCCCTGCAGAAAAGCGAGTTTCTGACAGGGAAGCTGCAAGAGCAGTCACACACCACTCCCTACCAGTCCAGGTACATCATTTCAGGCACCCGGAGCAGCTGGTGGAGAGGTAAATCACCATGGGGCTGGGGACACCCCAGCCAGTGGCTCCTACCCTGAGCCAGGATCAGCTGCTAATCCCGGCTGGGCTGGAGGCAGGAAAGGCCGGGACTTCCCTCTTCTCCTGCAAGGGCTGGCTGGGGCTGTGTCACACCCAACCCCAGAAACCTCTCCCAGCTGCAGGAAGCTCAGCATCCTCCCCTGCTTCCTGCCCCCACTACTCCTTAGCTGTGGGGGGAGCGGGTCACTGTATGGACAGCTGTTCCCCCATCCACCCAACCCCCGTGCATCTGGACCTCCCATACCCAGACACCCCTGCCAAGCCTCACCTGGTACATCCAGAACCCTCCTAGCACTCCACACCCAAACCCTGCCCCATCGAACTTCAACCCCTGCATCTGGAGACCCCCTGCACCAAGACCGTCTCCCACTGAGCTCCCTGCACTTAACTCCCAACTCTTGCATCACCAAGCCCCCACATCCAGACCCCCATGCCACTGACCATCAACTAGCTTCACCCAGACCCCTACCCCATCAAGCCCCACTCCCCCAGCACTCGGAGCCCCTTGCTGAGACCCACACTCCCAGACCCCTCCTCTTGGAAGCCCCTGCAATTCCATTGCCTCTGCACCTGGAAAATGCACCCCACCCCCTGTGAGCCTCTGTGCATCCAGATTCCCCCCCCCTACCTAGATCCCCCACGGAGCGTCTGCACCCAGATTGTCCCATACGGAATCCTCTCACCCTACACCTGGATCCCCTCGCCCCCAGAGGCCCTCCACACTTAGATCCTGCCTGGTTGAGCCTGCCCCACACCTGGCGCAGAGGGGCATGCCCCCAGGGTGTTTCTGGGGAAGGCCCAGGCCTTGTGCTACGTCAGGGTCGGGTGCAGCCGCACCGCTAAGTCCGTGTCCCAGGGGGTGCGGGTGCTGCAGGGTGATCTCCCACCTTCGTGCAGCTAGTGGCCTGTGCTCCCCCCCTGCCGTGCTGAAGCCACTGCATTTATTTATTGACAAATATTGTGTACAGAATTTTTAATTTTTTGGTGCAGAATTCCCCCAGGAGCATACGTTGCTCAGGGGGCTGGTTTATTCATACTCCTGAGTGATGTAAGTTATCCCAAAGTACATAGTAGTATAGACCTGGCCTTAGACTTCACCTTTCCACATTTATGTCTAACCACACGCCTACGATCTGGTTGTGTTTGTCATAGGGTCACTCAACATTTAAACAATGCTGGTAGAGACAAAGGACTTCCAGTGCCAATTCTTGGTTCTACCACTGACTCACTGTGTGACCTCAGCCAAGTCATCAGACTTCTGGGCTTTTGTTTCCTATTGTATAAAACAGGATGAATATGGCTCTAACTCAAAGGGCTACTATTTGTAATAAACTTTGAGATCCTTAGATAAAACATGCTAGAAACAGTCAGTATCAACCACCCAAAAGTGTGAGATATTTGGGGAAAAAAGGATTGGAGACCTTCGTGTCTGGTTACTGCATCAGAAAAGCAACTTTCCTCCAGCACTTTCGGATCAGGAGTAATATTTTAACTCGAGAGGTGTCATGCACAGGGAAGTGACTGCCAACCCCGAAAAGCGGTTACTCGCTTTGTGCGGTAACTGTGGTTCTTTGCGACGGGCATCTCTAGGAGCACTCCACACTGGGGGTGCACACCCCTCTCGAGCCCGAGATTGGAGGAGATTTGTCCATTACCAGTACTCACTCGGACCGTGCACGTGCCCTGTGCCCAAGGGTGAAAGTAACTTAAAGGGCTACGTTACACCAGAGTCCTGAGCGGGGGCGTGGCTGTGGCTGCGAGCCCCGGGGCCTTTAAATTACCCCTGGAGCTACCAATGGCAGAGGCGGCTAGGAGCCCTGGGGCTACCGCAGTGGAGCCCCAGGCCCTTTAAATCGCTGCCCGAGCCCGGCTGCTGGAGCGCTGGGGTAGCTTGCTCAGGACCGAGCGGGTAGGTGCCAAAGGCAGGACTGAGCCATCCGGTACCAGACTGGATGCTCATACTTGCTGTCCTAAACACCGAAGTCCTGTTGGAGCCACGTCTCTCCCTCGAGCTCAGGGCTTTTGGGCTCTACCAGCACCTTTAATTCAATAGTAATGAGCCAAGAGGTTGAGGCTGCAGAGACCATAGATCTTGCAATGGGCCTGGGCTTTTTCAGAGCAGGCACCCTGAGATGAGAGACCGTGCTCCTCTTTTTTGGAAGTCTTCTCTGAAGCCTCCAACAACCTCCCTTTCTTGAGGGAAGCCTGTGCCAAGGTGAAAGGGGTGCTGGTCTGGAAAGGAGGTGGGTGGTTGTGGTGGCAGTCTCCTGACCCGAATCAGCAGCTGACCAAAGGGAGCACTCCATCGGAGTTTAATCTCCCTGTTCTTCCTTACCATAGACTTGAGAGCCAGGCAGAAGTTGCACTTCTGACAGACGTGGGACTCTCCCATGGGGACGTTATTCAAAGAAGAATCAGTCATTTCCTAAGAAACAGCCAGACCACCACAGTGTTTGCTCATGTGTGCAAGACCTTGGGGTTTTTTCTGTTTGTTGTTTTTTCGAAGTTTGCAAAGCATACAAGCTTTGCAATTAGGCTGTCAAATCCAGGCTGCTGGCCAACACCTCATGGTAAAAAAATAAAAGCTGTAACACACCTGATCCATTCACAAGCTTTAGAGATAAAGAAAAGTGATTGAGTCACATCTAAACCAGGGGTTTTCAAACTGTGGGTTAGACTTGCTGGGGCCTGGGACCGAAGCCCAAACCCCACTGCCCAGGGCCAAAGCCAAAGCCCAATGGCTTCAGCTCTGACCACCGCCCCACCCCCACCCCTCCTGGCCAAGGGCAGTAGGGCTCAGATGGGCTTAGGCTTTGGTCCCCCTCCTGAGGTCATGCAGTAATTTTTGTTGTCAAAAAGGGGGTCAGGAGTGCATTCTATTTTCCAGCACGCACCCAGAATGCTTTTAAGTGACCTAAGCCTTGGGGCTTCAGCTACTTGCCCTAAGGAAACTACTCTGAACATCTCTCATCTCCCAGGAAATCTTTCCCGATATTTAGCCCGTTTCTTAAAATAGCACTTGACAATACTGCACAGAGGTGGGAAGATTCCTTCCATTCCCTGGAGACACTCAAATATATACCCTGAAGCAGGAGCTCCAATTCCCCTTATCTTGGTTCCCAAAGATAAATATAAATACTGCAGCTGGATATTTTAAAAATGTATTCGCTTCCCCCTGCTTCCCCCAACAGATACGCACAAAGCAACCTTGCAAAATTGCATTCCCTCACTTCACTGAAGCGAGTAATATTTGGGGGTTTCTTCATCATTGTTGTAAAAGCAGGCAACTGGATTTTGTGTCAGCAGTGTACATTTTCATGATAATTTTGCAAGGCTGAAATAAGATACAAGAGTGACACTATCAGTATTAACACGATCAAGTTTTGCATTCCAAGGTCTTTTTATACGTATGGATGAGGCATTAATGCTTTTGCACCAATTTATAAACCATAGATAGCCATATTTATTCATTCATTCATCTTATTTTAAGTGGTTGGCAATCCTCACTGTACAGAGATAAAAGACTAGAGGCACAGGAAGGTAAGGTGGCTTGCCCAAGGTCACAGCATAAGTCAAGGACACAGCTGGGAACAGAATCCAGGATTTCTGACTCCTGTTCCAGGGCTTCTCTCCACTGGGCATTACTACCTCCTTCTCGCAGTGGATTCAGACTCGCTACACCCTGCCTAGAGGAATTTTCCCCTTTTATTTATTCATCGTTTTCTGTCCATTATTTCCAGTCACATGACCCTTTCACATTATTGGACAGCAGTAAAAAAAACAGTCTATTTTCTTTTAATTAATAACGCCTACCTCTTCCCCTTTTAACATCAACCCCCCCCCCCATTATACCTGAGCAATGTCTCCCCCTCACCCCCCAACTGGCTGATGTAAAATTCCTAATCTTTCGAATACCATGGAGCCAGTATTGTAATAGCAGACTAACTACCAGGGAGAGGGAAGGGTGACAGGTTGCACCTCAAGGCTCTAGAAAATAATTCAGGCAGTCACATTAAGCGTGGATCCAGTCAAAATTATTACTACACAATGCTCAGGGCTAAATGAAGCTGATGTATTTAAACCCTAGAAGGCTGCAGTGGAGTGGTGTGTTCTTCCCAGGCTACCTTAATAACTTTTACATGGCTGGTAAGACAAGCCTCTGAAACCAAAGACACCCAGCATAGCCTCTGCTGCACATTTCCAAGTCTCTTCCAGTGCTTAAGAGGACACCTGCATTCAATTTTGTTTTTAAAAAACGTTTACGAGTTTATTTAATATTCCAAAGAAGCTTAATTAGAGGATTACTGGGTTGTTTATATACAGCTACATTCTGAAGGCAAACTAGATAAAACACCCTTGCTGTTGTAAACTCTGTTCAAAGCATTTGACTAGCACAAAGTTTTGGGAAGCTTCAGGTTTCTTGCTGCATTTCACCTAATCAAACTGGATAATTACTACATTGGCCAAGATTTTTCCAAAAAGGACTAGTGGTTTAAAGAGGCTTCAAGTTTCTGGACGTTCAGCTTGACACACCTGAAAGGTGCCTGAGTTTTAAAGGGTTGGAGCAGAAAGTTTTCTGAAAATCCAGACCCTTTAAAGCATTTCAAGTTGGACTCCCAAAAATGGAAGGGTTCAAAGATACTATGCACTTTTGACAGGTTTCAGAGTAGCAGCCCTGTTAGTCTGTTTTCGCAAAAAGAAAAGGAGTACTTGTGGCACCTTAGAGACTAACCAATTTATTTGAGCATAAGCTTTCATGAGCTACAGCTCACTTCTGAGCTGTAGCTCACGAAAGCTTATGCTCAAATAAATTGGTTAGTCTCTAAGGTGCCACAAGTACCCCTTTTCTTTATGCACTTTTGGAAACTGACCTGTATTTATAAGAGGCCAAGTTTTCATACTTGGGTGCCTAAAGTCAGGTTCCTAAATGTGCATTCCGGTATGTGACTTGATTTCCATAAGCACTGAACCTCAACAGATATGACTGAAGTGACCTGGGTTCAAATCTCTGCTCTGCCAAAGACTTCCTGGCAAGTCACTTACAGCTTGACAACACAAGGACAAAAACTGGAATGGGTTCAGAATAGAGCTACAAGAATAATTCAAGGTCTGAAAAAACATGTGTTACCACGAGAGGCTCAAGAAGCTCAATCTATTTAGTTTATCCACGAGAAGACTAAGAAGGGGCTTGATCACGGTCTACATGTACCTATCGGGGAAGAGATTTCTGATAGCTCTTTTAATCTAGCAGAAAAAGGCGGAATGAGACCCAGTTGTTGAAAGCTGAATAACTCAGATCAGAAATAAGGTGCATCAACAAAACCGACAGAGGGCAGATATTTGATTACCTTTAATTCAATACTCAGACAAAGTACATTCACCTGTAAAAAACCACCCCCAAAAACAATGCACCCGTCCAACTTCACTGAATACTAACATTTGATAGACATGCCTGGTCTGTTAGATGTGTGTACAAAAGTTTCACCCAATTTAATAAACATCACTAGAAATGAGACGTGTTGTAATGATGCCATTTTATGGCATGAGTAACACCGAGATAAACAGAAAAATGACTATATTCCTGTCTCTTCAAAACAAAAGCTAACAGCTGTAACAAGGGTTCTGTTTCTAATATTTACATGGCAAGGATTTGTAAACTTGTTAAAACTTCTTAATAAACAGTTCTTAAAAAGAACATGCAGTTTAACAGTCTGGGTAGTTAACCATTGGAACAAGTTGCCTAGGGACGTGGTGGAGAACCCAACCACTTGGAATCTTTAACTCAAGGCTGGATGTCTTTCTAATAGACATGCTCGAGCTCCATCAAAAGTCAGGAATTGTTTTGTGAGGTTCTATGGCTTGTGCTGTGCAGAAGGTCAAATCAGATGATCCCAACAGTCCCCTCCCTCTGCCTTAAAAAAAAAAAAAAAAATCTATCATTCTGTGAACTGTAAACTCTCCAGAGTAGAGACCGTCTTTGGAATTATGGTGTGTAGCATCAGTCTGCAGTTTGTAGCAATGAATACCTTTAAACGGCCATTACCATCACCTGAGCCAGGAGAAAAGCCCCACCCCCCTGCCCACGATAACCCAAGCCTTCCCAGTGCAAAACGCTATGCTTCTCATTCCTTCTAGATGGCTGTGGAGGAAGGGATATATTGTAGCCGATTATTTCTAGAGCCAACCTTTTCCTTTCTTTTAGTAGCCCAAGTTTCATTCAGAGAGACACCAACACCAACAAGGGGGAAAAGAAAAAAACCCCATGCACATCCACCCAGGACTTCACTGAGAGGTCCTGTCAGCCTGGAAACTACCACTGGGAACAGAAACTAAGGGGGGGGGGGGGCGAGGCAAGGAGGAAATCACAAATTAAGTCAAAGTCCCTTTCATTCATGCATAATCAATCCTACACTCCCAGCAGCCTCAAAGGCGAACATGCTGTAATGAGGATTTTAATGTAATCTGTCAGTAGACTGTACTTCTAAACGCTAGTGCTTTTAAAACAACGCGACTCCTTTACTGAAGAAATGCAGACGTGTGGTTTCCTCCTCCGATTGCCCCTTCTATACCATTGTGGAGCGAACTCTCCTCTCGCTTGCAGTGCTGTAAATCCAAATAACTCCAGGGACACCAACGAACTCGCACCAATGAGCGACTAGAATCCGACGCCATATTTCCCCATTTCAAAAGGGTGGCACACTTAGCAAGGCAGGTCTTAATGTAAGCCGGGGGGAACTGCTAGCCTCAAGACGGCTCAGTAAGTTGCATGCGTATATTGGAGCTTGACCGGGGGGGTGGGGTGGGGGGAATTTTAAGGTCTCCAGAATGATGTAATAAACTGCAAGGCAACAGTCTCGTCTCCACCCCCCGCAAAAAAGCACTGCTCTGCGTGAGCATGAATGTCTATGGCTGGAATCTTCTGCCACGCCAGTCAAACCGTCAACTGGTTCCATCACTCCCCCAAATGCCATTCGAGACAGACCCCTCTTCCTTCCCCAGCTGCAAGTCTGTTTATTGGCACCTCGTTAAAGGCAGAAGATGCCCCCCCCCCATTGGTATCGGAGCATGGCACCCATGCAGAGTCACCAGGGCCGTGACTCATTGCTGCTGAAGGCCTCATCAGAGCCTGCCTCGCTTCTTGACTTACCACAGGGCCATTTTCTTTTAAACCTTTACAAATCAGCAGGCTCAGGGTCCCACCGCGCTAAGTTCTGTACAAACATATGGTAAATGACAGTCATTGTCCCAAAGATCTAACTCGCTCCCTTCTCCAAGGCTTTCAAAGTCAGCTTCCCAGACGCCAGCATGACCAAAGGCTGCTGCTGGCCTTCTCACATGTATTCCCAAAGCATGAGCATATCAGCTTAGACCATTATCCTTAAATCCCTCCCCACCAATGCCCCCCACCCATCTCAGAATCAAGTTCAAAAATTGCTCTCTGTAATTAAAGTCCTCCACCGACTTGCTCCAAATTCTCATTTCTTTACGCACATCCTCATTCTCTGTATGCACCCAGCACGGACCTCTTCTCTGTCCCTCAACATACTCACCCCACTGGCACAAGAGCCTGCTACTCTGCATCTCCTGTTGTCTACGACTGGGGTTCTCAACTTTTTTTTTGAGGCCCCCTATAAAAGTTGCATGGCCCACAACAACTGTTCTTCTGCATATCTAGTAGATTACAAGCCAGGGCTGGTGTTAAGGGGGTAGCAAGCAGGGCAATTGCCCAGGGCCCCACACCACAGGGGGCCGTGCAAAGCTAAGTTACTCGGGCTTCGAATTTCTGTCCTGGGCCCCTGCGAGCCTAACACCAGCCCTGCTTGCTGGTTTATTTTGGCAGACCCCCTGAAACCTGCTCACAGTCCCCGCTCAGGCAGCTCCTCTGGCATGGCCGTACCGACCCCAGCCCCAGCGGCTTGCATGCTCCTGGAGTAGCGCAACCAGGGACAGCTGCCGCTGAGCCTGGCGCCTACCCCAGTGGGCACGGCTGGGGGCGGTACAGCCACGTCAGAGACGCTGCCCACGAGGGCTGCTGGCTCCTGCGAGTGGAAGCCCAATGTGCGGCTGCGTTTGCCGCCGTCATTCCCAGTAGAGCCCTGCAGCTCCTCGGATATCCGCTTTACATTCGTGGCATAAATGGGGGCTCAACCCGATCGACCTGGCGCTGTCTACACCAGAAGCTAGGTTGGTTGAACTGTGTCAGTTGCGGTGTGGATTTCTCACCCCCCCCCGAGCAATGTAATTATACCGACCTAGTGTCCTAATGCAGACCAGGACTCAATAAATAACCATGGCAAATAATACTGTTAACAGAGTTAAAGTTATGGTTAGTGAAGTGATTTGGGATACAAAATAAACACAAATCACTTTCTATGAAAAGGTAAGAGCCACTGCTCCAACTCCAAAAAAATAAATAAAACAGAGTTACCCCCCCCCACCACCACGCTTTACTCTCTCAGCTGGTTTTCCATGCGATAGCGATCCATCCCACTGTCACAGTAGGAGCAGATAAGCTGAAAACACAGTCAAAGCAATTCAGTCAGGTGCTGCATTTTTCAAGGTCTCCCATGGAGCGTTTTGGATTCAAAGCTTTAAGAGGTTTTGGCGCAAGGGACTACACCCGCGAAGTGCAGGCTTCATGCAGTATGTTCAACGTGCAGGGTCACTGGAATTTATACCTATCAGCTTCCAGGCAAGTCTACAGTCACCCCTTGCTTTTGGCAGTGAAGTGCCAGGAGCATAGATAAAGGCAGGCAAAGGTAACAGGCATGCTCACAGTTAACCATGTTGTACACATTCTAACCACACAGACAAATATCCTCCAACCTGAAAACACTTTGCTTTCCCAAAGCACTTTAGCAAGTATGTTCTAAACCCCATCACCATCCATTCTGCAGGAAGTACGTAGGGAGCCCTTTTACAACACGGAAACTGAGGCACAGCGACGGGAGTGTCACAATGCACATGTTTCTCCAGCACCATTGTAGACATAAGAACTGCCACACTGGGTCAGGCCAAGGATCCATCTAGCCCAGCATCCCGTCTGTTCATACCCCCAAATGCTTCAGGAGGAAATGAACAGAACAGGGCAATCATCAAGTGATCCCATCCCCTGTCGTCCATTCCCAGCATCTGACAGTCAGAGCCATAGCTATCCTGGCTAATACCCCTGGATGGACCTATCCTCCGTGAACTTATCCAATGCTTTTTTGAACTCAGGTACTCTGTGCCAGCTTGGGCAGACATACCTGAGCTAGCTCTAACTGAGCCAACATGCTACAAAATAGCAGTGGAGGCATGATGGGACAAATGGTGGGAGGGGCTTGCTCCACAAGAACGTGTCTCGGATGGAGTCGTATCCAGGGCAGCTTGCCTCTCGCCCCGCCACGGCTATAATTTCTATTTTTAGCACACGAGCTCAATCAGAGATATCAGGAGGATGTCCACCCATGTGGGAAATTACACCTCCATCTCCAGTACAGACATTGCCTACTGGGTAAACTGGAAACAGAACCCAGGAGTGCCCCCATATGGCATCTCATGCTGGACGGGCCAATCTCACCAGCAACTTTTTAACATCTTGGCTCCTGTCTTTGAGTTCTGATGAAAAGCATTATATAAGAACTACGTATTATTACTACCTCCTGAGTATTAGAACCACCACCCACAATGATCCACAACCACAAGAGAGTCCATTACAGGAGATGCACAGGAGAAAGATGCTTCCAGCAGGGAAGCTATTTAGCACAGATGTTTTTAAAGGCATCATCTTTGAATGATTTTATAAGGTATGCAACATTTTTATCATCAGCTGAAGTATTTGCAGCCAAAAAAAAAACCACACACACAAGAACTAGGACTTCTCTTAGATATTCATAAAATGGCAACACTTTCATAGATCTTCTTGTTCAAGCAGTCCCCTGTGTACTGCTACGTAGCCGTTGCCACATATACAAAAGGATCCAAATTCTTCATTTAAAAAAAAATTATGGCAGCCTGTGATGGGGTCAAGACTCACCACCACTTACGCCTCCTGCTGGTCGCTCCAGGAATTCGCTCTTGACCGCTGCGGAGCGTCCTCAGCGCGTGAGGTCTTGCTCATTGTCCGTCCTGCTGCCCTGAGACCCACATTGCTCCCCGCTTGGCGGCGTCCGCTTTAGGACACTGCCCTCCGGCAATGCCCGCTACTCCCGACTCGCCCCGTTCTGGGGGGGGTTAACAGCAGTTTTGGGGACTCGCACCTGCCTCAGTGGCCAACCACAACCCAAAGTCTAGCCCTTTAGCTCAGGGGCAAGTTGCAGTCTGTACTGGCCACCGTCTTCGGTGGCCAGGTGCAGTGTAAGGCGGGGAGGGGACCCAGGCCCACCCACTACTCTGGGTCCCAGCTCAGGGACCCTCTAGAGGCAGCCTCTTTCTGCCCTCCTTCATTCCCCTCTTGTCCACCTATTCTTCCTTGGGCCAGTTCCCCTTTGGCCCTGTGCACCTTCTCGGCCCTTTGTAGTAGGGTCTCCAGCCTGGGAGGTAACGGGGCTGGAGCTCTCTCCTGCTCCCCCCCCCCCCGAGCCTGCCCAGCACTGCTCTGTCCAAGGTGCTCGCTCCCTTGCTAGTCAGGGAGAGACCACCTTCTTCTCTGCTAGGCCGCCTTTATATAGGGCCTCACCCAGCCCTGATTGGCTGCCTCTTCCTTCCCCTGATTGGCCCTCTACAGGCCTTTAATGATTGGCTGCCAGTCTGCGCAGCCTCAAAAGGCCTGTTCCAGCCCTCTTCTCAGGGGTTGGGGCGACTGCCCCACTACAGAGCCCCAGTCGTCATTTGGCATGAAACCAAAGAAATGCAGGTTTAAAGAGGTTATTTCAGATACCACCCACGCAAGTGTTGCTGTGAATGAGACGAGGAAAAGGGAGGTGGGGACACACGCTAAGCAAATCATTTCTCTGTGTGTGATCACACACACGTTTTTCCCAACGCTAAAAGCTGCAACAGATTAGTTCAGGATTGCTGCAGTGTCTGAAGAGGAAGGCGGGTGAGCCACAGGACTGGGAATCAGGACGTCTGGCTCCGCTGCATGACCCGGGCAAGTCACATCCCTGCTCTGTGCCTCAGTTCCCCCACTAGTAAACATGGCCTAATCTTCCAAACATATTAGTGCTTTGAGAGCCTCCTTGGATCGAAAGCATCTGAACAGGATTGCCAAACAATGTTATTTTTCGAAGGCCAGGACTGGGTAGAGATAGGGATTCTGTCTCTACCATAATCAATCCAGCGCCCTTCACCAACTCCAGTTCTACACCCCCTATACTAATGCACCACGCCAGCCAACTCGACTGGTCTTAAACGTGAGCAATTACCAAAGACACACGTAAACCACCACACAGATTAGGCCATCCAATTTGCACAACTGATAATCCAATTTGCTTTCGTACTGCTCTAGCCACTACCCATACGCAGCCCTGGCCAGAAAGAACAGAGAACCAAAGCCTTCCAGACCCAATGCAACATTATATTTCCAGCTACAAACCATCACGTTTTTCCAGCTGTTCTAAGCGCCTAGCCCTGGAAATTCCACTGTCCCGCAACATGGATTCTACTGACCAGCAGAGCTCCTAACAGGGAATGCTATATAAATATACAGCTTATTTATATATCTAGAAAGAGCTTGAGAGTGAGATGCAGTCCCTTTCTTAAGGACAGGTGGAATCTCAAGGCCTCATGTCTAAGGCCAAATTCATCCTTGGTGGAATTCCACAGGGCTTGCCCCAGAGTAATTTAGCCCCTTTGTATTCCCCCTTTATCACAGAAGTTTTATCCATCTCGGAGTGGTTTCCCCATTATGCTATTTGGGTGAGGGTCTCATTTGCAGAGGAACTGAAACAAGGGCAAGTCTGACGTGCAGCCTCTGCTGGAATCCAAGTATTCAGCCAGGGCTCGACTCCTTATTAATGTCACATTAGGGACCCAGCCAATGACAGACAGCAAGGGTCTTATTTACAGCAGCACACGAAGGATGTGGAGCTATTCTACCCCACCCAACATTTATTGCACAGATGCCAGAGCACACAACATCATCCATCCACAGAGCTGTGTTTCAAAGCACAGTCACGCAGATTGTCGAATGGCCAGGTTAGGAAAACAGAACACGCACTCTTCCCTCTCCCTAGAGGCCAGGCACTCGTGACTTCATCTCAGGAGGCGATTCAGCCACCTAGAAACCAGGTGTATAAACTTCACCAAACAAAGCTAAAGCCAGGGAACTAGCTTGGCTCCTTAGCCCACGAGAGACCGTGACTAACAACTTCATAAAGAAAAAAGACATAACCCAGTGACTCCACCAGGATCCAACAAACTGTATAAGTTTAGCAGTGTGGTGGCTGGACTTGGCCAAAATGCTGGCTTTTCCTTTCTGCTGCACGAGGTTCCTACTGAGGCAGGACTGGGGGGAGGAAGAGGGGTGGGGAAGGCAGGCAGGCATGCAAAGAATGCAAGAAGATCTGACACAGGCATCTCCAGCTATGCCACCTAAATAGCAGGTTAATTAGGCACACATTCTAGCACTCAGCTTTTCCCCAAGCCATTATACCGGTGGAGCAATGAGGCTTCAACATGGCAAGTCAGGGCATTTAACCAAAAAGGAGTACAAGTCAGTGGCATCAATTCAATCAACCTCACAATCTTTAATGTAGTTAAACACTTCCTTATCTCAGTGGGATGTTGAGGATAGTGTTCCAGCTGTACAGATGGGGAAACTGAGGCAGAGAAGTGACGCGACTTCCCCAAGGTCACACAGGGAGTCTATGGCAGAGCAGGGAATTGAACCCTCAGGGTCTGGACCACTGGACTATCCCTCATCAACATCCTTTGCAATCCCCTGTGGGCGTCTCCACACCACCCCTTGCCCCTTCAAACTCCCCACCCCTGCAGACCCACCACTGGGAGCGCTCGCTTAGACCAGCCCCACCAGCAGGCTGCAGTGGGAAAGAGGGGAAAACTAGGATGTGAACAAATCCGTGGACACAATCACAACTTGCAGCCTGCCTTGCCTTTATGAGGTTGCATTTCTCTGTATACGTTTCAGCAAAGGCAAATTTTAAGGAGGGACAAGATAGCAGCTTTATGGATTTTGATTAGGAGCTTTTCCCCTGCATAAGGGGCAACAACACTAGCGCTTGCCGGAGAAGCAAAGAATCAAGTGACCGAAGCTGGCAATCACTGGCAGAGCGAAGGCAGGAGTCGACCTTGTGATGGGATAATAGGTCAGATAGGTAGGGAGCTCTAGTTCACTGAGGGATTTGAAAGCCCAGACAAGGTGTGGGTGTTGGATGCTGTGGAAGGGAAGAGCCAATGGATGGACTTTGGAGGGGGTCATCAGAGTGACAAGTCCAGAGGGTAATCTTAGCAGCAGAAAACCTGGATTTGTGCTGGAAATGGCCCAACTTGATTATCATACACATTGTAAGGAGAGTGATCACTTTAGATAAGCTATTACCAGCAGGAGAGTGGGGTGGGAGGAGGTATTTTTTCATGCTTTGTGTGTACATAAAAAGATCTTCTACACTTTCCACAGTATGCATCCGATGAAGTGAGCTGTAGCTCACGAAAGCTTATGCTCAAATAAATTGGTTAGTCTCTAAGGTGCCACAAGTCCTCCTTTTCTTTTTGCGAATACAGACTAACACGGCTGCTACTCTGAAACTTAGCAGCAGAGTTTTGAACGGATTTGGGGGGCCGGGGGGTGAGTATAACAGAAAATGGAGGTTCCTCACCCCCCACTGTTCCCTTGTTAAGTGGGTGAAAAGGGCAGTCAGTCTCCCGTCGTCCATTTGGTTCTAGGCCCCTCCACCCCCGCTGAGAGAGGCCATTAGTGTCAATGTTTGTGTACACAACATGCACACACCCATCCAGCAGGAACAGGGTGGAGACCCAAACTCTTGTTTCACAAAGACACGAATTCAGGTCCCCTGGGGTGGGTTCACAAAGAGCACACCCAGAAATCAGCCTGCAAACTCCACAATCCAGAATGCTAGGGACAAACGCCCACACTCTCCCAGCTTTCATCACCCCCTGAACACAGCACTGTGTCAGGGTGAGCCAGACCTATTTAAAACCCATCCTCCTAGAACAGAAACATGCTGACTGACTCTAGGCAGCTTCTCCAGAGTGAAGGGAGCCCCCCCATGATGTGACAGAGCCCTGAAGGAGTAGCATGCCTGCACGGGGCCGCATCTCTTCATGAGGCCCACACTCCTCCGAAGTGGCTCAGGTGGTTGAAGAGAATGTAACAAGCTGGTAGCAACCGAGAAGTCAATTTATGTTTCAGCAAGTCATTACCATTTGGTGCTAATTAAAGTGCAAGCTGATTAGCCAAGTAAAACCTTTAATTAGCCCTTTACATCACTTACTAAAATTATAGCTTATTCACACCCTCTAATTGTGCGTGCAGGGAAGGCAGGGGGCGACCAGGTTGGATACAATTCTAAAGCATTATGTTGCTTGTGACAACACTGCTAATTTTCATTAGAAAACAGGCATTATTTAAGCATTTCTTTGTCCACCCCCGGTCAGTTGGTCTCCGACTCCATGTTCTTATTATTTAAAAAAAACCAAAAAAAAACCAACACTTTGGTGCGTACAAATCGCCTTCTTTATTACACGTGTGGAAGGCTATATGGCCCTGCACATAGGGAACGGGGCTCCTGGGTTCTACGGCCAGCTTGGCTATTAGGTGTATTACAATAGCACCCCAGGACTCCACTGTGCAAAGCTCTGGACAGGCACAGAAAAAGATGGGACATAACCTCACTGGGCGACCTTGGGAGAATTACTGCCCTTCTGCAGCTCGTTTTTGCTTTCGGCAAAGCAGGGGCGATACATAATCCACTTTGGGAAGCACTTTCCTATCAAAGCTTTCAGCAGGTATCACCCGCATTCAAAGCCTTTCTCTAGGCGTCCACAAAGTTAGCCCCCCCAATACCCCTCTTCGAGACATTGTCCAACTTCCCGCCTGCCTCTTTCAATGCCCGCCTTCTAACACCCTCTTTGCTCCACTCCAGCCTTCCCCCCTTGTCGATCCATTTGCGTCCTTCTACCAGTCAACTTTGCTTCTTGCAGGACATCTCTTTGCTTGGAACGCCCTCCCTACCCTCGTGAGCCCCACCTTCACTGAAATCCATCCTTCAAAACATCTTCTGGGAAATCTACTTACCACAATGCTCAATTAAATATAGACTGACCAACCGGCAAAGCCAAATTAGCAAACAGTGATCTCTGTACGGAATAAATAGGGCCCTATTGAATTCACGTCCGTTTTGGTCAGTTTCACAGTCATAGGATTTTAAAAATCGTAAATTTCATTATTTCAGATATTTAAATCTGAAATTTCACAGGGTTGTAACTGTGGGGGTCCTGACCCAAAAGGGGGTTGGGGGGGGCTCCCAGGGTTATTGTAAGGGGGGGGGGTCACAGTATTGCCACCCTTACGTCTGTGCTGCTGCCTTCAGAGCTGGGCCCTCAGCGAGCAGCCGCTGCTCTCCGGCGAGCCAGCTCTGAAAGCAGCGCAGAAGTAAGGGTGGCAATACTGTGACCCCCCCCTTACAAAAACCCTGCGACACCCCCCCACCCAAATCTCCCTTTTGGGTCAGGACCCTCAGTTTGAGAAACACTCCCCCCCACCCACCCCCTATGAAATCTGTACAGTATAGGGTAAAAGCACACAAAAGACCAGATTTCACGGCCCGTGATGCGTTTTTCATGGCCGTGAATTTGGTAGGGCCCTAAGGATAAGTAGTCTCTGCCCCACTATGGATATGCAGACATCTTACCCACAATCCTTTGTTGTTGCTGCTGCTGCGTTCTTGATCCAGGTAGACAACTCCATTCAACAAGCTTGTTGCCTTCACTGCCTCTCTGCACACCAACCACGTGCAGGATTGTATGTTGTAAGACTCCAGGAGCAGGGCCCTAGCTTTATTTGCTTGCACACACAAAAGAGGAAGATGGATTATGCCTGGGATCAAACATAGGTCTGGTCTACATGACAGACCTACATCGTATAACTACGTTGTTCAGGAGTGTGAAAAATCCACACCCCTAAGCGACAGTTATACCAGCCTCACCACCCCACACACACACTTAAACAGTGCTAGGTCGGTGGGAGAGCTTCTTCTGCTGACAACCCACCTCCCCGAGAGGCAGCAACTCTGCGCTGCGCCCCTGAGGGTTTTATGTATAGGCCAGCCCTAAGAGTTCGCAGTGGATACAGACCAGCAATATCAACGAGTCTGGGATATGCCAAAATAAAGAGGCGGGACACACAGTTTAAGAACACTGACCTTAATCCCTCTGCAACATTCCTACTGACTGCAGCCCACATAGCCGTTAGATCACTCTTCCGAGGAATCCTGATGGAGGACCTTAACAGGATGCGTTAAAGGCAGAGCAGCAGCTGTAGGACTGGATTTTGTTGGCAGGACAGTCCCTAGTTTTGCTTTTTGTCAGTGTAACGGATTGTAATTACTACCTTGCCCTTCCATAGCACTTTCACTGGAAGTTTCCTATGTGCATTGCAAGCAATAATTAAAGATGCCTCAAAATCCCCCATGGGGCAGGAATTAGCCTTACTTTACAAAGGGTGAAAACTAGGGCACAGAAAAGTGAAGTGACTTGCAGCGTAAATCAAGGTCAGAGGTGGGAGCAGAAGGCAGGCAAAGGGTATGTCTTCACTACCAACATTAAAGTGCTTTTACATGACTGAGTAGTCGCAGCAGAGCTCTCTCCCAGCGCTGTAAAGAAAACCCACCCCCACAAAGGGAGGAGCTCCCAGCGCCGGTGCACTGTCCACACTGCCACTTTACAGCACTGAAGCTTACAGCGCTCAGGGGGGTGTTTTTTCACACCCCTGAGCGAGAAAGTTGCAGTGCTATAAAGTGGCAGTGTAGACAAGGCCTAAGAGACAGAGTGGATAAGCCTAACCACTGAACTCCTGCTTCTGCCCATTTTCTTGCTCTAGCAAGGAGACCTCAATTTCCTCCTTACGGCACTCTGACCCAAAAGAATCCTTTTAGCGGTGTGAGGGATTAGATTTAAAAGCCAATCTTAAAAGAATTATGTAATACATAGGCTGAGAAAAGAATGTCTGTACATCTGGGTATAGTGCTTAGATTATCCAGAAAGTTTGTTTTTAAAAGTCATATGATACATAGAGTACATAATCAGCAGTAACCCAAATTTAGATGAATAGATTTAACAATAAGTTTAGATATTAGAATCTGAATACTCGGGTATGTCACTCGTGAAAAGTTGTACAGAGATTTGGTTGTGGAAAGCAAACTATATCAATGAGTGCAGATTGTCCCTCAGTAATTGAGAATTAGGTAGGTTGTCCATTTAGAAAATACAATCCATGAGGAAAGTATTTCAGTTACTTTCCTGACTGCGCGTCTCATCGGCACTCCAGTTCATCCCTCCTGGTATTGCCGATGTCCGGTGATGTGTTCTCTCCCTGTCCTCTCCCATTAAAGTGACATGTCAGAATGCACATTCCAGCATGTGAGAGCTACATGAAAGCCCAAGGATTCCTAAAAAACCAATTACCACCGAGCCATTCGCACCGGCAAAGTCAACAGGGTAACGCTGCCACTGAAGCATGAAGCGTGTTCAGGAGACACTTGAAAGGCAACACACAACCTCTGTCCACCTGCAACAGAATTGCCCGTAAACTGAACTCAAAACTCACACACAAACTCTGAATTATTTAGTCTTGCAAGAGCTCTGAAGGACTCGGTTCAAACCCGCAGAAAGAATGCAGGAGCTGCTGAATAGCAACAAGAGACAGATTTCCCTTCCCCCTCCCCACCCCCCTGCCAAAAATTCACAAAAAGACAAAGAATCATCCCAAATCCATAAAGCATTGATGTGGCACTCTGACCGTGACTAACAGATGATCCTGCCTCACCGGGCCCACATAAGAAATTAGCAATCTGGAATTCTTCAGGCCAACAAACCGCTATTTCGGTTTCCGAAAGCACCTGACTCTTCTGAATGGATGATTTCCATTAAGCCTGGGGATAGAAAGCAGAGTGAACAGAGCTGCTTCCATTTTAACAATTGCCTGAATCTTGGGAAAAGCAACTCCCTTGAGACACACTGTTTTGCAATGCAGCTGCACCTGGCCTGTATAAAGCGGTCTTTGAAACACTACAAACCTGCCGCAGCTCAGTTCAGAACACTTTTTGCAACTATCCCTCCAGTTCTCTCCTAAGCTCAGGAGAAATCAGTTTTTATTCAATTTAATAAAACACACACATGCAGCCATAATTAGGCCTCACAGAAGCACCAGAGCATTCTTGGGATGTTTTGCTGAGCCATAAAGGCCTTCTGAAAAGCAGCTCATTCAGAAAAGGGACCTACCACTTTCATTACGACCCACACACCAGCCCATGAAAAGTTTGTGACCATGGAGTAATTGATCATAAACTACCACTCCCTCAACAGGCAAACGCACTTTGAATACACCGTGGAGACGAAGCTTCTAAATCACCTGCAATGCAAACGACTAATAATAATACTTCAGTTACAAGAGAAGCCGTTCCTGGGAGATTGAATTTCAGTAGCACAATGTCCCAGAGCGCAGAGGTATCTCTGGTTTTACAGGATCAGGTGAGGGTTGGCAAGATTCCCGTAAGGAGCATTAATTATGCAGCTTGCATCAGAATCACAGAGTCCTGTCCTAGTTGACTCACTCCTTCAGCTTTTCATAGGCACACAGGACTGGTCTTCACTGCAACGTTAGTGCAAATTCTCATCCAGGCACAAAAATCTCTGGCTCGAATTAGGTCCTGGTTTAAACTGGAGCTAGCTAGGGTCCCCGAGGGGGCACGGGTCGAAACTCCGGTGCTCCTTAAACAAGCGCTTGTCATGCTATGGGGCACAGCTGCTCAGTATCACTCCGCTACACGCTGCTCTCCCCCACACCAAGCTACCTCACGTACAGATGACTCCAGCTAACTCTGCAGTGAAGCAATACCCAGAAACCCATTGTTCACCGTGCCGTACAATTAGAGTGTGGAACTGAGGCCTTGTTTACAGCAGGAACACACAGAACTCTTCATTCATCACCAGTGCATCACTACCAGTAACAGCAATGCTAAAAGCGGAGGTACAGGCAGGGCTCTGGCATTTTTACCCTCTAACCCTGCTCCGAGTAAGTCCTGGGCCCGATTCTGAGGGGTGAGGCGTAGCTGCCACTCCCTGCCCTCAATGGAAGTTAAAGGTGCACAGCTGCTTTCAAGATCAGGCCCAAAGTCATGTGCCCAAATTATCACTGTGCTCAGTTTTGTCTGTGCATGGAACATCCTTGATAAGTTTATGAACGGGATACGACATGATCCAGGAGCGTCCTATGCCTTGATTCAATAGGGATCAAAATTTAACTCCTTCCTTCCTAGGCAGGCTGACCAGAGATGCGCAACACAATCGACCTAGAAGTCGTCTTAAAACTATGCAGCATGGTCAGGAAGTTCCTCAACTCAGGAGCAGCCACATAAAGAATTATGGCTTCTAACGAAGAGGAAAGATACAAAGACTGAGCACGAAACAACACAGTGAGGTCAGTGCTTTGGGCCTAGCCAACAGAGAGAGCAATGAGCTGGCTGAAAAAAAAAACAGAGGAACTAACCCAAAAATCTAAATCCTGACGGAGGGGGGCTGAGGCTGCCAAATTCCCAATAAGTAGAACGATGTATCTTAGGGTGCAGAAAAATACTACTCTATAGGACAGATCCAGTCATAAATCCAGATGGTGCACAGAACTGACAGCTTCTCTCAGAGATGTTCGGGGGGGGGGGGGGTTCTTCAAGCGCTCACAATTAGCAACAGAAGGCTCTGCAGAAAACCATTCCCAACCCCAATGTAAAAATAAACTTCCTCCCCCAACCCCACGCTGCTGCCACCCACCGACTCCTAAATTATTAATCTGAAGAGGAAAAAAATAAAGTAGCAAGGAACCCAACCCTTCGCTTTGATTTCACAGTGAAGAGTCTTAGATGTATGTTACGTAAGTGTATTCTGCACCCACTACCTTCTCTACATCAGTCTTTCTAAAACTGATCATCTTCTGTTAACACCCCCCCAGCCCAGCACCTCTTTTCTCTCCCCATGCTGGCTTTTCCACCATCATCCTTGCTTTCCAAACTCAACCTCGCATGAACCATAATTTCACTCCTCTCTCAACCTCCCCATTAACTGGTCTCTCGCTAAGTCCTGCTGCTTTGCTTCTCTACCACCGAAGTCCACTCGTTCCTCAAAGTGCTCCATTATTAGTTATCCTAATCACATCTTAATTGCTGTCTCTCTCTCCTTTTCAGTGTCACTCCAATCTATCTTCCCTCTCCTCTCCAAGTCCTCACCTTCAGAGTTATTCAGAACCTCACCCTCCTTTGTGCCTTTATTATTCCCTTTGTATAGAAAAGGCATACCAGGCGCTTCTGTTCTCTCGCTTATAACACGTGAACATGGGGACGGACATTCAATAAAGTGTAAAAGGCGGCAAATTTAAAACCAATAATTGGACTGTGGAACTCATTGCCACAGGAAGTCGCTGAGGTCAGTAATGCCAAGATTCAAAGAGACATGGGCATTTAGGATAAAAATATCCAGAGTTCTAATAGTTAATACTAACAAATTTAAAGGATATTAAACCTTTTGCTTCAGGGCTTAAATCAATTTTCATTAGACCACAGTGAGACCCAACATAGGGGACAGATTATTGCACATCTGCTCTACTGGGGAGGTTCTTACACCTTCCTCTTACATATTTGGCGCTGGCCAATATTGAAGACATGATACTGGACTAGATGAACCTTGTGTCTGATCCACTCTAACAATTCGTATGCCCTCATCTTTACATCATTATTCATCCTCTTCTTCCCACTCCAGCCTGGAACCCCCTCGTGCTTCCTGTTTGCCAAGGAAGCAACCTTCATAAGATTCAAACATTCCAAGGCCAGAAGGCACCATTGGGATCATCTAGTCGGACGACCATAGAACCTTACGTGAGCCTCCTCTCCCCCTTTAAGTCTATGCATGCAAGATACCCCTCCATCTCACAATTCCTCTCTCCTTGCTCTCCCATGTCTTATACCTCAGCTGTTTGGGGCAGAGGACGAGGTCTCTCTGGTCATAAAGTACTATATGATTTCAGCACTGAGGTGGGGCTTTAGATTTCATTTCTGTGTCCACAGTTCAGGTACCTTAACCCTCCAGTGTGGTAGGAATAGAATCTGAGTGGGCGCTACCAGGTGCCTGTTTTTATTCAGCTTTGCCAGCCTGCAGATGAACTCAGGTCAGAAGTCAACCAGAGAGGGCTTTTGGAGAAGGCTAAGGGTGTGATACCTGGAACAACAAAGAGATGGAAGAGAGCTTTTCTGCAGGGGGCTGGCTGGCTTCGTTCCTGTCTGATTGATTATTCTACTGAATGAACATCAGGGTGCCTAGGAGTCTTTTTTTACTATTTAAAAATAAATGTGATAATCACTATGTTGGGTGATTGGAAGGCCCCTTCTCCTTCATGCTTCCCAACTGGAAAAGTGGCAGTTTCCCCCACTTAGGGGCCTACATTTATTACCACTGAAAACCATCGGAAGGGAGGGGAAAGTCAGTGAGAGATGGTGAAGAGGCAACTTGATCATGTCTACAAGTACCTATGTGGAGAGAAGATATCCAATACTAGGTTTTTTAATCCAGCAGACAAAGGCACAAGAAGAGCCAAAGGCAGAGTTCAAACTGGGTTTCTTTTTTCTTTCTTTTTTTTTTTTTTAAACTAACATCAGTGGCAGCTAACCACTGGAACAGATTACCAAGGGATGCGGCAAATTCCACATCACTTAAGAGTCTTCAAATCAAGATTTAGAAAGATGGCCCAAGACATACTGTAATTCAACCACAAGTTGTTGTATTAGATACAGGAATCACAGAGTGAAATTCTCTGGCCTGTGTTATGCAGGAGATCAAAACTAGAAAATAATCAATGGTCCCTTCTGGCCTCAAAAATCTACACTAAGTTTACATTTATCCTGGCAGGGCAAGGGGCTGGAGAGAAGAGACAGTCACAATGAGACATGTGGCTAAAGACCTTAATGAACAAGAAGTCACCCAGAGCACTCTTTGACAAGCAAACATACAAGAAATAAGTTGCACCATGTTGTCATTGGAGAAGCACCTGCAAAGAAACAAACTGCAAAATCATGGGAGCAGTCAGTCAGGACAATCAGCAGTTTCACAAGGCAGCAGTAAAGGCATGAAAGGAGGCCACCAGTGGAGGAAGAAGAAAGCCGTGTGATTTTTATTTATTTTTTTGTTAAGAGTTTCCTTCTGGTGGTGCTGATAAGTGTTAGCAAAAAGAACTGTCATCCAAACACATGCAAACAAAATACAAAAGTAACTGGGTATCTGAAAAACATCTGGGTACTGGAACAAATGAGGGGATGGGGCGGGCGGTTGTGGGAGAGCAGAGAATACATTTCCACTCAGTGGAAGTAAAGTGTAATGCAAGTGGACACTGATCACACTCACATTGGTATCTTCCCTGGGATCGGTCTCCAGTAGTTGGTTTCATGCCAAACACGAAAGCGAGCAGCAGTGTAAAGTCAAGTAATGGTTTATGATCATATATTTGAGTTTCAGTTCCCATTATAAACCCTGGTTTCAGTGAACGAAACCAGCTTTCCTTTTCAGGCAGGGAGGAGGTGTGAGTGAGGGCAAAGTCAGAACAAGCATGAAACTAACATTCGAGAAGAGACACCAGATAAATGCAAGGAAGCACCTGGCTAGGTATACCACCCCCTGCTTGAGTCATAGATTATAAAGTAACATGGTGCTGTCCCAGCCACGTATTCATCCATCAACAAATCCAAACCTTACGGGAGGTTTTTTTGGGTGCTTCACATAATGTTTCTGTTTGTCCATTCAATTTAGTCATGGTTTCAAGAAAACTTTCCCCAACCGGATTTGCAAGACGCAAAGGACAATCAATATATTCAGCTAACAGGTTTATTCCTTTATCACAAAGGAAAGCACTTTCCTTACAAGGGTGCCAGGATTAATGTTTTTACTGGCAGCAGATGACCAATTCCTTGGCGACTTCTCAGACTGTGTTTAGGGCTTTTGTATAAAAAGCATTTTTCAAAGCTACTAAGGTCGTTTGTATCCTCCTTTAGCCACTCTTTACAACTGGTTATTTTCAATAAACCCAAGGTCCACCTGTTTACTAACCCATTGTGAAAGATGCTGCCCATGTCAACTCGCAACCCTGGAGAGTGTCCAGCTGATGTTTGCCAAGTTCAGTCATTTTTAATTGCGAGTAAAAAGTGTCTTGAAGTCTTTCAAGTTTTGTATGGCACTTCCCTGCTGGAAAGTATCACCCACTTAAAAGTGAAGGGAGGGGAAAGTCAGTGAGAGAGGACAGACAGGAGAGGAGGCTTTCTAGTGTTCTGTTGTACAACGTTGGTGACAAGCTCAATTTTGGGCACCCAGTTTGAGAAACTTTGGACCCGAGCTTGAGCCGCTGAGTATTCACAGCTCCTATTGAATTCAGCACCTCTGAAAGTCCACTCCTTGGGCACTCAAAACCAAATGTCGCTTTGGAAAATGGTGGCCTTAAGCGCTCCATGATTCAACTCAACCATCATCTTACCTTACATCCCTCCCCCAACCAGGTGTTTACTGAGCTCTTTGAGCATGAGAAATGCAATGAAAGTGCTCAGGATTAGTATTAGAAATATAAATATTTAGTAGGGCTGTCAAGCAACCAAAAAAATTAATCGCGTTGTTAAACAATAATAGAATACCATTTATTTTTGGATGTTTTCTACATTTTCAAATATATTGATTTCAATTATAACTCAAAATACAAAGTGTACAGAGCTCACTTTCCATTTATTTTTGATTACAAGTATCTGCACTGTAAAAAACAAAATAGCATTTTTCAATTCACCTAATAAAAGTACTGTAGTGCAATCTCTATCATGAAAGTACAGCTTACACACGTAGAATTATGCACACCAAAAAATGGTGTTCAAAAATAAAACAATGTAAAATTGTTGAGCCTGCAAGTCCACTCAGTCCTACTTCTTGTTCAGCCAATTGCTCAGCCAAACAAGTTTGTTTACATTTGCAGGAGATGATGCCGCCCGCTTCTTGTTTACAATGTCACCTGAAAGTGAGAACAGGCGTTCTCATGGCACTGTTGTAGCCGCCATCACAATATATTTGTGCGCCAGATGTGCTAAAGAGTCATATGTCCCTTCATGCTTCAACTACCATTCCAGGGGATTTGTGTCCATGCTGATGATAGACTCTGCTCGATAACAATCCAAAGCAGAGCAGACCAACACATGTTCATTTTCATTATCTGAGTCAGATACCCCCAGCAGAAGGTTGATTTTCTTTTTTGGTGGTTCGGGTTCTGTAGTTTCTGTATCAGTGTTGCTCTTTTAAGACTTCTGAAAGCATGCTCCCTACCTCGTCCCTCTCAGATTTTGGAAGGCACTTCAGATTCTTAAACCTTGGGTCGAGTGCTCTAGCTATCTTTAGAAATCTCACATTGGTACCTTCTTTGCGTATTGTGAAATCTACAGTGCAAGTGTTCTTAAAATGAGCAACATGTGCTGGGTCATCTGAGACTGCTAACATGGCAGAATGCGGGTAAAACAGAGCAGGGGACATACAATTCTCCCCCAAGGAGTTCAGTCACAAACTTAATTAACGCATTATTCTTTTAATGAGCGTCATCCGCACGGAAGCATGCCCTCTGGAATGGTGGCCGAAGCATGAAGGGGCATACAAATGTTTAGCATATCTGGCACGTAAATATCTTGCAATGCCAGCTACAAAAGTGCCATGCAAATCCCTGTTCTCACTTTCTGGTGACATTGTAAATAAGAAGTGGGCAGCATTATCTCCTGTAAATGTAAACAAACTTGTTTGTCTTCGGGATTGGCTGAACAAGAAGTAGGACTGAATGGACTTCTATGCTCTGAAGTTTTACATTGTTTTGTTTTTGTCTGCAGTTATGTAACAAAAAAAATCTACTTTTGTAAATTGCACTTTCACAACAAAGATTGCACTACAGTACTTGTATGAGGTGAACTGAAAAATATTATTTCTTTTATCATTTTTACAGTGCAAATATTTGTAATAAAAGTATACACTTTTATTTCAATTACAACGCAGAATACAATATATATGAAAACGTAGAAAAACATTCAAAATATTTAATAAATTTCAATTGGTATTCTATTGTTTAACAGTGCAATTAAACTGTAATTAATCGCAATTAATTTTTTTGAGTTAATCACGAGTTAACTGCGATTAATTGACAGACCTAATATTTAGAAAAAATGAAAGCTATTGGAAAATCAACCAATTAACATTTCAGAAGAGTTCTTATGATCTGCTCCTTCCAACTGCAACAGCTATGTGGAGCTAGGGTACAGAGCTGGATTCATTCTCAGACCCACTTTCTAGTGGCTATAATTGCTAACCCAGCGCATCCTCAGTATGTGGCAGCTCCTGCCAGCCAGAGATCATTGAATGCATTAAATATCAGCGTGGATTGAGTTACAAACCAGGACACTGTCCAATTTGAAATGTCAGTCATAAAAAGCAACAGTGAGGGCAAAAATATCCAAGAGCACATCTGCTGATCAACATGCCTATATAGGAAGGTTAAGCTCTCTCCCTTTGTTACTCTAGGGTACTGATGTCTATACATTTATTTCCAAATAAAAATATCTTCGGAGTCTGCAGGCTGAGCCTTACTTCACTTTTAATTTACACTTGCATTTCACTTGCTAACAATTAGTGGCATCTCCACTCAGGCTAATTGAAGCTTAGAATGTCCTAACGGAGACAGCTGTTCCCAGAGACTGTCATACACAGAGCAGTTACCAAACAGAGGAAAAGAGCCAACTCCTACAAAAACACTCCAACAAGCCATCTGGGGGCTTGGAAAGTTTTATACTAGAGTTTCAGAGTAACAGCCGTGTTAGTCTGTATTCGCAAAAAGAAAAGGAGGACTTGTGGCACCTTAGAGACTAACCAATTTATTTGAGCATAAGCTTTCGTGAGCTACAGCTCACTTCATCACTTCATCCGATGAAGTGAGCTGTAGCTCACGAAAGCGTATGCTCAAATAAATTGGTTAGTCTCTAAGGTGCCACAAGTACCCCTTTTCTTTATACTAGAGTGTTTCTGTAGCCCTGGAGCAGTAACAGTCCCATTTTACCTATTTCCCCCGCTTTGATTTTCCCCACCAGGGAAAAATATCAGCTTAACCTTTCAGGATAAATAGCACAGTCTGCCCTCTAAGCCTCATTTTGCTGAGACCCTGGTTATCCAAAATTCCCATTTACCAGAACCAAAGTAACACCCCTCAACAGTAAACCCCCCTCTGGATTCATTTCCACATCTCCCTCTTCTCATTCAAATAAGTGAGGTTTGACTGCACTGGGAAGTGTAGCTATGGTGGAATATGCAAAGCTGCAGAGGGTCCTTTAGCTAGAGCACAGTATTCACTACATGGTTTCTGGGGATCAGAGCAACAGCAATCCAGACTCCTGGGTTGCACTCCCAGTCCTGGCACCCATTTGTCACAGGCCAGTCACTGTCTCTCTGCATCTGTTTCTTACCTCAAAGAGGGAGGTAATTCTGACCCAACTCTGCTAAGCGCTTTGAGATCCTCAGATGAGAGGCACTGCACAAGAATTTTCTCTGAGGTCCCCTGCCACACAGTAAGTGGTGGCGACCACAGATGCTATATATTGTATATATTTTGACATGATGTCATGCACCATTTGGAACATTCCTGCCCACCCCCACTGCAGCATGTCCCAGATAACAGAGCCCCGACTTCTCTGCCATTCCTCCCCCCATCCATTCTACTGACACCCTCCATCCTCCCGGAGCATTTCTAGCTCACCCACTATCAGAGCATCCAGGGGCCTCTTCTCCACTGAACTACACCCTGATCTCCAGATCTCCACCCTCTACAACCCCCCCGAGTCCCTCACCCTAACCAGCCTCCCACACATGCAGCCCCTTCTAGTCCCCTCACTTGCCCCAGTCCCCTCCCTTACCCCTTCAGCGGCCTTGTAACCCCATCACTTACCTCTTCTCACTTCCCACAAGTCCTCTGTGCCCCAGCTGCCCCCTCCTGTCACATGCGCCCTATACATGCCCTCAGCTCCCCTATACACCCCCCACCCTCAACTCCCCCTTCCTCTCAAATGGCCACTTCCCTTACATGCCCCCTTCCCCCAGCCCCACTCTGCTCACACATCCCAGTTGCAGACAGAGTCCTGCACCAATACAAAAATTTGTATCCAGTGCCAATCCGCGAACATGGTCCACGGACATCCCAGATTGGCAGGGCTCTACACGCGCACACACCGCTCCCCCACCCCCCCTCACCCCGATGCCTTCATATCCCCCTTGTGCCCCCAACGCCTCAGCTCCCCCACCCCTCACACACCCCCTTCCCCCAACTTGATCCCCCTCCCCAGCCCCCAATCCCTCACATACTCCCCACCCCTCAGCTCTCTCTCCTCTCACACCCCCTTCCCCCAACTTGATCACCCTCCCCAGCCCCCAACCCCCCACATACTCCCCACCCCTCGGCTCCCCCTCCTCTAACACCGCCTCCCCCCAACTTCATCCCCCTCCCCAGCCCCCAACCCCCCTCGGCTCCCCCTCCTCTCACACTCCCCCCCCCCACCTTGATCCCCCTCCCCAGCTCCCTACCCCCCTCGGCTCCCCCTCCTCTAACACCGCCTCCTCCCAACTTCATCCCCCTCCCCAGCCCCTGAACCCCCTAGGCTCCCCCTCCTCTCACACCCCCTCCCCCAACCACCACCTTGATCCCCCTCCATAGCCCCCAAACCCCCACATACCCCCCACCTCCCCCTCTGCTCACACCCGCTCCCCCCACCTTGATCCCCCTCCCCAGCCCCCTACCCCCCTCGGCTCCCCCTCCGCTCACACCCGCTCCCGCCACCTTGATCCCCCTCCCCAGCCCCCAACCCCCCTCGGCTCCCCCTCCTCTCTCATCCCCTCCCCCCACCTTGATCCCCCTCCCCAGCCCCCAACCCCCCTCGGCTCCCCCTCCTCTCTCATCCCCTCCCCCCACCTTGATCCCCCTCCCCAGCCCCCTCCCCCCCTCGGCTCCCCCTCCTCTCTCATCCCCTCCCCCCACCTTGATCCCCCTCCCCAGCCCCCAACCCCCCTCGGCTCCCCCTCCTCTCTCATCCCCTCCCCCCACCTTGATCCCCCTCCCCAGCCCCCTACCCCCCTCGGCTCCCCCTCCGCTCACACCCGCTCCCCCCACCTTGATCCCCCTCCCCAGCCCCCAACCCCCCTCGGCTCCCCCTCCTCTCTCATCCCCTCCCCCCAACTTCATCCCCCTCCCCAACCCCCCTCGGCTCCCCCTCCTCTCACTCCCCCTCCCCCCCATATCTCAACCCCCCCTCACCGGCTGTCTCCCGGGGGCAGGGCGGGGGCTCTCGCGCTGTCTCCCCCCGGGTCCTGGTCACTCCGCCGCCGCCGCAGCCACCATATTAGGAACCAGCCAACATCCGGGGACACCCCCCTCCTTCCTCGGCTCTTCCCCGTCCCCCCGGCAACAGGGGCCGCCTCCTGAGGGGGGGAGGAGGCAAACCCACCCCCACCTCCCATTCTCCACCTCTGATTGGCCGAAAACGACGCCGCTCTGCGGGCACTGCCCACTCGGGGGCGGAGGGGGCGGGAGAACTCGCAGCATCGTGCGTTCTGATTGGCTAGAGGAGAGGCTGATTGATGGGAGGAGGAAAAGGGGGCGTGCCTTCTCTTAAAGGGGACGTCGCCCCCTTCTGTGGAGTGGGTGGGGTCAGCCCGGGGAGAGGGCGAGGGCGTGGAGGCGTGGGGGGTAGCTCCTATTGACCTTTCCCAGACTGCCACGGGCGGGTGGGGTCATCTTGTCACAGCACTGCCACCATTTTCAGCATGTGATGTTGCCAGACACCCTAATGACGTCCTCCGAGCAAGACAAGGTGTCATCATGTTGTGCTTTGATGTCATCACAAAAAGGCATGACATCATCCAGCCACAGGGGGTTGTCACCATGGCGCGCTATGATGCTTTGGCTGAGGTCATTTGATCCCACCCTAAGATCATCTGAGAAATGTGACATCGTGGCGTGATAGGGCATCATCTCCTGGGGTCCTGCAGTCACTCGCTCCGGCCGAAACGTGACATCATGCCGCACGATGACATCACGAGACGAAGACCCGGCATCGCTCGGTCCCATCCTTGCACCATGATGCGGCATCATGAGGTGAGATGCGAGACCCCCGGGGCTGCGAACCCTTGTGATGTTCCCATGGTATTTGACCAGGAGTCCTGAAACCCAGCCACCACCCTCCCCCAGTCAATAGACAACACTCCTTCCCAGTGGCAGAAATAGAACCCAGGCATCCTGCAGTCTAGAGGTTAAAGGAGGGAACTGGGAGTCTGGATATGTGGCCTTGGTCAAGTCATTTCACCTGCCTATGCCTCAGTTTCCCCTTCTGTAAACTGTGGGGATAATACCTACTTCCCAGGTGGGTCATGAGGCTGACTGGGCGCAGGGAAAGTCACGATCCAAAGAGCATGGCCACCTGGGCTGTATTTAGGACCAACACAGCCCCGGAGAACCCAGCCATTCCCAGCAGCCGTTCCTGCCAGCAATCAGCCCTAACCCACTTGCTAAATTAAGCGCTTTGACAGTGCAAGGCAAAGAATGAGCCACCCACATGGCAGCTAATAATAGTCATCGGCTTGTCACTGGAGTTAATTCAGTGCCAGCCTGACAGCCCTGAGGACCAACACCCCTGCTTAATCACAGAGCAGGTACGGTGCGGCCTTGGGTCCTGGAGGGACTCTGTCTGGCAGAGAGAGAGAAGATGTGGCTGTCCGGGCATCCAGGCAACCTAGCACAACGGGCTCCTGGGTCACAACTGGGGCGCCTAGTTGGTCCCATAATACAAATAAATAAACAAATGATATAAGTGCCTTATACCAGTCTAGTCAAAGCAGTACAAACCCCTGGTGTGAATGCAGTTATACCAAGATAAAGGTGCTGGACAGCGATCCCTGTACAGGAAGGGAAATAAGCTATACCGGTATAAGGCACCTCTATCCCAGTATAACAGTGTCTACACGAGGGGTTGTGTTGGTATAACTATATAGGTTATACACACACCCCTAACTGCTATAGTTATAGGGTCATGAAATCTGCGTGGAGAGCAGGTTACAGAATTTCATTAGTTCGGAGTCAGTCTGGTATTTGGTGTTTTTTGATTCCTTTGTACAGTGGAAAGGTCAATCAATCAGTTGTGGATTTCCATGGCACAGTCCCCACCCCTGACAGGACTACAGATGAGCTGCAAAATGGCTAGTGGTTAGAGCGAGGGGGGCGGGGATGTGAGCTAGGATTCCTGGGTTCTATGCCCAGCTATTAGAGCAGGGGAGGACCAGGGATCCGAATTCCTGGGTTCTGTTCTTCTCTCTAGGAGGGAGTGGGGTCTAGTGGTTATAAAGGGGCTTACAAGTCAGGATGATTACAAGAATGGGGAGGGGGCGTTGCAAGGCAGGACACCTGGATTCCGTACCCATCTCCGTTTCTGTCTTGTTGTGGCAAAAAATTCCCCTCTCTGTGCCTCAATTTCCCCATCTGCAAAATGGGAGTGGGGTGTTTTTTTTGGGGGAGGGTGATAAATTATACCAGCAACTGGGAAGTGCTTTGAGATCACAGGATAAAAAGATCTGTGTAAGTAACACTAGTTATCATGGGGATCATCCACCACCACCACCACCCCCCCACACACACACACACGCCCAACAGGACATATTGCACAGCTGCTTTTAGCAAGAAAACCCTACAGCAATAGATGGCTGATTAATAAAATCCCCAGAGCCCCATCCTAACGCCCCGTGCCTGGTGCACGCTGCCCATTCTCTCTGCTAGGCGTGCACGGGCCATTGCCAACTCTCTGCCAACCTTTGCTCCTTCGCTGCCAGCCAGATTTCAAAGTCCTGGGGCTTTTGCAGATGAATGTCCTGGGCTCGGTAAGGTCGCTCTGAGATGCTCAGCAGCAGAGAAATTCCGCCCCCACGTGGAGAACTTAGTGGTAGCTAGCGTTAATGCTGGTGAAAGGGCCCTGGAGACTGGAGGCCCTGGGTTTATCCCTAGGACAGGAGAGAGCGGTAACATCATCCATCACATCTTAGCGAGTGATGAAGCCCACATCGCAGCCCGGGTGGGAACACCACACAATATGGGGGTCTATACTGGGGTCACTGCATAAAGGCCTGTGTTATGCAGGGCCTCAGCCTAGATCACTGGGCCTCCAAACTTTTTCATGTGCTTTTGGGTTCACCTCTGTCAACGTGACCCACCCTCCCCAGTCCCACATCGAGCCCTGCTTCCCCCAATCCCCAGGAAGCATGAGGGTTTATAGCCCTGGCAAAAGCCTAGCCAAAAGCTCTAGGGATACTTTACTAACTTGCCCTGTTCATCAGGGCCCCATACAGAACTGTGCTAATGAGCTCAAAGTCAGAAGAGGAAATCAAGGACCGCGTGGAAAGGCAAAATTGAAGCCCAGCTCTTGTACTCAACTCCCTGGGTAAATCGGCAGCCTAAAGAGTTTCAGGGGCCTTAGCTAGGAAGGCGCCTCTCTTGTACTACCTAAACAGAGTGTGTTCTCCCCTTCCCAGCTCTCTACCAGACACGGGCAAACCAAGCCCTGGTATTCTAAAGACCCTGCAGTCATGAATTTGCTTTTATTCTGCCCAGGTATATATACAGCCATCCAGCCCTCCCATCTAAATGTATCTGATGTTGGGGCCATTCTGTATTCAGCTGCCTCATTCAGAGATTATGAACCAGAAGGGGTCAGTCTAACCTCTTGCATAACCCAGGCCATTGGACTTCCCTGAATTCATTTCTGTTTGAACTAGTGCCTACCTAGGGATCTTTTTTAGAGTGTAGCATTAACTAGACTAAGTCTGGTGAGCTGGGTTCTCAGTCAAGTTGCCCGCTTGCTCTCTGAACCCTGCTAACCTCTTGGCCTCCAGGAGTTCATGTGCCAGTGAGTTCCACTGGCTAATGGGTGAAAACGGCATAGGCCCTGAGGTTTTCTTTTCCGCGGGGCTGCTCCACCCCCACTCCACCCCTCCCCTGAGGCCCGGCCCTGCCCTCACTCCGCCTCTTCCAACCCCCATTCTGCCCCCTCCCCGAGACCCCCACCCACTCGCTGCTCTCTGCCCTCTCCCAAGTCCCTCCCCCAGCTGATCAGGGTGCCACCAAACAGCTGTGGCTGGTGGATGCTAAGCACCCACTATTTCCCCCCCCATTTTTACCATGTTCCCTCTTATTCATCTCCAAGGTCAGAGTCCCACTCTTTCAGTCTCTCTTAATAGGAGCCAGTAGATTAAAACAGTCAATGCAGGATAGTGACTTTTACACTGTTATCAAAGCCCAGACAGGAAACTGAGCTCCTTCATCACCCGGGTTCTGAGTTGCATTAGCACGGAGGAGCCCCAGTCACGGAGCCCATCGCGCTAGGCGCTGTACAAACACAGAACAAAAAGACACTCCCTGCTCCAAAACGGCTGACAAGCCACATACAGGAGAAGAGGTGGGACCGATGGGGGAGCGCAGGGAGACAGCCTTGGTCAGCGAGATGGGCAGTACCTCTCACAGCCGCCGATGTAAGTGTGGGGAAAAAACGAACTCTCACCAGGGCTTTCTGCAAAGGGCAGCAGAAATCTGGCCTAGCATTGGCCCGCCCCTGACTGTGGCAATGATCTAGGAGGAACCTGGGAGCCAGCGGGCTCTCTCACTGGCCCATGAAGGAGAGATGCTACAGCGGCGTCTATCTCACGCCCTTGGCACAGGGCAGTGTGTATCAGTAATCAGAAAACTTAGGCAAAATACCCAAGTTAAGTAGCTCCTCTGCCCCACTAGAGACCCCCCCCCATACACACCCCCCATAGCCCGCACGTGGACCCAGAGACTCCCAGAAATTCTCCCTGTGCCAGCCACCTATCTGGGAGACACCATAAAGCCAGGCTGCCTGCCTGCCATCAGTCCTCTCAACTGAGCGCTTGCTGGCCAGGTGCTCCTTGAGGCCATCACCTGACCTCTACCCCCCCAGCTTCAACTAGGAGGCAGCTGATCAGTCCCAGGTGGGGCTGAGCCCACCTCCCCTTAAAGGGGCCGGTGACAGAGCCGAAGTCTCCTCTCTGTGACTCAAGGATTTGGAGGGGGCGCCTCCTGATTTACACCGGAGCAGAATCTGGCCCTAAAACAGTCAAGGCACCAAAGGCAAATCAAGCGCTGTCTGAAGGAGATGAGCATCGCACACCTTTTGAGCTTGATTTTGTTTTGTTAATTTCCAAAGCATCAGTACAAAGGACCCAGCGTGTAGCTCGAAGATTTAAGGATCATACAACGAACCTCAGAGATGTACCATGGGCCATGCTTGATGGCGAAAGGCAAATCTAGCCCCATCCCTTGCCGCCTTGCAGCTCCGTGTAGGGCTTATTGCATTACAGGAACTAGCAGCAGGGGAGAAAGCCTGGTACGGAGGCTCAGCTCATGGAGGAAAGAACAAATAAGGAAAGAAAACCATCAGATCCCAGCACCCCTTCCCCCCGCACACAGTCTGAGAGCCAGAAGAAGTCAAGCAGCAGAGATGCCCCGGGCAAAGGCTAGAGAACATTTTAGATCTAGGGGGGGTTTTCCTAAGAGGCAGAATGGGCCAGTGGATTGAACAAAGGACTGGAAGTCAGGATGCCTGGGTTCTATTCCTGACATGCGAGGGGCAGATCTAGTGGTTAGAACAGGGGGGCTGGGAATCAGGGTTCTGCTCCTGCCTCTTGGAGGGGAGTGGGGTGTAGTGGTTAGAGCAGGGGGGACTCCTGGGTTCTATTCCTGACTCTGAGAGGGGAATGGGATCTAGTGATAAGGGAAGACTGGAAAGCAAGACCCCTAAATCTAAGATTTTGGTCAATGTTCTTCCTGTCTCTGTGCCTCAGTTTCTCCATCTATAAACTGGGAATACACAGACAGAACCCCACCCGTATAAAGTGCTCTGAGACCTAATACGCTCAGTTGCAGCAAAGCGCTTTTTCACCATTATAAAGACCCAGCTGCAGGGTCCGACGTATCCTTCCAGTGCCATACATCAAGGCCTGCAAGAGCGGTCTTTGGATTTGATCAGTTTAGTTTGTAGCCATGCAGGGAGCTCTGACTCCAGCCAGATAGCGAGGAATTCAGAGTTTCCTAAGGATGCAGTCCCTCTGCTCAACTCAGGGCTGGGTGCCTGCTGCCGGGCTAAAGCCAAGCTTTGGGGCCATGCAACTCCTTGATGAGCCAGATCCCATCCACAAGTTTCCCGTCCTGAAAGACAAAACCAGGACTCAGGTTCAGGGGTGGCTCCAGGGGATGTTCCTCCACTGCTCAGAACCCAAGACAAGCTTCATGGTGAGCCTCAGAACCCAGGGCGGGTCTATGGCAACGTGTTGGGAATGGGGACGGGAGGGATGAATTGGGACCACAAAGGGGCAAGATTCATTCTGTGACGAAGTGGGAATGTTCTTAATGTTTTCCCTGAATACTGTGTGGGTGCCTCAGTTTCCCCGATGCAGTTCTTAAGTATCCAGGTGGTGGGATAAGGGTGTGTGATTGTGGCAGAGCCCTAGGGGGCCAGTGTGATGGTGTCTACACAGAGAATGGCCGACACCCTGTCTCCTGGCAACTGATGGCCTGGGCCCCTCCTCTGCAAAGGTGCCAACTGAAGGTGTTGGAGAACAAAGGGATCAGGTGGCCTCCTGGCCCGGGAAAGAGACAAAGGCCAGAGGAGGGGCTGGAGAGTTTCAGTTTGGAGCTGGCTGGGGAAATGGAGGGAGGCCAGATGGGGCTCTGGCCTCCCTGCCCCCCAAGATGGACCTGACTGAGGGGTCCTGTTTCCTGTACCTACAAGCTCTGTTTTAGACCATGTTCCTGTCGTCTAATAAACCTTCTGTTTTACTGGCTGGCTGAGAATCACGTCTGACTGTGGAATTGGGGTGCAGGACCCTCTGGCTTCCCCAGGACCCCGCCTGAGCGGACTCACTGCGGGAAGCGCACGGTGTGGACGGGGATGCTGAATGCTCCGAGGTCAGCCCCAGGAAGGTGGAAGCTGTGTGAGCTGCTTGCCCTGGAGACAGGCTGCTCACAGAGAGGAGGCTGCCCCAGAGTCCTGCCTGGCTTCTTAGGGGCAGTTCCAGAGCATCACTCAGTGACTCCGTGACACATTCACACTGGTGGCAGGGATGGGATTGCAATATATCCCCAGTGGCATGAAGATGTGCCTTATCCCCCCAGCTCTCTAGAGCTATTTCCCCTCCACCAGACCCGCATTCTGGATTTCACTAAACCCTTCCCCTGCAGCCCCCTTAATCTGAAGCACCGATTAAGCATTCAAATGAAGTTGATTATCACGTTTCTAACAAAGGAAACATCCATGTTTAGCAAACCGCAGCTACAGGGATTTGGATTTACTCCTAACGCTAGGAGAGGCATGGGGTCTAGCAATTAGAGGAGAGAAGGCTGGAAGTCAAGACCCTGAGGATATGAATTCAATGTTAGGCTGCTCTGGAGAGAGGTGGTGAGAACTCTGGGAGGTTCCATGGCTCAGGCCCATTTCCAGTGTGAACCCACCGAAGTTAGAAGGACCAAAACAGCAGGGATCTGCCCGGCTTCCCACCCAGCTCCCGCAACACAGGAGCCAGATTCCCAAAAGCCTTCAGCACCTACTCCCAGCCCCCACTCCTCACTCTACTCACTAGACCCCGCCACCCCTCTCTGCTTGCCCCCTATATCCGCTTGGAGCTAGACAAGCCCAAATGCTTCCTGTGCCTTTCTCCAGAGACGCCCAGCTCCAGACTTCTCCCACCCTAGGCTGGAGGAGAGTTCAGCGCTGCTTTACCCCCAGGGTTTCCCTTCTCTGCCACTGCCTCGTGGTAACACCCCAAGGGTGCCAGCTGAGATTCAGGGAGAGGTTGCTATGGCAGGATGGTAGCATTCAGAGGGAGAGGGGGCCAGTGGGTAGAGCCGGGAGGCGGGGGCTGGGAGGCAGGACTCCTGGGTCCTCTCCCCAGTTGTGGGAGGGGAATGATGTCTAATGGTTAGAGCAGAGGGGTGCTGGGAGTCAGGACGCCCGAGTTATATCCTTGGTTCTGGAAGGGAAGTGGGGTCTAGTGGTTAATGTTCAGTGCCCAGATACCCCTGCAATGGGTCCACTGCACAGTCCAATGCACATTGAGCCAGCCCAGGTAGGGATCGGATCGGGCAGGACGGGGTGGGCGTAGGTGGGGGTCCATCCGCCGGCCATGCCATACCTGGTCGTCAGACACTTGCTCCAGCCAGATATGGCTGCGGTTGACAATTTGCAGGCGCGTGTAGCCGTAGTCCTTGATGCGCAGGGCGCTCCACTCTCGTGGGTAGGGGACAAAGCAGTCCAGCCTCTCCTTACAGCCCTGCGGGGGATGGAGGGGGGCAGAGCCCATTGCATGACCATGTTGGGGCAGGGGGGAGAAAGAGGGCAGGGCTACATCTTAGCTTCTTTCCCAGCTAAACTCCTCCTCCCACTGCCTCAGCCCCACCTCCACTGCACATCAATCCCTCCACCCCCTATCCCTTTCAAGGCAACGTGGCCTAGCAGATAGAGCATTGGATGGAGACCCCGGTGCCCTTGGGCGAATCACTGCCCTGCCCATGCCTCAGTTTCTCTCTTCTCAGTCTGCTCCCAGCTTCACGCCTCCTCTCCCGATCCCTCCATCTTCTCATGGAGCCTCTTACCCCAACCCATCCATCCCCTGGGCAGCTGGGGCCCAATCCTGCCCTACCCCCACGCCGCGGGACTGTCCTGAGACAGGATCAGGCCCAGCTCCACTCCTCGTACTCTTGCCCTTAAACTAACACCCCCAACAGGCATCTAAATTAGGCCCCGATCCTGGAAGCGCCGCACTGAATTTCTATGGGATCTGAGGGCACTCAGCACCACTCAGGTGGTGTTTGGTGCTTAACGGGATCAGGCCCTTAAATCGTGGGCAGAGACGCCCGGCCGCGGTTTCACCATTGACTCGCATGGCGAGCAGAGGCGGGCCCGTGGCGGCTGGTATCGGCCCGTGCTGGGCGCCACACTACCAGGCTCGGGCACCCGCTGTCACTTACAGCCGATCCGGTGATGATATGGACGGGCGCCCTGGGATTGGTGTAGGGCGATTTGGTGCTGCCGTTGTAGACCTGCAGTGGGGGGAGGCAGACGGGGTCATTTCAGACTCAGATCTTGGACTCAATCCCCTAATCAGGCTGGACAGCGACCCCGGAGAGACCCCCCCCCAGACACCCGCAACCCCCACCCCAATCAGGAGTCACCTGATAGTTGTAGACCGGCCACAGCCTCTCGTAGGAATGTTCATGGGCCCACAGCTCTAGGTCGACACCTGGTGAAGAGAGGACAGCACTGGCTCAGGACTCTGGCCACTGGATCTTAGACCCATGGCTGAATTGGTGGCCTAGGCATGCTCTGCCCTGGGGCCCTGTCGCTGGGCGAGCCGGCCCTTTAAGAGATAGGGTGTGGGGCTCAGCCCATGTTCCCAGGTGAATTACGGGAGAGTCCGGGTAGGAGACAGGGAAAGAAATATTCATTGCCCGAACTGTCATAATCTGTGTCTCTACAAGAACACGTGGAAGGGATCATATACCAACCGGGACCCGCTGGTCCTTCATATGAGTCCATACTGTACAAAGAATGAGAAAGGTGGGCTGGGAACAGGCACAAAAAGGAGTTACGCAAGCAGGTACCTAACCCTAGCCTGCCCTACCGAAGGTAATGCTATGCCACCCGCTTGCCTGGGCCTGCGGGATAAACTGAGCAAGGCCAGACCTCGGAGGGCGATGAAAAAAGCAACCAAAGCCATCAAGCTAAACGAGTGGGTGGGGAGGGGGGCAGGCCCCTTAACCAGCATGACGGGGGACAGAGCCTGCGGCGCCAGGAATCCCTCGTGGGACTGGAAACAGAGACAATAGGAGATAGAAGCAGAGAAGTCCTTGGAGGTGCCCGTCACCTGGGGGGGCGCACGAGGCCAGAGCTGAGAAAGGTGCTGGGGGCCCGAAGTCCCTGGGGTGTGGGCTCTGTCGCTGACGTCCGGGAGTGTCCGGGGAGAGGGACTGGGCCCAGCAGGGGAGACTCAGGCCCGTTGGGGGTCTCCCTGCATCGGTACCCAGGCTGGCTCATCCCCACACTACGCACCGGCTGCTGGTGGCAGGGCTCTGGGCTAGGGCTGCATGACACAGAGACACCCAGAAAGTGACAGAAGCCCGTCCTGGTCGGCGTGAGCCCCCAAAGCGCCTTGGTGCCACTCTGCCACCCTTCCCCCCATCGCCCCGGGGCTCCAGCTGACAGCCCCAGCGCATGTCCTGCAGGGGGAGTTTCCCAGGTTCCCTCCTAGGGGGTGCTGCCGGGGGAGGCTGGAGGGATGGGGGGTGAGGGGCAGCGGGTACCGTATTTATAGAACAGGTCCTCCAGGCCATACTGATGTTGGGGGAGCCCTCGGCGAACCTGAGGAGAAAGACAGCGGGGGGGAGAGGGGAATCAGCAGCTGGCGGGGGGCCTGGTGGGTTGCCCCACATTCTCTCCTTAAGGCCCTCCAGCGAGGTCCCCCCGCCCCCTGGAACGGCCTCCCTGGATCAGTCTGCAGGTCCCCACTCGGCTCCCTCCCCGCTGGGTGCGAGAGCATCCCCCCTCTCTCCTCCACAGCGGCTCCCCCCCACTCACGATGCTCTCGTGCTTCGTGCAGTCGTCTAAGTCGTTGTTGGAGCAGTACATGGGCCGATGCCCCATGGTGACGATCCACGGGAACCGCCGGCGCCGATCCGGCCGCGTGGCCTCCTGCCGTGCCGCCGGGGGGAGAGAGAGACTGTGAGCGAGAAAGTCTGGGCGGGTGGCAGCCGGGGGTGGGGGTTTGGGGGCGTGTCTACCTGTAGGTCTCTCTCGAGCCATTGGTACTGCTCCTGGACGAGGTGGCGACCGTAGTTTAGGTAGAAATACACCTCAGTGGAGAAGGAGATGACGTGGGCAGGGCCGATGTCCCAGCTCGGGGGGCAGAGAAGCAGAATCATATGGTGACAAGGGAGGGAAGGCGAAGGATGAGCCCTGTGCTATGCTGGGGGGAAACTGAGGCACACGATGGGGGGAAGCAGCCTGCCCCTCAACACACACAGTGAGTCAGTAGGAGCAATAGAACCCAGGAGGCCTGGCTCCCAGCCCCCTGCTCTAACCACTAGACCCCACTCCCCTCCCAGAGCTGGGATAGAACCCAGGAGGCCCGGCTCCCAGCCCCCTGCTCTAACCACTAGACCCCACTCCCCTCCCAGAGCTGGGATAGAACCCAGGCGCCCTCCAACCCCCTCACACACACACTCTAACCAAGTACGGCCAGGCCCAGAGAGTCCTGCCCCAGGTGTTCTTATCCTCCTGCACCTCTGCCAGGGTCGGGCACCTGGGGCTGGAATGCTGCCCCCTGGGGGCGAGGTGGGGTGCTCACCTGTACCACAGGCCCTCCGTGTCACCGGGCATGCTGAATCGGGCACGGTAGTTGGAGAAGTTGCTGGGGGAGGGAAGAACAATTAGGGGCTGCAGTGGGGTGTGTGTGCGGGGGTGGATTTAACCCTTCCAATTCCCAGCCCGGCATCTCAAGCATCCCTAATGCACCCCTCACCCTGGCCTCTAAGCTGCCACTCCTAGTCCATCCCCTGGGAGCAGATGGAGACACCTCCGGCTCCGCCACCTCTTTCCCCACCCCAACCGCAGGCTGAGAGGTTCCCAGGGCAACAAATTCCCCCCACTCACTATTTCTCCTCGTGGTTCCCCGGGCATGTCATATACGGTACCGATGCGGCAATGGGCTCGATCTTGCGCATGAAGGCATCTCCGACCATGGCATTACACTACACCCCAGAGACAGTCGCATCAGCCGAGGCACCTGGGAACGCTGCACCCTCAGAGTACATTTACATGCCTAGGGGCTGCGTGTACCCCGGGTGGCTGGAGGGCCACATGCCTGGAAGCGGGTGGGCAGATCCGTGTGCAAATGCAAACACGTGTGTGCGTTTGCATACATGGCCACCAGGGCACGGATGGGGCGTGGGGTGGACGGGGCCAACCCGCCTCGCATCGTTGCTTCAATTCCCATCGCAGGCTACGCTGCTCCCTGGCACATCCCGAAGCAGTTCCAATCTCCCATGGGCCTGGGCTCATAATACCAGCCTCCTGGGCAAGTCGCCGTGTGCGGGAATCAAACCCCCACCCCCCACGTGCCAGCCTCTGCCAGCTGGGTTAGTTCCAGGGCTGGAGCAGCTTTGTAAACCTCACTGAGTCCATGAGGCATGCAGGGTAGAGATACCCATACAGGCTGGGTGGGACGCACACAGGTGAATGTACATACATGGGGGCACAAGCATCTCTGCTAGAAACCCTTGGAGATGAGCACACAGCCCCTTCTCCTGGGGGACCCCCTCCCAGCGATGGCCCTAGATCTCCACTGCAGAGACACCAGTGAGTGGGGCCAGCCCCCCAGACATGGAGGGGAGCAGGATGGGGCACAGCCGGAGGAGAAGCGAAGGCGAAAGAGGCAGCATGGATACAGAATTTACCTGGTCCATATCATAGGCAAAATCCCCTGGGAAAGACAAGAGGATCACAGTGAATTGGCTGCTCTGCCCTGGGGGCAGGGGGCAGCCTGGGCGCAGATTTTACCCAGATTTGAGGTTACCCCCCCATTTGAAGCCGACGATGCTGGCTTGATGCCCTCTGAATCCTGCTCTAACCCCTGGAGGGGAGAGGGGTGCTCTCGAGGGCTGAAAGGCAGAGCCGCCCAGGGGATTCAGGGGGCCTGGGATCTTCGGCGGCGGGGGTCCTTCCGCTCCGGGTCTTCAGGGCACTTTGCCGAAGATCCGGAGCGGAAGGAGCGGTGGCGGGTCCTTCACCCCGGGTGTGTTCGGCAGCACTGAAGGACCCCCCCCCCCGCCGCCAAAGTGCCGCCGAAAACTCTCGTGGGGACCCCTGCGGGGCCCAGGGCAAATTGCCCCACTTGCCCCCCCCCTTCTGGCCGGCCCTGCTGAGAGGTGAGTCTAGTCCTTGGCTGACATCCCCAACGAGGGGGGCAATTAGAGCCCCCAGCAGTGCTTTGGGGGACATAGGCCCTGCCATCCCAGGAGCTGGACACGGACCCAGCGAGTTCGTTCCCGGGGGCACCAACAGTCATGAGATGGGGATGACTGTCGGTCATTCCTGACATGGATGGGATGGGAGCTGGTGCCCCCTAGACGGAAAAGGCCCCGTGTCCCATTCTCTGCCCCCCCGAGCCAGCCAGTCTCCTGCCCTGGGGCTGGATCACCAGCGCCCACTAGAGGGAAAAGGCCCCGTGTCCCGTTCCCCGCCCCCTGAGCCCATCCCTTCTCCAGCCCCAATCCCAGGGCCTGGGGGAGCACGGCGTGACACCGACCTACGTGCAGGATCACGTCGTACATGTCCAGCTGCGTGTCGCGCAGAAGCCTGGGCAGGGACTGGGGGTTGATGTTCCCCATGTCGCCGAAGACAGCGAGACGCGGGCTCCAGTCGGTGCCATTCGGCAGAGCCCGGAAGCTGTGGGGCCGGCTCCAGCCCAGCGGGCTCCCACAGCGATAAGCTACAGGGGAAGAGCAGGGAGAGACTCAGACACCTGTAGGGTGACCGGACAGCAAGTGTGAAAAATCGGGATGGGGTGGGGGCTAATAGGAGCCTATATAAGAAAAAGACCCAAAAATCGGGACTGTCCCTATAAAATCGGGACATCTGGTCACCACAGACACCTGCTTCTCGTGTGTCCCTCCCTCCCTCCCTGCTGGAGGGGATGAGCCCTGCTCTGTGTGTTCACACGTGATTGCACAGAGAGCAGAGTTTGCACGGCCGGGGGCTGTGTGCACGTGGATCGGACTAGCTGGGAGCTGTGTGCGCGTGTGCGAAAGAGAGAGATTGGGGAGTGTGCATGGCTGGGTGCTCAGGGTGGGGGTGTATTTGGGCCCAAGGCAGATTTGGACCTGGTGATGGTGGATATTGCTGGGGGACACTGTGCTTGTGTGCGTGCCCCGCCTATCAGCGTGCGCGCGTGTCTCAGGGCACGCGTGAGCGTGACAAGGCGTCAGGGAGCGTGGCCGGGTGGCCGGGCACGCGCCCTCCCCCCCCCGCCCCATCAGTGCATATCCCCAGGTCTCAATGGCCCTGCTGCGCCCCCTCCCTGTGGGGGCCCCTTTCTAGAGCCCTGCCCCCATGTCTCTGTCCCTCAGTCTGGTGGCGTGGACGTGGCTTGGCGTGGATGAAGTCTGCAGTGTGCAGGGCCCACTGCCGGGAGAGGAGCCGCGGCCGGGCCCCCGCTTACCGTAGCGCTGCCCGGGAGCCAGACCCCGCAGGGTGACCCGGTGGATCAACATGCTACGGTGCAACCACCCGCCGTCCACGAACCGGCTGGCTTGGCCCTTGGCGGAGGTGGTGAAGGCCCCGCCCGGCTCTGGGCCGAACTCCACGATGGAGCCGGCCGGGTCGAAGGTCGTCCAGGTGACGGTCATGGCGGTGGGGTCGCCTGCCGGGGTTAGAACAGCCTGGTGAGTGCTCGGAGCCCGAGTCTTCCCCGGGACGCCGGCCCTCTCCCTCCCACCGGCTCTGTCTAGGTGCTACAAGGGCCAATTACACACTGAGCCGGCTCCAGACACTTCTACCCTGCCCCAGAACCAGCCTCTGGCTCCAACCCTCCGGCCAGGCATGGATGGGCCTATGGCCAGGCCTGGAGCCAGATCTTGGTTTCCAAGGAGCTGAATCTGCCTGAGAAACTGATTCAACCTTCCCCCATCTCACCAGCACTCTGGAACTGAGGCAGGGAAGTGTTTGCAGGGGGTTGGGAAACTGAGGCACAGAGAGGGGAAGGGACTCACTTGAAGCCAGACAAAGTGGTCACTGCCTGAGCTGGGAATAGAACCCAGGAGTCCTGGCTCCCAGCTCCCCTGCTCTAACCACTAGACCCCACTCCCCTCCCAGAGCTGGGATAGAAACCAGGAGTCTGGGCTTCCAACTCCCCCTACCAACCACTAGACCCCACTCCCCTCCCAAAGCTGGGGACCCCAGGCCCGGTGATATAAACATCAATAACCCAGTGGAGCTGGGCTCCCAGTCTGCCCCACCCTCGGTCCCCCTGCCAGGAGGCGGAGCCCCGACAGCCTCACCTGGGTAGGAGAGATGCACTTGCTCGGGCTGGGTGCGGCGGATGCCCTGGCACAGCAGCCAGGGGAGCACCAGGCAGAGCAGGCAGAGCCAGCCGTGCAACCCCATCCTCGCCCTGCTCTTCCCAGCCGTGTGGAAGAGGGATGGGGAAACGAAAGCTGTGGGGTGGTGGCCTGTGAGCAGGTCAGATCCTCCTGTGGTCCTGAGTCAGCGCCACGCGGCTCTGATTTCCGCAGCCTGATACGTCAGCGGTGAGGCCAGACAGCTCCTGGGGGGCAGAGTTCAAATTCCCAGAGTTAGGGGGGGACCCTGATGGGGGACTGGATCTCGGGGGGCCCAGATGGAGGGCTGGGAGCAGGGGTCAGGGGGAGCTGGGTCCGGGTGTCTCCTAGTGGGGAGGCTAGGAGGAGGTCCTGGGGGAGCTAGCTCTGGGGCTCCCTGATGGGGTGTAGGAGCAGAGTTATTGGGGAGCCGGCTGCAGGGGACAAACACATCCCTTGTGGTGGATTCCTGTATAGGTAGCCAACACACGCCACCCCAGAGGCAGCTGCATCTCAGCACCGGGCGTGGGATGCCTGTAAAAACAGCCCTGGAGCCCTCACAAAGGGGGACTGGGGGGATACAGTCTGTTGGGGAGGGGTTGGGGAGCCCTGGCAGAAGGGGGATGGGGGGCCCTGGGACAGCAACCAAAATTCTCCCTCCCACCTCAAGCCCCAGGCTGACACCGGCTGCCCCTCCCCTGCCAGTTGCTCCTGGCTCCGCCCCGTGGCACTAAGCAGGTGCCCCTCCGCACCACGCTGACCCACCAGGACGGGCAGCCCAGAGTCCCACTCCTAGGCGAACCTGAGAGCAGAGCAGAGGCAGACCCTGTTACCCAAGCTGCCACCCACACCAGCCATCCTGCCCCCCAACTCTGCCCAGAACCCCAATTAGTTAAGGGCTCGGCCGGTGCCAGATGGGAAACCTCGCAAACGGACGACTTGTGCAACCACGGAGTGAACAGTGCCAGGGAGATACCAGCGCCCCCCCACACACACACACACATACTGCCCCCTGCCCTGGCATTAAAGCCCCAGCTCCCTTAGCCAGGGGGTGATGGGAGAACCTAGCGAGGCCCAAGAAATCAGTCATTGGAGAAGCACCGAGGGATGGATCCACCTGAGGGATTCCTCGCGGGAGGGGACGGGGCACAGGCCGGCAGAGACGCCAGCTTGACCTGACTGGCGGAGACGGAGGTGGGGGGGAACGAGGAAGGAAGAACTGGCGCTTCTTAGGTCAGGGTGCTGTGTTAGACCAGGGGGGGCTGGGAGCCAGGACTCCTGGGTTCTCTCCCCAGCTCTGGAAGGGGAGCGGGATCTAGTGGTTAGAGCAGGAGGTGTGGGCTGGGAATCAGGACTCCTGGGTTCTATTTCTAGCTTTGGGAGCTTTCTACCCCACTGTGGCATTCCCACGCATGGCAGCAGCCAGACTGCAGATGCCTTGGGGCAGGGCCCAGCTCCATGCCTGGGCTCTGCAATTTGCTGGGTACCAGTTTCGGTGCTGATGACATCATCAATCATTCCTTGGCTGCTCTCAGCCACCCCCACCCCAATGGAGGTGGTTCAGTGTCATTGACCCCATTTGTGCAGGTGGGGAAACTGAGGCACAGCACGTAGCAAGGGACTTGCCCAAAGTCACGTGGAGAGTCTGTGAGACAGCAGGAATAGAACCCAGCCCTGGGAGGTCAACAACACTGACCTACTTTAACCACCAGACCCCCTCCCAGAGCTGGGAAGAGAACCCAGGAGTCCTGGCTCCCAGCCCCACCCTGCCTCTGACCACTAGACCCCACTGCTCTTCCGGAGCTGGGGATCGAACCCAGAAGTCCTGGCTCCCAGCCCCCCTGCTCTAACCACCAGACCCCACTGCTCTCCTAGAGCTGGGAAGAGAACCCAGGAGTCCTGGCTCCCAACCCCAACCCACCTCTAACCACTAGACCCCGCTGCTCTCCTGGAGCTGGGGAGAGAACCCAGGAGTCCTGGCTCCCAGCCCCACCCCCACCCACTAGACCCCACTGCTCTCCTAGAGCTGGGGAGAGAACCCAGGAGTTCTGGCTCCCAGCCCCACCCTGCCTCTAACCACTAGACCCCGCTGCTCTCCTGGAGCTGGGGAGAGAACCCAGGAGTCCTGGCTCCCAGACCCACCCCCACCCACTAGACCCCACTGCTCTCCTAGAGCTGGGGAGAGAACCCAGGAGTCCTGGCTCCCAACCCCAACCCACCTCTAACCACTAGACCCCGCTGCTCTCCTGGAGCTGGGGAGAGAACCCAGGAGTCCTGGCTCCCAGCTCCCCCCCTGCTCTAACCACTCGCTCACACACCCCTGCCGGTACGGGGGTCTCCCTAGCCCCGCAGTCGCGTTTACCTCGCTCCTCCGCAGCCGCCCGCAGGGCCAGGGCTCCCGCGCTGTCCTCCCAGGGCTGAGCCCGGTCAGCTCGATGCACGCACCAGGCTGCCCCGGCTGCGGTCGGCTCCCTCCGCCGCCCGCCCGGCAGGTGCTGCAGGGCAGGGGCGGAAGGACGTCAGCCCGCAGGAAGCACCGAGCGAGCCATGGGCTGGTGGCAGCCGGCCAGCCCGGGCAGGGAGGCAGAGCCGCACTCCTGGGTCAGGGCATGTGCTCAGGCTGCCGGGCGGCAAAGGCCACACACCGGAAAAGAAGCTTGGGGCTCAGGACTCCTGGGTTCTCTCCCCAGCTCCAGGAGAGCAGTGGGGTCTAGTGGTTGCGGGTGGGGCTGGGGGCTCAGGACTCCTGGGTTCTCTCCCCAGCTCTAGGAGAGCAGTGGGGTCTAGTGGTTGCGGGTGGGGCTGGGGGCTCAGGACTCCTGGGTTCTCTCCCCAGCTCCAGGAGAGCAGTGGGGTCTAGTGGTTGCGGGTGGGGCTGGGGGCTCAGGACTCCTGGGTTCTCTCCCCAGCTCTAGGAGAGCAGTGGGGTCTAGTGGTTGCGGGTGGGGCTGGGGGCTCAGGACTCCTGGGTTCTCTCCCCAGCTCCAGGAGAGCAGTGGGGTCTAGTGGTTGGGGGTGGGGCTGGGAGCCAGGACTCCTGGGTTCTTTCCCCAGCTCTAGGAGAGCAGTGGGGTCTAGTGGTTGGGGGTGGGGCTGGGGGCCAGGACTCCTGGGTTCTCTCCCCAGCTCTAGGAGAGCAGTGGGGTCTAGTGGTTGGGGGTGGGGCTGGGAGCCAGGACTCCTGGGTTCTTTCCCCAGCTCTAGGAGAGCAGTGGGGTCTAGTGGTTGGGGGTGGGGCTGGGAGCCAGGACTCCTGGGTTCTCTCCCCAGCTCCAGGAGAGCAGCGGGGTCTAGTGGTTAGAGGTGGGGGTGGGAGCCAGGACTCCTGGGTTCTCTCCCCAGCTCCAGGAGAGCAGCGGGGTCTCGTGGTTAGAGGCGGGGTGGGGCTGGGAGCCAGGGCTCCTGGGTTCTCTCCCCAGCTGTAGGAGAGCAGGGGGGCTGGGAGTTTTCCGACAGTGGCCAATGCCAGGTGCGGGGGGGACACCAGGTGGGAGAGCGCTGTGCGGGGGAGTGGGGCAGGAGGTGAATGGGGAGCACTGAGGAGTGTGTACAGGAGGAGGGACAGTGCGGGTTGGGGACGACGCCGATTTACACCAGCCGGCGATCAGACCCTGCAGCTGGGCTGAGCGGAGAAGCCGGACCTGGGGGCGTTTCCCGCATCCTCTTCCAAGCAGCCCCCGGGTTGCAAGGGGAGAATCCGGTGCTCGCTTTGCACCGATGTGAACGAGAGCGGGGGAGAATCCGGTGCTCAGTTTGCAGCCGTGTAAACGAGGCCAGGGGCGGCTCCAAGGCGGGGCCGGGGATCATATGAGCGGATGCAGCGAGGAGCGGTAGCTGGGCCTGAGCTAGCCAGGCCGACCCCCGGCCATGGGGCAGGCGGCGAGCCGGGCTCCCCCGGCCCCACTGGACCTGGACCCGAACCCGAACTCGCTGCCGGATGAGCTGCTGGCGCTGATCCTGAGCTGGGTGCCGGGCCCCGTCCTGGTGACCCGCTGCCGGCTGGTGTGTCGCCGCTGGCGGGACCTCCTCGACGGGCCCACGGTGTGGCGGCTGCAGGGCGAGAGGCGGCCGGGCTTGCGGGCCACCCTGGCGGCCGCCCGCCTCTGCCTCCCGCCGCGGTGGAGCCGGATCTGCCTGCTGGAGCCCTTGGGGCGTAACCTGCTCCGGAACCCCTGCGGGCAGGGTGGGTGCCAGCCCGGGGGCGTGGGAGAGGGATGGGGGGGACTCGATTGGGGGGGCGAGGAAAGGGGGGGATTAGGGGAGGGGGCGAGGAAAGGGGGGGATTAGGGGAGGGGGCGAGGAAAGGGGGGATTAGGGGAGGGGGCGAGGAAAGGGGGGGATTAGGGGAGGGGGCGAGGAAAGGGGGGGATTAGGGGAGGGGGCGAGGAAAGGGGGGGATTAGGGGACCATGGGAGGGGGGGATTGTGGGAGTATGGGGGGAGTTATGGGGGGCGAGGAGGGGGGGATTAGGGGAGGGGGGGATTGTGGGACTATGGGGGGAGTTATGGGGGCGAGGAGGGGGGGATTAGGGGAGGGGGGGATTGTGGGAGTATGGGGGGAGTTATGAGGGGCGAGGAGGGGGGATTAGGGGAGGGAGGGGGATTGTGGGACTGGGGGGGCGAGGAAGGGGGGATTAGGGGGAGGGCAGGGGGGATTGTGGGACTATGGGGGGCGAGGAAAGGGGGGGGATTAGGGGAGGGAGGGGGGATTGTGGGACTATGGGGGGCGAGGAAAGGGGGGGGATTAGGGGAGGGAGGGGGGATTGTGGGACTGGGGGGGCGAGGAAAGGGGGGATTAGGGGAGGGAGGGGGGATTGTGGGACTATGGGGGGCGAGGAAAGGGGGGGATTAGGGGAGGGAGGGGGGATTGTGGGACTATGGGGGCGAGGAAAGGGGGGGGGGATTAGGGGAGGGAGGGGGGATTGTGGGACTATGGGGGGCGAGGAAAGGGGGGGATTAGGGAGGGAGGGGGGATTGTGGGACTATGGGGGGCGAGGAAAGGGGGAGGATTAGGGGAGGGAGGGGGATTGTGGGACTATGGGGGGCGAGGAAAGGGGGAGTAGGGATGGGAGGGGACCATGGGAGAGGTATAGGTGGGAACACGGGAAGGGGGCGGAGAGAGTCCAGGGCAGGGGACGCCACAAGAATGGCCATAGTGGGTCAGACCCATGGTCCATCTCTCCCAGTAACCTATCTTCTGACAGTGCAGGTACCACGGGGGGGGGCAGAGAGCATGGGAGGAGGGGGAACCAGGTGGGGAGAGCAGGAGGTGAATGGGGAGCACTGAGGAGTGTGTATATGGGAGGGGTATGTGGCGTTGGGGGGGGGGGCAAAGGAGAAGGCGCACCAGAGTGGGGGAAGGGGAGAAAATTATCACTGGTGAGGGAGGGGGTGATGAGAGGGCACTGGGGCAAAAAGGTACCTGGGGGTCTGGCAGGTGTGAAGGAAGGGTGTCAGGAAATGGGGGGGGGGGAGTCTCCCCCCCCCCCCAGCAACCCCCTCCTCCCCAGATATTTATTTCTCTCCCGGTTTATTTTTCGAGAGCCCACATTAACCCACTCCTCCCCTCCCCTGGGAATGGGTGCCCACCAGGGCGTCGTCCCCCACCCCATCAAACCAGCTTTCACCACACCTTGCCCCCCCTTCTCTTGACGCATCGTCTTCCCACAGATCAGTTCTGTCACTGGCACGTGGAGCATGGGGGCAATGGCTGGATGGTGGAAGAGAACCGCTGCCCAGTCGAGGACGCCCCGCCCAGACCTGCTTTGTCTCATCCTTTCAGTGAGTCTATCCCCTGAGCCTTCCCGTTTGCCCCCCAGCTTCTGTGTGCGGCAGAGAGCTACCCGTTCTCAAAGGCCAGTCGGTCCTGGTCTGGCGTGTGCCCCTATAATCCAGAGTCACTTGGATCGACCCAGCATAAATGAGACCCAGAGGTGCCAGGCCTGAGTCTGCCCTGCAGCTTGTACTGGTCATGTCCCAAATATATGTACCCACCAGTACTCCGGAGTGGCTCTGGATTTAGGCCAGGGCTACGCTACAGATTCCTGCTGGCGCAGATCTGTCGGTCAGGTATTGGGAAGAGAGCGGTGCTAGCAGAAGCCCCAGTGTGGATTCAGTTTTACAGTACAGACGGACGGGGGGAGAGAGACTGTGTGTGTGTTTTGGGGGACAGAGAGTGTGTCAGCAATGCTATCTTCTAAGTTCAGACAGTGGCAGAAAGCAACCAGCCCTGAGGCAGGGAAAGGGGGGAACCTTGGGATGTCACTTGAGGGATTATGGGACAGCTCCGGAAGCCAGTTACAGCACAGAAAGCCATCAAGTGTGTACACTGGCCATAGAGCGCTGTGCAAATAGCCTTACGGGTGTTTTTTTGCAGCGCTGCAACTGCGGAGTTTCTGCGGACAAAGTGGCTTGGCAGCGTGTACACGTCTTCCGTTTGAGTGCAAAACCCTGCTTTGCTGGGCAGAACTTGCCAGTGTGGACAAGCCCTAAGTAAATCTGGAGTCACTTCAGGGGGGTCGCTCCGGATTTGCAGCAGTATAACCAGATCAGATGCAGGCCCTGACTCTGTGCTGCCCTTGCGTTATCATGACACACGCACAAACACACGCTACCCAGGTGTCGGTATCAACCCAAGGTGTCTGGCAGGGAGAACTGGGAACGGTGTCCCCCAGATTTACGAGGCCTTCTCTGTACTGCTGATTTGCCCTGCTTCCAGCCCCAGGTGTAGCTGCCCCTGCCCCAGCAAACTCCTATAGAGACATTATTTGCACTGCGGGGAGCTGACCCCATGAGTTCAAATCATGGCTTATGGCAGCGTTGCCTGTCTACACAGGAGCTGTACTGCGGGAGTGCCCGGAGGCTTGAACACCTGAGCTCTGTTTCTGGCTCATGCTCTGTGACCCTGAGCAAAAACTACTTCTCTGTTTGTGCCTGGTTTCCCCTCCCACCTTTGTCCACTGTGTCTACACGTGAACTCTTTGGGACAGCGATTGTCTCCTCCTAGAGTTCATCTTGACCTGCCAACATGTTAAAACCACAACTGCCCTAGCTACAGTCAGATTTCAACACCTGTCCACTAATACTTTTTTTCCCCCAGTGTCCACAGAGTCTGTGCAGCGCCCAGCACAATGTGGCCCTGATCTCAGTTAGGTGCGATTGCAATATCTCATTAGGGTTTCCTTTTCCCTCTGTAGGTGGTGCATCAAATCGCAGCTCGTAGATCTTCTAAAGCAGGGGTTGTGGGAGAACTGCTGGATATACCAACCGGAAATCTACATCTCCGATTGGTAAGTTTCACCCTCTTCTCCTAGAGGCCTTAATGGTCTCTGCTGAAAGAAATGGGTGTTTTGTGCTCCTGATTCTGATGTCCAAAATAAGACACCTGCAGTTTTCCTTTATTTCTAGTTATAGGGGCCACCTGTGCCTCAAAATCAAAGGGTTTGGGTTTTGTTTTGGGGTGGTTGTTTTTTGTTTTTTTTTAACCTTAAAAATATCAGGCCTGTTGAACCTTCTTTGATCTCTTTTTTGCTGGAGGTCCCCTTGGAGGACCCAGAGATGTGGGTTGGGAGCCCTCTTAGCCCTTAATTAAAGCAGTGAGAAGGGCTGGGTTTTTAACAGTGAGTTTCTCCAGCCCAACTGTTGGTTGGGGCTTGCATCAAATGCATATTCGCAGGTTGCGTCTGTTCTCGGACTGCTGGCTAGGATCATAGACGGGCTGCCCTGAAGTTGCTGGGCTAGACAAGAACAGTGGGTGAGGATGTTACGTGCTTGGAGCTAAGTTGCTGGTGCAAATCCCCTAACTGATGGGGACCAAAAACCCGGGTGGTGCTGCATGTGTTGGATTTGGCTATGTGTGTTCCCAGGATTCCTGTTACCTTTTACGTTCGGGGCCTGTGTCCTGTCTCCCTCTTGCTTGTTCCCCAACGTCTGCTCCCATCCCCCAGGTGGGGCGCCCGGGAAGACTGTGGCTGTGAATACTCATCTGCGTCAAGCTCCTGGCTGCCGACGGAAAGAACTGTAATTGCTGAATCCAGGCCCAACCCCGATCCCATACAGCAGTGAACGACGCGCGGTATCACCATGTGAGCCGACTCCGTTGCCAGCTCTCTGGAACATTAAGGGACAGGGAGTCAGGACGCCTGGGTTCTAGAACCGACTCAGCCACTGGGTTGACTTTGAGCAGGTCACTTCCCCTCCTGTGCCTCAGTTCCCCTGGGAAAGGGGGATAACCATACCAAGATCTACTATGGAGCGCTTTGAGATCTACCATTGAAAAGTGGTAGGGATGAAGTGGGCGTAATTTATAAAATTATGTAGGTTTTATTATGGAGGAGCGGAGGTGCAGGTGGCGGGCGGCGGCAGAGAGAGAATAGAACACGGGTCTCCTGACATCCAGTCCTCTACCCATTAGCCCACCACAGGTGACAGATGGCGAGGGCTAGTGGGGCGTTCAGCCCCTCTTTCCCCACCCCTACCCCAAATCTATTCCTGCCTGCTCCACTCGGCAAACAAAGCTCTGTATCCAGCTGCACCAGGGCCAGGAAGGAGCAGAATGGCCCACTTGTGCACGGAGACTCGTGTTCCATGACGCTCTAGCACTGGGGTCCCCAACTCGGTGCCTGCGGTGCATATGCTATTCCCACAAGAAAGGTTGGGGACCACTGCCCTAGCGGGCTCCTCTGAGTTCTGCAAGGGGCTGGAGTCGGGCCCAGACCTGTGGGACGGGAGTCACCATCAGCGCTCCCTCTAATTTTTCCCACCCATGTGCGGAATGAATTTTGTTATGTGCAGGGTGGATTTGATTTAAATCATGATTTAACTCACTAGTCAGGAAGACTCCAGTTAATCATGGATTTCTACATAAAAGTGCATTCTTGTTGGTTGTTTTATACATATTCTTCACAACTCCGAGACAGATGAGACCCAAATTGGGTCTCTTTTATGGCCTGCAGCCATTATAGGTTTTCCCTTCTAGTGAGAGAATGGTATGGTAGATCTCAGATCAACGAAGGCTACACTCAGAAAGACCTCAAGACTTCTGGAATATGCTGCTCAAACAGTTTCACTTTTGTTTCTACTGCCTGTCTCTCCCTTCTCACATTTAGCTCCAGACTTCTTCTTGTCCAGATCTATTCCACCCCCAACAACCTTCTATTCATTGAACTTTTTGAAACTGCAGTCTTAGAGAGAGTTAAGGGACTGACTGTGTGTACATAAATTTGCAGAGGGACAGTAGGGTTGAGGCCTGTTATTTCTCACCTCTATATATTTATTTTAAAACATGTTTGCTGTTAACAAGCATGTTACCTCTGGAGACACAAATCCACAGTCTGAGAACTGCAAAACTAAGCATCTCTGATGGTATCTTCTAGACTGAGCACTGAGTCCCATTGGGTAGATAGAAAGATTAAATCGTGGTGGTCAAACTTTTTGGCCTGAGGGCCACATTGAGGTTCCCAAACTGTATGGAGGACCGAGTAAGGAAGGCTGTGCCTCCCCAAACAGCCTGGCTCCCACCCCCATCCACTCCCTTCCACTTCCCACACCCCCTCAGAATCCCCAACCCATCCATCCCCTCTGCTCCTTGTCCCCTGACTGCCCCCTCTGGGGACCCCCTGCCCCTAACTGCCCCCTGGAACCCCACCCCCCATTCCAACCCCCCGTGCTCCCTGTCCCCTGACTTTCCCAACCCCTATACAGACCCCTGCCACCCCTGCCAGGCCCCCCGGGACTCCCACACCTATCCAATCCCAGCTGCCCTCCCCACCCCCCGAACCTCCACCCCATCCAACCGCTCCCTGTTCCCTGACTGCCCCCTGGGACTCCCTGCCCCTTATCCAACTCCCCCACCCTCTTATCACACCTCTCAGAGCGCCAGGACTGACAGCTGCGCTGCCTGGCCGCAGCCAGCCACACCGCAGCGCCCTCTAGAGCACCGGGGCAGGCCAGCGGCTCTCGCAGCCACGCTGCCCGGCAGGAGCTCGCAGCCCAACCGCCAGCATGGCGAGCTGAGGTAGCAGGGGAGGGGCCGGGGGCTAGCCTCCCCAGCCACGAGCTCTAGGGCCGGGCAGGACAGTCCTGTGGGCCAGATGTGGCCCACGGGCCATAGTTTGCCCACCTCTGACCTAAATAATCTATACAGAAGCCCCTGGAACCCCATAAAATTGGGTCCCTAATTCATGAACTATTGGAGTTCATTTACAAAACTTTTCTTAAACATGACATGAATATATTGTCTCATACTATAGAATTAGAATTTATAATCCCTATTCCGTGATGAGATACATTCTAGCTCAAAGATATCTTAATTAAAACTATCTTTAGATAAGTTTTTTCCTCAAAAAGCATTTTATCAAAAAATCCTTTTTTTTTTTTTTCCCCTTTAAATCGTTGATTTTTATCCACCCTGGTCATGTGCACCAATATGGAGGTGATGTGTGGGAGGGGGCTCAGGGCTGGGGCAGAGGGTTGGGGTGCAGGGGTGTGAGGGATTTGGCTGGGGGTGTGGGCTCTGGGGTGGGGCTGGGGATGAGGGGTTTGGGATGCAGGAGGGTGCTCTGGGGCTCCCTCCAGCCCTCTCTCCCCGCGGCAGCTCTGGGGCTGGGGCCAGGGAATAGGCGCCCATCCCCGGCCATGGGAGGTTCAGGCCACCCCTCCCACGACCGTGGCTGAGTTAGGGAAGGGGTGCCTTGGCCACGCCCTGAGCACCTGCACAGAGCTAAATAGGTTGCTGCACGGCCAAGCACCTTCAGGGAACTTAGGCCACCACTCTGGGGGGAATGTGGGACAGGCCTGCTCTCCGACCCCCCACTCGCTGCACAGTGGCTATTCCGTTTTGCCCAGCCCCTGCTCTGCAAGAATATCTTCACCAGTCTATGTAGCCCCGACTTTCTCTGGAGCACATGGATTTGTGACAGAGTCCAGAGATCAATCTGGGTTCCTTTTCCTTCCCTCCCAGGTGTCCTACTGGTTCAGGCAGTACGGCCGCGGAGTCCGGTATGTGCATTTCCTCCACAAAGGGAAGGACACTCATTTCTGGGCAGGACACTACGGTGCACGGATCACCAACTCCACAGTCATGGTGAAGCTCGGCTGAGAGCCAGGAGCGGGTCTCCACGAGTCTCACGCGAGCCAGAATGATGATCTCCATTTGCCGCTGCGAGCTCCTCTCCTGTCCTAGAACAAATCAGAGGGATGCGTCTCCTTTAAATTAATATGCCCCTACGCTTTTTCAGTCCGTTCTTTCCGGCCAGCCTCGTCCTGCACAGGACAAAAGAGTACCGTGGCGACTCTTGAGGTTCCTAGTGCCTGTGAACCTGCCCCTGCACAGCAGAAGCAACAAGTCTTTAAAGATGGAAACAACTGGGCTTGTGCCATTATTTGTGGGGCTTTGGGACTGTGCCATCAGAGCGTGAAGGGGTTAAAAAAATAGTTCTTTGAGGTGGTTTTTTTTACCACCGTGAGGAGAAGCTGTCAGATCTTCTCTGCCACGTTTCCGTTTGGAAGCTGCAGAGATTTGGTTTGGGAGCTCGCTGTGTGTTCTGTTAACGGAAGAGTTTTTTCTGCCAGCTGATGCCTGTGGCGTTGCCTGTCTGATGTGTATCCAGATTCACAGGCAGGTGAGCAAAATACCCCTCCGTCCCCCCATGTTAGATTGCATGGTTCTGCGGAAGCGGCGGTTAGAACCCAGCTCCTGCAAGCTTCAGGTAGTGCAGCGCTCATGAGAATACCATACAGGGCAGCCCTTGGACAAACGTAAATAGCTGCTTATTGATTGTCCCGGAGTTTATGGGGAACGTAACCTTCAGGTCTGTTCTCACTGCACTCGGATCCCAGCAAAGCCAGCGGGCGTGGTAGACGCTCAGGCCTTTTGCTGACATAAACCAAGGGTCAGCTTCTGAAGTGTGTAAATCTGGAAAGACTCCAGAAGAGTGACTCCAAATTCACACAGGTCTACATGAGACCAGAACCGGGGCCTAGCAGTGCTTTGGTGCAGTTCCCCCCCCCATGGGGGGGCGGGGTGGGGGGGCGATGTGGACGTAAGGCAAAGTCTACTCTTGTACTAATGCATGATCACGGGGCATCAGAAGAGGGTTGTAGGTGGAGCCACAGAACCCACGCCCAGCAGGGGTGGACGGGCAAGACCTTTCTAGGGGACTGGGGTCTAATTCCTGCCACATGGCCCAGCAACGGCCTTCAGTGCATCACCTTGTCCTGCATACAGCCATCGGGATGGGCCTTAGCCCCTACTAGTAAAGACAGGCCAGAACCACTGCTGGTTTAAACCAGTATCCTGTCATTGGTGTCTTTGCTCTCTTATACCAGCAGGGGATACCGTCCTGTTGACCTGGAGGCGTGATGCTGGGGGATCTGGTGCTCTGTGTTACCTGTCTCAAAAACCCAAATTCTGCCCCCGTTGAAGTCCGGGGCTCTGATTCTCCTACTGCTCAAATGATTGAGTGAAGAATGAGGCCTGCTGACTCCAATGGTCTTAAGCCTGGTTTACACTGGAGAGATAGAGAAGGGACTTAAGGTAGCCATACAGTCCGAACACTGAGCAACCTCCCAGCCCATTCCCTTGGTGCGGAGAGAGCTGGAATGGATGGTGGCACTTGGAGCAAGGCTGCTATTGTTTAAAATGATCCCATGGGCCTGGGCTGAAATCCCTGGTAGGTTAGTTACTGAGAGAGCTAATGGGTTTCCTGTTGGTCTGAATTGTTTTTATCAATAAAAGGGTACGGAAGTTTTCAGCTGGTCACCAACCAGAAAAGAGGGGCCAGCGCGTACATGAGCTGTTCAGTTTCAGAGGGCTCTGTCCCGAAATGGAATCGCGGAATATGACCTAAGCAGCTTGTTAATGAAGATTAAAGTGCTTTCCTGAACAGCAGGCGGTGCGGGGGGCTTTCAAGGAGAGGAAGAAAGGTGGGGACCAGGCACAGCTCAGAGAGAAGGAGGCAGCGGCCGGGAGCTTGCAGGGGGGGGTGGTAATTGAATGATGCCGTCTGGGGGCTGTGGGGGAAGAGCTCTTCTCCCCGAGTTTGTGCTGGGCGGCCTGGCCCAGGAGGGGTAGGCAGCCGGGCCCCCAGGTCCCTGAGCTGCAGGCTGCAAGCGGCTGAGAAGCCAGCGGAGGAGAGGCTGCTGCCCGGCATGCTCGGAGAGGGGGGCGAAGCGTGTGACGCCTGAGACAGCTCTGCAGGCCCCGTTCCTCCCAGGGACGCGGGCCGGGGCAACCAAAGGCCGAGCCAGCGGTGGGGGGGGGGGGGCAGCTGCCTCGGTATCGCCCCGTGGGGCAACAGCGCCCCTGGCAGCCAGGATGGGGCCGGGCGCGCTGGGCCCCACGGCTCCCAAAGCCTTCCCCAGGCAGCGAGCGACCCAGCCCCGCGGGCCTCTCCCCGCCCTCCCGCGCTGCAGTGGGACAAGCTCTGGCCTGGGGAGGGGGACAGGGCGTGGCCTGAAGCTCACCCAGGGACTCAGCCGCGGAGCTGGGGATAGAACCCAGGAGTCCTGGTTCCCAGCCCCGCCCCCCCCGGCTGCGCTGCACGGCTGGGCACGCAGGGCTGCGACGGGTGGGCGGAATGACCCTTGCGCTCTCCCGTAGTTCCCCACCATGATCCCGCCTCCGGGCTCTCCCCGGCCAATCAGAGGAGGGGCAAGGTGCCCCGCGCGCTGACCGACCCAGCGCGGTGGAGGGGCGGGGCTCCCGCGTGGCCAACCAAGAGGCGGCGCGGCCGGAGCCAATCAGAGAGCGGGGGGGGGGCGGGGCCGAGCGGCGGAGGGCTCGTGCGGAGGAGGGGAGGGGAAGGCAAGATGGCGGCTGCGGAGTGAGGTCAGTGTGGATGGCGGCGAGGAGTTGCGCCGCCCCTCCCCCACCGGTTTCTCTGGGGGGACGCCTCCCCCTCCCCCACCCCCACCCCACATCTGAAGCCCGGGTCCGAGGAAGACCCCTCCCGTTCCCCTGCCAACTCCCCCCCCCCCCCGGTCCTCTCTCTCCCTTCCTTCCCCCTAGCTGCCCCTCGGTGGTTGGGGGGGTTCTTCTCCCCCCCCCGCCCCCAGCTGGTGCCCTAACTTCTCGCCATTCTCCTCCAAGCTGCCCCCCCTGTGATTGGCAGAGGGGAAAGGATTTCCCACCCCCCTCCCCACTTAGTGCCCCGCCTTTCAGCCGCTCCCCCCTCCCCCAACAGCTGCTCTGGGGCTGGGGAGAGGGCCCCGTTTCCTCTCCTCTTCGCGGTCCCCTCCTAGCCGCTCCGTGTGGGTGTTCCCTCCCCTCCCCCCCCTTTCCCCACGCTGGTGCCTATCCTGCTCTTCCCCTCCCAACCACTTGGGGGCGTAGGGGATTTGTACCCTCCCCAAATCAGCTGGCTTGTCCTGCTGAAAAATCCCACACCCACCTCCCTGCCTTGCCCCCGTTACTGTGCCCCCTTTTTCAAAACCGTTGTCAGATTCCCAGCCGTGGTGGGCCAGGTGTGTCCCCACACAGGTAGAGAACAGGCTAAGCCTTCCACGCACATGCACCCCGGGACCCTTCAGCAAGCCTCAATCTGAATCTGCTCTAGGAAAGTGGGTCTGTGACTCTGTTTGGTGCTTGGCAAAGGAGCAGCTTTGTAACCTGGATGCGTCATTCCGCCTAGGAACTGGGCAGAGGCTTGCCAGACTCGTGCCACGTACAGCAACAAACCCCTGTCAGATAGTAACAATTCTCACTCGCTTTTCTTCTGGGCTAGTGATTTTAAAATGATAAGCTCTGTAGTCAGTTACCAATCCCATAAGCCATCTTGTCTCACTTGACTGAGACCGTGCCTATCAATGTGGTAGCTGGAGTTCCTGCCCACCAGAAATATTAACTTCCTGTTTTCCTTTCTTCCAGGGGACTTGTATTCATGGTCTCTGGGGCTTTAGTGAGCTTTTAATGCGGAGAATGTCATGCAGGGGTTTCCTGAGGTTGCTGGCACCACCTCTGAGATGGAGTACGTATCTGTTTCTATTCATTACTTTGAGTCTGATTGATTCTGGAGTGTTGCTCTGTATTGCTTTGCTATGCAAAAAATGCATTTAGCAACTATACTGGCTCCCAGTCTTCATAGAAATATTGGACTGGAGGGGACCTTGAGAAGTCATCTAGCCTTTCCCCCTGTGCTGAGGCAGGGTGGCAAGTGTAACTATCAATAGACCATCCCTGGCAGGTCTATTGGTGGTTTTTAAGCAAAGGTTAGACAACGACAGGGATTCCACATCCTCCCTCGGTAACCTGTTCCAGTACTTAACCATGCTTGGAGTTAGAAAGTTTCTTAATATATAACCAAAATCTCCCTTGAAACAAAGCTGATTCCTTCATGTCCTCCCCTCAGAGGAAATGGAGAACAATTGATTAGTCATCTTTATAACAACCTTGTACATATTTGAAGACTGTTATCCTGTTCTCCCTCAGTCTTCTCTTCTCTAGACTAAACATGCCCAGTTCTTTCAGCCTTTCCCTGTAGATCTTCTAAATCAGTGTTTCTCAAGCTTTTCAATACCAGGGACTGTCTTGATGCCTCCTAAACTGTGTGAGAGAGATCTCCGGGACCGGCGCTGCTACACGGACTGGTCATTGAGAAACTCTGTTCTAAATCGCTTATCGTTTTTGTTGCTCCAGGAACAACCAGCCAGGGAACAGGAAGAAATAATCCTAGGTCTGCACAATTTGAATAATTGGGCAAGGGTTTATGCCTTTCTCTGAAGCACAGTTGGGAGGCAGGGTACTACGGTCCTATCTAGCATGGCAAGAGGTGGGATAATGGATTAGAAGGATGTCTGATGCTATACTAGATAGCACAGCATGAGACATAATCCCTAGTGGAGAGAGCACTAGAGCAGAACTCAGGAGACCCAGGTTCTATTCCTGGCTCTGTCGCTGGCTTGTGGAGTGATCTTGGGCAAGTCACGTGCCTCCATGTGCTTCAGTTTCCCCATCTGTAAAATGGGGATGACGATGCTAACCTCTTCTGCAAAGTGCCTTGAGATGTACTGATGAAAAGTGCTAGGTAAGAGCTAGGCATTATTATAGATGGACCATTGTTCTGGTCTCCTACAGGAATAGATGGACCATTGGTACAGAAAGGGATGCCAGCTTGGATTAGTCGGATTGTTCCCAAGTGGTAATTAATGACACTTCTCTTCCTTATAGGTATCAATGCTTTCCCTCATGCCTTCGTACCAGGGAGATGGCCATTAACCCAAGCTCTGGGCCAGCTGGAAACCCGCACCATGGCAACCCTCAACCAGATGCACCGTAAGGGCAAGCCAAAGTTTCCCCCACCCAAACTCGGCCCCACCTTTGGCAACCCCCAGGTCAAGGGCGTGGTCCTCAAGACCATGATTCGCAAGCCCAAGAAGCCCAACTCTGCCAACAGAAAGTGCGCCCGGGTGCGGCTCAGCAACGGCAAGGAGGTGGTCTGCTTCATTCCCGGAGAAGGTCACAACTTGCAGGAGCACAGTATTGTGCTGGTGGAAGGTGGAAGGACACAGGACTTGCCTGGGGTAAAGCTCAAAATAGTGCGTGGGAAATATGACTGCGCCCATGTTCAGAAGAAGAAATAAGCGCCTCCGCGCTGAGAGGTGTTGTGGGATTGTAAAGTTCCCGGCATAGTAGGAAAGGAGTTTTAATCACGTCTGCATTTGTATCATGGCAGATATCCTCCAGAGACATTACTACTTGCTCTCTACTGTTGTGAAGTATTTCCATGCAGACCATGCTCATTAAATTCTAACTCGTCTCTGAGAGACAGGGTGGATTTGTGTTCTGAACAAGGGCTCTGAGTTGTAGTCTCAGTTCCCGGAGGGTATGAGGGGGTGTCTCTGGCTATGGGGTCTCTTTGGAAGAGTCACTCAGGCTCGGGGGGAGGGAGGAGTCTCTTCCTCTGCTCCTGGGAGAGGGGCTTCTGGAGTGTTGATCAGGCTGTGGTACATTGGGGGACCCTGCAGGTACCAGAGGTCTCCAGGAGAGTCACTCAGGGTGATGGAGCACTGGGGTGTTGCTCAGACTGTGGGACATAGGAGGACTCTGAGGATGGGTCACATGGGGGAGTTATGGATTGGGAGAGCACTGGGGGTCTCTGGGTGGTGGGGTCTCCCTGGGGGAGCTGTCTTTGTCTGGGGAGGGCTGGGAGGTGTTGCTCAGGCTGTGGGACACAGGAGGGCTCTGCAGGGTACAGGAGGGGTGTCTGGGGAGGGGGGCTCTCAGCGGGAGGCTCCCCCTGCCCGGAGGCAGTGTCCTTGGATGGAGTGGGGTGGGGTTGCTGGGGAGGTAGGGCTGGTGGACGGGGGGGGCTCCTGCTCCTTCAGCATCCCTCCCTCCCGTCCCCATGGCAACCAGCTGGCTCCCTCCTTAGCGACCAGTCTCCGGGGCGGGGCCAGCTCGGGCGAGGGGCAGGTTCTTTGTTCTGATTGGCCCTTCCGCCTCGTCTTGGGGGCGCGCTGCGGTTGGCCGGCGCGCGCGGGAGAGGCCGGAGGGGGGCGGGGCGAGCGTGTCACATGACCGGCAGACATGGCGGCGCCCATGGCGCTGGGGAGGGCGCTGCGGCGGGTCCGGGCGTGGCGGGCGCTGCCGGGGCCGGGGCTGCCCGGGGCGGGGAGGCGGCGGAGCAGCGAGGGGGCGGCGGGGCGGAGCCGACTGTACGAGCACGTGCGGGAAGGGAACAGCGCGCGGCCCCGCCTGGACATGGCGGCGCTGAGCGCCCGGCCCGAGCAGGCGGAGCGGGAGCTGGAGACCCGCAAGGGGCCGCTGGGGCCCCGGGACCTGCGCGAGATCGTGAGTCCGGGGCGGGGCCTAGCGGGAAAGGGGTGGGGCTTGTGGGCAGTGGGCGGGGCCTATCTGAAAGGGGGCGGGGCATGTGTGCAATGCCCCCGCGGAAGTGGGTGGAACTTGTGGACATGGGAGGGGTTTAGTGGTAAGTGGGTGGGGCTTAGGGCAGGGGAGGGGGCAGGGGCAATGAGCGCCTTGGCGAAGGGGATATGGGTGGTTGGGGTGGGTGCTAGAGGGAGGAGGGTCTTGTGGAGAGTGGATAGGATAGGGCTGATGAGAAGGATTTATAGAGTGGGCGGGGCCTATGGGGGAGGATGGATGGGGGCTATAGAGGAGTGGGAGGTTTATGGGGATGGGATGGGCTAAAGGGGAGGGACTTATAGGGAAGCGTCATGAGGACTATAGAGGAGTTGCCGGGGACTACTGGGTGGGGTTTATGGGGATGGGGGAGTCTACAATGGATGGGTTTATGGGATATGAAGTGGGTCTTAGAGAACTGGGGAGGGGCCTTTGGGGAAAGGATAACAGAGAATGGGGTGTGGGGGGTTGCTGAAGTGGAGGGTACTGGCTTGCCTTCCTGTGTGCTGCCGTTGTCCCTGGCTCCTGCTGGGTGTGATGGCTCCATCTTTCAGATCAGCAGCCAGCTAACAGGGAGAAGATGGATCCAGCTTCCCCAAGCAAAAGCAACAGGGTGATCCTGATCTGATTTTGGTCTCTGTCACCCCTGCTCACAGGACTCTGAACAGCAGCCCTGAAGCTGACTAGAGCCTTGTAAATTTCCCTGTTGCTATTTCTGCCAGCAGCGCTGCAGCTGCCTCTGTGTGGTGAAGGAGACAGCTCAGGGTAAGGGGAAGCTGGAAGAGGAGGTGGATTTGGGAGGGAAGGACGTAAGGTTAGGAGGTTAAGTTGAAGAGTTGGATTCAGGGGGAAAGGTGATGCTTTGAATATGGGAAAGAAAGAAAGACAGAGAGGGTTTGGGAGAGCGAGAAGGGAAAATGATCTACAGAGTGGAAAATACCTGCTGCTTTGTAGTGTTCGGAGGAGCGACTGTTAGAGAAACCCCAGCTCGGAGCACTCATGCTGCTGTTTTCCATCCCCACCAGCTCTCCACGTGGAAGAGACTGGTGAATGTGCAAGAAGAGATTGGAAAACTTGAAACTGAGAAAGAGGAAGTCTCCGTTCAAGTGAAATACCTCGTGGTGAGTCTACACAGCAGCACCTGTCCTATTCCCCAAAATAAAAATACCCACCATTACACAGATGTCACGGTCCAGAACTTATCCGAGGGGCATCCCTGGAAATTGCACAGACACCTTATTCACTGTATCCTGGCTTCATCTGCCTCAGCTGCCATCTCCTCGGCCGTGAATGACTTCAGGTCCTTTCGAAAAGGTGACTGTGTGCATAGAATCATAGAAATGTAGAACTGGAAGGGACCTCTGTAGGGCATCTAGTCCAGTCCCCTCTACTGTAGCCAGAGGGGATGGCACAGTGAACCAAACATCAGGTTTGAAACCTGTAGACTCTCTGGATCTAGAGCATGGATCCAGCAGTTGATGCAAACCTTTATCCTTCCCATTAATTCAAATTCTGCATATTTTATGTTATGTGGATTCTTCCGATGAGACCACAACATCAGAAACTGAACACTAAAACCCCCATATGGCACGTTTCTTAAGCATAGGGGGTCAGATCTTCTTCCCCCTCCCGTCACTAATCCTGGCTGCCGATCGCTCTAGCAACAACAGCTTCATTTTAGTGCTGGATGAACTGTATCCATTAGAGAGAGTCTGTCAAGTGCCTTTTACCAGAAAGCAAAGGACTGTAACTGGGCTCAACTCCTGTTGGCAAAACTACCATTGACTTCAGTGGGTGCATCTTTCAGTCTGTCGCTGTATGACCTCATGGGTTGCCATGGTAGCTCAAAATATGTGACTTTGGACTTTGATGACTTTTAAGCAAGGTGTCTTTAGTCTACTTGCTGCTTGTGGGTTTTTTTGTTTAACTTTATGGGCGGTTTGTGCATGTTTTGTCTGTTTTTTCCCCCTTCTGCCTCGCCCCCTGCCGAGCATGACTGACGAACCCTCCCCCCCCCCCCCCATTCTCTAACCCCACCCCTAAGGGTTTTGTGCTGCTTTTGGATCCATTTCACACTTGTGGGCCTTTGAAAAATCCAGCAGCTGGCAATCCTTGGGTTTGATTCTCCCCTCATACTAGTGCAAAACTGGAGTGACCCCAGGGAAGTGGGTGGAGTTACACTGGTGTAAAATTGAGATAAGTTAGCAGAGAATCAGGTGCATAGTGTGTAGATTACTCCCGGGCCCTGGGGTGAGATTTTCTGCTAGGTCACAGGCTGCCCCCTTTTCCCCTATGTTTCCAAACAGCCCCAGTGTGCAATACAATATTTCCATGTTTAAAAGCCCCTACTGCTTGTGGCTTCTAACAGCTGGTATAATTTTCCGTCATCACAGATGCTCTGTTCAGCATCTTAAAAGAACAGATGCTGGGGAGCTATGAGGTTGCTTACTTTCATACAATCCAGGCGCCCCTGGTTTTGTTTTCTTTAGGCCGGACACCCTTCAGCAAGGAAATAACTCTTACTACCTCCTGTTTTTCTTTTTTTCCTCCCAGGAGACCCAGGACAAGAGCACATTGCAGTCGGTAAGAGCCAGATTTTGCTAATGTAACAATCTGTGAAAGCTCAAGGAAGCATTAAGTGCACACTTGACCTCTGCAGATCGATGCTAGAGGGTCACACACTTAATTCCTTAAGTAGACTGAGCTGTAAGCCCAAGGAGAGCAGAATATTAAGCTGTTGCCTGTGATGTGTAAGGAGCAGCAGGGGGCGCCAGAGAGATATCCACCAACTCACTGCAGCAAACGGCCACACTGGGTTTCTGACTTTGCTCTCACTTGGAGCACTGAAATCCCGTTTTCCGATTCTCCCGCAAATCAACTGGGCTCTGCGTCTTGATGCCTAAAATATACCCTGAAAATTTGAAATTGATCAGACTGTAGCAACCCAAATCTGCTTTGATAATCTGTTCAGAAGCTAAATGGCCACCCCTAATAGTCCAGAAACTGACTTGGATCGTTGGATTTCTTGCTAGCTACCTGAATAGATATGTATTAGTGAAGCTGTGCAACAGAAAACTGCAGGTGATCAGCTGTGTTAGAAAGCTTCATGTTTAGGACTCCGCAGGGCCTGTTTGATCTGTGGCCGCTGGTTTTGGGCCATCCCTGCTTTTAGCATGAATGTGCTATTAGCAGAAGCCCTCGTACGTTACAAGCCCTGGCAGGAGCATATGGAGAGCTCCTTAGAAATCCTCCTTCACTAGGAAGGATGGAGGTTGGGGCAACAGGATGAGGCGTGGACAGGTAGCTTTGAGAGGAAGACCGGGCATGCGGGTTAGGGCACTGGACTTCATGTGTGACCCTGAGCCGCAGTTCTCCAGCTATCACGTGAAGAGAACATATCTTTTATTTTTACCCCACCTTTGTCTGTCTTTAGATTTTAAGCCCTCTGATGCATGACCAGTCTCCTTTTTTCCTGTCCTAATGCAATGAGGCTCTGGTCTTCATTGTGACCTCGAGGCTTTACTGCCATTCAAATCCCTGATGTTCAGGGCTTTAAAGAAAAGAGGGGCTCTCTGGCGGTTAGAGCGTGTGATGGGTGTCCCGTGGAATGTTTCTGTTCCCAGCTCCGAGAGGGGACTCCTGGATTAGTTTTGTGAGAACAAGAGACTGGCTGGCCTGATGTCCGAGTTCAGTTCCCAGGTCTGCCGCTGTGTGACGCTGGGCGGGTTGCCTTTCTGTGCCCAGTTTCTAAATTTCTAGAAGGGGCTGATGCTGCTTTGAGGTTCGTGGTTGACAGAGGCAGTGGAAATGAATGCTGTAATACAGTGCAGGGTACAAGCTGTTGGGAAGATCCTGTAATACGCAGGGGCATATGGGCAATGAACCTCAAAGAGTGGCACAAAACTCGGCCATTGGATATATACCTGGCTCCTTTTTAATCCTGGATCTGGCTGAGACTCGCTCCTCCTTACTATGTTCTCATCTGCTCCCCCAAACAGCTTCCCGATTACCAAGCGCTACGGAACCGAGGTCGGGAAATACGTAACCAGCTGAATTCCCTGTACCAGCAGGAGATGCAACTGGATGAAAAGTACTATCTGAAGGCTCTGAAACTGCCGAACTGGACCCACCCCGATGTGGTAAGGCGGGGCTGCTGGGTCATGGGACAGAGGGTTGCTGTATGGGTGCACAATAGTCACTCAAGACACTGGGAGGCTTAACATTAGAGTTGGTAGGAAACTCTTATGAATACAGAAGAGATCCAGGTAAAGCTAGGTGTCTGTAGTGTATGTGGATTCAGTCACCTGGGCTTTAGATGTTGATATGGAACTTTCACCTTATTTCAGTCAAGTCTGTCCCTGAGCTTTGACTTAAACAGCTGCTCGTGTACAAGGGAGGGTGTAGAGAAGAGCCACGAAAGGGACCCAAGGGCTGGAAGAAACGCCTGACAGGAAGAGTCTTAAGGAGCTCAGTCTGTTCAGTGTCTCAAAGAGAAGATGAAGAGGTGACTTGGTCGCCGTGTATGAATACCTTCCCAGGGAGAACAGACCAGGTGTGAGAAGATTCTTTAATCGAGCGGAGAAAGGCAGAACTAGGACCAATGGGTGGATGTTAAAGCTGGAACAAGTCCAGTTAGAAAGAAGGCACCGGTAAACAGTGCGGGTGATTAACCGTCAGTACCAGCTCTTGATGGCTTCAAATCTCAACTGGATGCCTTTCAGGAAGACGTGTTAGCCAGCCACAAGTGCTTGGACTCAATACAGGGGTGACTGGGTGAAAATCTCCACCCGGTGCTCTACAGGAGGTCAGACTAGATGAGTGAATGGTCCCTTATTCTGGCATTAAAATCTTATTTATCTTCTCTCTCTCTCCATCCATCCTCCCACTAAGGAGAGCGTTGCCCCGGCATAGCACACAGCCGTTCTTACAATGTCATGGCCTCACTCTTTCTTTTTTTTCCTAACGGTGTGGAGTATCTGCAGCTCTAACCGCTAGACCCTGCTCCCCTCCCATTAGATGTATTGATTTGTGCCCGGCTCCCCACCTTTAACCAACGGCCTCTCATCCACGGACATAGGAGAGGCAGATCAGGGAGTCTGGGTGTGATTACTGCCAGGAGGGAAAGACAGGGCCGATCTCTCCAGAATTGCCCTGCCCTGTACGCTCCCCTTGCAGCTCTGATACTGGCCGCTGTCAGAGACAGGACACTGGGCTAGATGGACCCTCGGTCTGACCCGGTCTGGCCATTCCGATGGTCTTAGAGAACCATGCTTAGGGCTTGCCTCTTGTGGAAAGGCTGTCTTGGCTCTGATAATACAGGTAAAACTGGCCCAAAGCAGTGAACCCACACCGCCTTGCTAAACCGGCTAGAGCTGCTTCCCCTGCAGATTGTGAATAGGCGCGCTGCATTCTGGGTAAGCATCCCAGCATGCAGTGTTCCCCTGCTTCGCACTCTGCATTGCGGGATTTTTCTCACGCCACCCTTGGAATTGTGGGACTTTGGGTCGAACGCGCAAACTCCCATAATGCCCTTTCCGGTGTCCTGGAATTCAGTTAGCCCCTAGGTGGTGCCACGTCCCAAGGCCGGGTCAAAGAGAGAGAGAGATCCATGTAATTATGGGGCTCATCCGCTTTGGTTTTGGAGTGCATTCCGCATGCCTCTCTTGAATCTTTGTGGTGGTCCCACACGACCTTTGATCTTTCCTTCCTCCAGCCCGTCGGAGATGAGAGCCAAGCGAGGGTGGTGGAGGTCGTGGGAGAGAAACCAGGTAGGAAGTGGATTCTCGGGGCGGGTTTTGGACCCTGTATGTGGGGAAGGGTCACATGGGCCGGCTGCAAAGCCCATCTACAGCTGGCGTTCCTGATCCCATCTTCCCCCAGCTGGGGGGATCTGGCCCTCGGTTAGCCTTGGTTGTGACCTGCCTTCTCCAAATCTGCCTTGGAGATGGGAACATCTGCTGGGGAGAAGGGGAAAGACCGGCTTTGTCCCCGTGAGCCCCAGGGAACTCTGGGAGCAGCAGCTTACAGGCAGAGAGAGCCTGGGGATGGGGCCCTAGTAGCTGGCTTAGTGGGGTTCTGCAGGTCTTTGGCAGCAGTATGTGTGTTTGCGGGCGGGGGGGAAGACACCAAATATTAAGACATAGGATGGGAGCAGTCAGACATCATCCCTGTGAGGGGAGAATGCTGATAGCTGGAGTGCATGGTCACTCAAACATTAGCTGTCTGGGTGTCAGAACTCCTGGGTTCCATCCCAGGCTCTGGGAGGAGAGTGGAGTCTAGTGGTTAGAGCAGAACAGGGCTGGGAGACAAGACTCCTGGATTTTGTCCCCAGCTGTGGGAGGGGAGTGGGATTTAAAGGGTTAGAGCAGAGGACGATTGGGTGTCAGGACTCCTGGGTCCTGTCCTGCAGTTCAGAAACTAAATAACTTTGACCGTGTCTTCCCAGCTCTGTCACTGGCTCCCTTTGTGACCTTGAGCAAGTTACTTCCCTGCTCTGTGCCTCAGTTTCCCCAGCTGTAGCAGAGACTAACGCTTGCCCAATCTCCTGGGTGGTTTGCCCGACTGCCAAGTGCTTTCTGCTCACTGGATCCTGCACAGTAGATGCACCTGCCGAGTACTGTGTCCACTGAGTTAGTGGGGGAAGAGTCCCCTACAGCTGTGATGCGTCTCCTGGGACCCCGTTGTGACTTTAACCCTTTGTTTCCCCTCCCCTTCATTTTAGCTTTTGATTTCAAAGTGAAGGGGCACCTGGAAATTGGGGAAGACCTGGCTATCGTCAGACAAAGGTAAGATAGTGGGGGGGGGGGGGAGGGTTTGTTTTTAGAGCTACATTACACTGAACTTTGGGTTGAAATCTGATACCAAGGCCTGTCTGATACGTAGGCTTAATCCACCCGGCTCTGAGCCCTCCACGTTAAATGCTAAATTGGGTGGTACGACCGCTGCTGGAATCCCGTGTCCAGGACTGGGGCCCACAAGTCACGAGGGATGTTGGTAAATGGGAGAGGGGCCAGAGAAGAGCCGCGAGAATGATCAGAGGGTTAGAAAACCTGCCGTAGACTCAAAGAGCCCAAACGCTGCTTTAGCTTAACGAAGAGAAGGTAAAGGAGAGACTTGATCCCAGTCTCTAGGTACTTAGGTGGAGAGCAGCAACGTGACGAGAGAGGGGTCTTCAGTCTAGCTGACGAAGGCCTGACAAGATCCCTTGGTTGAACGTTGAAGCTGGACAAATAGACTGGTAATCAGGTGCAAAGCTTCAGGGCCGCTCTAACCCATGGGCCGCGGGGGGCAGAGAATAGCCACAGCACAAAAAGTGCGCTCCGGCCATGTCCCCGATCCACCCCCTGTGCTGCAGGCCGGGCCCTTTGCCACTTGCACACCAGCTGCAGAGACTGCTGCGCAGGGTGGCTTCTTGGGAGGCCATCTCCACCCACCGTGTGATCCCTTTACACTGCCGAAGGGTCTCGAATATATCTGAGCATCAGACCCTTGGAGCCTAAAGGGCCGTGACTTACTAGCCGCCACCCCCCCCCCCCCCCCCGCGTTTATACCTTCCTGCCTCTGGCAGAGGGTCAGGTTTGGAGAGACCACTCCAGACTGGGAGACTGCATTTTGCGATCCCATCGATGAGGCAGCTGGCCCCTGCGCCTGCCCTTGGGGGACCCCCAGGGGATGCGGAGGGGGCTGTCTGCTCTCGTGAACTGTGGATGGTTGTGAGGTTGAAATTTTCTGCATGTTGCTCGCAGCAGATTGGAAGGGAGAGGGCCGGATGCACAGATGGGAGAGTGAGGGGTAGCTGTTCACAAGCAGCCCAGGAAGTCAGTTTCACAGCCGTGGCTGCAACTTGCTTGGTTCTTGTGTCCTTTGGGGTGATGGAGGCTCTGGATAGCTCCGGGCAAGGAACGAGCTCAGGTCTCCTGCAGGGTGAAGTAACAAAAGGAAGGCGCTGTGGCCTAAGGACTGAGGCATGGGAATCCAGACACCTGGGTTCTATTCCGGTCTCTGCCACTGACATGCTGAGTAACCTTGGGCGAGTCATGTGCCTTCTCCATGCCTCAGTTTCCCCTCCCAACCCTGACCTCAGCCTGTGAGCTCCTTGGGGCAGGGACTGCCTCTGCAGGGCCCTGGTTTCAGTGGGGCTCCTATAATACATCTAATCGGGGGGAGCTGAGGATCGATTGGCCGGGGGCTGGACTTTGACTGGCGCTGAGCGGTTGACCTCAGAGTTGTGGGTGCTGAGCACCTGTGAAAATCGGGCCCTGGGGATGCTGTCTACCTGGGAAGTCCTGGGGAAGAAGAGAGCAGAACCTTAGTCCAGGCAGGATGTCAGATAGTCTGGCCTGTAGCCCAGATTGGGGCTTGTTTGAGTCGAAGGGCTTGTCTCTTTAAAACAGCCGAGACTAGGTGGCCCCCCCGAAGCCGCCGATCCCTCGTAAATGTCGCCTGCCCATCCACCATCAGGCAGATCTGCCTTGCATCTTTTGCGCTCTGTGCAGGGAGAGCCATAAACTCTCTCTGGCAGGGTGGCAGATGGTTCCTGGGGGAGCAACTGCCTGCTGTCGAGGCAGAACGCCACAGACCTCGGGAGGCCGCTGGGTTGGAAGAGAAACAGCCATTGTCAACGACCAACGTCCTCGGCCAGCTACAAACGGATGAAGCGTTGCTGAGTTCAGTGGAGCTCTGGCAGCTTAAACCAGTTGCGGATCTGGTGCTTTAATGCCCAAGTGCCACGTGCTGGGCCATGTGTGTTACATGGCTCGTGTCCGCAGGGGATGCGGGTCTGTTAAGAGCCAGATTCGGGGGCCTGGCTCGTAGCAGCTTGTGATTTCAGCTCTCCAGGTGTTTGGTTCAGTCCCCTTGGGATGTCTCCCAAAATGGCAGCTGTCAGACACTGGTTCTTGGGAACCTACCTCTGGCTTTTTTGGTAGTTAACAGTGTGATCTGCTCTGGCTAGGCTGGAGCACGCAGCTGCCAGCTGACATGGGGAGACGGGTCCCACTGGACACCTTCATGGAAGATCCTAGGTCTGAATTACAAAGAGGAAGTGGGGTCTAGTGATTAGAGCAAAGGGGGCCTGAGTCAGGACTCCTGGGTTCTATCCCCGGCTCTGGGAGGGGAGTGGTGTCTAGTGGTTAGAGCAGCAGGAGCTGGGAATCGGGACTCTGGGTTCTATCCCCGGTCTTGGAGGGGAGTGGGGTCTAGTGGTTAGAACCGGGGGGGTCTGGTAGTCAGGATTCCTGGGTTCTGTTGGGGGCAAGTCCCTTCACCCCTCTCTCAGTTTTCTCCTCTCTGTGAAATGGCAAAGATCTTGAGCTTCACCACCCTGAATCAGCCCTTCTAAAAAACCCACCCTTTAGAGGCTGGGACATCTTATTCTCTCCACTTCCCAGGTGGGGAAACTGAGGCACAGAGCAAGGCAGTGACTTAACTGAGCTGCCTGAGGGATTCAGAGGTTGGACAGAGAATAAAACACAGGAGTCCTGATGCCCCCCGCCCCCGCTCTAACCACATCAAAGGGGCACCCTCCAATAGGCATGTTGATCTTGTAGTTAGGGCATCAGACCGCACTAAAGTGATCAGCCACCTGCTGTGTCTGGATGCCTCGGGGGCCCTGAGTTCCAGATCAGCTGTTGCTCTCTCTGGGCCCATTAGCTGATTGCTGACGCCCCCAGCCTCCTGCAGAATGGAGGGGCCATAAATGTTGCGTGGGTTGCCCTTTCTCCTCCCTGTTGTTCGGCTGTGGGCCTCGGGCACTTTCCGACATCAGGCGCGCCTCCCCTGACTCCCCCACTGCCCTGGGGTGAGAGCGATGGCCCGTCATGGAAAAAGTCTCTTCTCCCTCGGCATCTGCACGGGTGTCACGGGGCTTGGCTAATTTCTCTCCCTCTTCAAGATGCTCCCGTGGCTCCAGGAAGGCGGGAGTGAGTGGAATTACTCCAGAGACGAATCTGGCCCCTTTGTCCATTAAATGGGACAATAGCTGTTTCCGTCTCAACTCCTTCGCCCACCATCCTTGGATCGTCACAGATTCCCCTCCAGAAGGGACCACCGTGATCGTCTGGTCTGACCTCCTGTATATCCCAGGCCAGAGAACTGCCCCAAAGCAGAACTTATAGCAAAACTCTTGATTTAAACTTTGTCTGTGATGGAGAATGCTCCATGACGCTTGGTCAATTGCTCCAGTGGCTAAGAGCCCGTTATTAAATAGTTGTTCCCCATGGAGGTACTTATAGCCTGGGGCCAAGCTGCCCCTTAAACGTCTCCTTGTTAAGCTATGTAGTTTGAATCTCTCGCTATAAGGCAGGTTTTGCAATCCTTTAATCTTTCTCTGAATTGCCCCTTCTCCCAGCATGCCCTGCAGGGACCCCGGGGGGGGGCAGGGCAGATTGGGCTCCGTGACCCCAATGGTGACTGACAATCTGAAGCTCCCCACCACCACCCCTGTGAGGTAGGGCGGTGCTGTTATACAGCTGGGGAAACTGGGGCGCGGAGAGGCTAAGCGACTTGGCCGTGATCGCACAGGGAGTCAACAGCAGAGCTGGGCTCCAGGTTAGGGCTGCGCCATGTTTCCGGGAGCAGCCAGTCGCTCCCTGTGTTATGTTGCCTAGTGGAAGTGGCTTGACATGGTCTCTCTTCCTTTCTCTCCCCATGCAGGCGCCTCTCTCACATCTCAGGCCACCGCTCCTATTATCTCCGTGGGGCTGGAGCCATGCTCCAGCATGCCCTGGTGCAGTTCACCGTCAGCAAGTTGGTGAAACAGGTACTTCCAGCTGGGTTTGCCGTGTGGCCTGGGGGCAGCCTGATCTAGTGGTTGGAGCAGGGTGCGAGGCGTCTGGGCTCGCTCCCCAGCTTGGGGAGCGGGGTGGGGTCTGGTGGCTGGAATGGGGAGGGGCTGGAAGTCAGAGGTTCTGTTCCCAGCTCTGGAAGGGGAGTGGGGTCTAGGGCTTAGAGCAGAGAGGTTGGGCTCCTGGGCTCTATTTCTGGGCTTGGGGAGGGTGGGAGTGGAATCTAGTGGTTAGAGCAGAGAGCCAGGACTCCTGGTTCCTGCTTCCAGCTGTGGAAGGGGAGGGTGGGATCAGGAGCTCAGACTGCTGGGTTCTATTTCCGGGCTTGGGAGGGGAGTGGTGTCCAGTGGATAGAGCCCCGGGAAAAGGCGGGGGAAGGGGGAGTCGTCGTCAAGACTCCTAGGTTCTGTTCCAGACTGTGCCGCTGACTCGCACGTGTTTGAGGGGGCGTCAGGATTCAGTTCATTAATAGGATTTTGAGGCTCCATGCCCCACCAGCGTCCTCGGATAGACCCTGTGTCAGGACATTTGGTCGGTCTCAGGCCAGCCCCTGCTGTCCGCAGCGCCAAACCGCCCCCAGAATTCAACCCCCTGGTCGGCAGCCTCCGCAGAGGCTGAATGGGGTCACGGAGCCCAATCTCCCCTGCCTCCTCCCCCCGTCCCCGGGGTCCCTGCAGGGCATGCTGGGAGAAGGGACAGTCGCCCTGGGTCCGCTGGCCTGTAGGATCTTCTCCTTTCTCTCTCCCTGCCTAGGGCTTCATTCCGATGGCCGTTCCAGACCTGCTGCGAGGAGCCGTGTTTGTAAGTGTCCTGGGGACGGAGCCCTGGCCCCCCCCTGCCCAGGAACATGGACGTTTCTGACTTCCCCGCCCCCCGTTCTTTGCTGGCCTTGACAGTAGGGTCTCCCAGAGGCCGGCTGTGTCGGTGCCGTGTTCCCAGTGCTGGCCCCCGACTCCTCTATCCCAGTGTTCCTGTTACAACTTGATCCCGTCAGCCCCCAGCTCTGGGATCCCAGTGATGCTGGCTCCTGCCTCTGCATTCCCAGCAGTGCCAATTCCCGGGTGCTCATTCCACCCCCAGCTCTGCTGGCTCCCAGGTCTCTCTCTGCTCCCAGGCACCCACCCTGTCCCACAGCTCTACACTGAGAGTGGCAGCTGGCCCGACTTCCCCCAAGCCCTGTATTCCCAGGGTCGTGCATTCTCCACCAGCTTGCTCCTCCCCCTGTTACTGGTGCTCCCCGGGGGTCTGCCCACCCTGCTCCAGGCCCCTTGCGGTCTCCCTCACTCTCCATTTCTCCCACTAGGAGCAGGGCCATGGGTCCATCAGCCGTGCAGAGTGTCTGGCCACCTCTCGGAACCTCGAATTTGGGAGGGAGGGAGGGCAGGCGCGATTCTGGGTGAGCCGACAGGGTGGCCACCCAGGACTGGGGGAGCCCTGGCAGGGGTGGGTTGCTCTACTGGGGAGCTGGACACCGTGGAAATAACCAGGGCTCTGCAACCTCTGCCCTTCAGGAAGGCTGTGGCATGCAGCCCAACGCCGTCCCGTCCCCGGTGTACAACATCGACCCGACCCGCTTCGAGGACCTGTGCCTGGCTGGCACCTCCGAGGTCGGCATCGCAGGTGAGGCAGGAACCGGCGGGCCATGTCCGTCCTCGGCTTCCTGGTGCGACACTGAAACGCTGTGCCCCAGAGGTGGCCGCATTTCAGCAGCGGTGGTGGGGACGGGATGGAAGGGCCCAGGTCAATGTGAGATGAGGTTGGTCTGATCCCTGAGCCCCAGGGAGCGCTAGGTCCCTGGGCTGATGTCTGATAATTTACACTTCCTGCATTCGCTGCACCTCCGACCCCACACCGGTGGCGGGGCATATTACCCCTTTAAGGGACCGGCTGGAACTGGCAGCCGGGTGCAATCACGGCACGCCCTGCCCTGCACTGGGGCTGTGTGTAAACAGGGAAAGGAAGCTGAGCCAAAGGGAGAAGAGACCAGACCTAGGCCTGGGAAAATCGGTTTTTCAGTTGTAAGTTTGGAGACTCTGACGCCAGGCCCTTAGAAACTGGATTAAGCAGCTTCTTTCCTGAGCTCCTCAAACGCTCCGGGAGCTAGGAACTCTGCCAGCTGGGATTGCTTCAGGGGCCCTAAAAAGGACATTTTAGTTTTAACCGGCCCCTTCTCGGATCCCAGTGCACCTCCCCGCTTAGATCTCAGGCCTCCAGCCGGCACCTTCATCAGGGCAGGATCCCACCATCCTCTTCCTCCTGGCGGGGGGGCTTTGAGTTCGTCTACCCTGGAGCTGGGAGCTGTAATTCCCACTTCGGACAGAGCTAGCGGGCAAAGAATAGCGGTGTGACCCCTCCCCTGCGAGACCCCAGGCACCTCCTCAGACTAGCCCTGACTCCGCCGCGGCTGCACTTGATTGCATGCTCCCTCGACCGGAGCGAGCGCGGGTACATCTCCAACAGAGCACTTAGACACCGAGCGGCCCTGCCCACGCTGCGTGGCTTTCTTCCAGGCGTCTCCGAGCCCCTCTGGGTTTTCAGCGCTCTGGTGCAGCCGGGGGAATAGCGAGCGACCGCTGCCAGTCCACCCGACCGCTGCCTTCGGTTGTCTCGAGGCCGGGACTCACACGGTGGCTGGCGGACGAACGCCGTCCCGTTTCTGTGCCTGGTTCCTCCAGTGTGCCGTAGGCTTGTGTCTTCCGCCGATCCGGCCGGTTTTCTCCAGTCGACGGTGAATGGCCTGAGTATTACGGAGTCGGGTACCTCTGTCCCTGCTGGGAATTGCACCCCAAGCTCCGGCGTAGCCTTAATTCTCAGGCTGCCCCGGATCCGCCAGCAGCTCTGCCCCCACCAGTCTGTTCTCTGCCGCTGTGCTGAGAGTTAGCCAGCGACCAGTCGCGGCCTATTTATTCAGAACAAAAGCACTCCGGAGAGAACAGATCTGGGGAAAAAAACCCCAAACCAGGAACCACAGGCGCTCACCCGTCTTCCAGCTGGCAGGTCTCGAAGACCTCCAGGCACCCAGCAGGGCCTGTCTCTGGGCTGGAGCGTGAGGGACCCTCTGCCCTATGTCAGGGCGGGCGCTTTGTGCTGTTCCAGGTGCATCGTGTGCCAGGGCCTTTGAGCCAGGTTGAGCAGCCTGGTCCCCATGGTGGTGGTAGTTCATTGTTTCGGGGTGGCGGGGGGGGTTATGTTAATGCCCCCCCCTCCCCCCAACTCCTTCGTTGGCTTTAGATCCTGCAGGGAACATGTTTTCTCTCCTCTGCTGAGCCAGCAGTGCGGTCGCGAGCCAGCCCAGGAAGATCTCCCTACAGCTGATAGTGTGGGCTCTGTCTATTCCCTGCTTTCTCCAGCCATCCACCGAGAGAATCCAGCAGCGCAGGGGCCTTGGTCTTGTTGCTGCTGTACCCAGGAGAAGGGCTTAGCGTGCCCGGCACAAGGAGGGGGCCACCCCATCACCCTCTTCTGTGCCCCTTACTGAAACCCTCCTCCCCCTTTTTCCAGGCTACTTCATGGATCATGCTGTGAATTTGGAGGACATGCCTGTCAGGTAATAACCTTCCCCTTGCCTCACATGGTTTGTTTTTCACAGTCGTCATCTTCCTTCTTGATCTGTCTCTCTCTGCTCCCATCCCAGCTCCGGCCCTTTGACTGGCCCCTCCGTGCAATCCCACGGCGCTCAGCGCAAGAGCCTTCTCCCCCGCAGCGCTCGCCGTCCTGGGCACTTGCCCCGTATTTCTCCCACCCTGACAGTTCTCTGTCTCATCTGGAATCGCACCCACTTTTCCTCCCTCAGCAGACTTGGTTTCTCTGTCCCTCCAGTGTCATTTATTCCCTGCCAGGGGTTTGGGAACGCTGTGCAAAGTAAATTCTTGTTGTATTCCACAAGGGGGGGCGGGGATAGAACCCAGGAATCCTGACACCCACAGCACCTCCTCCCCCTCCGCACTTCAACCACTGGACACCACTCCCCTCCCAGAGCCCGAAATAGCATCCAGGAGTCCTGACTCCCAACCTCCTTCACTCCCAAGCCTGCCCCGAGACCTCAGGGTTCTGTTCCTGGCTCGGAGTCGAATAGGGAAAAGTCTGTACTTCGGTGCCTCAGTTTCCCCACTCTGTCCAGTGGAGCTAATGATGCTCACCCCCATGGCAGCTGTGGGGGTTCTTCCCCCCCCCCCCCCAGCCCCGGAGAGGGCTGGAACAATGGGTTTAATTTCATGGCCTGGCCTGTCCCTTTCCCCTTTGCCAGAACCGTGTGTTCCAGCACTTGCTACAGAACCGAGACCGACACTGGCAAGGAGCCCTGGGGGTTGTACAGAGTCCATCAGTTCACCAAGGTAGGGGCGCCATTCATTCTCTTGGGGAAAGCAGGAACTGGGGGGCAAGGGGGAATGGGAGATTAGAACCCAGGAGTCCTGACTCCTAGCCCCCTGCTCTAACCACTAGACCCCTCTGCAAGAGGCAGGGCCACCTTCCCTTTGCTGAGGAAGGGTGAGCAGAGAGGCGCTTAGTTTCCATACAGGATCCCGCTCTGGGTTGCTCCAGCTACCGGCCAAGGGGGCTTATCTGCGTTGGCACCTGGGGCCTGGACTGAGATCCTCTGTCCTACCCTAACCGCTGACCCGATGGGGGAGCGGACTGCCAGCGCCTCCTCCCCGGGGCTGGATCAGAACCGACACCCTCTGGGCCGACCGCTCCCACCAGCCTGGCATCTTCGGGTCAGGAGGGTCCTGTCACAGGGCATTGACAGCAGGGTGGCGTTCCAAGATCCCAGCCCTGGGGGACAGGGTCAGTGCAGGTTGAGGGAGGGGGGCCTGGGAGCCCTCCCGAATAAAAGGCCCGTGGGACGGCACGAGGAGCGGCACCCGGTTCCAGGGGGGGTGGCAGCGGCTCCTCCTGCCTGATGCGCCAGTTTCTCTTCCCCCCCCCACAGGTGGAGATGTTCGGGGTGACGGCGGCGGAGAGCGGGGAGGAGAGTGCCGCCCTGCTGGAGGAGTTCCTCGCCCTGCAGAAGGAGATCTTCTCCGAGCTGGGGCTGCACTACAAGTGAGCGGGGAAGGAGAGGCTGGGAGTTCTGCAGGCCCTTGTCAAAAGGGGAGCTATGGGGTAGGGGTGGGGAGCACCCCCGCAAGGGTTACCCTTCTGCCCTCCTTGGCGGCTCAGGGCTGCTTTCCCGGCTCGGCTGGGGAAAACGGCCCCAGCAGCCCCAGCCCTGCTTCGGACCGGGTGCCCCGAGTGCTGGGATTGGTCCGTACCTCCCGCCACCTGCCTGATCGATCTCTCTGCGGCAGGGTCCTGGATATGCCCACCCAGGAGCTCGGGCTGCCCGCCTACCGGAAATACGACATCGAAGCCTGGATGCCTGGCAGGGGCAAGTATGGCGAGGTGAGAACCGCCAGCTGGAGCGGTGCTGGGGGTGGGGGAAATCCAGGCACCAAGGGAGCAGCTTGTCCAGGGGATCTGGGGCAAAGGGGGCAGCCCTGGCTGATATCTGCTGCCGCCCCATGTGCCTTGGCTCCCTTAGGTTAGGATCCCAACCACAGTGGCTGTCCACCCGCATGCTTCAGGGTGTGGGGGTGGATAGGCATGTGAGGGGTCAGGAAGGAGATGTACAATCTCACACACACCCCTAATGCAAATGTACTGATGGGGGGGGGAGAGTCCATTTGTGGGGAGTGGTGTGGCGGCACCAGGCCCACTGGTCTGTCCCTGGGGAGGTGTGGGGGGAGGGAACTGGTCTGGATGTGGGGACAACCTAATGCCCTTGGCGGGTCATGTGGCTGCTTTCTGCGTCACGTGACTGCCGTCCCCCAAGCCACCTCCCGCCACACGGCCCCCTCCTCGCTTCCCCAGATCTCCAGCGCCTCCAACTGCACTGACTACCAGAGCCGGCGTCTGAACATCATGTACTGCGACCAGACGGGGCAGCTCCGCTACGCACATACGGTGAGTGCCCGGGGCGGCGGGGGGAGATGGGGAACACCCGCACGCCCCCCAAAAGGAGTGAGGGGCGTTTCTCAGGCGATTTCACAGGAGCGTCAGATCTAGCTGGACTTGGGTGGGAGACCTAACAGAGCCTGGGTGCTGCATCCCAGTGCTGGGCGAGGGGTCCCTGTAGAAACCGTCCCCACGCCCCACCCCAGAGGGGGCTACGGCTCAGTACTGGGGGAGGGAGGGGTCCCTTTGTCTGTCAGGTTGGATCGTGCAGGGGGAACGTTGTATGTTAATAAATTCATCCGCCGTGGGGGCGAGCAAACTTCATGGCTACAGGTCCCGGAGCTGCTCGGGAGGCTGGCAGATGCAGGTCACCGGCTGGTGAGCGGCTGTGGGGCAGGGGGGATTAAATCCCCCCCCCGTCATTCGCGCTGTTCTTCTCCCCAGGTCAACGGAACGGCCTGCGCTGTCCCACGGGTGCTGATCGCTCTGTTGGAGTCCAACCAGCTCAAGGTGCGCTCCCGTCCCGCCGCGGGGGACATCTGTGCCCTGCGTTCGGCTCCTGGGCCTGGGGGCAGCTGTCCCCACTGACGACCAGCGCGGCGGAGGGGGGCCGGCCACACGGCCCCGGGGGAGAGGGCAGAGTTGTGGCAGCCTGGATTCTCTGCCCCAGCCAGGAGTAGAGAAGTGGGGAGGTTCCCCCACTGAACCAGAGCCAGGCTAGGGTTGAATTTAGAAGGCACTTTCCCGGTTCCCGTTTCAGGCCAGATGGGGCCGTTAGCTCATCTGGTGCAACCTCTCACACAGCACGGGCCGTTAAGTAGCACCCGCCGATGGCTGGAGTGCGCTCGCAGCGTGAGGCAACTCAGGGCATTTGTCCCCGAGAGCAAGGGGCCCCCAATGCCCCTGCACTTGCAGGGAATCGATGAGGGGAGATCTCCCCAGATGATCCTGCACCCCTGGCTACGGAGGAAAGTGGGTGTGGCGGGGAAATCCCCATGTCCCTGCCAAGCTGGGGGGAAATTCCTCCCTGCCCCCCTTCTCTCCGTCAGCTGGGGAGCAGCGCAGAAAATCGGGGATGGCTCAGCAGTGTGGGCCCCATTCCAGATTCCCTCCCCCCAACAAGATCCAAGTTTTTTTGGGGAGCAGGGAGCATCCTTCTGCCCAGGCAGACAGGCCCGGAGCCAGGATGGTGGAGTGGGCTCCAGGTGGGAGCTAGCGGGTAACGTCTACAGTCACTGCTGTTGTTTAGCCATGGGGGGGTGGATTCCCCCCCCCCCCCAGTGCTGCGTCTTAACCACCCCCTGCCCCGTTCCTCCCCCCAGGACGGCAGCGTCCGAGTCCCCGCGATCCTGCAGCCATTCCTGGGTGCGGAAATCATCGTCAAACCCAGCTACGCCCCCTTGAAATACATCGGGCCCAACCAGCCCAAACGCTGCTGAGCAGCCCACCGGGAGCAGCCGTAACGGGGACCAGCTGTCGGGGATCCCACTCCCCCCCCCCCCCCGACCCCGCCAGCCCAGCCGGACGCAGACGAGACACGCGCACACCCCGGCAGCATTCAGAGGGGCCTTTCCTGGCTTGTTTTCCGGCTCTGAGCCACACCCAGGTTATTCTCAGTGGCTTGTGACCCGTCCCTTCTCCTGCCCCCTCGAGTTGGTCTGTGGCACCTGGATGGGGCCGATGTGGATGGGGTCTGAGGTGCTTCAGAAACCCCAAGATCCTTCCGGCACTGGATTGAGCTGCCTGGAGCCAGACCCCAGCACTGGCAAGAAGCAGGAAGCTGTGTTCTCCCCAGGACTCCTGGGTTCCTCCATCAGTAACCCCTGGCGAGGAGGAGGAGAGATCTGGCTTAGAGGCCTTTGCGGGGGCATGCTGCCGCCATGGCTAGATTCATTCACGCCCTGAACAATTCCCTCTCCGTGTCCTGCTCCGCAACCTCCCTGCCGGTACCAGCCACGACCGGCGGAGCTGATTGCTGACGAGATCGAGAGCTTTTCTCCCTGCGGGCTGCCGGTTCTCATCTGACTCGGGCCAGCGCTGGCTGCAGCGTGTTCCCATCGGCCAGCCCTTTGGAGACCCTGACGTGAAATGAGTTTTGCCAGGTCTCAGCCCAGCTCCCTGGTGGAGCCGCTTCGCACAGAGTAGGATCGGCACCAATTCTCACCGGCAGCCTCAGTGGAGAGGCAGAACAGGCCATGGAGACTGTACTTCCCCCTCAGCCGTAGCCAGGGTCCCCCGGGGCTCTGGCAACCAAGCAGGGGGGCAGTGTGTGGGGTGGGGAGGTTCGCCCTTGCAGCTGCCCATGCTATGGGGAAGGAAAGGGAGATCCAGGCTCCCTGATCGGTCGCTGGACTGACTGCAGGTGGGCAGGATCCCAGCCAAGGAGCTGAGAGGGGGAGAGAGATACCTGAGTGGGGCAGCTGCCAAAGTGGGGCATGGGGTTCCTGGAGCTGCCAATCAAGGCAACGAGATTGTGCCACCCATTAAATCTGCAATTGGAAAAGGTTCTTCTGTTCTCAAGGTCATTGCTTAAAACACAAACTGGTTAGGGAGGAGCAGGGTCCAGTGGGTTACAGCAAGGGGGGTTGGGAGTCAGGACTCCTGGGTTCTCTCCTAGCTCCGCCACTGACTCATGACCTTGGAACAAATCACTTCGTTTCCCACTGTGTGGAATGGGGGTCACCCCTCCCCTTCTGTCTTTGTGGATCCTCGGCTGAGCCTTTCCCGGCAGGGTGGAGGGGAAGTTGGTCTGGAAGGACCTGACCCAGCATCTCCATTGACCTCTGTGTGCTTTGGATCAGCCCTGTCGTGCGGTTGGGAAAACCCTCCTGCCTCAGGGAATTCCCTTTGCCCTGGTGCTTTGAGATCTCCAGTCCTGCTGCATTGGAGGGGGAGGCACCAATTGACTGTGGCAAATTGATCTTAATTGCTACTGTGGTCCAGAGTCACCAGGGAACGGAATAGCCAATGCTCCTGCACCCCCTGCTCCTCTGTGCTCCAGCAGTTATTCCACGGAGGAGAGCGACGCCTGCAGGACAGGGTGCAGGGTACTGGAACAGCTCCCCTGGCCAGTGGTTTCCCTGCCTTCGGGGCAGGATCTGACCCTTCGTGATTGTACAGAACTGCTGTTCGCCACTGAGAGGCAGCCGTCTCTGAGGCGGGGTGTGACAGCTGCTTATAGATGGACAGTTTACCCAGCACTGAGATGCAGCCACCTCTGGGGTGGAAGGTGGCAGCTGTTTATATGGGGATTGCTCCCCACCAGTGAAATCCTTCCAACCCCAAGTTGGCAGTCCACAGTTGTTTATCCTCCCCCAGCACTGAAATGCTGCCACTTCTGGGGTGGAAAGATGGCAGCTGTTTATACGGGGATCGCTCCCCCTGGGCTGAGATGCAGCCGCTTCTGGTACGGAACGCAGCAGCTGAGCAATGCCGGCTGCTCAAAGAACTACAGGCCCCGGTGCGACTGGGTTGGCGGTAGCCAAGTTGGGATCCCAGAGACGTGGTAGGACAAAGCTGTTTTGTCCATCACCTCTGCCCTTGCCAGCCAGCGTCAGAGAGGGGCAAGTAGTCCAGGTTTACGTGAAAACCTGCTGCTCCCCCCCCCCCCGGGGCTTTTTATTGCTTAGAAATTTGCCATGCCGGCTGATTTGATTCAATTCCTCCTGCGTCCTCCCTGGGGCTGCTTTGCTCCTGCGAAGGGAACAGGGTGCAACCCTTTTTGCCTGGCTCAGCCTGACAATTGCTCTGCCACAAAGAGGGGCCTGCAAAGGCGAGCACAGAACAGCTGCCAGCTGCCCGTTCCTGGCTGCGCTGATCAACAGCGAGGGGCACGGCATTTATCAGCGCTCGCCGGGAGCTAGGGCCGGGCGCCCACTGCTTCAAACTCGGCTGCAGGCCGAGGGCTCGCGATGCCCCGGGCGGCTGCGTCTGAGTCTGAGGGGAGAGCGCCCCCTCCGGAGTTGCCCCCGCAGCACCGTGCCCCCTCGCTTTGAGGGCAGCACGAGACCGGATCTTCTTCTTTTTTTTCTTTGCAAAGAGTAAAGTCACCCCCCCCCCCCCAAAAGAGCATTTTTCAGGGCACCGAAACTGTTTGTGCATTTGGGTGGAATTTGGCAAATAGTTTTGGCTGAAAAAATGTTTGGTTTTTTTAAACGTCTAATTAGCTAAATTTCTGACTGAAACCATTGAAAAGCCGTGTTTTGGTTTGAAGGCCGGGTTCGATCCAATGCACAAACAGTTGTTTTTGTTTTATTTTATTTTTTGCATTTTGGCTCGAACCTACCTGATTTTGGGGGGGTGGAGGGTCCCAAAACGGCCAGTCATTTGCTCAGGGCTAATCAGCACTGATTGCAGAGGGAGAGCGCCCACTACTGAACCTCCCACTGCACTGGGGTCAGCGGTGACTGCGAGGGGAGAGCGCCCCCTGGAGGCCCTGCTGGGGTCAGCGGTGACTGCGAGGGGAGAGCCGGCCCCTAGAGGCCCCGCTGGGGTCAGCGGTGACTGCGAGGGGAGAGCCGGCCCCTAGAGGCCCCGCTGGGGTCAGCGGTGACTGCGAGGGGAGAGCCGGCCCCTAGAGGCCCCGCTGGGGTCAGCGGTGACTGCGAGGGGAGAGCCGGCCCCTAGAGGCCCCGCTGGGGTCAGCGGTGACTGCGAGGGGAGAGCCGGCCCCTAGAGGCCCCGCTGGGGTCAGCGGTGACTGCGAGGGGAGAGCCGGCCCCTAGAGGCCCCGCTGGGGTCAGCGGTGACTGCGAGGGGAGAGCCGGCCCCTAGAGCCCCACTGGGGTCAGCGGTGACGGCTTGTGGCTCACCCTACTGCATCCCCTGCAGCACTTTCCAGAAGTGATGGCCATCATCACAGGCCTCAGTTTCTCCCACCAATGTCAATTAGAGGTGGCATTAGTCAGGCCCTGGATGAAAGCAGTTGCGTAGCGTTGCTCTGAGTTATTGAGTAGCTGTCCCCACAAGCCAGCTGCACCTGGGCCCTGGGTGAATGATCCCCGTAGGAGCAGCTGCCACACTTCCACCCAGAGGTGGCTGCATTCTAATGCTGGGGGAATGATCCTTATCCATACAGCCTTAGAACTTGTGATGCTGATTGTAATGTACTTTATTACGGAGTCACTCTGGATTGATGGCCAGGACCATTGCATGGTTCTGGCCCGGGTCCTGGCATCCGCCTGACTCCTTTGCTCGCCATAGCTAAGCCCTGGCACCATTCTCCCCCTTCCCACCCCCCGGGTGCTTGAGAGCACCGGGAGCAGGCAGCTAGCTGAGAATCACCTTTGACTGACTTCAGACTGAAACGGACCTGGAGCTTTAAATCAATGAGGCTCATTTAGAATCAGGGCAACGGAGTGACGCCGGTTTACACCTGCTACAGATCTGGCCCCATTGGCTGCAACGGAGTGACACCGATTCTGGCCGGGGCCGGGGGGATCTGGCCCCGGCTTTGGAATCAAAAAGAAGAGGGTTGTCATAGGAACAACATTAGAACAAGATGAGCCGGCGTCAAGTTTTCGAAGGGAAGCGCGTCGTTAATGGGGGTTGATTTGAAAGGGCAGCAGCGCGATCAAAATGAGAAATTAATTTAATTAAAGTGAACGAGGCATTTTTCAAACCCCAGGTTTCCTCGGCCGGGCTGGCTCATGTTTCCCGAGAGGAGCCAAACGAGGAGCTGTCCTATGTTTGTCACCGTTTACGCTTGTGTGAGTTTCCTCCGTGCTGGGGAGCGCCTTCACCCGGAGCTTTGTACGCAGCACTCTGACTGGAGTGGCCGTCAGGGCACTCGGCTTAGTTAATGAAGTCTCGTACACGCTTCTGTCCACACACAAATCAGTCTGACTCCCATCAGCAAGCACTCAGGACCCGGCTCCGAGGTCCCTTCTAGAGCCCAAGTCCTGTTGCGACTTGGGTCCCAGACCTGTTATTTTGCAGTGTGGACGCAGCTCAAGCCGCAGACCCGGGTCAGAAGGGCTGCGTGGCACAGAGCGGGCACGGCTCTGAGACCCGGGTCCAGCAATTGTAAAGCCAGGTTTACAATGGAGGGTGGACGCCAGTCAAGCGCTGGCTTGGAAACCGTGTCCACAAGACCGGGTCTGACCCCATGGGGGTGCGCAGAGCTCTGCCAGGGGGTACATCGACTCATCTAGATATTTGCCCGACTTTACTACAGGCTCCGTAAACAGCTCTAGTGAAGTTACAAACTAAAATTTCATATGATGACGTGTTTATACTGCTCTATGTACTAGACACTGAGATGTCAGGACAATATTTATATTCCAATTGCTTTGTTTTATAATTCGGTGGTGAAAATGAGACAGGAAGCCATTTGGCTGGGACACTTTTGTATTTTTCTGTCTCGTTTTGTAAGCAAGTCGTTTTTCAGAGAGGTGAAACTTGGGGGTACGCAAGACAAATCAGCCTCCTGAAAGGGGTCTGGAAAGCTTGAGAGCCCCTGGTGTGGACATAGACTCTGATCCACAAAGTCACTCCTGATTTACACCAGGGTCCGGTCAGAATCTGGCCCGCCCAGACCTTTTAGCTACCTCGGTAACCCAGGCCTTAAGCCCAGGGACCAGTGTGTGCTAGGGAGGAGGCAAGCTAGATTATTTGCTGGCCAGGTTTGGTTAGGCACTGGGGTGGCTTGGAATAAATCCAGTGTGCAGAAGGGAAAGGAGGGGGAGATCACACACCCCCCCCCGCAGCTGACATCACTTCCTTTGCAGCCTGCCTCCTATTTAAAATCCCGCTGCCTGTCCTCATATGCAGAGGCAGGGCCGCTCGCGCACACATGCGAAGGCTGCACCTGTGGGGATTCGGGCAAGCTCGCTGGCCTTGGCTGACCAGCTGTTCCGCGGCTGCCTCCCCAGCCCCTTCTAACCCGCGTCTGCAGCCCGCTTCGCTCCTGAGCTCCCAGCCCGCCTGCCTTTGTTTTACACCCGTCGTCAACAGCAGAATTTGGGCAGCTCTTTGGGACTCGCCACCCGAGCACCATGCAGGCCGTCGGCCTCTCCGTCTTGCTCCTGTCCTGCTGGCACGGTAAGAGCCGAGCAAAGCAAGGCCCAGACTGGGATAGACACAGCTAGGCGGGTTTTCAGAAGTGCCTAGCTGAGTTAGGTGCCTGGTCTGCTTAGGTGCTTTTGAAAATCCCCTTCGGTGCCGAACTTTGCGTCTTAGATGCACAGATACCTTTGTAAATCTGCCCCCAAGTGCCTCTTCCATGCCCTGATGTCTCTGATCATTGTAAGTTTCCACTGTGTGTTCTGGCTTGGGTCAGTCCTGCTTTCCCATTCTCCTGCCTTCTGGGGAAGATCCCGCCTGGGCTGGGACAGCGTGTGGCCAATTTCTCTTTCAAAGGGGGCTGGCGTGGGAAGGTGGCGATTGTTTGCCCCCTGGGAAAATGCGGCCTCCCTGGGGGGATCTGCCAGAAATCCATGTTCCGTGCCATCTGGGGAACATGCTGCATTGAAAAAAACACACACGCACTCACCAGCAGCCGGCTTTATTCTTTGGCTGGGGGTATTCTGCAGGAGGAGCTCGGCTTGAAGTGGGACAAAGTCCTGTTTTACGCTGGGTGGCACCAAATGAAAGGCCGTCTTGGCAGCAGCCGGTGTGTGCCAAGCCCCGGGGGTGGAGGGGGTTTGAAGGATTTCAGCACCCTAGACAGCATCCTGCCCCAGGCATCTGGCAGAGGAATATCTGAGCTGCATCTTAAATATCCTGGCGCTCAAAATGCTGCGCCCCCGCTCCCGAGTTGTGAAGGGGACGGCTTCCCCAGCCATCTCCTGGGATCCTGCGTGGTGGAGAATTTGCAATTAGTCAAAAGGTTTCAAGGCAAATCCGGATCGGGGCCTGAGGGGACCGGATCAGGGCAAGAAAGGGCTGCTTTCAGACTAGACATGCTGATATGAATCCAAAGGCCTGTCCAGTCATGGGGGTGCACCAGAGGGAGAGTAAGATTGTGTGTGCAGATCTCCGTGTCCCCTTTGCACGCACAGATCTGTGTACGCACGAGCGTGTGCACGTAGGGCTGGAACTGGGGGTGCTGCAGCTCCCCCTGGCTTGACGTGGTTTCCATCATGTGCCGGGTTTACAGTTTGGTTCCATGGCTCTCAGCACCCGCAACTGTACAAATTGTCCCTGCAGCCCCAGATTGGTGGGTCTGGGGCCGCGTGCGTGAAGATCTGGGGGGGGCGATCTGCACCCCCGTGTGCACCTGTCTCGCTAGATCTGCATGCAGGGCCGAGGAACTTCCCCCTGCGGTTGCATTCGAAAGAGCGGCGCTCGGTTCACATCAATTTGGGGGGGGGCAGACTTCACTTAGCACCCCCTGAGTCTTTCCCAGCAGTCCCCGACCAGGTCAAAGTCATTAAAAAGCCCAGGGGCCTCCTTCTGTTCTCCTGCCGCCATCACCCCGGCGGCTGCTGATTTACCCCGGAATCAGGCCCGAGCTTTCAGGAGCGAAGCCCCGATTTCGGAGCTAGGTGGGCCAAGGCTTCCTCCAGCTGGATCCCAGCCGCTTGCTTTCTCCGCCGCGTTGTGCTACCTCCCACATTACATAATATCATTATATAAGGCTGGTGCGTCCCTCGCTGCAGCCTCCAGGTGCCAGAGCGACGGCTCCCCTTCTGCAGTCCATTGTTTGGCCTGTGTGTGGGGTGGGGGGACAACCCCGGGGCCCCCTGGAGGGGTGGATTATCAATGCACGTGCTGGGGAAGGAGCACACCCTGGGGGACTTGTGCATAAGGAAGCTGTTAGATAGGAGGCGCCAGGTCCGACTTATTTGCATTATTATTCGTCTTTGCTCTGTGGCTGCTTTTCAGCAGGGGGTGAGGGATGCCTGTGGAAACAGCTGCTGTGCTCCAGCCCAGAGGTGGCTGCATCGCAGCGGTGGGTGAGGGATCCCTGTAAAAACAGCTGCTGTGCTCCAGCCCAGAGGTGGCTGCATCTCAGTGCTGGGTGAAATTATCCACGTATAAGGGTTTCAGATACAAATGCTAGCAGGAATTGGACTCGGGTATAGACAGAGGGGCTGGGATGGAACGAGCTGCCCTTTGCGTTTGTCTGGCTTTCGCAGGAAGATCCCAAACGTAGGGTCTCTTGGCCCCACAGCAGGAACGCACTACCCGGCCAGCATTTGGTTATCAAAACAGGGCCTCGGCCAAAACCAGCTGGGGCACTAGCCTGCGAATCAGGGTTCTGGGCCCACCTCTGCTTCAGGACCTTGAGCCAGTCACCTGCCCGCTCTGTGCCTCAGTTTCCCCTTTTTGTGTCTATTTAGATGGCAAGCTCTTCAGGGCAGGGACTGTCTCTCACTCCATGTCCGTGCCTCACCCGGCATGGCTGGGGTCTCTGCTCTCGGTCAGGGTCTGGGCAATGCCTGGCACAATGGGGGGTCCCTGATCTCGGGCAGGATCCATGCTAGATCCAGCACAAGGAAGGCCCCCCTCTCTGACAAGTGTGTGTGTGGACGGGTCTGTGCAGCACCTGGTGTGACTGGGGGCCAGATCCTGGTTTGAGCCTCTAGCTGCTGCTGCAATACCCCTAATATTAAAGCAAAGATCCCCCCGGGTCTGTGCAGCACCTGGGTGCCAAGGAGCAGCAGACGCTAGGGAGGAAGACGCCTGCGAGGGAGAATCTTTGTCCCAGCCCCTGTGTGAACAGGGGCCAGCCTGCGCCCCACTCAGGGCTGGGGTAAAAGGATCCAGGGGCTGCACGCCAACGCTGGCTACAGGAGATGGAGAGCTAAAGGGCCCCGCTATTGCAGGGCGCCCTATATAAGGAGGGCGGGGGGTGGCCCCCCAAGTTCTCAGCCTGAGGGTCTGGGGGCAGCTAGAGTAGGAGAGCAGGGGCTGGAGGACACCCAGCACATCAACAGCTCCTTTCCACCAGGGAGATCCCCCACGTGGGGGCGGGGGTTGTCAGTATCATTCAGCCCCCATGGAGATGAAATGACTTAGTCCAGGTCGAACTGCAAGTCAATGGCAGAGCTGAAAATAGAACCCAGGAGTCTTGACTGCCAGCCCCAACCCCACTGCTCTAACCACTAGACCCCCCCTTCCCCTCCCCTCCCCTCCCCTCCCAGAGCTGGGATAGAACCCAGGAGTCCTGGCTCCCAGACCCCCCTGCTCTAGCCACTAGGCCCCACTCCCCTCCCAGAGCTGGGATAGAACCCAGGAGTCCTGGCTCCCAGCCCCCCTTGCTCTAGCCACTAGGCCCCACTCCCCTCCCAGAGCTGGGATAGAACCCAGGAGTCCTGGTTCCCAGACCCCCTTGCTCTAGCCACTAGGCCCCACTCCCCTCCCAGAGCTGGGATAGAACCCAGGAGTCCTGGCTCCCAGACCCCCTTGCTCTAGCCACTAGGCCCCACTCCCCTCCCAGAGCTGGGATAGAACCCAGGAGTCCTGGCTCCCAGACCCCCTTGCTCTAGCCACTAGGCCCCACTCCCCTCCCAGAGCTGGGATAGAGCCCAGGAGTCCTGGTTCTCAGACCCCCTTGCTCTAGCCACTAGGCCCCACTCCCCTCCCAGAGCTGGGATAGAACCCAGGAGTCCTGGCTCCCAGACCCCCTTGCTCTAGCCACTAGGCCCCACTCCCCTCCCAGAGCTGGGATAGAACCCAGGAGTCCTGGCCCCCCTCCCCGCCCCTCCCTGCTCTAACCGCGAGACCCCGCTTCCCTCCCGGGGGAGCCAGGGATCAAATCCTGTGCTACCTGGGGGCCAGGTTCCAAGCTGATTTGCCCCAGTGTAACTGTGACCGGCGCAGGGATTCTGCCCTCCCGCTGTCCCAGGGAATGCAGCCGCCTGCTGCCCTAAAACCTCCATGCCGGGGTCCGGCCCCCCACCCCTGCTTGGCCCTTTCCCGCCCCCACTGGTGCTGGGTCCCTGCTGGTGTCAGCGTCCACCTGCCGGGTGTCGTGAGCGGGCAGCCTGCCCTCCCGGAACAGCTGAGGATATGCCCTGGGCTAAATGCAGCTAATAATAGGTGGGCACCTGCTGCTGGGGCATGCAGCCCCCCCCGCCCTTTACCACCTGCTCTGCCCCCGCCACAGAAGGGCACGTTGGATCCACTCTGCAGAGCCATCAAGCGCCGGGGGGTTCCTGGGGGGCGGGGCGGGGGAATCTTTCCACCGGGTTTTGGATCAGGCCCGGAGGTGCCTGGATTTGCAAGCTGCATGGCGCGAGCTCTGGTGCGTTGGCAGGTGCAGAGCGTTTGAGGAAGGCCACACCGCTGGCCTGGCATGCCGGGGCCTGTGCAAAGCCGGGCAGCTTCATCCTCGGGGGCCGTGAGACTCCACCAGCGTCAGCCTCCTTTGGCCACAACAGGGCGCTATTGCTATTCCACAGCTCTGACTCCACAGCGACGTTACCCGTGTGTGATGCAGCCCCCTCTAGTGGCTGGTTCACGTATGAGGATAACAGCCTACTGCTGCTAGCAACTGATGGGGCTAATCGTTTCGCTCAAGCGATAGAGACCTATGCTTTTAACAAGGAAGAGGGTTTGATTTCCACGGATGTGCCATCACTGGGTGGTCTGTACTCTCTTTTCTTTTCTTTTTCTTTCCCCCCCAACCATAGAATCATAGAATATCAGGGTTGGAAGGGACCTCAGGAGGTCATCTAGTCCAACCTCCTGCTCAAAGCAGGACCGATCCCCAATTAAATCATCCCAGCCAGGGCTTTGTCAAGCCTGACCTTAAAAACTTCTAAGGAAGGAGATTCCACCACCTCCCTAGGGAACCCATTCCAGTGTTTCACCACCCTCCTCGTGAAAAAGTTTTTCCTAATATCCAACCTAAACCTCCCCCACTGCAACTTGAGACCATTACTCCTTGTTCTGTCATCTGCTACCACTGAGAACAGTCTAGAGCCATCCTCTTTGGAACCTCCTTTCAGGTTGTTGAAAGCAGCTATCAAATCCCCCCTCATTCTTCTCTTCCGCAGACTAAACATCCCCAGTTCCCTCAGCCTCTCCTCATAACTCATGTGTTCCAGTCCCCTAATCATTTTTGTTGCCCTCCTCTGGACTCTCTCCAATTTTTCCACATCCTTCTTGCAGTGTGGGGCCCAAAACTGGACACAGTACTCCAGATGAGGCCTCACCAGTGTCGAATAGAGGGGAACGATCACGTCCCTCGATCTGCTGGCAATGCCCCTACTTATACATCCCAAAATGCCATTGGCCTTCTTGGCTACAAGGGCACACTGTTGACTCCTATCCAGCTTCTCGTCCACTGTAACCCCTAGGTCCTTTTCTGCAGAACTGCTGCCTAGCCATTCGGTCCCTAGTCTGTAGCGGTGCATGGGATTCTTCCGTCCTAAGTGCAGGACTCTGCACTTGTCCTTGTTGAACCTCATCAGATTTCTTTTGGCCCAATCCTCCAATTGTCCCTCTGTATCCTATCCCTGCCCTCCAGCGTATCTACCACTCCTCCTAGTTTAGTGTCATCTGCAAACTTGCTGAGGGTTCAATCCACACCATCCTCCAGATCATTTATGAAGATATTGAACAAAACCGGCCCCAGGACCGACCCTTGGGGCACTCCATTTGATACTGGCTGCCAACTAGACATGGAGCCATTGATCACTACCCATTGAGCCCGACAATCGAGCCAATTTTCTACCCACCTTACATGCATTCGTCCAGCCCATACTTCTTTAACTTGCTGACAAGAATACTGTCAACCCTTCTATTTTCCCCTCATTGTTCCAAAAGCAACACACCTGTCTGCCTGCAAACCCGCCGGCCTTCAATTACTCAGGTTGCTTTGCTCTTCACAAAGAAACAAAAGCCTGGTCATTTATTTTGCCCGAGATCTTGCTGTTCTGCCAGCAGCCCCTGCGGGGACCTCATTACGATGATGGCAGTGATCACGCAGCCAGAGAAAGAAGCTTTTCTCTCCCCGGTGGTGGCAGAGCCTGGTGCATTAAAACTGCATGAAGTGCAGCTGTTTCAGGGAGCCAAAAAAAAAGGAAGGGAAAGTAATTGGTGCCTGGAGGGTGGTTAGCATCGGGAAGGCAGAACCACTGCGTAGGTAACAGCGTGTGCTAAGCAAGGGGTAAGTAGATGGGCAGGGAATGGTTTTTTCCCCACCTTGATTGTCAGCTGACTTAGTCTGAGCCTGGATTCCTCATGCCATTAGGCACTCATGAGTTGTGGGTCTGTAATGAATGACCCTGCGGGGGAGGCTGATCTAGTGGTAGGGTGTGTGACCTCGGGGGGAGGCCTCCTCTGGGTATGTCCACACTGCAACCAAAGGTGTGTTACTAACTCGGGCTTCAGTTCAACCCCAGATTCCCCTACAGGCATTGATCAGAGCTAAACGCTGCATCCATGCCTCGGTTTCCCCTCCCGCTTGTTATCAATATAGCCTGTGAACTCTTTATTCTCTCTGTGTGTCTGCACAATGGATAACACAACAGGGCCCTGGCCTCAGTCAGGGCCTCTAGGTGCTACCCTAATACACGTAACGAGTGGTGTGAGTGTACGCTTTATTTATATACCACGCGGGTCATGCCCAGATCTCAACACTTCAGGGGGTTAGAACTTGCATCCCAATTTTTACAGGTGGGGAAACTGAGGCACAGAGCAGGGCAGCGGCTTGCCCCAAAGTTACCTAGTCAAGTCTGGCAGAGCTGGAAATAGAACCCAGGCGTCCCTGATCCCCTGTCCCCACGGTTCTAACTCCGAGACCTCCCTCCCCCTCCCAGAGTGGGGATTAGAACTCAGGAGTCCTGACTCTCAGCTCTCCACCCCCTACTCTAATCTACTAGGCTACAACCCTCTCCCAGAGAGTGCCTGTCTGATCCTGGACAAAGTTTTTAAAAAAAAATGTGTGTGCCTCAGTTTCCCTTTCTTTGAGTTGTCTGTTTAGCTCATAAGATTTTGGGGGCAGGGACTGTCTCTTACTATGTGTCTATGCAGCACCTCGCACAAGGCAGCCCCAGGCTCAACTGGAGCCTCTAATGAGTTACTGCAGTACCCCTAATCACGGAAACACCCGGGAAGCGGTAGAGGGACTGTGTTCTAGCGATTGTGTTGCCGACTAATGAAAGCCCGTAATAATAGATTGCCTCACCTCTTTTATTTTGCAGCCGATTCACTGCCATTGTCCACCCAGCTCTCGGAGGAAGATGAAAAGGTAAGAAAAAAAAAAAACACAGGAAGGAAGAAAAAGAAAACGGACCAAACCCAACATTTCCACTGAAATGAACAAGACGCCTGACGGGGTTAAACTGGGGTCCCTGCTTCAGGAACAGTGCAGTAGAGAGGCCGGGACTCAGGACACCTGGGGTCTTTCCCCAGACCCGTGGGGCCTCTCTCTTTGTGCATTTGTCTGTCTTGTCTGTTTATGGTGCTGCCAACCTCAAACATTCAAAACTCACGAGATTGGTCTTAAAAACCATGAGATTTTTTTAACTAAACTTTCAGCTCCTTTGATTTACCCTGCGCTGTTTGACCGGTGTAAGGTTCACATGCTCAAGGCTTTTCCCTAACACCAGGCGGGTTTTCTATTTCCTGAAAATTGGCCGAGGACAAAAACACGTGGGCATGTTTAGTGTTGACACAAGAAGGCTGAGAGGGGTCCTGAGAAGTCTTCCAGTAGGTTAAGGGCTGTTATAAAGGAGACAAGGATCCATTTTTCTCCACGGGCCGCTGGAGGTAGGACAAGAAGCAATGGGCTCAATCTTCAGCGGTGAGCTATCAGGACAAACTTTCTAACTCCCAGGGGAGTGAAGCTCTGGAGCAGGCTCCCAAGGGCGGATGTGGGATCCCCGTCATTGGAGGTTTTTAAGAACAAACCCTTGTCAGGGATGGGCTAAGTTTGTGCAGGGGGCTGGATACAGTGACCTCTCACGGTCCCTTCCAACCCGATGTTTCTATGATTCCATGAGCTTCTGAGGAATTCACGTGATTCCAGGACCTGGGGCTGGCGAGAAATCAGCAAATATCTCAAGAGTCCCCCGAAATTCTGGAGAGTTGGCAATGTGCCTGGATGCTGTTAGGGGGAGGGGATGATTGTGCAGCGCCTGGCGCGATGGGGACCTGATTTGGGCTGGGGTCCGTAGGTGCTACCCTAACACAAATCATTCATAGCAATTCTCTCCCATTGTCTTCCTCTTTCTTCTCCCCGCGCCACTGAGTGTTCTCAGATGCGTATGGGCGTCTATAAGCGCATGAGAGGCAGCGTAAGCGAGTGGATGGCGCATCGGAACAGGACTCAGCAGATTCGGGTTCTCTTCCTGGTTCAACTTGCTGGGGAAGTCGTGGTCCAGCTGCGTGCCTCAGTTTCCCCGCTGTAAAATGGCAGAAACGATGCTGGCCTCCTTTGGAAAGGGCTTTGGGATCTGCCCATGACAAGCGCTAGGGCAGTGGTTCTCAACCAGGGGTCTGGGGGGTCGCGAGCTGGTTTCAGGGGGGTCGGCATTAGACTCTCTAGGAACCAGAGCAGAAAGCCAAAGCCTCACCGGAAGGGACTGCAGCCCAGGACCCCGAGCCCCACCACCGAAGGCTGAAGCTGCAGTCTAAGCAACTTAGTTTTGCGGTGCCCCCTGTGATGTGGGGCCCGAGCAACTGCCCCGCTTCCCACCCCCTAATGCCGCCCTGGCTTTTATAGGCAGGAAACCAGTTCTTGTGGCACAGCTGGGCTGTGGAGTTTTTATCGCATGTTGGGGGGGGGCCTCAGAAAGACAAGGGATGAGACCCCCCGTGCTCGGGATTATTATTTGTTAAGAACGCTGATTATGTCAGCTCTTTGTTCGCGATGCCGCATAAGTCACCACAGAGCCCCGGCCAACGTTGTCAGGACTCGGGTGGCTGCGAAAATGTAGAACGAAACGGTTTCCCGTCGGAAAGCAGGGTTTCCTCTCAAGTGAAATTCTCCCTGGGAAAAGATCCATTTTGGCGGCGTCTTTCCTGCCGGGAAATGGGACCGTTGCAGGTCGACACAGTGCCCCATGGGAGTTGTATGCTTTCACCCCCCTCCCACACCCCATTCTCCTCATGAACCTTACTCCCCAGCCAGACTACATCGCCCATGCTGCACCATGGTCACTTCCTAAAGAAGTTTTGGGTTTTGGCCTTGTCGGGAGAAAAAAACAAACAAACCAGCATTTCCCACTGTCCTGGATTCCTGGGATCTGGGCTTTCCTTTCTTTCCAGCTGCTGTTCTCCTCTGCTTCCCTGCAGAGCGGTGCTGGAAATTGCTATGTCAAAGTCTCAACCATCGGATCTATCTTCCGGCTCCTCCGCTCACCCGCGTTGACTCAGGCTGGTCCTTGGTTTAGCTGTCTGATTCCAGCTCAGACAGAGCAGCGGACAGTTCTGCTAGCCCCTCGTTCCTGGTGGCGCTCAGTGGGCGGCCGTACGAACGCCACAGGGAACCTGAGGCATTCCGGTGGCTCGTAAAAATATAACCTCCCTTCATTGCAGCCGTGCGATGGCCCTCCCGTTTTCCGATCACGCTGGCCCTGACCTGTCGGAAGTTGACAGCCATGGGAGAGGAGGGGAAACCCTGAGGGGATCTTTGGTGTGTTGTCCTTGTAAACCCAAATTCACTCTTACCATCCCCCCCGGCCAGGTCATCAAATGCATCACGGAAGTTCTGGCTGACACCCTGGCCAAACCTAGCCCGGTTTCGGTCGCCAGCGACTGCCTGAAGATCCTGAAAGAAGGTGAGTGCCCCGGGATGTGGCCATCAGCTCCTGGGGAAAGCGGAGCCGGATACAGATCCGAACACCCCCCACAGCTCAGCAAGGACTCAGTCCCATCTCTGATGGAAGAGACTTAGAAGGCAGCTCCTGATTGCTCTCAGATTCCCCTGGGCTGCCCTGGGAGCAACCAGGGGCCTTGGTGGGGGTGGGTGGGAAAAAGCCCCCTGAGACTCTCCCCTTAGCAAGTGAAGTGGAAGTGGAGTAAGGGGGTGGACTGGGGGCACGCCCAGAGTGCATTGCGCCATGGCTATTCTCTGCCCCCCCGGGGCCCAGAGGTGGTGGCCACGAGTTAGAGCAGCTCTAAGGCTGCTGTGATGCTGAGGACCATGCAGGACCCAGGACCCGGGGAGGGCAAAGGGGGTTATAGTCCCCTCCCCCTATTTCTACCAGAAACACTGGGAATCTGACTGTAATCGGGAACCAGCTTTTCATGCAATGTGTGTACATCACCTAGCACTGCTCAGAGAACTCGGGGCGCTACCTTAATTCACTTAGTTAATCTCCCCCTCCCCCAGAATTACCTCGCACTCGGGACAGGTTTTCTCACCTGTCTCTGCACGAGACGGTCCTTGCGGGTGAAAGGCAGCTCAGTGATACCACTGCACGTGGCTGCGGCTCGTTCCTAGCCCACGACCAGGGCAGGTTGTTTGCCCGAGGGCACCAATTGGGCACAAGCTCATAAGGGGGTTCACCTGTTGTCTCTTCCAGACGAGCGGGTCCTGGCCATGCTGCACCATCACTACCTGCTGAAGGAGCTGGTCCACGAAGGTACCTGCCTTGGCCCCCATCCCACCCTCCCTGCATGAATTACAGTGACCGCACGAGGAGTCAGGACGCCTGGGTCCTATTCCTGGCTCTGTTGCCAACCTGAATCTGGAAAATAGGTGGCAGCCCCTGGAGCGGAAAAGCTCCAAATCCCATTCTCTGCCCCCTCTGACTCATCTAGCCCCCCACGCTGGGGCCAGATCAGAGCCAGCGCCCCGGAGACGGGAAAAACACCGTGCCCCTGCCCCCGCTGAGCCACCCAGTCCTCCTACCCTCTGGCCAGATCAGAGCTGGTGCCCCCTAAAGGGGAAAGGCACCATGTCCCATTCCCTGCCCCCCCACCCGCCGAGCCACCCACGCTCCTGCCCTGGGGCCAGATCAGAGCTGGTGCACCCTAGAGGGGAAAGTCCCCATGTCCCATTCTCCGCCCCCCAGGCCAGCAAGTTTCCCCACTCTAGGGCTGGATCAGAACCGGCACCCGTGAGAGGGGAAAGGCCCTTGGCTCCCAATCCCCACCTCCTTGAGGCAGCCAGTCCCCTGTCCTGAGGCCGGATTGGAGGTGGCACGCCCTGGAGGGGACCCCAGTTTCATCCAACCCTAGTGCGTGTGGAGGGGACCTGGCTGGGGGGGATCAGGGAAAGGGATACAGGGCATTAGGGCAATATCCCACTCGCCACCAAAGCTGACACTCCGAGCGGAGAAGCCAAGGGAGAGGTGTCTGGAGACGGGGTAGGGCTGGGGAACCCGGACGATGGGGGACCAGGGTGCATGGGCAGTTTGTGGACACGGGCCTTGCTGTGTGAATGGGGTCCCCTGGCCTGTGTCCACCCATCCCCAATGGGGTCAGGACTGCCACAAGGTGGGAACAGCTCACTGTTCTCCTCTCTGCCCCTAGAGAATGCCCACCACCACCCGAGCCGCGGCGCCTGGCACGAGCCAGAGGAGGGCCCCGTGGGGGACGAGCTGAGGAAGCAGGACAAGTCCCTCCAGCATAGCTCGGCCGCCTCCGAGACGATGGAGGAGAAGGAGGGCGAGGCCCGGAAGGAGGAGTATGAGAAGACGGAGAAGATTGAGGAGAAGGTGAAGGAGGAGAAGGTCTCGCAAGGGAAGGACAGCACCCAGGTGGAGGAGGAGGCCAAAGAGATCCTTGAGGGCGAGGAAGAGGAGGAGGAGAGGAAGAGGAGGCACGAGGAGGTGAGGCGGGCATCGCCCAAGCTGCGGGAGACCCAGGGCCCCAGGGCCAGCAAGAAAACGGGGCCGCCAGCCAAGAGGCACTTCAGCCAAGAGGACAGTTCAGAGGAGGAGCTGCCGTACCACCATGGAGGCCGGCACCGCGGGGGGCTAGAGGACTGGGAGCAGGAGGAAGAGGAGGAGGAGGAAGAGGAGGAGGAGGAGGAAGAGGAAAAGCGATCGGGCCCGGCCCAGCGGAAAGGCGGCCCAGCTAAGCGGATGGCCGAGAAGGCCAGTGACGAGGAGACGGCCCAGTTTGAGGCAGAGGAGAAGGGCGTTAAAATCTCCAACTCGAAGAGCCACCTCCGCGGGGACGGGCAGCTGTGGAAGGAGGGGGAGGAGAGGCACAGCCACCACCACGGGCCACCCGGCCACGCGCTGAAGAAGAGGCACCATGAGGACGAGGCGGGACACCTGAAGGGCAAGCACTGGGGCCACCAGGAGGAGGCGGAAGAGGAGGAGGAAGAAGAGGAAGAGGAGGAGGAGGAGGAAGAGGAAGAAGAGAGGGAGACCAAGAAGGACAAGGTCAGCACTTAGCCCTTTTCCATGGGCTACATGGCTAGTGATCCTGGGGGTAGCCTCCAGCCTGGGAGCCTGCCAGCTCTCAGGACTGAGCAGCTGAAAGCCAGGAGGTGGGCAGCTAAACGGCCTTTGTGCCCATGAAAAAAATCTTCCCTGCATACCTCCAGCTCCCACGGCCTTCGGGAGCCCCGGGGGTCTGGCCCTCCGTGGGCAGAAAGGAGCCGGCTGGGAATTTTTCAGTGGAACGGCCCAGTTGCCACCCAAGTTTTGTCAGCGTCCCAGGAGGGAATTTGTGGTCAGAACCAGGGGACGCCGTGCCCCAGCGTCAGTAGCCCGGTGGCTAAGGCCACCAGCTGGCATGGGCCAGATCCAGGTTCGAGTCCCTGCTCCAAATCAAGCTGAGCAGGGGCCCGATGCTGGATTCCCAGCTCAGTGCTCTGACCCGGGGCTATGGGCTCTTCTGCGGTGGGGCTCTCCCATTTTTCGCTACGCGCCTCCCAAGGTCTCTGTTTCCTCCTCGTGACGAACCCTGCAAAGTTTCCCACCTGGCTCCGCAGCTGCAGGGCCAGCTGGGTGGAGGGGAGACGAGGCAGCCTGCAGCATTGCAAGCGCATTGGGGTCAGTTGGGCCTCCTCGCTCCATCCTCCCCCCGCCCGTGGCCATGTGGACGATTGGCCCAAACGCCCCTGCGCTCCCAGCCCTGGGCATTGTGGGATAGGTGCTGTGGGGATCCCAGAATGCACCTGGGCAGCCAGAGGTGCAAAGCCCGGTTTTGGGGGGCGATAAACGAAAGGCCTGGTGGGTGGCTTGGATGTAGTGGCCTGGGGGGTGGTAGGGATGAGCCCTGGGGGGTCCCCCATCCTCACGGCCCCTCTTGCTTTCTCTCCATCCAGGAACGGGAGCTGGAGAATCTGGAACAGATAGAGCATGCACTGAAGAAGGTGGCGGAGAAGCTGCGGGAGCTGAAGAGAGGATGACCTCCCCAGCCCCCTTAGGGGAGCAGGGAGCCGTGGGAGGGGGACAAAGGGGCGGCCGCCCCTTTAAGAGTCACCCCCCGCCCCGGCACCCCCACACATGTGCTTTCTCTGTATATATCCCTCCTCTCCTCTCCCACTCGGCTGTGGACTGTTATCAAAGCCTCGGAGCTTGTGATTTTCTATCTGCTCCCCCTGCCCCCCCCCACTCCGTCAGGGACCCAGCCCGACCTGAGGCCAAGGAAAATAACCAACCCTCCAACCTACCCTCCCCACCCACTCCATGCAGGAAACATCCCTCCCCAGCAATGGAGGGCGAGAGATGTTGGGGGGGGGCACCCTAGATCTCAGCAACTGTGCGCTCTGGGGGTACCGAGTGGGTAGGAATGTCCCCCTGAGAACTGCCCACAGCTGGCGTGGTATAAAGGGTGAATAGCCACGCTGCGCTGTGGCTAACCTCTGCCCCCCAGAACCCAGAGGGGGTGGCTATGGGGCGTGGCCAGAGCACACTGTGCTGTGGCTATTCTCTGCCGTTCCCCCCCCCAACCCCCAGGGCCCAAGAGGGAGGAGTTTATTTCACTTGTGGCCTCTTGTTTAATGCAGACCCCCTGTGGGGCACCAAAGAAGGGACAGAAAGAGGGGACCCTCCGGTGCCAGGGGGGGAACCTGCCTGACTCCCCACCCACTGGGCAAGCCGGACTCTGGCAGTTAACACGCAGCCTCGTGGGACCTGGCGGCTCTGCCTGGTCCTCGAAACCTCGGTTTCCCTGACCCCTCCGCCCCCGACACCCAACCATCGCTTTGGGCTCAGGGGTCAGCTCTGCCCACCTCCCAAGGGGTCATTTTCACCAGCAGCCAGACGCGCTCAGCCTGTGGGGCCCACGGGAGGCCTGGAGGTGGAGGGGAGATGGGGGGAGGCAGCCGCAGTAGCACCAGGAAAGCCGAGGGGCAGGGGGCCTGCATAGCGGGGGGCGGGGGGGGTCAGCTGGAGAAGGTACAGCTGACGTGTACCCAGCTGGCCTGGCTGATGAGGTCAAGGCCCAGGGCTCTGTGCGTCTGTCCCACCAGGGCTTTCCTGCTCCCGTCGCCCCGGTGGGGAGCTGCGGGTGCAGGATCCCGCCTCAGCGAAGGGGGCTGCTGAGTTTCCACTGCAGACCAGGGAAGCGAGGTGTGATTAAGGGGGGAGGGATAGCTCAGTGGTTTGAGCACTGGCCTGCTAAACCCAGGGTTGTGAGTTCAATTCTTGAGGGGGCCATTTAGGGATCTGGGGCAAAAACTGGGGATTGGTTCTGCTTTGAGCAGGGGCTCGGACTAGATGACAACCTGAGGTCCCTTCCAATCCTGAGATTCTGTGATTCCTGCTGGGCTATAGACAGGGACCCAGCCTCTCCTGGCCCGGGATGTGACGGGGGGAAGGCCTGGAGCCCCAGAGGTCGGTCACACACAGCTCATCACTCACAGAAAGGCGAGGTAATTAGGAGAGGTCTCTTCGCACGCAAGAAGCCTGATCTGGTCTGACCTGAACGTCCCCGCAGCCGTCCTGCCCTCAGAGTCTGGAGACTTCTAGGGGCGTCAGAGAGGAGACAGGATGAGTTTGACCCCAGAAGTGTCTGTAAGGGTCTGCTCTGTCCCACGCAGCAGGAACCCACCTCCTGTCGCCCCATAAGTACAGGCTTGGGAGCTTGGCAGGCTGCAGCCGTAGCCTGATCCTCGCTGCGGGGCGACAAAACACAGACACGTCCTGTATGTTAGGCAGGGGATGCAGAGAGAAGCCTATTGTATTAGCTGCAGGGGTCTTTCTCACTCATTCATACCCACACACCCCATCCATGGGTAACACAAAGCAGTGGTTACATTCCCTAGCTACATTCCTAAAGCGAGATCCCTCGGACCTGGCGCCTCTGGCGGCCCCGATCCTCCCAATCCTGGTCTCTCGGGCTTTTCACTTTGGGTTTTTTGCTGATTTCTCCCCCCACCTCCCATTCAAGCTGGAGGACTCTCTTCCCCCGGCACCCTCCCCGTAGGCCGTGAGCGCATCTCTTGCAGGTGCTGATGCTGTGTAGCTGCTTGATGGCCTGGTCTATCAGGTGTTGGGGTTTGCGGGGGGGGTTGTTTTTGGTTTTTTTAGATCCCTGTCCTTGTGTAGCCAGCTCTGTGGACCAATAAAGCACAGTGAAAACCAGACTCCGACCCGCCAGCTTTCCTTCGTGTCGTGTCTGTTTCGATGCCGGGGTTTTCTGTTTCGATCATGTGATGGGGGTGAGCGGCACGTTGCAGTGGGAGTTTCAAGGCGTGACACTGGCAGAACGAAGGTTAAAACAGCCACTGGAGATGTGGGTTCAGGACCCTGCTCTACCCACAAACTCCCTGTGTGACCATATGCCAGGCTGCCCTGTGCCTCGGGTTCCCCTGCAGTACAGTGGAGATAAAAACCTTCCCCTGTCTTAGCAGGAGCTTGGCAGGATAAGTACATTGACAATGGTGAGTGACTCAGATACTGTGTGATGGGAATACCTAAGATCTGCTCCGGCCACAGGCTTCTTGTGTGACCTTGGAGAAGTCCTGGCAGCTCTCAGGGCCTTGGTTTCTGCATCTGTAAAATGGGCATAATGATCCTCCCCTTGTCTATAAGCATTGTGCATTCTTTGGGACAAGGGCTTGTTTCTTACTGTGCCTCTGAAGTACCCAGCACAACAGGGGGCCCTGATCTCAGTCACGTTCTGAGCAGCACCCGGCACAACGGGGGGCCCTGATCTCGGTCACGTTCTGAGCAGCACCCGGCACAATGAGGCCCTGATCTCGGTCGGGGACTGGGCAGCGCTCGGCACAACGGGGCCCTGATCTTGGTTGGAACCTCTAGACGTTACCATGATATAAATAATAATTAAAAGTACCCCAGGGGGACATTAAGAAAATCAGAGCCCCATGGAGCCGCTTAATTCACCGATGGGAACAAGTGAGCTAATGGATGCTGTATGCTGGGATCTCTGGCTTCACCACTTCCTCCAGCTGGCTATGGAGTGGCAAGGTAACCAACAGCACACCAGGAAGGACGTGGAGCCTAAAAATGGTGGCTAATTTACATAATTAATGCATGCAAATGAGAGCAATTAGAGGTGAAATTTGCATGGAATTTGCATGAGTTCTCCTCACGTCACCCGCACGGCCCTTTCCTCCGTACTCCTCCGCCCTGGCTGTGTTCATAGCAGCCCCTTTCCACTCCTGAGCCTCGTCAGACAAGGACAGACATTTACTCCCCCCTCAAAATAATAATCTCGGCTTTTATTCCCATTCGTTAGCCTATCAAAATGTAGCCATCAAGATTTACAGGGGGAGTGAGGAGCCTGGAAACTTACAAGCACATGTATATTTCAGTGGGGGCGGAGACAAGAAATTTCAAAGGGGTCTGTGGGATTCACCACTGATGTAGCCCATCTAGGGTGACCAGATGTCCCGTTTTTATAGGGACAGTTCCGTTTTTGGGGACTTTTTCATATATAGGCGCCTATTACGCCCCACCCTCTGTCCCGTTGTCTCACAGTTGCCATCGGGTCCCCCTACCTGCCCGTCCCAAAGAGATCGGCGTGAATAACCGATTTCTCAGTTTGCCGACAATTCCAAAACAATGGTTAAAAAGAAAAAATCATTTTGAGTAAAAACAAAACCCAAAAACCAATTTTTTTCAAAACTTTGGGCAAATTCAAAAGCTGAAAAATGTCATTTCGGGCTGAAGGAAACGTTTTGATTTTGAACGGGTTTGAATGCTTTGGATTTCCTTCCCTTTTATTTTCAAAACAAGGCTGGAAGGAAAAAAATTTGTTCTGACTGAAACCTAAGCGGTTTTGTGCCGAAATGACGCTTTTCAAAATTTTCCAGCTTCCTTACATTTCTTTTTCAGGTTTTTTCCCAACCAAAACCATTTGGCAAAGTTGACACAGCGTCGCGAAATGTTTTGGGGTTACCGAAGCTGCCAGAAATAAGGTTTTGGTTGGAATTTTTTTGCCCACCACTCGTTTCAAGACAAGGTCAGGTTCTCCCCTGGGCACAGAATGGCTGTGTCATGGGAATCGCACCCAGGGACCTTTATGTCTGGATACACGACAGACAGACCTCGACCGATCTTCTCTGGTATATGGCGGCGCTCAGTTGCTGGTCTACACTTGAAAGTTATTCCCCGTGCAGAGATGGTGTGAGTTGAAAGCGGATTGACTATTCCCGATTAATTCCATCCACACTCTTCATCTGGAATAAGAACACCTTGTTCCGGATTAGTCTAACCCACTTCCAAAGTGGATCAAGCTAATTCAGGACAAGGCACTTGGCGTTGGAGGGGAAGCCCTGGAGAGTGAGGAATGAGGGAAAAAGAGTTGATTGGCCAGATGGGCTGTCAATCGCCCAGAGAGAGTAGGGAGGGGGCTTCCTTCCCTGCAAAGGATTCTGGGTAGGGAATCCCTCTATAAAACTCCCTGGCTTCTGGCTGGGAGTCAGAGCTGCAGGTCGAAAGGTATCTGGGAAGGACCTCTGGCTGGTGGCGTTATGGTATGGAAGCTCTATTGTTTTTTTAAAATAAATCTTAGTTTTATTGTTTTTAAAACCCTGTCAGCTGGGTCTTGCTACTTCACTGGACAGCCTTCCTCCTGCCCTCTGTCCCCTTCCTCTCCCCCTTCATAGTCTGCAATAAAACTTTCCACATGTGGCATTTGCCCTTTCAGATCCCGCTCTGCGGGGTGCAGATTCCCCTCCAGGAGGCTGAGAGCATCCCATGGCCCAAGGGACGGGCCAGGAAACCCATGGGGGTTTTGAAAACAGAAGCAGCCAGTCCCCTGCCTTAATTCAGTGCTGAGACTCCTTTCAAGGAAGGAGAATCGAATAAGAGGGGACTCATTCTTCCACCCCACCCCGACATCACCCTCCCCCCCCCCCACAGGCCCCAGCATGCAGCACAACCTAGCACCCCAAGTCCTTTGGTTGGGACGTGAGTACGATTTATTCTCCACGGCTCCCATGTTGTCTGCATTTTTGCCATCACCCCTCCAGGGGGCATGAGTGGCTCGGCCACCCCTTTGAGTTTTTGGAACATGCAGCCCCCTTGCTGCTGGATTTGGAACAGTCCAAGAGGACAGTCAGTCCTTATCTGCGAGGGTGTGCATTATGGGGGTATGGTTTACTGAGTGCTGGAGGCGAAGAGGCTGGGCTATACGGACCCGCAGTGTCTGGTCTGGTTGGGTCCAAGCAGGGAGGTGCAGTACTGCACTATACGGACCGGTGACCTGAGCTGGATTGGGCCTAGGGCTCTGGTCTGATCCAGACAGGGAGGTAAGGGACTGCACTATATGGAACACTGGGCTGATCCAAGCAGGGAGGTGCAGTACTGGACTATATGGACCAATGGTCTGATCCGGTCCATGCAGGAAGGGAGGTGCAATACTGGACTATATGGACCGCTGATCTGATCTGGCCCAAGCAGAGAGGTTCAGTGCTGTACTTATAGGGACCAGTGGTCTGAGCTGGTCCATACAGGAAGGGAGGTGTAGTACTGGACTGTATGGACCGGTGGTCTGGTCTGGTCCAAGCAGGGAGGTGCAGTTCTGTGACCCCAGAGAGGTGGCTCCTGTTGAGATCCTGCTGGCTCCGGATGCCGGCTGTTTGGGAATTTTCCCCGCTGGGATAGGCACGACGTCGCTCCTGTTCTCTTTGGATGCCCAGCGCTTCCCTGCTCCCTCGGAGAGGCCAGCCGACACAGCACCCCCGTCAGTGCCGGGAGAGCATGGCAGGCAGAACGGCGAAGGTGAAGAAGCTGCTCTCAGCCGGTGCCGACTTGGGGGTCTCGAGGGAATTGGCCAGCCAAGGGGCCCTCAGGTTGGTGTCGTGGGTGCTCTCCTGGGCCTTGTCCACATGTGACGCCTGCTGGTGCAGGGAATACTCAGCCACAAGCACCCTGGCCCGGGCCGCCTGCTCGTGGCTCTCCAACAGTGTCTCGATGTGATTCAGGAGGGCTGAGAAGAACTCCGGGACGCCTTCATAACCTGCGGAGGCCACCAAAGAGTCATCCGGGCTGTACCAGGGCGTCCCAGAGCCCCTTACAAACACTGCATGTTAAACAGCTGCCCTGAACCACCCCAGAGGTGGCTGCACCTTGGTGCTGAGTAAGAGATCTCTGCAGCAACAGCGGCCACGCCCTGCCCATTTCTGCTCCCTGCAGCACAGCGCCCCCTAGTGCAACACTGGGGCATAAGAGCCAGCACTGACTGTAGGGAAAGCGCCCCCTGCTGAGCCCCCCTTTTCCTCCCTCGTGCTCTCACCTGGGAAGGCGTTGACGTCTATGACGGCGCACCGCCCCGTCTGCTTCTCCACAATCAGATCCACCCCAAACAGAGAGAGCCCCAGGGTGGAGCGCAGGCCCCGCATGGCTCGGCAGATGACGTTGTCAGAGGGCGGGGTGGGCTCCAGGGTCGCCTCATCCAGCTGGCAAAGGGGCAGAGAGCACCATGGGCTTGGGGGAGTCACTGGGAGGGACGCCCGGCGGGGTGTCTCCGGGAAGGAAGCCGAGGAAGTAAGGCTAGCTCTGGGAGATGGACAAATCCCCTCCGCTAGGACAGATAACTCAGAGGGTAAAGCAGCCCCCTAGCGCCGCACTGGGGCATGGGGGACAGTGGCCCCCTAGTGAGCCCCTCACCCCACTCCCTGAGGCACAGCGCCCCCTCAGCTCAGAGCCGCTGCAAGGCTCTCTCCCTCTGCATCTCTAGCCCCCCGGGGTGGATTCGCTCCCTCCCCAGCCTCCCTCTGACTGCGGCGCTCGCTTATTCTTCCTCTCGGCCTCTGGCCCCATGCCCGTACTCACCTCAGTCAGGCGGGAGCAGGACTCCGGCTTGGAGACACTGTGGCTGTTGAAGAAGATGCTTCTCCTGGCTGTAAGGAACAGAGCGAGGTCGCGAGCCCGGCTCGCCTGGGCTCGGGGTGCTCCCGGGAAATTCCCCAGCCCCGGGGTCCAGAGAGACTCCGGGTTCAGTTGTCACTGGTTCAGAGCCGTGCACTCTGTCGCTGACGCAACTGACGAGCGATGCCCGTTGTCCCCGGCTGGGGATCTGGCCCCATTGACCCCAGTGGGGCAACGGATGGTTGACCCCGGCTGGGGATCTGGCCCTTACTCTGAGGGCGCGTGAATGCTTTTGCACCCCAGGTTGCCCGGCTTGATTCCAGCTCAGTACAGAGCAAACCGGATGGTCATCCGTGCAATGAGCTTGCTGGGCCTCAACCCTGTTTCTCCAGGGACGGGAGCCCGTGGCACCGAACCGCCCCTTCCAGGATTGGCGCTAACTGCTCTCCCCACCCGCCCTGGGCTGCCTCAGCAGGGAGACCGAGGGCTGGAGGGACCACAGAGTCCCAATTCCAGCCCCCAAAGGAGGAGATGGCCCAGGTGCCCCCTCCGCCCCTCCCACACACACACACACACCCACATACACACCTGATTCCCCTCGCGGGAAGTTCTTCAGGGACGGCCGGCGCACCACGAAGTGGGAAGAGCCCACCACGAAGACCTTGAAGAGGACAGCGTCGTGGTTGACGAAGCTCTGGAGCAAGCAGGGGGCGCTCACCTCCCCCAGCCCCTCCTCGTTGAAGATCAGCGCCATCTATCGGGGGCGGGGAGAGCGGAGAAGAGCAGGGTAACGGATGGAGGGGCCTCCATAGGGCGGGGACGTGTCTATAGGGGGCCTCTCTCGAGGGATGGGGAAAGGGGAGGGGCTTCCTTAGCCCCACCCCTTCTAGCCTCCCTCTAGCCCTGGTTGCCATGGCAACTTGCCAGCAGCCAATTGCAGCTGGAACCAGAGGTGTGGCCTGTGAATGGGGCACAGCTCCCAGCCTGCAATGCTGTCTGTTGGACCGACTTGTTGCAGGCGGGGAGTTCCATGCAACGCCCTATACTGAGCCACTGCCCAGCCCCACAGCATGCTGGGAGGTGTGGTCTCATCCAGACACACCCCAGTGGCTGCATAACGAGGACTAGGAGGGTCAGAGAATGGGTGGCAGGGACAGAGGGGCTCAGAAACACAGTCCTGGTGCCTCATACCTCAATTGGTGGGGCTTCCTAGCTGGACTACGTCTCCCATGATGAACCAAGCTTTCCCCTCCTGAGCCACAGTGGTGCATCATGGGAGATGCAGTCCCCCTGAGCAGCTAGCCCGTGGGACAGAAAGGAGACATAAAACAGCTGAACTACAGCTCCCATGATGCACTGTGGGGGCTGAGGAAGAGAATAACTTGGTGCATCCTGGGAGATTGAATTCGGTGCCTAGAGCATGAAGAAATAAAGGTCCCAAACGACAACTCCCATAAAGTACCCCGGCAACATTTCCAAATAGAAATTTTTGGGTGTTGGGCCAAATCTGGGGGCAGGGGGGGGTTCTTTGTTCTTTTTTTTTTTTTTCTGAGGAAAAGTTGGATTTTTCCAGTGGGAAGCAGCCACTTTCTGTGTAGTTAAAAATCTGATTTTTCCAGCAAAAACTATTTAAATGGAAAACTTCCCAGCAGCCCCACTGCTGACCCCACCCTGATCTTTGGCATTGCTCTTGGTGTGTTAAGAGGGCACTTGCCCCTCCTTTCTTACCCACCCACCCCAAAGTCTCCTAGTGCTTTTATACCCACCCCTCAAAATGGGTCAGCTGAGGGATTTAAACCCACGACCTCTCACGCAGCCACCCAGGCCTCCGCGGCTTGAGCTAAAAGAGTAATTCCATTAGCAAGCCACAGTAGTAGGCTGTTATCCTCCCCGTGGCCTAGCTGCTGGAGAAGGAGCTGTAGCCAACCCTTTACGAGCAGGTTCTGGGACACGATGCTACTGACCTCGTGGGAGCTGGGTCCGTGAGCCACCCGGGTTTTGCAAACTGAAGGAGGAAGAGGAGGAGACAGTGGGGAGTGAGATGACTCAGCCCCGCCCCTTGTTCCACCCTGGGCTCTGACTCATCCAACAAGAGCCAATGGGGCTCCTGGGCCTGGAACTTTCTACTCCAAATCCCTCCCCTCCCAGCCGTTGGGGTGTGACAGAAGCCGAGCCCCCCAGCACGTCCCCCAGTCAGTGGCTGGGGGGCTGCAGCAGCTCCCACCTCCTCCCCCAGGGGGCGGTGCATGGACACAGAATAGCCAGAGCACAGGTCTGCCCTGCCCACCCGCCCTGCCCCTTCTCTGCTCTGGCTCCCTTTGCCCCATAGTCAGTGAGGCCCTGAGTTGGCAGTTTATTTGGCCAGCGTTCCCTTAGGTGGGAATGTAAGAACCAGCCCCATCCAGGCGACCAGCAGGATTTGAACCCGGGTCCCCCCGAGCACAAGCCGCTACTGCTTGAGCCAAAGGAGCAACTCCACAAGCCAGCAGCAGCAGCAGCAGGCTGTTATCCCCACCGCACTGCAGCCCATGCTTTGCCCACGGCTCAGCGTGGCAGGGCGAGCCAGGGAGCACCGAGGCCTGGAAACTCATTGCACTGGTGGGATTGCAAGCCCAGCATGGTGGGGTGCAGAGCAGCTCCCTGGGTGTCAGGACAGGTGGCAGGAGGGGACGTATTTTGATTGGTTTCAGGTGCTCTGGTTCATCAGCAGCACCTAGTGCCATGAGGCTGGTTCTCCTCCCCCTCCCCCCCAGGTATAAAGGCCCCATGGATTAAGGAGGTGCTGGGCTCACTCACTTAAGGGGAAGGTGAGGCCCTGCTCCCGGATCCGTGCCACCGCCTCACGCCCGGTCCCGCTATTCAGCTCCACGTAGGGTGGGGAGAAGATGCAGCTGTCTGCAGAGCAGGGTGGGGCAGAAATAAGCGTGGAGTGGGTGGTTTGCATGGGTGTGAGCTGTCCCCGCTCCCCACCCCACTGCGAGGCTCCACCACCCCTCCCACACACACAGCCCTGCCTGTGCCCCCAAGCCCGGCCCCCAACACACACAGCCCCAGACACACGCCCTCCCCCCCCCACTCAGCTCCTGCATTCCCGCCCTCCTTGACATCTTAGCTGTTCCATAGAACTGGGTCTCTCTCCCCGCCCACCCCACGTTAGGGTTGAACCCCTGGCTCCCACACACGGCTGCTGCCTGAGCCAAAAGCCAAGCTCTTAGCCATGCCTCTGGAAGGCGCTCTATGGGGCCCAGCTCCCCTTAGCGGGCCGTGAGTCATCACCGCATTCACACTGGCCACCTTCTCTCTAACCTTGCCCTGCAGGGAATATGGTTCAGAGCAGGGGAATGCTGAACTCTCAAGGCCTAAGCTAATGCTCTGATCACCAGGCCATCCTTCCTCTCTGGTCCGACAGCGCCTCCTTCTGGTGTGTGATTCGAGTTAGGGGACTGCTTCAGTCTGTTCTGGGGGAAGAGCGCAACTGGATATTGGCCACCTGGATATTACCAGGAGACCCCAGAAACGCATACCTTGCTTCTGAAAGTCCTGGAGGAGGCGATAGGATTCAAATCGGTCCAGGAGCAGCCGTACAGCTGGAAATGGGTCAAGGAGGATGATGCTGGAATAGGTTTCCACATAGGTCTGAAGGACCAAAGCAAATGTGTAATTAGCCCTGGGGGCGGGGGAGGTTTAAAGCCGCAAAGCCAGTTAGTGGGTTTGTGTTGATCACCTCGCTGCTAACGCAGGTGCTGTCCAGACTCAGACGTGTCCGAGTGCTTCGTTACGCATTCTGGGGAGCGGAATCCAAAAGGCACTTCCTGTACTAAGGAGCACTGTAACCAGAGCTACCACTAGTGGGAGACAAAGACACCACGTGCACCTAAGCAGGGGACTCGTGAGTATCGGTCAAGAGGTTATTTACCCTCCATATTTGGCACGGGTGCGACCGCTGCTGGAATCCTGTGTCCAGTTCTGGTGTCCACAATTCAAGAAGGACGCTGATAAATTGGAGAAGGGTCAGAGACGAGCCAGGGGAATAAGGACTGCCCTATAAGGATAGTCTCAAAGAGCTCAATCTATTTCACTTAGTAAAGAGAAGATCCCAGTCTATAAGGACCTATGTGGGGAACAGAAATTTGATCATGGGCTTTTCGGTCTAGCAGAGGAAGATTTAACAAAATCCAACGGCTGGAAGTTGAAGCTGGAAAAATTCAAACTGGGAATAAGGCGTCCATTTTTAACAGGGTTAATTAGCCATTGGAAGAACTTACCAGTGGTTGTGGTGGATTCTCCATGGCTGGCCATTTGTTGAGTCAAGGGGGGATTTTTTTTTTCTTTTAAAGATCTGCTCCCGTTCAAGAAGGAATTATTGTGGGGAAGGCGGGGATGGCCTTGGCCTGGGCCACGGAAGATCCTGGTGGAATCTACTAAGTCCTTACCTGGAAGTCATGGATGAGCTGGTGAGACTGGCTGTCATAGCTGGACTCGAGGATCAGGTCAGAGAGTTTGTGGATGATGACGTCAAAGGGGCCCTGCTCACAGAGGGGTTTGGCCAAGTCAATCTGGGACGGGAGGAGAAGTGGAGATTAAAATCCCTTCTTTGCTGGGACCCAGAGCAAGGCTGGGAACCCATCCCAACATTTCCCAGCCCTCATCAGGACGAAGCCGAGACCTTAGGAAATGTTTGGCCAACAAAACGCAGAGAAAGAGAGTGCCAGGGGGTCACCACACTTACCAGGCCTGGGAGACACCCAGGGTCCATCGCTGCTCTGGAAAAGAGACTTGGGATAAGAAGTGGTGAGATTTAATTCCAAAGGTTGTGTTTCCCCCTTCTGTTCTTCCATTATAACCAGCTGTCGGTTTCCTTGCTGAGTCCACCCTCTCCAGTGAGACACCAAAGGACCTTATTTTAGATTTTAACTCCTTTGTAAAAAGTGGCCTAAGAGAGCTCGAAAAGAATTGCTTTAGCCATGGCTTTTACTATTCGAACCCGGTCCCTGGTGGGCCAGCCTAGTCAGAGAGCAGTAGCCACACGCTTCAAAGTGTCTGGAAGACAAGCACACCCTTGGAAGGGTGACAAATGTGTTAGGTACTAAAGTAGGGTGACCAGATCGCAACTGTGAAAAAACAGGACAGGGGGTGGGTGGTAATAGGCGCCTATGTAAGAAAAAGTCTCCAAAAACGGGACTGTCCCTTTAAAAACGGGACATCTGGTTACCCTGTACTAAAGGATTAATAATTTGGTAGTTGGTTATGAATAAGCAAGTGTCCTGACTTGAGAAATGCTGTTCAAGTTAAAAGTTGATCTGAAAAGAAAAGCGTTGAACGAGTAAGCTAACACTCCCTGGACTCAATAGCTGTTGGATCTGATTATATATCAGCAAACCTGCTTCGGTAGATTTCAGCTGTAATCGCTAACTGGCACGCTGGCAAATTCACAAACGGACCCCCTTTCGTGTGTGCGTAGGCTGACCAGATAGCAAGTGTCAAAAATCGGGACAAGAGGTGGGGGGTAATAGGTGCTTACGTGAGAAAAAGATCCCAACATCAGGACTGTCCCTATAAAATCGGAACATCCAGTCACCCTATGTGTGCATAATTTGGTCTTCCCCATCCTAGCAGCGGATTCCGATCTCGAGGCTATTAGCTCTTCTCGGGGGGCGGGGGGTGATTTCTCAGTCTTTCCTGTCCCCAACTCCAGCTCAGGCCGAGCAGGGATTTGAGCCCTGGTGACGGCTGGAAGGTGAAGCTAGACGAATTCAGAAGGGATCGAAAGCGTGTGTTTTTAACAGGGAGCATCGCGAAGCTTTGGAACGACTGGCCAGGCGTCCTGGCGGGTTCTCCCTCGCTGGCAATTTGTAAATCAAGATGGGATGGGCTGCTGCTTTTCTTTTTAAAGATCTGCCGAAGTTCAAACCGGGATTAGTGCATGTGTGATGCAGGTCAGACTAGGCGGGCACAGCGGTGCCTTCAGGCCTATGAATGCCAGGTGCATGCCCCTATTTGCTGGGCTATTTGCTGACTCTTGTTGTGAGTGAAATTCCAGGCCTGAGGCTCCCTTCCCCAGGAGATGTTTGGGTTTGGCGAGAAAACTTCCCGCCCCGCTCTTCTGACAGCGTCCTTTGACTTTCGACCCTACGGTGCCTTTCACCTTTGGTCCCACTACTCTCAGCACCGCCAGGAACCCAGTTGTCGCCAATGAACACAGACATTCTAGGACCTGCTGAGCCCCTGCAAAGTAATACTGCAACGTAGTGGGCAAAGACAGCAAGCAGTGCGTCCCTCCCCAGAAGTGGCTGCATCTCAGTGGGGCGGGAGTGATCTCTTTATAATCAGCTGCCCTGCCCCACCCCAGAGGTGGAAGCCTTTCAGTGGCAGGGCGGGGGTGGGAGGGAATCCTCCCCAGGCCCGTAAGTTTGTAAATTATTCTGATCCTTCACGCTATCTGAAAGTTGTGATGATTCATCACCCGAGGGAGGGGGGGGAATGACCACACACCAGCGAACAAAGCACCCATCTCTTCCACGCCCACCCGAGTGAATGCCTTATTGACTCCGTACCATATTGGTCATCCTCACCCAGTGCCACCCAGAAACGGCTCTCGCTTTATCTCTGTGGACTTTGCCAGCTGCTGTCAGTTTAAACCAGTTCTTATTGACAGACGGGGCCAATCCCAGCGCAGGCAAACAAAGACGGGCACTTAAATCCTCAGCCCCTCTGCAGAGGGAGGCGATGGGTTCTGGCATGCTCCATCTTGGGTGCCCATCAGCCTGGTATCCAGGCAGCTGGGCCATTGACCTATTCTCCCGCCCCCGCTTGATTTTTATCACCTGTCCTCTAGCCAGCTCTGCGTTGCTCTGAGCAGGGCCAAGAAGACCCGGGGTGGGGAGCGCAGGGTTGACCCCAATGCGTTGCTAGGGGGTGCTGTAGGGAGCAGAGCTCGGTAGGGAGGGCTCTCTTCCCTCTGAGTCCCAGCGCCCCAGCGTGGTGCATGAAGACCGCAGTAATTCCCCTATAGATATCCAGACCCCCTAGCACAGCGGTCTCCAGACTTTTGAGGGTCACGACCCCCCTCACCCCATCTGTGCCCCCCAGGAGCGGGGGATGCGGGCAGGGATTAAGGGGGCCAAGGCTGGAGGCTGGCACAGGGCCGGGAGCAGAGCCAGGCTGGGGATGGGGCCAGGAGTGAGGCTGGCTGGCGCTCCCTCCCTGTCCCCCCCCTGCCCCCCCGTGGGGGCTGGCTCCACAATTTGGGGACCTCTGTTCTAGCACAACAACTGTGCAGACCCCGACTCTGCTCCCTGAAGCGCAGCGCCCCCTAGCGCCAGCATCCTGGGTCAGCCCCACCATGCCCCGCGGCACCACCCTCTCCCCGGCACTGACTCATCTGCGAGTCACCCACGCCCCTCCCTATAACATCAGGGTGTGCCAAGGTCTCCCATCCAACCAGGCCAGACCCAGCGTGGCCTGCTGGCACATGGCCAAAGTTCCCGGTAGCAAACCTCGGGGTGACAGCTTCCCATATAAGACCCGCTCCTCCAGCATCCCCTGACCCCCGCCCCCATGCACACCTCTGCTCCCAGGCCACCCATGGCTCAGACTCACCTCAATGACTTCATAGCCTCGTTGCCTGGGCAAACAAAATAAAGAAAAACCGAGTCAGGGATTTGCACCTGAGCATTATGCTGAGAGAGGCAGCAGGGCCCAGTGGTTAGCCAACAGGACTGGGGGTCTAGGGGTCACAGGATCAACCCCCCCACCTTTGCCACCGACTCCCTGTGCAGACTTGAGCCAATCACTTCTAATCGCTCCCTGCCTCAGTTTCCCCACCTGTGAAACGGGGATAATCATTCTGTCCTTGCCTACTTAGATCTAGAGGAGAATATGGCACCCTTTTACCTAAGGGGTGTCATACTGAAAGGTCCTAATGCCTTTGATCCAACACCAATCACAGGCCTCGCTGGGCTGAGCTCCCTGCTTCAGGCTCAATGGGAGGAGGAATGAAGCCCCTCTCTGGGCTCAAGAAGGCTGCAGGCGCCGGGGGCTTACTGCCCAAAGCATGGCAGGTCAGTGGTGTTTTCCCTGGGCTGCAGGTTGCGGGATATCTGCCAATGGAAGTCACTGCGAGGATGCAGAGAGACGCTGTTTCTTGCGCACAGGACCTGCTGGAGAGGGAGACTTGGGAATTTCGGTGCAAGGAAGCTGCCTGCTGCTGTTTTGACCGTGCTCAGGAGACCAGGACTGTGTGTACATTTCTTGTAGATAAACAGGACGGTGCCAAAGAACACACCTGCTTTGTAGCACCACTGTCTCCTCCTAACAGAAGCGACTCTGCAAAGGCTGGGAACACTGGCAAAACGGCGTAACTTTAAACTGGCGCGAGCCCCTGCCTTGAGACGTATGTTTGTTTAAACCCGTCTTCTTTCGCTTCAGCTTAAATCAGAACAGGTGGAAGCTAAACCGAACCTATGTGGCTCTTAAACAGGAACCGGAGCTTTCACCCTCGGGTTTGTGCTGCTTTTCCTGGAGCAGCTTCGGAGCCGAATTAAGGTTACCCTTTCCCATGAAGACAAGGCCTACACGCTCTGGGGCAAGATTTCGGTGGGCATCTGCAAGGACAGTCATTTTGGAATAAAACTGTCATAGAATCATAGACTATCAGGGTTGGAAGGGACCTCAGGAGATCATCTAGTCCAACCCCCTGCTCAAAGCAGGACCAATCCCCAACTTTTGCCCCCAGATCCCTAAATGGCCCCCTCAAGGATTGAACTCACATCCCTGGGTTTAGCAGGCCAATGCTCAAACCACTGAACTATCCGTCATCGTTTGAGTTCATTGCGCTATCAAACTAGGAAACTTTTGTGCTGACATCAGGGGCCATACAGACTTGCATGCAATTGACAAAAGGTGTGAGTTACCACTGATTTTGTTATTTCAGTGCAAGTTTGCATGTTGTATGTGTCTGTGAGCACCCGGCACAGGGGGGCCCTGATCTCGGTCAGGGTCTGGGCAGCACCTGGCGTGACAGGGCCCTGATCTCGGCCGGGGTCTGTGCAGCGCCCGGCACGACGGAGCCCTGATCTCGGCCGGGGTCTGTGCAGCGCCCAGCACGACGGAGCCCTGATCTCGGCCGGGGTCTGTGCAGCGCCCGGCACGACGGAGCCCTGATCTCGGTGGGGGTCTGGACAGCGCCTGGCGTGACAGGGCCCTGATCTTGGCCGGGGTCTGGGCAGCGCATGGGGTGATGGGGCCCTGATCTCGGTTGGGGTCTGTGCAGTGCCCGGCGCGACGGGGCCCTATCTCGGTGGGGTCTGGGCAGGGCCTGGCATGATGGGGCCCTGATCTCGGCCAGGATCTGTGCAGCGCCCGGCGCGACGGGGCCCTGATCTCGGTGGGGGTCTGTGCAGTGCCCTGATGTCTTCTGTGGCATCTAGGCAGTGTCTCGCTACACATAATAAAGAGGGACTTTCATTCCTTCTCTATACAAACATCACAAGTCGATGCCCTCGAACCTGCTGAGACAGAGAGTGAGGGAGAACAGGGGAGGGAGAAAGGAGAGGAGGGAAAGCCAGAGATAAGGGAAGTGGAGAGATAAGATAAGGAGCGAGGGAGGGCTGGGCCTTTAGTGTGCCAACCCTGAGAGGCTTTAACCAATACATGCAAGGGAGGTGCCCTTAGGGTGAATGATCCTGTGATTCATGCTGCAAGCATGGGATCACGCACATCACTCCGTGCCTCAGGTTCCCCATCTGTAAAATGGGGTTGATAATCCACCCTTTGCCTATTTAGATAGTGAGTGCTTAGGGGCAGGGATTATGTCTCACTTTGGTGTCTGGACAGCACCTGGCATAGTGGGCCCCTGATCTCAGTCGGGGCCTGTCCAGCAACCAGCACAAAGCGGCCCTGATCTTGGTCGGAGTCCGTGCAGCACCCGGCATGACGGGGCCCTGATCTCGGTCGAGGTCTGGGCAGTGCCTGGCGCGATGGGTCCTGATCTCGGTTGGGGTCTGGGCAGTGCCTGGCGCGATGGGTCCTGATCTCGGTTGGGGTCTGGGCAGTGCCCGGCATGACGGGGCCCTGATCTCGGTTGGGGTCTGGGCAGCGCCCGGCACAATCTCACTTGGTGCCTCTAGACTTTGCTGCAAGTCACAGAATGAATAAGGCTCCTGAAGTGCTTTACAAACCGTGGTCCTGATCGATGTCAATGGAAACGGATCCCAGCAGCTCTGGATCAGACCCTAGGGCCAATCCCCCGACCCACCCCGACATCAGCCGAGGGCAGCTTGTTTCCCCTTACTTGCTGGGGGAAGCTGGCTCTTTAAGAGGGTGATGGCTCCAGGCAGCCTGCTGCCCAGGTGAAGGGAATGAGCCCAGGAGGGGGGGAAGGTGTTGCATAAGGTGGGAGGGAGCAATTGACGCAGCAGCAGACCTGCTGGGGGACTAGAAGGGCAGCCTACGCGGGGGTGAGGTTCTGAGCATTCAGGGACAGGGCTCTGAGTCTGGGTCTGGGGGCGCTAGCTCGCTGTGAACGGACAGAGAGAGTTGTGTTGTTTTGAGCTCTCTGTTAATTCAGCACAGTAGCTGGGAAACCAGCCCCCGTCCCCGCCTGGGAATCTGACTAACCAGGGAAGGAAGGGTAATGGAGGCTGTAGAGGGGTCCCGAGGCCAGACCACAGTGGGCCCGTTTGGGCCCTTGTAGATACATGAAACATTTGTCACAGGTGGCCAGAAAGTCCCTTTGCTTCCTAGAGTGTAGGACGCTAGAGGCAGCGTGGCCTAGTGGACGGAGCACTAGACTGGGCGGCGGGAGCCCTCGGTTCTAGGCCTGCCTCTGTGAATGGGGGCAAGTCACTTCCTGCCTGCCCCATCTTGTGCCTTAGTTTCCCCCACCTGCCGAATGAGGCTGATGATATTAACTTCCTTGGTAAAATGCCTTGAGGTGGCAGGGTTGGCTGGAACTCAGAGCAGCGTGTGCTGGCCAGTTCCAGATTTCCACCTCAGTGAGGCAAAGGACCAACTGATGTTGCAAAAACACAAGCCGGGAGCTGATCTGAACCAAAAGGAAGCAGCTCAACCCCGCGGAGCCAAGCAGGAGCATCGCCCCAGCCAGGATGTTAGGTGAGAGCCCTGGGGCCCAGAGCGCGCACCATCTGTTGTGCGAAACAGACTTGGGGCTATTTTAATTCTGGCAGCTGGAATGGGGGCGGGAGGGGAAAACACAAAGAAAAGTCAGAGTGAAATTCACCCCTGTGCTGGGAGCCTAAATGGCACCCCTTAAATCCGTCCCAGGACTCCTGGGTTCTTTCCCCAGCTCTGGGTTGGAAGTGAGATCTATGGAGGGTGGGCTGGGTTAAAGCAGGGAGCAGTTTTATGGGGTACGCATTATCTAATGGCCAGGACTTCTGGGTTCTTTCCCCAGCTGCCGGTCGGGAGTGTGATCTATGGGTTAGAGGAAAGGGGGCTGGCAGTCCGGACTTCTGGGTTCTTTCCCAGCTCAGGGAGGGGAGTCTAGTGGTTAGGAAGAGAGAGGCTGGCAGCCAGGACTCCTGGGATCCCTCACCAGTTTAGGAGGACTGTGGTCTAGTGGCTAGAATTAAGATTCTTGGGTCTTATCTCCAGCTCTGCTACTGACTCGCTGTGTCCCCTAGGGGCCCTTGCCTCTCTGTGCCTCGGTTTCCCCATCTGTAAAATGGGGATAACGATAGCGACCCAGCTCAGAGACCCTCAGATGAAAGGCACTACGTAAGCATCAAGTATTTTATATGATTTTAGCAACTGAGCTTCCGTCTGTTCTGTATCACTATTACAGATCCCTGTGGGGCGTAGTTATTGACTAGAGATTTAATCGAGGGCCCTCGGCCAACGCGTCCAATCTTCTACCCCCAGCTAAAACAGTAATTAATGCTTAGTTCTTAGGGTTCAATGAAAGCAGGAGGATGTGGGAGCCATTCCCCTATAAAGGTCCTGGGATAGTTACACTCAGCCATGAGCGATGCTCCCCTCCAGAGGTGTCTGCATTTTGGTGGTGCCGTGCGGGTGTTGCTTGGGGGCTCGTTTCGGACATAATGCAACCTGGGGGTGAGGCTAAAAACTACGGCGCGGGTACAGACCCTGTAACTAGCATGGCTAGGGTAGGCAGCAGCTGGGGTACTAACCTTGGATATGGGAAACCTGGTTTCAAGTCCCCTGCTTGGCCCAGATCCTCAAATGCATTGAGATGCATGGGTGCGACTGGAAGTTAGGAGTCTCAGTACCTTTGAGGATCTGGGCCTAAGCCATTCCCAGTCCCAGTTTCCCCAACCGTACAGTAGGGATAACAGTCCTGCCTCCCAGGGATAAATACGTGAAAAGGGGGTGTGGAGCTCAGACCCCGCAGCGATGGTTGGGGGTCAGTTAACCCCACAGCTAGATGAAGGCTTGAGATGCAGAGCAAGAGGTTTAGAAGCAGAAAGCCAGTCAGACCGGTAGCTGGTGCAGCCATTTTGCCCAGTCCCTTGTGCATGCCCTGGGCTACCTGCCCCCTCTTTTTGCCCTGCTCCCAAGGATCTCCCAAGGCGCTGAGTGCCAGAGACTCTGTCCCTTACCTGCAGAGATCCTCAAACCCCTGGAAATTCAGTTTCTTTTTCTTCTTGTCGTTCAGGCAGTAGCCGATGCGTTTCCCTTTCCTCCAGCTCGGCATCTTTTTGCATCCGTCTCTTTATTTAAAAAATAAATAAATAAACCAGGCCCCACACCTCTCAGTGTGGAAATCTCCCTCTGTGTGAAATGTGCAAATATTGTCTCCTCTGACTCTGGGCCTGTGCCCTCTTCGATCCGAAAGCACCAGCCCCTCCCCGAGTGGCAAAGTCCTTTGCGAGCAGGAACTGGGCAGGGCGCACACAAGGTGGCAAATTCTATCTTCCTCTGATCAGCTGATGCGCCGTAAATATCAATCCGTGTTGCTTAATAACTCGTGGCCAGGAGCCTGTTACCTGAGCCTGGTCTGGGGCTGATTGTGAGCCGTGATAAACGCCGCAAAATGCATACTTCGCTCCAGACCTCTGGCCTGTGATGCCATTGGGTTGGTTACACCCCGTCAAACTAGTGCCTTGCAAATGCTGACGCTGAGATTTCTGCTGAGCCCCCACCCCAGAAAGCATCCCTCAGCCTTGGGCCATCGAACACCTGATCTCTGGTACGTGCATCAAATAGGGGTCTCCCTCTTTCTGTGCGTCACCCGGGCCGGTGCTCAGATCATATTGCACCAGCAGCCAGGGAAGAAATCTAGTGGTTTATTCCCCTCCACACACAGGTGGAAATTTGAGCAAGAGGATATGCGTGGAAGTCCCAGTCTCTTCTGCATTTAGATGCAGGAAGATCAAAAGCTGCTTAAATTGGTTCAGGGGAAGATCTCAGAGCCCAGCTCACCTCCCCAGGGGCTGAATGTGTGAAAATCTCTCCCCTCCCATGGCTGCCTGCCACTCCAGTCTGAATCGGACTGGTTCACAGCCCCTCTCTCTGGCTTGCCGGGGTCTCGAGGGATAAAGTCCTGCCTGAGGTTTAGGACACCTGCGTTCTAGTCCTGGTTCTGTTACTGGCCAGCTGCGTGTCCTTGGCCAAGGCCTGTTCTTGCTCTGTGCCTTGGTTTCCCCACCTCTAAAAATGGGAGGGGTGTTGGGATCTACTGATGGAAACAAAGGTTGGACAATTCTAATCAATCTCTTTACTTTCCCTGCTCTCCCAGGTTCCCCCCGTTTTGTGATGCCTGAATTTGACAAGAGCCCTCCCATGCTCCGCCCCCACCGTTCCAGTGGGGCTGGGGGTATGACCCTCAGTGCCACCTCCTCTTGGCCAGGGCTGGCTGGCCAGTAGAGATCCCCCATCAGCCTGCAAATTGGCAAGCCTGCCCCTAACCTCAAGATGCAGTTGCACCTGGCTAACGTTGACCGTTGTCTGGCTGGGTGTCTCGGGTCCCTCTCCAGGGAGAGAGGCCTTTGCCTTGGATTTGCCATTACAAAATTTATAAAATCTCCCCTCCACTCCGATTATAAGAACATCGGATTTTCACTGCTGCACGGGGTAAGAACTCATCCTCCCACTCCAAGACCCCAAGCAGCTGCTGCTTGAGCTGAGAGGGGGATCTCCCCATTAGCTCTCTAAGGGACTATGACACATGGAGGCACAGGTCTGCGCTCAGCCAGCAGAGGGCAGAGGTGCATGAGCCAGTCCATTGCCCCACCTGGCTCCTCGCAGCCAGGGGTCATTGTATCAAGGTCCTGCTGGGTCTTGAAAGGTGCCAGGGGTTCCCTTTGCACAGCGCTGAACAGCTCCGGCCCCCCTCTCTGCCCCGTGATCTCGCTGCCCCCTCTGCATCTCTCCGCCTCGTTCACGCCCCCTCTTCGCTGCCCACCCGGGATGGTACAGACTCCGCAGGCTGCAGAGCAAAGCAGGGCGCCATCCGCCTCTGTCTAGACGGAACCCTGCCCTGACAAAGGCCTAGCGCGATCCCGTGCCGCGGCGGTGTAAAGGCCGCTCACGCCCCGAGGGGGCAGCCAATCCACCTCCACCCCTTCCGTCAAGCGCCGTCTACACGGGGGCTTTGGGGGGGGGGTGGATTTTTCACACCCCGTCTCTCATCTGCCTCGGGGCAGGCGGCTAGACTCCAGGTGATGTCACCAGCCCGCTATTTCCCTGCATCTGTGCGACATGCAGCCTCAGGTCTAATGCTGAGTTGAGGTTTTGGGGGGGCTGTGACAGCCATGGCAATTCCCTGCACTGTCTTGGGGAGATCTCCCTGTCTTAGGTTTCTGTATGATTGGGGGGCCAGGGATGGTCTGTAGTGCCATGGGAGAAGGTGACCAGAGCCCGCTAAGGACTATGGGGGATCAGGCAGATTCACTCCAGAGAGGTACCCCCCGCTGGGGAGGCTTGCATATACTGGTTCAAACTGGGTTCCCCAGAGAGCAGCAAACAAAGAAAGGATTCTTGGCTAAATTGCCCGGGTTTAACCTGATCTGGGACCTGCTTTCTGATCCTGCAACACACCGGATCGTGAGCCGCAGGGGGGCCTCCAATCTGTAGGGAAGGGTTGGAAGGATGGACGTGAGGCTGGAGCTGGGTGGATCTCCGGGGAGCTTTTTAGCCCGCGTGTAGGTTTACATGGTTTCTCCGTCATGCTGTGACCTGCGGAATAAAAGCAGGGGCCGTTCCGCGGCCCGGAGCCCCGGAGGAGGGAGCTCAGCGTGGCCGTTGGCTCGTTGAGGCCGTCTGGCTCACTGGGCGATTGCCAGCACCGGGCAGGGAGCTGCGGAGCCTGGGAACACCCCGGTCAGCAGGGGGAGAGCTGCAGGGCTCTGCCCAAGAGAGGTGATGGCCGAGGAGCCCCCGACGTGGGAAATGGAGGTGCAGTTTGCCCAGAAATGTGACAGATGCCAGGGCAGGATGGTTCCCTGCTGCTGCCCTGCCACCCCAAACTGAACCCCCTGGGCTGCTCTGCACCCTCATCCCAGTGAGCCCCCAACCTGACCCCCTCCTGACTGCCCTGCACTCCCCAACCCCAGTGATCACCCCCCCCATATTTTCCCAGCACCCCCTCTGCAGCATCCAGTTCTGCCCAATTAACGCAGCCTTTCCCAGCAGGTACTTTCCACTGGTGAACTGAAAGTGAAAGGGAAAGAGGCGAGTGTCCGTTTCTCTGCAGAGGGCCCTGTCTGCCTGTCTCCCTCCCGCTGCCCCCGGGCGGACGGCAAAATGTCCCGTGGGTCCAGCGCCGGCTTCGATCGCCACATCACCATTTTCTCCCCCGAGGGGCGTCTCTACCAAGTGGGTCAGTCTGTAGGGTGCTGTCTGGGGTGGGGGGTTCGCACGTTTCTCATCCCTTGGGATTGAAGCCAGAGCGGGATTGGCGCCCTCGCTCCCAAGCATGGGGCCTGGAATAATCAACAGGACTCCTGGGTTCTGTCCCCTGCTCTGGGAGGGGAGCAGGGTCTAGTGGTTAGAGCGGGGGGGGGGGGCTGGGAGCCAGGACTCCTGGGTTCTGTCCCCTGATCTGGGAGGGGAGCAGGGTCTAGTGGTTAGAGCGCGGGGGGGGGGGGGCTGGGAGCCAGGACTCCTGGGTTCTGTCCCCTGATCTGGGAGGGGAGTAGGGTCCAGCAACTAGAGTACAGGGTTGGTGTCAGAAATCCTGGGTGCTGGTCCTGGTTCTGAGAAGCAGCAGGGGCTAGTGCAGAGGTGGGCAAACTATGGCCCGCGGCCGTTTAAGCCGGCCCTCGAGCTCCCACTGCGGAGCAGGGTCTGGGGCTTGCCCTGCTCCGGCGCTCCAGCCCAGGAGCAGGGTTGGGGATCACTCCACGCGGCTCCAGGAAGCAGCGGCATGGCCCCCCTCCGGCTCCTACGTGCTCCAATGGCCCCCTCCGGCGCTCCAATGGGAGCTGCAGCGGGGGGGGGATGGGACGCCTGCGGACAGGGCAGTGCACCACCCAGAGCCTGCACCCCTGAGCTTCTCCCCACACCCCAACCCCCTGCCCCAGCCCTCCAAACCCCTCGGTCCCAGCCCAGAGCACCCTCCTACACCCCAAACCCCTCATCCCCAGCCGGAACCCTCATCCCCCCCTCACTCCCCACGCACCCTACTCCCCCAGCCCAGAGCCCCCTCCCTCACCCCAACCCCAATTCTGTGAGCATTCATGGCTCCCCATACAATTTCTATTCCCAGATGTGGCCCTCAGGCCAAAAAGTTTGCCCACCCCGGTCTAGTGGTTAGAGCTGGGGAATTAGGAGTCAGGACTCCTGGGTTCCATGCCTGGGTCTGGGAGGGGAGGGGGGTGGATCTAGAGTGGATTAGGACTGGGGCAGGGCTGGGAATCAGGACTCCTGGGCTCCATTCCCAACATCATACTGATTTGCAGCATGGCCTCAGGCAAGTCCCTCCCCTCCCCCCAGTGTGCCTCAGTTTCCCCATGCAGCAGCATGCAGGTTTTTGTCTGTGAAGCCCTGATGGAAAGCCCTTGAGAAATGCCATCACCCCCACACCTCCCTCTCTCTTCTTCCATTTACCGATTGCTGTCTCTGGTTGCAGAATATGCCTTCAAAGCCATCAGCCAGGGGGGGCTGACCACCGTGGCCGTGAGGGGGGAGGACTCTGTGGCCATGGTCACCCAGAAAAAAGTACCGGTAGGAGCCCAGCGTGTGGGGGAGAGGCCGGAGATCGGGGGGTGGGGTCAGGCGGGCCCATGGTGCCCTGCATTAACAAGGGCAGCCTTGGCTCTTTGCTGGCGGCCCCGGTCCTTGTGCCAGCTGAACCCGCCGTGTGGGGAGCCTTAGGGGAGAAAGAACACGGGCGCAAGAGCTGGAGTTGGGCCAGGACCCCAAGGCTCATACCTCGGCTCTCGCACATCATGTGCGACAACCAGCTTTTGGGGGGGGGGGGGCGGGGGGGCTGTGAGTGCTGTGGGGAGAAAGCGTCCACTGCTGGATCACAGCGCCCCCTAGCGCCTCATTGGGGTCAGCACAGACTGGGTGGGGAGAGCGCCCCCTGCTGAGCCCCCTGCCCGGCTCCCTGCTGCACAGCGCCCCCTAGTGCCACACGGGGGTCAGCACAGACTGGGCGGGGAGAGCGCCCCCCGCTGAGCCCCCTGCCCGGCTCCCTGCTGCACAGCGCCCCCTAGCACCTCATTGGGGTCAGCACAGACTGGGCAGGGAGAGCGCCCCCTGCTGAGCCCCCTGCCCGGCTCCCTGCCGCACAGCGCCCCCTAGCACCTCATTGGGGTCAGCACAGACTGGGCGGGGAGAGCACCCCCTGCTGAGCCTCCTGCCCGGCTCCCTGCCGCACAGCGCCCCCTAGTGCCACACTGGGGTCAGCACAGACTGGGCGGGGAGAGCACCCCCTGCTGAGCCTCCTGCCCGGCTCCCTGCCGCACAGCGCCCCCTAGTGCCACACTGGGGTCAGCACAGACTGGGCGGGGAGAGCACCCCCTGCTGAGCCTCCTGCCCGGCTCCCTGCCGCACAGCGCCCCCTAGTGCCACACTGGGGTCAGCACAGACTGGGCGGGGAGAGCGCCCCCCGCTGAGCCCCCTGCCCGGCTCCCTGCTGCACAGCGCCCCCTAGCGCCTCATTGGGGTCAGCACAGACTGGGTGGGGAGAGCGCCCCCTGCTGAGCCCCCTGCCCGGCTCCCTGCTGCACAGCGCCCCCTAGCGCCTCATTGGGGTCAGCACAGACTGGGTGGGGAGAGCGCCCCCTGCTGAGCCTCCTGCCCGGCTCCCTGCCGCACAGCGCCCCCTAGCGCCTCATTGGGGTCAGCACAGACTGGGTGGGGAGAGCGCCCCCTGCTGAGCCCCCTGCCCGGCTCCCTGCTGCACAGCGCCCCCTAGCGCCTCATTGGGGTCAGCACAGACTGGGTGGGGAGAGCACCCCCTGCTGAGCCTCCTGCCCGGCTCCCTGCCGCACAGCGCCCCCTAGTGCCACACTGGGGTCAGCACAGACTGGGCGGGGAGAGCACCCCCTGCTGAGCCTCCTGCCCGGCTCCCTGCCGCACAGCGCCCCCTAGTGCCACACTGGGGTCAGCACAGACTGGGCGGGGAGAGCGCCCCCCGCTGAGCCCCCTGCCCGGCTCCCTGCTGCACAGCGCCCCCTAGCGCCTCATTGGGGTCAGCACAGACTGGGTGGGGAGAGCGCCCCCTGCTGAGCCCCCTGCCCGGCTCCCTGCTGCACAGCGCCCCCTAGCGCCTCATTGGGGTCAGCACAGACTGGGTGGGGAGAGCGCCCCCTGCTGAGCCTCCTGCCCGGCTCCCTGCCGCACAGCGCCCCCTAGCGCCTCATTGGGGTCAGCACAGACTGGGTGGGGAGAGCGCCCCCTGCCCAGCTCACTGCAGCACAGCGCCCCCTAGCATCACACTGGGGCCAGCACTGACTGCCCCCCCCCCGCTCCCTGCCGGGTTTCTTTGGAGGCTCCCCACCCGGCTCGGCACATAAAGCCCAGGGATGAGCAGGTCCAGCCGTAGGATGCAGGGGTGATTTCCACCTGGGCCCCAGGGCAACCGCCCTCCAGCCTGACCCCCGGGGCAGCAGGTGACGGGCCGGGGCGGCCTGCTGGGAAATCACCTGGCCTTGGTGTCTTTACTCCCACCCCTAGGATAAGCTCCTGGATCCCAGCACGGTCACCAACCTGTATCGCTTGACGGAGACCATCGGCTGTGCCATGACCGGCATGAGTGGTAAGCCGGGGCCAGGGGCGGGCTCTGGTTCCCTCCCAGGGGATGAATCCTGACCTGGCGTTAGCAATTCCTGGGGACTCCTGCTCTGCGCCCGTCCATGCGGGGTACGAGTCTGAGACCGCCCCCGGAACAGGGCCTGGGCCCTGCCCCTCCACCTTCTCGCTCTGGAGTTCGCTGGTTCAATCCCCCACATCCTCCCATGTGGCGGCCTGAAACCAGATCTAGATCTGACCCGGAGACGCTTACACTGGCTGCCCCAAAGTCCTGATCTAGAGAGCAAGGTACGTGGGGTGATCTCGTCAGGCTGGCCGGCAAGTTTTTCTCCTCTAGAAACACACTAGCCTGGATGCACTGAGATCTCAAATGCACGGTATTACGGCAGCGCCTAGGGGCCACAAGCTGAGATCGAGGCCCCTGTTGTGGGCCCCCGTCGAGATCAGGGCCCATGTAGTGCTGCCTAGATCCTCCCCACAACCGAGATCAGGGGCCCCATTTGCCGGGCGCTGCCCAGACCCCCCCCCCACACACACACACACTGAGATCAGGGCCCCTGTTATGATGGGCGCTGCCCAGACAAGAGCACATTATAGTCCCTGCCCCAAGGAGTTCACTCTCTAAATAGCCACAGGCAGGGTGATTATCCCTGTTGTACAGATGGGAAAACTGAGGCCGCGAGAGAGGGAGTGACTCGCCCCACGCGTCCTTGGGAGCCGGCCAGGGGTCAGAACCCTGGTCCTCCAGCTCCGCAGCGGCCAGGCTCTAAGGGGACGACTCTTGGGTGTAGCAGTATTAGGGCTTTTATCCTGTTTGTGAGCTGTTTGGCCCGCAGAAAGCAACGGACTCATTGAATGACACAGCTCTGATTCCCTCTAGCGGTGGGGACAGACACACACAGAGCAGGACTTAGACCCTCCAGCCTGGGGCGGCAGGGAGGGTGACACACACACGTCCTGCTTGTGCCTCGTTTGACGGGGGCTCCTTTCCCCGCCCAGCCGACGGCCGGTCCCAGGTGCAGCGCGCCCGGCACGAGGCTGCCAAGTGGAAGTACAAGAAGGGCTACGAGATCCCGGTGGCGATGCTGTGCAGGCGCATGGCTGACATCTCCCAGGTCTACACGCAGAACGCCGAGATGAGACCCCTGGGCTGCTGTGAGTGATGGGGGGCAGGGGAGAGGCCCCCCCCACCATGGACTCACCCAGAGTCACCCCTCTCCTTTACCCAGCCTCCATCTGTTCCCCACTTAGCCCTGCTCAATCACTGATCACCCCCATCCCCTACCCCACTCACAGCCTGCCCCATAACCCCAGACCCCCCCACCCTTAACTCAGCCCTCCCTTAATTGCTAACCCCCGCATGGCTGCCCCAGCAAACCCTCCAACTTCTTCCCCTTCTCTAAATGCCCCCTCCCCCCTTTCACCTCCCCGAGGACCCCGGTGGTCCCCTAGGAGCTCCCCCAACACCGCCACTGACTATTCCTTTAGGGCCCCTTCACACTCTGGCTCTAAATGCCCCTGGTTCGGACGGTTCGAGACACAGGAGCCCGCCCCTTCCCATGAACCCTCCCTTCCCGCTTCTGGCAGCAGGTATGATCCTGATCGGGATCGACCAGGAACTGGGGCCCCAGCTGTTCAAATGCGACCCAGCGGGTTACTACTGTGGCTATAAAGCGACCACTGCTGGGGTGAAGCAGACCGAAGCGAACAGCTTCCTGGAGAAGACCTTGAAGAAGAAACAGGGCTCACCTGTGGATCCTGTAGAGGTCAGTGTGTGTCTCCATGCATGCCTGTGCATTGTGTGTGTTACCACACAACCGTACATGACTGGGTGAGTGTATCCCCTTCCTGGAGCAACGTGAGCCCTGTGCTGGTATAGATCTATCAGTCTGGTGCTAGAACGTATACGCAGTCCTCCACTAACAATCCCACAATGCAACACTCCCTTCAGCAGTGACTTGTCTGGTGAAAGTTTTGAATTCTACTCTCCAGGGGTGTCACGTCCCATTTAAAAAACTAGCACAGGTCATAGAGTGGAAGAATCAGGACCTATGTTATTTGTCTCGGTAATATCTTGGAGCAGGGAGTTCCACAGGTCAACCACATGCAAAGTAGAAAAAGTCTTTTCCTTTTCTTCCTTGGCTGACAGTTGGCAATTACTTGCTTATCGACGGTCCTCTCCACAGACTTCAAGGCCAGTGAGATTGAAGTGGGGATAGTAACATCAGAGCATCCCCAATTCCGGTAAGACTTCTTGGCTTACAAGTTCCTCCCGCCCATTTCCAGAGCAGTCTCGAATTAACAACACCCTGTCTTGGTGGCTTGCAGGACACTGAGCGAGGATGAGATCGAGCGTCACCTGGTCACCATCGCAGAACGGGAATAACCTCAATGACCACCGAATCCTTCAGGACAAGAAACTGCTTCTGAAAGGGACCCCTCGAAAGCCTGGATCTTAGTTATCACATTAACATGTAGATTCCCCCACAGTAATCCACTTACAACAGGGCTAATGTCATGATAGCCTGCAGTGCTTTTTAAAATGTTTAATTAAGAACCCTCCTAGTCCAGTTCCTTCCTGACCCCTGTGACCGCTGATGGCCTGAAGCATGAGATTTCTCTGTTTCTCTCTCTCGGTCAGGCCTTGTCTGTGTTATGGAAAAAGGTGCATTTAGACAGAGCACATGCTTAATCTTTATGGGATGTGTGTAACATTAAGCCAGGGCATAAGTCTTCGCAGCAGCAGCAAGCCTCGTAAAACCAAATACTGTGTCCAGTGCTAGTGCTCACAACTCAAGGAGGACATTGATAAATTGGAGAGGGGTCAGAGAAGAGCCACAAAAATGATTAAAGGATTAGAAAACCTGCCTTGAAGTGACAGACTCAGAACAATCTCTTTAGCTTAACAAAGAGAAGGTGAAGAGGTAAGTGGATCCAGGCTATCAGTACCTCCATGGGGAACAAACATTTAATACTGGACTCTTCGGTCTAGCAGAGGAAGGTCTAACACGATCCAATGGCTGGAAATTGAAGCTAGAGAAATTCAGACTGGAAACAAGGTGTAAATTTTTCACAGAGAGGATAGTTAACACTTGGAACAATCTACGAAGGGCTGTCCACCAGTGGCACTTTTTAAATCAAAACTGGGTGGGAGGACAAGCTGTAATGGGCTTAATCTGCAGCAAGGGAGATTGAGGTGAGATATCAGGACAAACTTTCCAACGCTCCGGGGAGTGAAGCTCTGGAACAGGCGTCCCAGGGAGGTTGTGGGATCCCCATCACTGGAGGGTTTTAAGGACAGGTTGGACTTGCTCCTGCCTGCGGGCCGGGGACTGGACTAGACGGCCACCCAAGGTCCCTTCCAGCCCGACACGTCTCGGATTCTGTGTGCTTGGAAAACACAGCGCTCTGTAAGAGCTAATAAGCTGACGTCACCCTAGGCAGAGCCAACATAAAGCCTAGTTGTTAGATACATTCCAGGGGCTTTGAAGGATTTAGGAGGTAAAAACGGGCTGGCGTAGCTATTTCAATATCACAGCCCACTTTGGATACTCGATCCTGGAATGAGTGGCTCTACGGCAGAATAGTTACTCCACCCGCAAAGTCAAACGCTACCGGACTAGCTTCGGCTACAATAGCTCTGCCCGTCAATGCCACGTGGGTCACGTGTGCAGAGGTGTGAAAAATTGAGTGCCTGGCCCAGACACAGCTAGGTGGCTGGAAGAATTCTTCTGTTGACCCAGCGACCACCACCCAGATTAACTACAGCAGCAGAAAAACTGCTTCTGGCTACGCATAATAATCTCCCCTGCAGCAGCTGGGGCGCCCTGGGTGTAGACAAGGCCAAAGTAGGGCACAATGCTAGCAGTGAGATTCCTGGACACAGAGATCGGGAGCATCTCTTCTCCCAACACAAGAACAAAGGAAGTATTTGAGGAAACTGAAAAGGTAGCGAAGTCAGAACTCCGGAGAGGGAAGCACGCACTGTGTGGGGGGCAGCATGCAGGACTCGATCAGGCACGCATGGCCTAGTGGGTAGACTGCTGGGCTGGACCTCAGGAGCCAGGGGTTCCAGGCCCAGCTCTGCCACTGGCCTGGTTTATGACCTCGGGCAAGTCACTTCCCCTTTCTGTGCCTCAGTTTTCCTGTCTGTAAAATGGGGAGAAAATGCTGCTTACCTCCTTTGTGCAGCACTTTGAGCTCTATGGATGGGATGTGCTATGTAAGAACCGGGTATTATTAGAGATGGACTATGGCGGTGATGCAGCGAGTCCAGTCCTCTGTCCAAACGCCCTGCCCGCCACATGAACACCGGACACGCTGTATAGTTCAAGCAGTAGCTTTAATCTCATCCCCCATCACTGGTCAAGAACATACACGATACAGAGAGCGGGATCCAGCAAAAGCAAAGACTGGTGGGGAGAAAGAACACACAGACACAGAACCGTATAAAGTTGAACGACAGCTCCCACAAAACTCACAACATAGCTTAAAACCCACACGCACTGGATGAGAGTGATGTGGTATCTGGGTCTTTAGACACAGAACCAGCTGGGGAAATGAAGAGACAATGCTTACATAGAGAAAGCCATTTCCCTTCTGCCGAGTTTCTTCAGCCAGCCTCTTCAGTGTGGTGTTCGAGAAGAATGAGCCAGGGACCAGGTTGTTTTCAGGAGCTAACCTGGGAAGAGCCTCATGAACAAAAGTGTCCCTCATCCAATGGATCAAAACCCATCTGTGGGGCTGGGCATCGGTCTGTCCATTCCAAGAAGGCCAGGTTTGAGGCCTGATCCACGCAGCAATGTTTGTAACAGTAGAACTAGGTCATTTGCGGGGTGACAGGTTTGGGGGTTTTTTTTTGTTTTGTTTTGTTTTTAAATTGATAGCAAGACAGTACAACCGCTAGTGTGGTCAGTTAGACTGGTCGAAAGGTGCCTTATATTGGGACAGCCTATTCCCCTTCCCAGAGGGGAATAAAGCACCTTTGTGACAATATAACTGCATGCCCACAGATGGGATTGTACAACTTGAACTAGAAAGACACAAAGAGGCAGTGTGATCTAGTGCACAGAGGACTTGGTGAACCTGGGTTCTACTCCCAATTTGGCTACGGGCCCGTTGGGTGACCGTGGCCAACTCATTGTGCATCTGTTTCCCCATCTGTAAAATGGGGACAATGAGACTGACCTCCGTGGTTATCTCCTGCTGCACAGAGCCAGGTGTTGAAGTGCTACAACTTGTGTGTTAGACAAGCCCTTTAGTAATAAGTGCGGAGGCCTAGAGGGCTCAATCCTGGTCCACTTGCGAGCTGGGAAAAGTATTATTGACTCTTAACAGTCAGGTCCCTCAGTCCTTCGCACTGGGGCAAGTGAACTAAAAATCCAACCCTACTTCCTAGGGAGGCTACTGATTCTAGGCCCCCCCACCCCCAAAGACACACCCAGAACCTCATTATCCCACCCCCACCTCCTGGTACTGAGATCACATTGAGGTCAGCTAAGGTGCTCAGAGCTTGAGAATTAACCCCGGCCCCCTAAAAACAGAGAGCCCCAATCTCCCCTTACATTTTGGCCTGTGTTTTCATTTACAAGACGTATGAGAACGTAAAGGAGAAAACAGCAGCCTCGTTGAAGGAGGATTTTGTTTAGAATTAGATCCTTTCTCCCCACACCTTTCCAAACCACAAATGGTTTATTAGTAAGACCTACCCCCCCCCATTCCATCTGTAACTCATGCAGCCAGTTTCTAAATCAAGTCCCAGGTCTGCCTAGGGCAGCTCTTCCAAAATTACCCCCCGCTTCCCCCCCTGGCAAACAGAAGCCATTTCAGACAGCACAGCACCCAGCGGTCCCATCTCCATCACGTTAGACACAAAGATCAGAGCTAGTTGGGAATTTGACAAACCGGTTTTCCCCCCCGGAAAAAAACCCACATCAATTTGTCAGAGCCAAAGCTGCTTGTGAACAGGGCTGCTTTGGCTGACTTGCTCAATCCAAAACACTGGGGGGCGGCTGGGGGTTTAAAACCAGTGAAACGTCCTGTTTTAACAAGGACAGTTTCCAGTTTTGTCATCAAAACAACTTTTGGTTTTGAAATGAATAAATTCAGACGACAAAACGATCAAAATATAACAACGCAACTGAAATTATTTTCAGCCGTTCCGCTCGTGAAAGGCCGAGGTGGGAGTTTTCAGCTCAAATTTGGAGCAGGCAAATTTGTTGATCTCTAAAAACGTTACGGGATGGGACAACTGCTTCTCACACAGCTCCAAGAGACCCCATTGACACCCAGCGCCGAGGATAGCACGAACAAGGCTTTACAGCCAATCAGCGGGCACCGAGGAAGAAAACCGACTCCTCAGGGAAAGGAATGAAGACGGTCCCACCCTGCAGTACTGGCTAGCTGCTAAGAAGCCAAGATTGGCCCTTCTGGACACAGATGCATCTTGGACCCTATGCACAGGTACAAGAGATGCGCGGTTCCTACCCCAGACAGGGCACAGGCGCAGTCCCTCCTTCTCCATGTCTGACCCAAATCAGACAGCTCCAAACACACCTTGACTCTTTCCAATCTCTCACCCCCACCTTCGAGATCTAAAAGGTCTTGCTCTTTGGCCTCTCTTCCCTCCTCTTCCTCACTCTGTCACTCCCTCTGCTCATCACACACCCCACCCCCATTCTTTCCACCAGCCTCATCTCTCATCTGCTCCTCCTGTGAATTCCTCCCCCACCCTGCCTGTTTCAATCCACCTACCCTGCGCCGGAGCTCTTGCCCTGTCTTGGCCGATAGATCCTAAACGCTAGCAGAGGCTCAGATTTTCAAGAGCACTCACCGACCCTCGGCCTTACGGCTGCAGGAGGAGACCAGGGCTGCATGGCGCTCGTGAAAATCTATCCACCTCATTTAGGTGCTTAGATGGGGTCAGATTCTTTTTAGCTGTTCCCAAGTACTAAATCCAACTGGAGTTGGGCGGTGCTCAGTGCTGCTCAAGATAAAAGCAAACAGGCCCAGGACGTTTGAAAGGCAGCTAAAACCCAGCCGGAAATGCAACGTGCTGTGCAGCTCCCCACTGACCCGAATTGCTTGGTTATGTGAACAGCATCTGTGGACTCCAGCAGGACCCCTTGCATGGATAGGGATGACGCTCCCGCTTTGAATGGCTCGACAGGGCAAAGGATACAGCGAGCAGAGAAATCCTGCCGACAGTCCATCCCAGCTGCGACTGCAAAGAGCAGCAGGTGCCGAAATACCTTTTTTTTATTTTAACGTAATCAAAATAACTCAATATAAACTGACAGCTAAGAAACACAAAAGAAAACGAACAAAGGGGGGGGAAATAAACGGATTAGATCAAGGCTCACGGCTACCGGTTCCAAGTAGTGGGAGCTTTACACTGAGCGTTGCCAGAAACTGCAGCTTTTGGATAAATAGTCGGAACTAGCTGGGAATGGAGAGATTGAGCCACTGCCAAACTTCTTCCCACAGCAGCAGAGCAGGACACGAGTCTTTTACGGAGAGGTTCACTGCCACGATGGGTAACGGCTCACGCTGCAGGGGATGCCGGCCCGGCCCCGTCAGTTCTTATAGTGTCCACTGTTGATGACTATGTCGTCGTATTCCTCCTGAAAAACGGGAGAGCTTCACTGATGACCTGAGAGGTATGGCGGGATCGAAGGGGGCATGGGCGTGTTTAGAGACTGTTATGCAGCAGGTGGGGAGGGCCAGATTGAAACACAAAGTTGGCTGTTGCTGCCGATGCCCCGTGTTCAGGTTTCTTCCCTTCTTGTATTAGGCTCATAGATCCTAAGGCCAGAAGGGACGACTGTGATCAAGTCTGACTTCCTGTAAAATGCAGGCCCTGGAGCTGCCCTGAATTAATTGCTGTTTGAACAACAGCAGATGGGGGTGGGGGGGAGAAGAGACACAGACCTCCAATTTTGATTTAAAAACATTGTCAGTGATGGAGAATCCATCACAGCTCTAGGAAAATTAAGGACTAATTACTCTTAAAAATTTGCCCTTCTCTCCTGAATATCCTGAAGCTAGACAAGTCTGAATGCTTCAATTTCCAACCGCTGGATCATCTACTGTCAAATTTCTTATACCCACATAGCAGTGCTTAATTTGTGCTAGGGCCGAGTCCTGGCACCTTTAGGCTTGGCAATTCATAGCACCGGCATCTCGGGGCTTGCCAGGTCAGTCATGAATGTTAAAAAAAAAGTCACACCTCTTTTACTACAAATCAAGCACTGTGATGTACGTACTTACAAACCGATACAATCACCCCTTAACCTGGTCTGTGTTAATCCAACTAGACCAGAGACTCGAGGAACTCAATCCCTTCGAAAAGAGAATCCCCTGCTGGTGAAAGACCCCTTTGGTCTGCACTGCTGCCAATCGCAATGCCAGCTTCCCCACCCACTGTGTTTTAAAGGGACCCACTCTAAGCAGGGGGGTTCAGTCTCTGTGGGTCCTGTTTGATCTTCAGCGTCCACTAGGCTTACCCAGGAGGGGGCTGGTTAGTGGCAGAGCGAACTAGGAACCAGGCTGAGACCTGCCAATTCGTTCCACATGGGGGATGCTACATGGCTAGAGAATGGGAATGGCTTTCCAGTACTGCTGTCTAGGCCTCAAGTCCCCCGTCACTCCTACAGGGGGAGGGGTTGCTCTAGGACAGAGATGAGCCACACTTGCAAGGGGTGAAGCTTGGCCTGGTGTTAATTCAGCACCCCCACCCCACTCACGTCACTGCTCTCAGCCAGGCTCTCCTCCGAATCCCAGTCGGGCTCCTCCGAGCCGAACTCCCGGAGCAGCTGCAAGACCTTTTGGTTGGGCCTGTGTAGGGCGCTATAGATGGGGGTGTAACCGACGTACATCCGGGCCCTCGGGTCCGCTCCGGCACGCAGCAGACACTCCACCACTTCCGCGCTCTGCGACTCCACTGCCAAGTGGAGGGGACTCCGGCCACAGCTCAGCTCCTGCCAGCGGTGGACAGACAAGTCAGCGAGGCTGCTATGGAGTACTCGGGGAAGGGTAAAAGCCTTCCGATCTCTTCCCACCCCTCCCCATAGACGATCCACCCCAGCGCCCAGTACTAACTGCCTTGTTGAGATCGGCTCCGGCACCCACAAGGAGCTTGACCACTTCAAGGTCCTTCCGCAGGACAGCCACATGCAGCGGCGTGTAACCTGTGGAAACCAAGAGCGGACAATTTTGGTCAACCCCACAAGTTGATTTCCGCCTCCCTCAGGCCAGCTAGTAACCTATTGGTGGACCAGCTGGCTGCTGTCATGGCAGCACGAGAGGATTGTTTGCCCTGCTGAGGGGGGGGAACCAAGACTAGAGGGATCTTTTATGGAGCAGTCTCATTGATTTCTTCGCTCCAGTCATGTCTGGCAGCAGGCAGTTCCACAGGTTAACTATAGGCTACACAACAGACTATGTATCCATCCAGCACGCTGCCTTTTGGTTTTTGTCACCCCCAAAGTGGCAGGCCTCTCTCTCTCAGTTAAGCCATTTCTGCACTTGGGGAAAACGGGCATGGAAGTCATTTTGGTGATGGCCAAATTCTGGTGTTTTCTTGGGTATGTTAGAGAAGCCTCAGGACTGCTCTAACTTACGTTTGGCCCTCCGCAGGCTCGGAGGGAGCGGAGCATAGCTGGAGCGCAGCATGCTCTGGCCACGGGAGCTGGGCTGGTGCCAGGCTGTTATGCCAGCTCCATATTGGCTGGGGAAGGGAAGGAGGGTGAGAATGCTCATGACAAAGGTCCCACGTGTAACAGGCCCAGTGTATTTCCCAGGTGGGTGACGAGAGTCTCCATACCATCATAATTGGTGCAGTCCAACTGAGCGCAGGCATCATTCCCCTCGCAGGGCCTGTACCCACTCAGCGATGTCAGGAGCCACTGTGCGCAGTCCTGGCAGCCCTCCCGGCATGCCAGGTGCAGCGCGGTGTGGCCAGCTTTCTCCTGCACGCAGAGCCCCGCCCCGGCTGCCATCAGCTTGCGGACAAAGTTGGAGGCGCCGAGAATGACTGCGATGTGCAGTGCCGTCTGGAGAAGGGCAGCGAGAGAGAAGGGGGTGAGAAAGCTCAAGGTAGATCTCCCCTAAAAGGGGCCTGGCCTACCATCATCAACAGCACTAGAGATCACTTCTTTCAGTGGTTTTCACCCCAACTTCTCCCAAACAGCTTTGCACCCTATAACCCAGGAACAGCCACCTCTGGGCAGGAGGGCAGCAGCCAATTGCACAAGAGGGTCAGGAATTTTAGCCAAGGATGCCAGGGTAAATCCACTATTCTCACAAAAGCCGCCTGTAATACTCGGGCGCAGTAGCGGACAAGGTTGTATCCTCCCTGTGCACGAGGAGCTGCACGGAAGTCAGTTTATCTGCCTGGGATGAGCGAAGACCCCAGGATGAGTGCAGATCAGCTTATGTCCTGAAACAAAGCCTTCCCTGACCCCGTATCTGCTTTGGTCCATTGCTGTCAAACCCCCACGCTTGCTCCCCATCCCCCTGCCACAAAAGGGGCAGATGTGTTTTGATGTCAGCCCCTGTTAACACTTATTTTGCAGTAGCATCTCCATCAGTTTGGGACTCTATCCTGCTAGCTACAGTACAAACACAAAGCTAGGAACAGTCCCTGCCCCAAAGAGATTGTTGTGCTCTGTAACACTCTTCCCTGCTCCCACAAGTCATTTATGATGCCGAGGGGTTTTTTAACGTGGGGTTGTGTTTCATTTTCTAACCAGCACCCCAAGCATTCCATAAAGGAGGTGGCATCATGCGGGGACCAGACTGGGAGCCAGTACTCCTGAGTTCTGCCCCCCGACTTGCTGTGCAATCTTCGGGCAAGCCAATTTGCCCCCTCGTGCCTCAGTTTCCCCACTGGAAAATGGAGGATGATACAGACAGAAAATGCTCCAGTCTCGGCCCAACCTGGCCCAGGTCGTTCTGCAGATCCAAGTATTCCGTCCCAGCCGTGTACTGCAAGATAGAATCCAGAAAGGCCTCATGTTCGTGAATCACAGCCAGGTGGAGAGCTCTGGGGAGAGAAGAACAGACACCACTCCCAGCAAAATGAAAAAGCGGTACCGCGCAACTGGCTGAAAATACTGCACCTGAAAGGGAAGCAAAGCGATTAGCAAGCCGAGGAATTGATTTAGTCAGCCGAGAGAGAGAGCGAGCACGTACCAAGGAGCTGGGGATATAGCAGGGAGGCCATAGGGCAAATCTTGGTAGGAGCGTAGGCAACGGAAAAAGCTCCCAGGGGTGACCGAGTTGCAGATGCCGTCTAAAGCCTCCCGGGACCGAGAGGCCAGGGATTGAGGGCCAGGGTCAGTGGAGACAGCACTGAAATACGCGGTTTAGGGCTGAAGCACATCAACAAAGCTGCGTGTCCGAAGTCCGAAACTAGAGCAGGGAGCTGGCTGTGGGCCAGGACCGAGGCGCACCCGGGGGAGCCGACGACTCGGACCCCCGCAATGCTGCACTTTCACGGCCCATCGAGCCGGGCTGCAGCCCAGCGGCTCTCCCGGAGTTGGCTTCCCCCCCCTTAACGTCGCCCCCAGGCCGGGGACCCGTGGGGGAGACGGGGCTGGGGACCACGAGGCCCCAGCCGGGGCCGTTCCCGGGAGAGGGCCCCCGAGCGCGGCGGGAGGGGGCCTGGCCGGTGTGGGGGCGGCCCCGAAGCCGGGGGGCGGCCCCGAAGCCGGGGGGCTTCACCCCCTCCCCCCAAGCCGCGGAGGGGGGCGCGGCGGACAAAGCGGGGGCGCCCGGACACTTACGTATCCCCGTCCTCGGTCACGAAGCCCAGGACGTGGCGCAGCCAGGCCCCGGGGGCCGCCGCGGGCGCCTCCCCGGGCCCGGCCGCGGGGTCCCCGAGCCGCACGGCCTCCACGCCCCGGGCGAGCGCCCCCAGCTCCGGCCCCGCGGCCGCCCCCCAGCCGGCTTCCTCCTCGCCCAGGGCGGAGTCCAGGCGCTCGGAGACCGACCCGCAGGCCTCGGGGGGGCCGGCGGCCGGGCCCGGGCCCGGGGGGGGCTTCTCCGGCGGGGCCCCCAGGCCGTCCTGGATCTGGCTGAGCTGCCCCTCGCTCAGGGAGCCCAGGCCGCTGTCGCACCAGTCCTCGCCCGCCTCCGGCCGCTTGGCCTCCCCGAGCGCGGCCGCCGGCTGCGGCGCCGCCATGGCTCCCGGACCCGCCCTAACGCTGCGGCTCGCGGGGCGCCGCCGCCATGCCCGGCCCGGCGCCGCTGGCTCAGGCTGCGCCCGTGCAGGGGATTTCGGGGCCCGGGGAATTCCCCGCGCCCCAGCCAATCGCCGCCGGGCGGCCGCGGGGCGCGCTGGGAGTTGTGGTCCTGGGCCGCGGGGCGCGCTGGGGAAAAGGGGGCGGGGCACGCGGGGCGCGCTGGGAGCTGTAGTCCTGTGGCGCGGGGCGCGCTGGGAGCTGTAGTCCTGTGGCGCGGGGCGCGCTGGGAAAAGGGGGCGGGGGCGCGCTGGGAGTTGTGGTCCTGTGGCGCGGGGCGCGCTGGGAAAAGGGGGCGGGGCGCGGGGCCCCCTGGGAGTTGCCGTTCTGGGCGCGGGGCCCCCTGGGAGTTGTAGTTCTGTCACGGCGGGCGGACCCGTTCCCGAGCCGCTGGCGGAGCTGGGCAGCCCCGCGCCGGGATCTATGGCCGAGCGGGACGGTAGGCAGCGGGGACACCCCCCCCCCCGCCTCCCGCGTCACTGGGGTCCCCCGATCCTGGGGTTTCTCTCCCCCGCACCTCCTCCCGAGTTACGGGCCTCCCCTCCGCACCCCTGAGTCACCCGGGGTCCCCCCCTTCCGTCTGGGGCTCCTCCCCTTGTGCCCCACGGTCCCACCCGCCCCCCCTGCCCGGGGATGACTCCCCCTCGTCACAGGCACCCCCCTTCCCCTCCTGTCCCCCCTGAGTCACTGGGGTCCCCCCTTTCCTGGGGGGCTCCTTCCCCCTGCCCCCCAAGTCACCAGTGCCCATCCCCCCCGTGCCCCCTGGCCCAGCGGGGTCCCCTTTCCACCCAGGCTTCCGATAGCAACTTGGATTTTTTCCTTTCTGTCTCACAGCGGCTGGTGCCGGAGGAAATGAGGCAGAGAGGGGCTTGGACTCTCCTGTGAGTATTGGGGGGTGCGGTGTGTGGAAGCCCTTTTAGGTAAGAAGCCAGGGTTCCCCTTTGTGGCGAGGCCCAGCAAGCTCGGAGCGGGGCATGTAGTTGTTCTGAGCTAACCCATTGCAACCAAGGGACAGGGGGAAACCCCATCAGGTCCTAGCTAACCCTTTCCCTCCCTGTCCCCTAATTGCACTCTTTCCCTGCAGTCTATTCCCCAGGGCTCAGCCCCGTGTGGCTTTCATATCCTGCAGCAGTGACGCTGGACCACGGTGAGAGTCTCACCCAACAGTTGTGCAAATTGTCCCTTCTGGGTCTGGCGTGAAAGTCCTTAGAGAGACGGAGTTTGGTCCTGATCTCCAAACCCTTCTCTGGTGATGAACCACCAAAGCACGCTCCCTCTTGGAGCCGGGAATAGAACCCAGGAGTCCTGACCCCGCCCCACCTCCCTGCTCTAACTTGCTCGGCCCCACTCCTCTCCCAAAGCTGGGAATAGAACCCAGGTGTCCTGATCCCCCAAGCTCCTACTCCAGTCATTTAGACCCCTCTTCCCTCCCATAGCTGGGGCTAGAACCCAGGAGTCCTGACTCTCCAATTCCCCAGACGATTCTACCCCAGGCTGAGATGCTTCTCACAGTAGCCACTAAACATAGAAGACAGTTCTGTGTTCACACTGGCTTACTTCACCGACAGATCGTTTTATATTTTGTTCTTCAGGACTCTGATTCTGACTCCGAAAACGGTGGTGCCTCTGGAGAGTCTGAAAGTAAGTTGCTTGTGCATTATTCCAGGGGGCGGGATGGGGCGCATGGGAAGGCCAAGCTGCCTGGGCTTTCTTTTGTCATACCGAGGGGATGGACTGGGCGTAGCCAGCTAGAGAGAGCCTGCGAGAGCCAGCTGGGTCTATTAATCTATGGCTCTTCCTTCCTCTCGGGAGTGCGTTGGGTGAATGCACTTAGGCCATCTTTTTCTGTCCAGGCTTCGAGGCAAAACCTGGTAGGAATCGGGATTGAATAATCAGTGTCGATTGTGCTTGTCAGGCCCCTAAACGCCTCGTGATTTCTAACATATCTGTCCTCATAACTCCCTGGGAGGCAGGGCAGCGCCATTATCCCCAGTGTACAGGTGGGGAAACTGAGGCTTGGAGCCTGCCAGTCCGGCGACACCACCGCCAGAAAAGACGGTAACTAAACTGACAGGCGTGCTCTTCTGCTGGCTTCGCCGCATTGGCACTGCGGGTTCTGCTGGCACAGCTGGGTCACCTAGTGGGCGTGAACATTCCTAGCCCACAGACCTATGTGGGGAGAACTTTGCAGCGTGCGCCAGGCCTGGGTGACTTGTCCAGCATTGCACAAGGAGTCAGTTGCAGAGCTATGACTTGAACCCTAACCACGGAGCCCTCCTTCCCCTCTTAAGTAGCATCTTCAAGGCGCTTTCCAAACATCAACTAATCTTCACAATAATCCCCCTCTGTGAGATTGGGAAATGGGAATAAATAGGTTCCTGAGGGGGAAACTGAGGCACAGGGAGGGGGACTACCTTGCCCAAGGCTGCTCAGCAAATCCGTGGAGGAGCTGGGATTAGAACCCAGGAGTCCTGGCCCCCAACACCTCCTGCACTAACCACTAGCCCCCATTCCCTTTCCAGAGCTGGGAACAGAACCCAGGAGTCCTGACTCCCAGCCCCCTGTTCTAACCCACTAGACCCTGCTCCTCGCCTACAGTTGGGAACAGAATCCAGGAGCCCTGTCTCCCAGCCCCCTGCTCTAACCACTGAACCCCACTCCCCACCCAAAGCCAGTGATAGAACCCAGGAGTTCTGGCTTCCAGCCCCCTGCTGCTTTGGCCACTAGTCCCCCACTCTCTTCCCAGAGCTGGGAACAGAACCCAGGAGTCCTGGCTCCTAGGGGTCCACAGCGGCTAACATTGTTTGTTCTCTCCCTTTCAGTGGATTTCCTGCGAAACCTCCTGTCCCGGACGCTGGGCCTGGGCAGCGAGAAGCCGGAGAAGGTGCTGGATGAGCTGACGCTGGATGGAGTGAGCCGCTTCATGCAGAGCGAGAAGTGTAAGCTGACTCTCCCTTCTTGGGAGGAAGCTTCCCTGAGACCAAGCCAGGGAGCCAACCCTCGTTCTGATCCCCCAAACGGGAAGGGGAAGGTGCTTGCGGGTAACTGCCTGGGAGAGACCGAGGGCCAGAGGGGGAGGCATGGAGCCGACCATGGATGTGGCAAGGACTCCATGTTGGTGTAATTTACAAGCTGCGGGACAAGTCTGACTTACACATTCCTACGTGTATCGGTTCTCCTTCCGTGCTGCTGGGAGAGATCAAGCCTCTGTGGGCCTGATTCGCAGTTACTCCCTCTCGGCACTTGGGACAGGATTGGTGGAGGTGTCTTTAAACCTCCCTTGCGCTGCTCGTATTCTGGTCCTAGCATAAGTTAGAGCTGCCTCAGGGCTGCTCTGCTGAGTCTCTGCTTCCCATGGCCCCTGTGAAGCAGAGAATTGCCATAATGCAGTGTGCTCTGGCCGGGCTGGTCCCCCATGCTGGGAGCGGGGCCTTGATGTGAGCTCTATGCTAGCTGGGGAGGCCCCTAGGGATGCTCTTAGAGGGCTGTCCCTCTCCGGAGCAGCACAGAGGGGCCTGCTTGTAACTGCAGATCAGGGCCTGGTCCAGCAGAGGTCAGGAGTGCGGGGAGCACCCCGGTTTTGATCTAGTTCTTAGACGGACTAGCTCTGAAGAGAGCCTGCTGGTTTGCAAATTGGGCCACATGGCTGCCATGATGTCTGCCGACGCCGGCCCCCCCCAGGCGCCGAGAGCGTGGGGCTGTTTTCCTGGTAGCTTTCCAGAGTCAGGTTTGACACCTCCCTCTGTTACCTTGCAGGCAGGAACGTCGTCTGCATAGTGGGCGCTGGGATCTCGACCTGTGAGTATAGCAGCGGACACGGTGGCGGTAGATCAATCACGTTGAAAAGAAACCAGCGCATAGCAATAAACGGAGGGGTTCTGATACGACTCGGTTCTGCCCAGTGTTTCTATAGCACTTTCCATCCCAAAGCTGTCTACAAGCCACTGCTGAAATACAGCCATCTCTGGGGTGGAACGCGGCAGCTGTTTGTACAGGGATCGCTCACCCTTCCACGGCAATGCAGATGACGCTTGAGGTTGGCAGCTGTTCGTACTGTTCCCTCCTCCAGTGCCGAGACCCAGCCAGTTCTGGGTTTGGGGCACAGTAGCTGTTTATGCAGGGATCACGCATCTAGCACCGAGTTGGAGTGGAGCGTGACAGCTGCCCAGCAGTTAGGAGAGGAAGCGAAGATGAACCCTGTATCTGATTGAAACTGCAGGAGGGTGGTAGGGAGGCAGGATGGAATGGGGCTGGCTGGAACTTGACCGGAACGCTGTGTCTAATGCCAGGGTGTCACTGGGCAGAAGGGAGGGAAAGGTGCTGTGGGACCTTGAACGATCAGGAACGTTCAGGACTTTCATTTAAGTCTTGTTTGAAAGACAACACCTCTGGCATCACAGCGCCCCCTGTTGGGCCGTGGTTCTATTGCACATCCAGACTTGCACATCGGCGGAGTTTCATAACCAAAGCACCTGGCTCCTGGGCACTAAGACCCAGCACTGAGGTGTGTGGCCAGGAGCTTTATGATGTGCCTATGCCAGGTGGGCATCCACCTAGCACTGGCCAGACTCGCAGAAGGCCTGTCTGCACCTGGAGTGGGCTCCCTGTAAATCCTGGGATGGATTCTGTGGGGAGTTGGGGGACTTTGGCTGTTCCCATGTCCTGGTGAAGAATCTGGAATCCCTAGAACCTAATAGCTGTGTCCACTGCTGATCTAATCTATGCTGGTGGCACCCCAGAAAATGAGTGTTACTAGAAAACTGCTCCCCTGCTAGGCTGAGGGACAAGGAGGTGACGAGCCCCTGGCTAGAGGGCTTCCCCCCTCCCCCCCCACATTGAGGCATCCCTTCTCCATCTCATCCCGTTGACCGACACCGCTTGGCATTTGGGTGGGTTTTCTAACAAGCTCCCCTTGTGTCCCTCAGCTGCCGGGATCCCGGACTTCCGGTCGCCCGGCACGGGGCTCTATGCCAATCTGCAGAGCTACAACCTTCCGTACCCTGAAGCCATCTTCGAAATCAACTACTTCAAGGTAGCACCCAGGATTCCTCCTACCTTGGAGATCTCCTTCCATAATGATTGATCATTGCCCGGTGGGCCACCTGAACAGTCCCTTTGATGCGTCTCACACACACACCCACCCACCCACGTCCTAAAGAATTCCCCTCCATTGTCAGCACTTGCAGACGCGTCGTATTCTTGTTTGATCCCTGAGCGAGGACGGATTGAGGTTAAAAACACGACTGGGACTCCCTAAACTGCTCGTGTTTCTAGTCTCGTTAGGGGAAACTGTCCCAGTTCAAACTCCTGAAGATCTCGGGGATACAAACTCGCACCTGCTGCCTCCCGTCTCTAGCCGACTGGCCAAACCAAACCCCTGTCTCTCTAAGACCCAGGCAGCCTGGCACAAGGGAGGGCCGAGCACCAGTAGCCCCCCGCTAGAGCCGATGGCAGCTCAGCACCGGCCCTAACGCGAGGATGGGGGCGTCCGGAGTGCCAGTGATGGGGAGCTGCGCTCGTTTTGCACAGAGGCGGGCATGGAGTTCAAATCCTGGGGCACAGGGAGAATTGGGGGTGGCCAAAGAACTCCCCCACCCCCGCTTGAGGGCCTGATCCTGAGACCAGTTTGCCAAACCCCAAAACTGGGGGGACCGATCAGTGAGGCATCATCTTGGGGGACATACAGGATTTGTTCTTAATCAGTAAACCAAACTTAACCCCGCCCCCAAAACGTTTGTCTGTTTCCCTCCACACAGCAACACCCGGAGCCGTTCTTTGCCCTTGCCAGGGAGCTATATCCAGGCCAGTTTAAGGTACATCCAGCCTGAGCTGTCGGATGCTCTTCACTTTCTACAGCATCTTAATACAGAGGCGTTGTGTAGTGCTGTGACCCAGAGACTGCGCGCCAGAGCTCCTGGGTTTATTCCTTGTTCCAGGAAAGGGAAGGGGTCTGGTGGCTAGAGCAGGGGACTGGGAGCCGGGACTCCTGGGCTCTCCGATCTTGGCACTGGGATGGCAGGGTATTGGGGAATAGATGTGACGCTATCGTGGATCAGACGAAAAGGCCCAGCTGTCTTGGTATCCGTGCACAGCCAGACACGCACCTCACTCCAGATCACACTGCTACCCGCCCCTGGGTTGCGTTGGACCAGATCATAGAATATCAGGGTTGGAAGGGACCTCAGGAGGTCATCTAGTCCAACCCCCTGCTCAAAGCAGGACCAATCCCTAGTTTTTGCCCCAGATCCCTAAATGGCCCCCTCAAGGATTGAACTCACAACCCTGGATTTAGCAGGCCAATGCTCAAACCACTGAGCTATCCCTCCCCACTTAGATCCACGGATCCTAGCCTGGCATAGCCATCAGACAGATGGACCCAGCTGGTCTGGTATCCCCTCTCTCTTTCCCCATTGGGTCACACCAGCTGGCCAGTCTGAAGATGTCCGGCCTCCAACCGCTGCCCCGCTGTAAGGTGTAGAACCCCCCCTTAATGAACCTTCCCTGGCAGTCCTAAACTTGGGTATGGGGGGCAGATTTCCTCCTCCCCTCGCAAGCTGGGGATCAGCTGGTGTAAATAAAAGGCAAGGACAGCTGCTTTTGACCTACAAGGGAATCCTCAAACGTTCCCCTGCTCCGTTCCAGCCCACCGTGTGCCACTATTTCATCCGGCTGCTGAAGGAGAAGGGTTTGCTGCTGCGCTGTTACACGCAGGTGGGTGACCCCCGGAAGGCCCAGCGAGGTGTGGTGGGGAGCATGGGGGTGGGCTTAATACACTTAACAGGCTGGGGCTCCCAGCCCAAGGGAGGGAGCATGGCCCCTCTTCATTCCAGCAACGCCCCCCCATGCTCCAAGAGCCTTCCTGCTACTCTCCAGCCCAGCTGAGCTACTTGCTGACTTCCTGCTCTCCAGCTGATCAGTCCCAGGTGAGGTTGGGCCCCGCCCCCTTCAAAGGACCAGCCACACTGTGATTTGGGGCAGAGGGGGATCTACGTGGGGCATTCAGGGGCATCAGCTCAGCCTGGGGGCAGTTCAGGCCTGCTCAGTTTCGCTACCTGGGTCTCGGCCCCTACCCTGCGGCGTTACAAGGGGCAGGTGGGCATGTCTGTACCTTGCAGAACATTGACACGTTGGAGCGGGTGGCCGGCCTGGACCAGGAAGATCTGGTGGAAGCCCACGGCACCTTCTTCACCTCTCATTGTCTCGGCTCCTCCTGCAAGAAGCAGTACACCCTGGACTGGATGAAAGGTACCTCTTCCCTCGGCTCGCCTTAGCTACCTCCATCAATGGCCACACCGTTCAGAGTCCCCGTGGGGCCCCGGTCCGTCACCGATCGAGATGGGCACGTAATCCATGAGGCCCGGTTAATCCCCGTCTGTTCCGGGTGCTCCCACCCCGCCAGTAAGAGAAGGGACATGGGGAGACAAATCAGCCTGAGGATGTGACAGGAGCGAAGCAAAGACTCCTGCCGGGTTCTTCCCCAGCGAATGGGCGGCCCGTGCGAGGCTGGGGGAGAGTCTGTCACGCACAGGCTTGCGCCTGAGCTAGGAGCTCTGGTTAATGTTGGGGAGCAAAAACCTTGGGACTCGCCAGGGTGGTAGCCGATCTCTTTGACAGACTCCTGCACACTCGATGGCGAGGCAGAACTTGGGCGTTTGAGGTTAGCGATCTCTAGGTCTGCTTCGCGCTCAAGAGGACGAGGCTGTCATTTGTGTTCCCTTGGGTCTCTGCACAAAGTTGGGACCTCAGGAATTGCCTGCCTGGATCAGACCAGAGGCCCGTCTAGCTTGTATTCCATCTCTGACGGTGGCCCAAAGCTGCAGAGGAAGGTCCGGATGTGGTGTGATCTGCTGTCGCGTTGGCTAGTTTCCTGATCTCTTGAGTGTTAGGAATCTGCTCAAAGCTTTTAGATCTTTTCCAAAATCCGTTAGAATTGCTAATGTTCATAACTTGCAATTGGTTCCCATCAGAGCAGTCTGTTCCCGACTCCTCCAAAGCTGAGCTGAGAATCCGGCCGCCGACTTTCATTCCTTTTCCCTCTTTCAGAAAAGATTTTCTCGACTGTCACCCCAAAGTGCGACCAATGTCAGAGTCTGGTGAAGCCAGGTGAGTGTCTAGTTCTCACCCGCTGGTGATTCGTTCATGGGGGATGAATCTAACCTGGTCTACCCTAGGAAAGTACATTGGTCTAGCTTCCTCTCTCAGGGGCATGAAAAATCCACACCCCTGAGCAACATAGCTATACTGACCTAACCCCTGGTGTAGACAGCGCTGGGATGACGGAAGAATTCTTCCGTTGATTTAGCTACCACTTCTCAGGGAGGTGGATTACCTGCGCCAATGGGAGAACCCCTCCCATCAGCGTAAGTTGTATCCACACTGAAATGGTGTAGCTGCACCACTGTAACGCTTTGAGTGTAGACGTATCCTAAGAATTGGAGCATGGATCTCTCCTCACGTCTGTCTTTGTGTATGTCTCTCCTTCAGCAGTGTAGTCTGGAAGAGCAGCTTAGCAGAAACTGGTAATAACAACGCTCTTCTCTTCTGATCTTCCTTCGGCTCCAGAGAGCTCGGAGGGTTTAGCAAATCTGAATTAAGCCTCACGGCTCCCCTGAAAAGCAGTGAGGAGCATTCGGTCTCCACCTCTGAAAATGCAGCCATCTCTAGGGCAGAGTGCAACAACTGTTTAACAGCAGGCATCAACGGTTGAGGACAGGAAGTGAAGAATCCTGTATCCAATTGAAATGGTGGCGGTGGGAGGGCAAGGAGAGGAAAGTGATTTTTAGGGAGGTGGAATGAAATTCCCCTGAGTCTTGTATGTTTCCGGGGCCCTTTTTTCCAAAAGTGATTTACAAACATAGGTGCAGAGCATGGCTGAAATGCAGCCACCCTGGAACGGAGGGCAGCCGCTGTTGAAAACCTCCCACACTACAGTGACGGGAAAGCCAGTTTTGGCTAAGGACGCTAGAGTAATCGCCTGCTCTCGGGATCAATTCCCCAGGGATGGTATTTTAATTATTTGTGTAGGGGTCCCACCTGGGGTCCTCGGTCCGTGCCTGCAGCTCCCCTGCACTAGGCGCTGTACATTTTTGTTGCTATTAGCTGTATTATGATAACGCCTTGGGGTCCTAGGCCGTGGACTCGTCAGGGGCTGTACAAGCACAGAGCAAACACATGGTCCTTGCCCCAAAGAGCTCTGAGAGGAGCTGGGAGGTTTCTAAGGGGTGTCTGAAGTCTGTGGGGCCACATCCCCAACTGGCGTGAGCTGATGTCGCTCCATGGGAATCAGTGGGGCCAGACCCCTGACTGGTGTAAATCAACCGGAGCGCCCCTGACTTCCCTGGAGTGTCGCTGACCCACCCTAGCTGAGGATCTGGCCCCGGGAGGCTGCCGGCCTGCCGTTGCTCATACCCAGCGCCTTGGCTTCTCCTCGGCCGTTCGGGGAGCTGCTGCCCAGGGAAGGGCATGGCCAAGGTGTTGAGTGTGACAGCTTCTCTTTTCCCTAGATATTGTGTTCTTTGGGGAGAGCCTGCCCCCCCGCTTCTTCACACTCATGCAGTCGGTAAGTGCCCCAGCCAGACGCGCTCCCAGCGTCAGCTTCCGAATAAACACCTGCCCCACCCACATGTCCTGAAGCAGCGGGTATCTGTCTTCGATGCAGGCGGGATACCAGGATAGATGGGCCTGTTGCTCTGAGCTGGGACAGTGGCAGGGCGGGATCCTCAGTTGGTCAGTTGGTCTGATTGGGGACGGGGCAGATATATGGGGCTGGATGGGCCCCTTGGTCTAATTTGGGGGGAGGGGGGAATACAGGGCTGGGTGGGCCCATTGGTCTGACACGAGGGGGACACACCGGGGGGGCCCATAGGTCCGATCGTCGGGGCAGTAGTGGCAGGGCGGGGGGGATTACCAGCCCCACGGTGACGGCACTAACCCCCTGCCCCCCACCGCGTGCTCCCTGCAGGATTTCCAGAAGGTGGATCTGCTCATCGTCATGGGCACGTCACTGCAGGTGCAGCCCTTCGCCTCCCTCGTCAGCAGGTGGGTGGTGCTCCGGGGCCGCCTGCAAGGCCCCTGGCTGTGGGTTGCCGCCTCCTGACCTCCCCTCTCCTTGTCTGACGTAGGGTGCCCACAAACACCCCAAGGCTGCTGATTAACAAGGAGAAGACGGGACAGGTGAGGCCTTTCTCGGTGCCCGGGAGCTGTGGGGATGGACTGCTCGAGCGGTACTGACTGGCAGGCTCCCGCGCCAGCCGGGACGATGCCGGCCTGCCATGCTTGGCTGCATCCTGCCAGGAGAAGGGGGTGAAATTAGCACTGTTGGGGGGGAGGAGGAGGCAGTTATGATCCCCCCCCCGCCTTTTTTTCCCCCACCCATGCCCCAAAATCTTGGGCGTCCACCTAGCCAGCCCCAGGAGTGGAGTGGGGCGGGACATGATTTAGGGTTTCTCCAGGGGGCTCGTATGATCTCCCGATGGCCCCCAGGAGCCCCCCACCCCCTTGCCCCCCCCTTCCCCGCAGCCGCCTGGGAGCCTGTTTGTCCTCACTGGTGGTCTGTCTTGTCTGCAGAGCGATCCCTTCATGTCCCTTATGGGCCTCAGCACCGGCATGGACTTCGACTCAGAAAAGGCCTACAGGCAAGTTCCCTGGGGACGAGGGGCCAGCGCACGGCCCACCCTGAGAGAGGGGTGACAGTCAGGGATGGCCCATTTCGTTGCTGGGGGGCAGGCTGGGTCTGCCCAGCTCCTGGGATGGAGGGACAGGAAATGGACTAATGTTTAGAGCAGGGGATGGGGGGCCAGGACTCCTGGGTTCTATCCCCAGCTCTGGGCGGGGAGTGGGGTCTAGTGGTTACAAGAGAGGGTGCTGGGAGCCAGGACTCCTGGATTCTGTCCCTGGTTCGGTGGGGGGGGGGGGGGGGGGAGGAAGGAGGGGCTAGAGTTTAGAACCAGGTATGGTGAGAGCTACACCTTTTGGCTTCCTGCCCTGGCTTTGCCACTGAGTTGCTGAGATCTTGAGCAAGTCGCCAAACCTCTACGTGCCTCAGTTTCCCCTCTGTAAAACAGGGCCAGCAATCCTTCACAAGGTGGGAAATTGCAGATTCTGAGAGAGCCCTTTCAGATCCGTCGCTGATAGGTGCTAGAGACGGGCACTGGGCTCTTCCGCCTCCAGGGCAGGTCATCTGGGGGTGGAGTGAGATTCTCCCTGATCACAAAGCAGTTGCATTAACACCTGCTTGTTGCCTTCTTCCCCTGCGGGGCTCTCCCTCCCTGCCCCAGGGATGTGGCATGGCTCGGGGAGTGTGACCAAGGCTGCACAGCACTGGCCGAGCTGCTGGGATGGAAGGTATTTACTCCTCTCCCGTGTATTCCTGCATCTACGCACCATCCCAAAGTCCCATGCAAGTTCTTCTTAAGAGTCCAGGGTGTCAAGCTCGGGTGTCCTGGCCAGAATCCGAGCTCTGGTGACCCCATTCGCGTGGAGCTGCCTTTGCTCTGGGCCTGCGTCAGAACTTGCCACGTTGCGCCCCAGAAGACGCTGTGTTTCAGCGCTGGGTGAGCGATTCACAGACACACAGTTGCCCTGCCCCTCCCCAGAGGTGGCTGCATTTCATAGGGGGAGTATGCGATCCCTATACAAACAGCTGCCCTGCTCTGCTCCACCTCCACGTTGGAGGAGGGACCCCTGTGTAAACAGCTGCCCTGCCCCAGAGCTGGCTGCATGCCAGTGCTGGATGAAGGATCCCTGTACAAACAGCTGCCATGCCCTACCCCAGAGGTGGCTGCATCTCCGCGCCGGTGAGGGGTCTCCGTACGCATGGTACGGCAGAGCGAGCTGAGATCCTGGAGGAGGAAAGCGCCTCTCTCAAGGCAAAGGTGATCAGAGATCTTTGCTTTAGCCCCCTTCCCAGGGCAGCCAACTTCTCCCCCGCTCTGCCCCTTGCTCACCAGCCCCACTGCCCTGTGGTTTTGTGCAGAACGAGCTGGAGGCGCTGGTGAAGAAGGAGCACTCTGCCATCGATGCCAAACCGGGGCAGGCCGGCGAGGCCGGGGCAAGCCCCTCTCTTCCCCCGGCTGGGGCCACGGCAAGCCCCTCCTCTCCCCCAGCGAAGCCAGGGTCATCGCCCGAGAAGGAAAGCGACGCCGGAAACAAGACGGAATGATGGAGCCCGGCCGTGGCTGGCGAGGGCCGTTCATTGGAGTGGATTTGAACTCGCCACTGCCTGGACAGTCTTCCCCGACGAGGGGCAAGAGCCATCTCTGATCTAAAGAGGGCTGGGAGCTAGGGTCACCCCAAGTTTGTGGCTTGGGGGGGGGTCTGAGCGTTGAGATTCAGGGGAGTTTGACTCTGGAGCCACCTATCCCGGGTGAGCTGGGGCTTCTTTGAGTCATTTCGCGCTGACCGCATGTTTCGTTATTTCCCCACCGAGCTAAACTAACTGAAATCCAGGGCTCAAGGAGAGCACCGCAAGATAGAATTGCATTTCCTTTCTAATTTGTTTCCCCAGCTGGGATTCAGTTTCCCTCCGAGACCCATCTCGCTAATTAATACCAGGCCCAAGACTTTCCGACAAGCGTCGCCGTTAGGTGCATTGGGGCTGAAAACCGAATACTGGCACCTTACGCAGTCTCCCCCCCACCCCAGCTTGGTGTTTACTTTGGATTAGTTAGTGCAGTGTATTAAGTATCACTTGACTATTAAATTTTAGCATCTTGGAGGTAGGCTTGTGTTGGCTTTTGGGTCTCTCTCACTCTGAAATGAATTCCCGTTTATAAAGGGAAATCGAATTTCGTACAGAGCTGTAGATGGTCCTGGTGCTGCGGAGGTATTGGCCCATATTCTGTCCGTCTGGTGTAAATCCGGAGTGACTCTCTTGACTTCAAAGGATCCCTGTATAAACAACGGTCCTGCCCCAGAGGTGGCTGCATTTCAGTGCTGAGTGAGGGATCCTTGTATAAAGAGTTGTCACAGCCTACCCTGGGGTGGTGTCATCTCTGTGCATCCTAGAGGGGACGGGGGGGCCAGTGTTAGGCAGTGGCTTATGAGTGAGACCCGGGTTCAATTCCCATCTCTGCTGTAGACTTCCTGTGTGGCTGTGGCCACAGGAAGTGGCCCTGAGTCTGCTCCCTGCCTGTTTCCCCATCTGTGAAAGGGGGATGGTAAAGCTGCCCTGCCTCACAGGAAGGATAAGTCCGTTAAAGAGAGTGAGGCTGGTTGAGATCTGGTAATGACAAGCGGTAGAGAAGAAATAGAAGCGCCGGTGTGACTGGGAGCGGATTTAGCCGAGATCAGAATCCGAGTTTCCTTCCCCTTGTGGCACTCGACCCGCTGGCAGCAGTGCGGACAGGCTGCAGGATCAGGGCCCGAGTCAGAGGTTACACGCTGGCAGGCAAGACCATGGCCCTCTGCGCTTGGTGTGTGTCACTTTAGGAGGACAGCTCTGTATTTCTATCCCCGTTCCACAGATGGGGAAATTGAGGCACGCAGAGAGCGGGAGGAGTGACTGGCCCCAGGCCAAAGAGAGATTCAGTGGCACGCTTAAGATGAGAACCCAGAAGTCTCAGCTCCCACCCTCCCCTGCTGTAACCACTGAACCCCACTCTCCTCCCAGAGCTGGGGCAAGCGCCAGCTGCCCTGCCTCTCCTCCGCCCAGGATGCCAATGCTGGAGCAGGCCGGGCGAGCTCCTGTCAGAGGCAGCAGGTCCAGGCGAGCGGCCGGGTTACGAAACCCCTTTGACTCCAAGACCGGAACAGACGCAAACCAAACAGCCTCCCGGCTCGGCCCGCAGGGAGGGGCCGGGGGCTGTGGCGTCCCTTCCCAGCCACGCAGGGACAGAGCGGGCGTCAAAATGGCTCCAGTGCCCCTGGCTGAGCTGTGGAGGGAGGGAGCAGGTACGTGCTGGGCCAGGGACCAACCTGAGCCGCAGAAGGGAAGTAAAGCTGTTATCGGCAGATAGGGGCTAGTGGTTAGAACCGGGGACGGGGGGGGGAGGCAGGACCCCTGGGTTCTGCCCCTGGCTCTGGGAGGGCGATGGGGGTCAGGACCCCTGGGTTCCCTGCCTGGTTCTGGGAGGGCGATGGGGGTCAGGACCCCTGGGTTCCCTGCCTGGTTCTGGGAGGGCGATGGGGGTCAGGACTGCTGGGTTCTTCCCCTGGCTTTGGGAGTGGGGATGAGATCTATGGGCTGGAGCTGGGAGCCAGGACTCCTGGGTTCTGACCCCAGCTCTGGGAGGTGAGGGGGGGGGGGCTATGGGTTGGAGCAGGCCTCAGACACTCCAAGTCTAGCTGACCGTGGTATTAGCCCCGTCTGGCTTTTGTGAGCATCTGCCGTGGTCAGCCCGGGGTGGGGGAGCTCTGCTTTACTTCTGAGCCGTCCCTTCCTGCTGTTCGGAAGGAAGACCCCACCCCGCTGCACCCCCCGCCCCACTTACTGCCTCGGCCTCGCCTAGTGAGCCGATCTCCCCCGGCGTCAGCTGCTGCACAGAGGGCTGCCCCTAGGACAGGCCGAATTCCCTGCTGGGGGGCAGCTGTGATTTGCAGCTCTGCCTTTCGCTGGCTGTCCCCGGTGCCCAGCTTTGCCCCCTGCCTGGGCAACCGAGCGATTCCCCCTGGTGGAGGTGACGGGGAAGGACCGCTCCCCGCTGCCCGGATAGTCCTGGGGGGGGGGGGGGGGGGCGGTTCCCGCTCTTCACCCAGGGCCCGGCCGGAGGCCCGTAGTGGCGTTTTTAGCTGGGGATGCAAAGCGCTACGTGCTTTCCTGCCACAGGCCGAGGGTGGGAGGAGACGGAAAGTTACAGAGATGCTGAGCGAGGGGAGAACGCGCCGGGGGCTGGGGGGAGGGTTTGGATCAGCTGGGCCAAAGAGCCCGGTGCGGGCAGACAGCCGGGATGCCAGGCTAGATGGGCGCATGGCTCTGATGTGGGGCGGAGGGGGAAGGGCAGCGATGGAAGGTCTGGGGGAATTGCTCCAGGAGGCTCCTTCCTTCCCCGCCACCCCCAGTCCTCCACCCCGCACAGGCCCCCGCTCTCGAGCACCAGAACCAGCAGGCCCCGGGCCGGCCCCCACCTGAGCTTCGCTGCGTAGATCTGCGCTCAGATAAAGGAGGCGCGGGAGGAAATGCGAAACATGCATCCTGCTTGGGCCCCTGGGCTGGGCCCCTTCTGCCAGCATCGCTGCAGGGCTCTGACCTGTCGGTGCGGCCCCGGCTGCCTCCCACGTGCCCCCCCAGGCCTGCCGGTGCCCCTCACCCCCGACCCGCAGCCCCCTGCCAGCCCGGCCCCGGCTCCCGCCCCCCCCAGCCCTGCCGGTGCCCCTCACTCCCGACCCGCAGCCCCCTGCCAGCCCGGCCCCGGGCTCCCGGTGCCCCTCCCGACCCGCAGCCCCCTGCCAGCCCGGCCCCGGCTCCCGCCCCCCCCAGGCCTGCCGGTGCCCCTCACCCCCGACCCGCAGCCCCCTGCCAGCCCGGCCCCGGGCTCCCGCCCCCCCCCAGCCCTGCCCGTGCCCCTCACTCCCGACCCGCAGCCCCCTGCCAGCCCGGCCCCAGCTCCCGCCCCCCCCCAGCCCTGCCCGTGCCCCTCACTCCCGACCCGCAGCCCCCTGCCAGCCCGGCCCCGGGCTCCCGCCCCCCCAAGCCCTGCCCGTGCCCCTCACTCCCGACCCGCAGCCCCCTGCCAGCCCGGCCCCGGGCTCCCGCCCCCCCCAGCCCTGCCGGTGCCCCTCACTCCCGACCCGCAGCCCCCTGCCAGCCCGGCCCCTGGCTCCCGCCCCCCCCCAGCCCTGCCGGTGCCCCTCACTCCCGACCCGCAGCCCCCTGCCAGCCCGGCCCCGGGCTCCCGCCCCCCCCAGCCCTGCCGGTGCCCCTCACTCCCGACCCGCAGCCCCCTGCCAGCCCGGCCCCGGGCTCCCGCCCCCCCCAACCCTGCTGGTGCCCCTCACTCCCGACCCGCAGCCCCCTGCCAGCCCGGCCCCGGGCTCCCGCCCCCCCCAACCCTGCTGGTGCCCCTCACTCCCGACCCGCAGCCCCCTGCCAGCCCGGCCCCGGGCTCCCGCCCCCCCCCAGCCCTGCCGGTGCCCCTCACTCCCGACCCGCAGCCCCCTGCCAGCCTGGCTCCGGGCTCCCTCCCACGTGCCCCCCCAGGCCTGCCCGTGCCCCTCACTCCCGACCCGCAGCCCCCTGCCAGCCCAGCCCCGGGTTCCCGCCCCCCCCAGCCCCGGGCTCCCGCCCCCCCCAGCCCTGCCGGTGCCCCTCACTCCCGACCCACAGCCCCCTGCCAGCCCAGCCCCGGGCTCCCGCCCCCCCCAGCCTTGCCGGTGCCCCTCACTCCCGACCCACAGCCCCCTGCCAGCCCAGCCCCGGGCTCCCGCCCCCCCCAGCCTTGCCGGTGCCCCTCACTCCCGACCCACAGCCCCCTGCCAGCCCAGCCCCGGGCTCCCGCCCCCCCAACCTTGCCGGTGCCCCTCACTCCCGACCCGCAGCCCCCTGCCAGCCCAGCCCAGGACCCATCCTGAGCTATGGATGGCGATGAACCTGGCCCCTTTGCCTCCGCTGTCCTGGGGGGAGTTGCCTGAGGGCACCCATCCGAGTCACTGGCGCTCCCGGGTCCCAGCGGGCGCCAGAAGTGTGACACCCCAACACACTGGTCCCTCCCCCTCCTCTCTCTCCTTCACACCGTGCCCCGTGGCCTTTCCCCTCCGCCCGGCACGGCCCAGAGACCACGTGAAGGCTGCCGGAGGTATAACAACCACAGCCCTGGTATCGCAGCCTTCACTCCTTCGTCATCGCCTTCCCACTCACCCTCGTCCTCGCCAGAGATCTCCCTGCCGCCACTTCTCCCTCCCCAGGTAAGAGCCCCCTGGCTTTGCTGCTTTCTTCCTTCCCTGGCTTGCTCCCGGCAAAGGGCCTGGACCGGGGAGATCTGGGTGAAGGGGGGCGGATTGGGCTGGGGCCCAGGGGCAAGAGGGCCTGATTCGCAGCCCACTGGACTCCCAGTTGCTCCGCTGAGCCCTCGGGCATCAGAGAGACGCTGAAGTATCTCCAGCCCGTTCTGTCGGGTGTCTACCAGCCGGCAGGGCCCTTCATCCAAGGTACAGCCCGCCGCAGCAACACACAGCCCAATCTGTGGGGTCAGACACCTGTCAGCTCCCTCCATGTGGTTCAGGCTAAGAGGCAGCGTGGCCCAGGGGGCTGGGATTAAGGAGAGCTAGGTTCTGGCCTCAGCTCTGCTGCGTGACCCCCAGCAAGTTGTTGCTCCATGCCTCGGTTTCCCCTCCCACCCTTTGTCCATTGAGCGTGGAAGCTCTTTGGGTCAAGGGGATATCTCTCGCCCTGGGTCTGTGCAGAAGCCAATGCAATGGGACTGTGATCTCGGTCGGGGTCTGGGCAGTGCCCGGCCCGACGGGGTCTCGGTCGGGGTCTGGGCAGCGCCCGGCCCAACGGGGCCCCGGTCTCGGTCGGGGTCTGGGCAGCGCCCGGCCCGACGGGGCCCCGGTCTCGGTCTGGGGCCTTTAGATGCTACCATAATACGCTTTTTAAATTACAAACCAATTTGTGAGCCCAATCTCACGTACCCCCCCAGAGTCTCTCTGGGCTCCCGCTTGCAGGGGAGGCGATGCTGGAACATGCCCAGATGCTAGAGAGAGCAGAGGACCTGAAATGCGGGTTGCCGTTACCCAGTGACTAAGCCTGGGGATGATTCCGCCTCCCCCGATGATACGCTGGGCAGATTGAAACCAGCGCTGGGTTTGTTTTGAAGACCGGCGGCCCTGTTTGGAAATATGGGCTTGCAGGTGGGAGGGGAGGGGGGTTCCTGTGGGGCTCCTGGGGCCTGATCCAAGCACCCAGTGGGGCTCCTGGGCCCTGATCCAAGCACCCGTCGGAAAGGCTCCCTCGGGCTCGGCTGGGGGGCAAGCGCCCCGGAACTAGGCCCATGGAGGGGGCGGGAGGGGGCCGTTAACCCTCTCCAAGCGCTCTTTAGAGACTGATGCACCAAGGGGGATGCCAGGGAGTTTCAGCGGAGAAGGTGGCTCTCAGGGATACACGGGCCATGGAGCCAGGACTCAGCTGGGGTCCTGTCCAAGGCAAGGCTGAGGGGCATTGGCTCTGTGTCGGGGGGAGCTCCCGCTCCAACGACCAACAAAGGACTCCGGTCTCCAGAGACGTCCATCCCCTATTTGATGTCTGTGCCTCAAGGCCCAGGGCACCCCAGGAAGAGCCACTGAGGCGCTCCCAGGCTGAATAGCCAATGCCTGGGACCGGAGAGGGTCAGGCTGGGTCCGATCCTACGAGCCCGTTATCCCGCCCGTGGGCGGTGGTGGAGCCACAAGGAATCGCTGTCCTCCGGAAGCAGGAGACGTGCGTTGAGGAGAAGCGCCCCGCAGCGATGTACCCCAACACAGCTCGCGCACCCGCTGTGTCTCCCTTGTTAACCAGGGGACAGGCCCCTGCTGGGACCGCTGCGCTGTGCAGAGACACATAGAGGCTGAAGGGGGTAATGGGAGTGACAGTAACACTGCAGCAGGCAGGGGGGCAACACCCCCCTCACAATGCCCCCCCCCCCCCGTTACAAAGTTGTCTCCTGCTTGCTCCCCTTGCAGAGGGATCTGGCGCCTAAATGCATCCTGGGACACGGGTTTCTGAGCAAGCCGCCTCTGCTGATGGGTTAGTTACAGCTGCCGGGCTATAAAGGATGCCTCACTTGTCTGCTGAAGAAGATGTCGATCCTTCGGGGGCTGGGGACAATGATAGCAGGTAAGCAAACTTGAGGCGGGACTGAGTCTGTATCCAGCCAAGCTTCGGACAGTGCGTGTGCAACCACTGCCCTCTGCTGGATGGCACCAGGGCTGCTCCTGCGTGTCATATGCCCTGTACTGCCCCCAGTCAATGGGGATTCGCCTTTAACTCGAGAGTCAGGGGGGTTTGAGCCCTTGGGGCAAAGGGAACTGGGTTCTAGCCCCCTTGGTGGGAGGGATGGTGGATTGGTCAGCCCCTGCATGGGGTTGTGCTAAGCTTTGCAGCTTGTCCCAGTCCTCGCTCTGCTGTCCAGGACATCCAATGGCAAAACTTTTCCTTTGGGGGCCCCAAGAAAGGGTGTGGATGGGGACAGCGAGGCCAGGGCCAGACAGGGGGTGGATGGGGGAAACTGAGGCCCAGGGGCAGTGCCACGGATATGTTCCCTTCCTGGAGGAAACGGTCATTCGTGGTTCTGCTTTTCCCCCATGCACAAGTCTGGGTGCTTCCCAGGTTGAGCTGGGAGTGGGTTTGATGGGATTTCAAGGTTTATGGGTATGCAGGGTCTGGGGGGCAGGGAGGAGAGGTGTAGGCTGGAGTGCAGGGGGTGGCGTGTGTGTGGACCCCCCTTCCTTTTCAGGGAGCCCTTTGAACACATGTTCAGGCCATTGCAAGTTTCTACCTCCCCCCTTGGCTTCGGGGAGCCCCCCAGGGCAGGGCCTTCACCTCCCCCAGCCCCTAGAGGCCTGGAAATCAGCCAAGGGGGTTGGGGGAAAGAGACCCTGGCTGGGTGGCTTTTTCAGCCGTTACAAAGGGTGTGTGGGTGGAGGGAGCCAGCCCATGGCGGAGCTGAGTTCCTTCCCAAGTGGGGTTGGGTAGGCGTCACTCGCAGGAGGACAGGGAGGTTTGTGCACATCTGTCCATCCCACACGCAGATTGGCGCCAGGAGAAGCAATTCTCTGTAGCGTCTGGATCCGTTTGGCAACATTTCGGATCCAAGTTGGGGGGCAGAGCAGCCCTGGGAAAGGGGGCGACGCTGCACAGAACCCCCCCCCCCCCCAACCAAGATTGCCCCCGCATGATGCCAGGACCTGGACTGATCCCTCTTAGGTTGGGGGGATCCTGTTATCCTGGGAGCTGCACCAACCCCCCTGGCCAAGATTGGGGCCCTCATTGTGCTGGGCACTGCACAGACCCTTCTCAACAAAGACCAGGATCCCCCTGTCATGCCAGGAGCAGCAGCACCCCCTCCCCTCCCCCCCCTGCCAGATATCAGGGGTCCCCCATTGTGCCCAGCCCCGCACAGACGCATAGTAAGAGACAGTTCCTGCCCCCAATGAGTTTGCCATCTAACTAGACAAAGGAGAAGGGGCGTGACACCCATTTACAAGTGGGGAAACTGAGGCACAGCAGGATGCCGTGACTCACCCAGGGAGCTGGGGATTGACCCAACATGCCCTGAGTCCCATCCAGCGCCTTCGATGCTAGACGCGTGTGTATTTGAAGCTACGGCCTAGTGGTTGCTAAGATCCTTAGGCACAGATATGGGTGCAGAGAGGTCTGTGCCTTGGGCAGAGGGGTAGAGAACCACCCTCCCTCCCCCTGCTCTGAGGAGCTGTGGGGCTGGGCTGGGACCTCCTGCGACCAGCTAGAACCCAGGCATCCGGGACACCCAGCCACGGCTTTTCGTGCCCCGCTAAATTCAACTCCACAAGCAGGAGCCGGGACAGCGCTGCCGCATCGGCCAATGGGAGGCTAGCCAGAGGCTCTGCCACGCCCTCTCATTGGTTGGATGCACCCCCAAGGCGTGGCTGATGCCCACCCACACTTCAGAGCCTCTCGTGTGTTTGTGCACAGCCTCCAGCGTCCGCTGCCGAATGGCGAGTGCCAGGCCCCGGCGGGAGACCAGCCCTCGCCCCCCCTGAGGATCCTGGACAGGCTCCTGCTGACCCAGGGGCTCTGGCAGCTGCTCAGCCTGGGCCCGGAGCAAGCCACGGAGCTGCTGAGGATGCAGCCGCCTGGGGTAAGTGGCTGGCCAGTGAGGCAGGCAGTGGGTGTGGGACCATGCAGGGCTATAAGGGGGTGGCCGGGTGGAGCTCTAAGGTGGGCAGGGCAGTAAGAAGGTGGCTGGGTGGAGCTGTAAGGTGGGCGGGGCCGTAAAGTGGGCGGGGGTGGAGCTGTAAGGTGGGCGGGGGCCGTAAGGTGGGGCGGGGCCGGAGCTGTAAGGTGAGTGGGGCCGTAAAGTGGGCGGGGGTGGAGCTGTAAGGTGGGTGGGGCCGTAAGGTGGGCGGGGGTGGAGCTGTATGGTGGGCGGGGCCGTATGGTGGGCGGGGCCGTATGGTGGGCGGGGGTGGAGCTGTATGGTGGGCGGGGCCGTATGGTGGGCGGGGCCGTAAGGTGGGCGGGGTGGAGCTGTAAGGTGGGCGGGGCTGTAAGGGGGTGGCTGGGTGAGGCTGTAAGGTGGGCGGGGCTTTAAGGTGGACCGGGGGGCGGGGCCGTAAGGTGGGCGGGGCCGTAAGGTGGGCGGGGGTGGAGCTGTAAGGTGGGTGGGGCTGTAAGGTGGGCAGGGGTGGAGCTGTAAGGTGGGCGGGGCCGGAGCTGTAAGGTGGGCGGGGCTTTAAGGTGGACCAGGGGGTGGAGCTGTAAGGTGGGCGGGGCCGTAAGGAGGTGGGCGGGGGTGGAGCTGTAAGGTGGGCGGGGCTGTAAGGAGGTGGCTGGGTGAGGCTGTAAGGTGGGCAGGGCTTTAAGGTGGACCGGGGGGTGGAGCTGTAAGGTGGGCGGGGGTGGAGCTGTAAGGTGGGCGGGGCCGTAAGGTGCACGGGGGTGGAGCTGTAAGGTGGGCGGGGCCGTAAGGTGGGCAGGGCCGGAGCTGTAAGGTGGACGGGGCGTAAGGTGGGGCGGGGCCGGAGCTGTAAGGTGGGCGGGGCTGTAAGGAGGTGGCTGGGTGAGGCTGTAAGGTGGGCGGGGCCGTAAGGTGGGCGGGGGTGGAGCTGTAAGGTGGGCGGGGCCGTAAGGTGGGCAGGGGTGGAGCTGTAAGGTGGGCGGGGCTTTAAGGTGGGCAGGGGTGGAGCTGTAAGGTGGGCGGGGCTGTAATGTGGGCGGGGGTGGAGCTGTAAGGTGGGCGGGGCCGTAAGGTGGGCAGGGGTGGAGCTGTAAGGTGGGCGGGGCTTTAAGGTGGGCGGGGGTGGAGCTGTAAGGTGGGCGGGGCTGTAAGGAGGTGGCTGGGTGAGGCTGTAAGGTGGGTGGGGCCGTAAGGTCTGCAGGGGTGAAGCTGGAAGGTGGGCGGGGCTGTAAGGAGGCGGCTGGGGGGCTAGGGGCTACACCGTCCCCTTTTCCTCCCTCCGGTCCCAGGGAGGGCTGGCACTGGGGTGGCTAATGCCCTGGGGCTGCCATTAGCACCGTTCCTGTCGGGCAGGGGTCAGACTGGGAACTGCAGGCTTCGGGGACAAACCAAGGCCCTGTGGGGCATGGAGAGAGCCAGACTGCCCCCCCACCCCCGTCTCCGCTTGGGACCCCACAAACCAGCCTCCAGAGGCAGGCCCTGGGGCCCTCACCCAGACCCGCCAGCCGGCTCCCTTCCAAACCTGCCAAACTCTCTCCCCTCCCCAGACGTTCCTGGTGACCGGCGCGGGGAGCGGGGAGCTCAAGGTGCTGTCGGTGCAGAGCAGCGGAGAGGGGCGCCACGCCGGAGCCGTCTGCCATTTCCACATCAAGGAGGGCGGCTCGGGTAGGTCGGGGCAGCGGCTGGGCTCATTGCAGAGGGGTCCGCCGGCGCCCCAGCCCCCGGGAGCCACCTGTCTGGGCTCACGCAGCACATCAGCAGAGCCAGGGATGGAACCCAGGAGTCCTGGCGCCCAGCCCCCTGCTCTGACCAGTAGACCCCGCTCCCCTCCCAGAGCTGGGATAGAACCCAGGAGTCCGGACATCAGTTTTTCCTGCTCTAACCTCTAGTCCCCACTGCTTCGACAACAGCTGGATGATACAACCAGCCCGTAAAGTTCTGAGGTCAGTGATGTCGTTTCCTCCTGCTGAACAAGAAAAGGGAAGGGCCTCAAGCTATCCACTTGAGCAAAAGCCTGGAGGGGGAAGGATCTGATGCCATGCCGGGGACCTGGGGGAGGGGCTAGACCCACCCACCCCCCCCCCCCCCAGGACGCAGCCGGCTGCTCCCAATAGCAATCAGCCTCTGAGCTTCGCCCCTGCCCCAGCTCATGGTTCCTTGGTGAGGTATGTGGGGCAGGAAAGGGCAGCTCCCAGCTAGGGAGGAGTTCAGTCGAGTGATTAGAGCAAGGGGGCTGGGAGCCAGGACTCCTGGGTTCTCTCCCCAGCTCTGGGAGGGGAGTGGGGTCTAGTGGTTAGAGCAGGGGGGGCTGGGAACCAGGACTATTGGGTTCTATCCCTGGTGCTGGGAGGGGAGTGAGGTCTAGTGGTTAGACCAGGGAGTGGGCTGGGAGTCAGGACTCCTGGCCCTCTTTCTCCTAACTCACTATGTAGCCTTGAGCAACTCTGTTCCCCTCTCTGTGCCTCAGTTTCCCCCCTTTTAGACATCGTAGTGGGGAGGTTAAATCATCTCCATTTTTAGGATAGATGGTGTAAACTGAGGCACAGGAAGATGACAGCTCTTGGCCCAAGGTCAGACGGAGGGTGGAAGGGAGGGGATTGAACCCAGGACTCCTGGATTCCCATTCCCAGCCAGGAACTCCTTTTCCTCCATCAACTCCTTTCCTTCTTCCTGGTGAAGGAGCCGAGGATGGATGGAACCCAGGTGTCTGAGCTCCCTGTCCGGTGCTCCTGCCAGGTTTCTCTCAAAGGTGCATCTGGCTTGGCAGCCCAGGCGGGGTTGCAGGTTGTGGACAGATCCTCGTGGCTGGGGGTGTTGGAAGGGTGGGGGGCTGTGATGGGGTGAGGAGGCAGCTGCAGGAGGTGGAGAAGGGGCAGAGCTTAGCTTGGTGCAGAGCTGGCTGGGGGGAAACTGAGACACGGAGTGATGGCAAGTCTGGGCCCAAGGTCAAGCAGGTGGATAGAAAAATCCCCCCCCCCGGACTCCTGGGTTCTATCCCCAGCCAGAAACTCCATCGGCCCAAGGGTCAGTGATGTGAAGGCCCCAGCCGTGCCCACACCCCCACCCTGCGCTGGCATCAGGGCAGCCTGTCGTAGCTTCCTCCTTGCTTCTGGGAAGAACCGGGGCGGCTTATCTCTGCTGATCTCTGCTGCAGACGTGTTCTGTGCCTGGGGCGGGGGGGCGATGGGGTTACTCAGGGCAGTCCTGAAGGGAACAGATCGCGGTACGGCCACCTGGAGCCAGCCTGGGCCTCGGTCTTGCCCCTGAGGGGTCAGTGCAGACCAGAGCTGGGAGAGTCAGGAAATAGCCCAGGCTTGTACCTGATTTAAATGAGTGCCGGACAGTGCCAGATAGTGGTCAGAGCAGCGGGGGGCTGGGAGCCAGGACTCCTGGGTTCTCTCCCCAGCTCTGGGAGGGGAATGGGGTCTAGTGGTTAGAGCAGGGAGGTGGCTGGGTGTCAGGAGTCCTGGGCTCTCTTCCCAGCTCAGGGAGGGGAGTGGGGTCTAGTGCAGAGGTTCTCAAACTGTGGTCCGTGGACCACCAGTGGTCCGTGAACTCCATTCAGGCGGTCCACGGATAGTTCCCTATAAGGACTGCCCTGGGCCCCTATTCCCTGGGCGGCCGCACACGAGAGAATGACGGACCACCCGCCGAATTAGTGGAGCCGCACAGACGCACATGTAAGGTGAGGTGGTGGCCTTGGGGAGGATAGAGGGTAGGTCGGAGGGAGCAGTGGGGTGAGAAGAGGGGGTGGGGGGAATTTGGGACATGCAAGGCTGCAGCGGCCAGAGAAAGAGGCAACTTTCCCCAGCTCCAGGGCTGCGGCTGCCGGGAAGGGACCCTCCCCCCTTCCCAGCCCCAGCTCGGGGGCTGCCGCGGCAGGGGAGAGAGGGTGAGACACCCCCCCGCCTCCTTCCCAGCCCCAGCTCGCATTAGGAAGGTAAAACTACTGATATGAAAATATGAGTGGTGGGCTTTTATTTCTAGAACAAAAATAGTTAGTTATTATTAAGTTTTTTTTTTAGTAGTAGCGCTTTTATCCAAAGCGTGTTGCAATAGTTAGCTAAAGGTACAAACAACATTTGGAAAGATCATTAAGTGGTCCGCCGAGACCTTCAGGTTTTTCAAGTGGTCCGTGGGGAAAAAAAAAAAGTTTGAGAACCACTGTCTAGTGGTTAGAGTGGGGAGGTGGCTGGGTGTCAGGACTCTTGGGTTCTTTCCCCAGCTCTGGGAAGGGAGTGGGGTCTAGTGAGTAGAGCAGGAGGCTGGGCGCCAGGACTCCTGGGTTCCTTTCCTGCTCTGCCATGGACTCTCTGCGTCACCTTGTTTCTTCATTTCTTGGAGCCTCTGAGTCCCCATCAGGGACATGGGATCGGGGAGGGTTTCTGGCAGTGTGGTGCTGTGGGGAGCACAGACTGGGGAGGGGGGTCTGGCACTGGAGGCCCTGTCACGCAGATCCACCCACACATACACACAATCGACCTTTGGAACCGGCCTGGCCTGGGACGTGCCTCTCCCCCCCCCCCCTCCCCCAGAACAAGCCACTTCTTAAGAGCTCAAGAGAATCTCCCGACTGAGGAAAACTTCCAGCCAGCTTCTGCTTCTGGGCAAGCCCCCTGCAACCCCCCAGCCCTCCCCTTCTCCACCGCCCCCAGCGCCTAGGCTGCACTGGGGCCCCGCTCTGTCTCTCAGACCCCGTCTCTCTCTCTCTCTCTTCCAGCTGTTTCCCTGGAAGGGTCCCAACTGCGTTTCCTGGGGCTCCTGGAACTGGTCGCCTTCCTCTCCGTGAGCCGGTGAGCGGGGCTGGGTCAGGGGTGGGAACGTGCAGGTGACACTTTCCCTGAGTCTCCGCTCTCCTGTCTCCAGGGCTAGGCCTTTGCCTCTGTCAGTTATGGGCTGGGAGCCAGGACTCCTGGGTTCTACCCCAGCTCTGGGAAGGGAGTGGGGTCTAGTGGTTAGAGCAGGGGGCTGGGAGCCAGGACTCCTGGGTTCTACCCCAGCTCTGGGAAGGGAGTGGTGTCTAGTGGTTAGAGCAGGGCGGGACTGGAAGCCAGGACTCCTGGGTGCTATCCCAGCTCTGGGAGGGGAGTGGGGTCTAGTGGTTACAGAAGGGAGTCTGGGAGCCAGGACTCCTGATTCCCCATCCCACTCCCTTTTAAAGACCCAATAACCTGCCCCCACCCCACTCGTCAGGTGAAAAGCCCCCTCGCAGAGGGGATGTGAGTGTGTGATGGGGGCGCCCTTCAGGGGTGGGGGCATTCCCCGACCCCTAGCCCAGCATTCCGGGAAGTGCAATTTATGGGTGCTTGCCTGGGTTTGAGGAAGCTGCGAGGGTGGGGGCAGGGTGGCCACGGTGACTTCCTCCTGCAGCCACCCAGCGTGGGGCATGCCCCTCCCCTGCAGCACCCCTGCTTCTTCCACTCCAGGGCCCTGGCCAGTGCGGGCGTCTGGTGCGGGGGGCTGGATGGTGCCAGAGGGCAGGATCCTGGCCAGTGCGGGCATCGGGAGGGTCCTTCCTGCACTGCCCCTTCTCCCTACAGCCCTCCGCTAACTGGCTCCTGGTCTCTCTTGCTTGCAGGGATGTGCTGCCCCTCCCGCTACGGCTCCCGGCCGCCTTGCAACACCTCAGCAGGGCCGAGCTGAACAGCTGTGCGGCCCTGGGCATGAGTGAGTGCTTCGCCCGCGGGCGATTTCACCCCCAGCCAGGGCCTCCGCGAGGAAGCCAGACACCCTCACTCGGGGGCGAGGGAGGAATGGGGTCAGGTCGCCTCGTGGGTAAAGAGGCACTCAATGTCCGACCTCTGTATGCAGTCGGATGAGAGAACCCAGGAATCCTGGCTCCCAGCCCCCCTGCTCTAACCACTGGACCCCACTCCCCTCCCAGAGCCAGGGATAGAACCCAGGAGTCCTGGCTCCCAGCCCTCCCCACCCCACCCCACCCCACTTTAACTAGTAAGCCCCAGAGCATGACAGCGGGGCAGGAACGGTACCTGTGTCCTACCCTCAGCACACAGCGCTGACCCCCCCACCCCCAAGCTGGGTTACATCTGCCCAGGCATTCATGTCTGTCTCCTGCTGCCCGGTGTCCCCAGCAGGGTTCTGGAGTCCTCCCTTTAAGCCGTCGGACACAGGCGAGGAGGAGGAAGAGAACATGGGGTCCAGCCCCGAGTTCCCCAACCCCCCGGAGATGAGCGGCCCGGCCTGCTGCATCCGGGTGACGTCGGAGGACGGGGCGCTCTGCATCATCAACCCTCTCTTCCTGTCGGAGCACAGCAGCGAGGGCTGGCTCCCCGCTGGGGTGCCGCCCCCATTCCACCTGCCTGAGAGAGGGGGCACCATCCGGCTGAAAAACGGACAGGGCCCCGGCCTGTTGGACAAGCTGCCGGCGCCCGCCGACGCCGAGACGGGCCAGTTGGGAGCCCCGGAGCCCGGGAAGGAGGGAGAGCCGGGCAAAGGTAAGCGCCGGTGGCCTATCAGTTTGGGGGTGGAGGTGTTGGGATCGGGCTTGGGGGGCGAGTGTGTGCTGGGACTCAATGGCGTTGGGGCATCTGTGTAACACGCCCACCCTGGCTAAGCCTTCATGCCTAGGCCGCTCCCTTTCTCCTCTCCCACAGGGGTCGTCCCCCACCCCCCAAATTGCAGGCTCCTGGGGGGCGGAATTGCCCTGCACTCAGGATCAGGGGAAGGGAGGGGGTGTAAATTCCTCACCCCAGAGCCCCTAGCGGCCAGCTAGACGCGAAGGAGTTGCTCCCTTTTGCGGCGAGCCTTGTAGTAGGTTGTTATCCTGATAATGCTCCGGGGCGGGGGGGGGCGCTGCGTGGGGCAACGGGCGCAAGCCGCTCTCTAGGGGGCTGCCACTGGGTGAGCAAGACGCCAGCCCCTCAGCGCCCCCCCCCCCCGTCCGCGCCCCCAGCAGGCGATGCCCCACCGGCCTTGGTGAAACGGAAACTGCTACTACGCCGTCCGGCCTGGAATATGTCGGAAGACCAGGTGTCCCCGCCGCTGGCCGAGAGGCAGGAGGGTCCGGCCTCCCCGCACCGGGTCTCTTGGATCGAGGGGGCCTTGGACGCCCCCTGGGCGCTGAAGAAGTCCCACTCGGAGTCCTCGCTGCTGGGCCCCCGGGACAGCCTGCTCCTGCCGCCCATCCCCGAGCTGGACTCGCTGTCGGTCAGCAGCGTGGAAGAGGAGCCCGACGCCCACCCGGCCACGCCCCGCAAGAAGCACCAACCAGCCGCGCTGCCGGGCCGGGTCCTGCACCGGCTGTCGGCCGTGGGCAGCGCCCTGACCAGCTTCCTCTCGGCCGAGCGCCGGCTGGCCAAGCGGGTCCAGGAGCTGACGCAGGAGCCGGCCTCCTACGTCGGGGGCCTGGTGCAGAACTTCGTGGGGCACGTGCTGCGGGGCGGGGCAGCCCGGCACCCCACCAGCACCGACCTACTGCAGGAGATCCGCCAGATGATCAGCAGCCTCAAGGGCTACCTGTGCGAGAGCTCGGAGCTGCAGGATGCCTGGGAGTACGGGGACCTCGAGGACGTGGACCTGGGTACGGGGCGGGGGGCGTCCGCTGGCTATGGGGGACTCAAAGGGGTGAGGGGCGTCAGCTGGGAACTGGGCATTGGGCTCAAGGGGGTAGGGTTGTCTCTGAGCTGGGGGAGGGGAGGCATCTGGGAGCTGGGTTTTGGGTTCAAGATGTGGGGGGCAGTGGCTGGGGGCTGGGTATGGGGGGGCAGTAGGATGGGGGCGGCTGGGTATGGGGGGGGTGGCAGGATGGGGGCGGGCTGGGGGCTGGGTACGGGATACAGAAGAAGACAGACGTCCTCCCCCATGTGAGGAATTCTCAAGGCGGTGAGGGAGGTGGGGGGCTGGCTCAGTGGATCCCACCTTAAGGTCACCGCTTTGGTCCGGCTTACGGCCCGTCATTTCCCACCCCCAGTCATTTACCACCCCCCACATGCTTCCATCCCTGGGGTGGGGGTGAGACGCGCTGGGGCCGGGGGGCTGGTTGCCCAGACTCCCCCCGATCTTGGGGCGGGGGCAGGGTTGGCTCAGGCAATTGGTGGGGGGAAAGGCCCCTGACTCGATTTCCCCTGCCCCCCTGAGATGGAGCCTGTCACGGGTAAGCTAGTAGCGGGGGCCCCCCCCCCGCCCCGGGGTTATAAATAGCCCCTCCAGGAAGAGAAGCGCTGTCTGTAAATGCAGCCGGAAAGGCCACTGTGGTCAAACCGCCCCCCAACCCACTGCCGCATCCGCCCTGGCTCCGGGGTGTCAGTGAACGCCTGAGCAGGAAGCTGGGGGGGACTGGGGGGGCCAGAGGAGAGCTCTTAAAGGGGAACCGGGCCTGGCCCCTTGGTGCTGGGGGGGGCCCAGAGGCTCCCCCCGCTCCTGGGGGAGGACAGCTTGGTGCCAGGGCCGGGGAGCCAGGCAGGGAAGGGGGGCGGCTCGGGCAGGGCAGCGGATAACGGGTACCGCCTCCACCAGGCGGGGCAGGGCGGGGTGCAGCGTTAGTGATGCTTTAAGGGAGAGAACAAAGTGCTCTGGGGTTGGAGAGTGTGGTATCGCACTCCCCTCCCCGAGCTGGGGAGAGAACCCAGGAGTCCTGGCTCCCAGCCCCCCCTGCTCTAACCACTCAACCCCACTCCCCTCCCCGAGCTGGGGAGAGAACCCAGGAGTCCTGGCTCCCAGCCCCCCCTGCTCTAACCACTCAACCCCACTCCCCTCCCCGAGCTGGGGAGAGAACCCAGGAGTCCTGGCTCCCAGCCCCCCCTGCTCTAACCACTCAACCCCACTCCCCTCCCCGAGCTGGGGAGAGAACCCAGGAGTCCTGGCTCCCAGCCCCCCCTGCTCTAACCACTCAACCCCACTCCCCTCCCCGAGCTGGGGAGAGAACCCAGGAGTCCTGGCTCCCAGCCCCCCTGCTCTAACCACTCAACCCCACTCCCCTCCCCGAGCTGGGGAGAGAACCCAGGAGTCCTGGCTCCCAGCCCCCCCTGCTCTAACCACTCAACCCCACTCCCCTCCCCGAGCTGGGGAGAGAACCCAGGAGTCCTGGCTCCCAGCCCCCCCTGCTCTAACCACTCAACCCCACTCCCCTCCCCGAGCTGGGGAGAGAACCCAGGAGTCCTGGCTCCCAGCCCCCCCTGCTCTAACCACTCAACCCCACTCCCCTCCCCGAGCTGGGGAGAGAACCCAGGAGTCCTGGCTCCCAGCCCCCCCTGCTCTAACCACTCAACCCCACTCCCCTCCCCGAGCTGGGGAGAGAACCCAGGAGTCCTGGCTCCCAGCCCCCCTGCTCTAACCACTCAACCCCACTCCCCTCCCCGAGCTGGGGAGAGAACCCAGGAGTCCTGGCTCCCAGCCCCCCCTGCTCTAACCACTCAACCCCACTCCCCTCCCCGAGCTGGGGAGAGAACCCAGGAGTCCTGGCTCCCAGCCCCCCCTGCTCTAACCACTCAACCCCACTCCCCTCCCCGAGCTGGGGAGAGAACCCAGGAGTCCTGGCTCCCAGCCCCCCCTGCTCTAACCACTCAACCCCACTCCCCTCCCCGAGCTGGGGAGAGAACCCAGGAGTCCTGGCTCCCAGCCCCCCCTGCTCTAACCACTCAACCCCACTCCCCTCCCCGAGCTGGGGAGAGAACCCAGGAGTCCTGGCTCCCAGCCCCCCTGCTCTAACCACTCAACCCCACTCCCCTCCCCGAGCTGGGGAGAGAACCCAGGAGTCCTGGCTCCCAGCCCCCCCTGCTCTAACCACTCAACCCCACTCCCCTCCCCGAGCTGGGGAGAGAACCCAGGAGTCCTGGCTCCCAGCCCCCCCTGCTCTAACCACTCAACCCCACTCCCCTCCCCGAGCTGGGGAGAGAACCCAGGAGTCCTGGCTCCCAGCCCCCCCTGCTCTAACCACTCAACCCCACTCCCCTCCCCGAGCTGGGGAGAGAACCCAGGAGTCCTGGCTCCCAGCCCCCCTGCTCTAACCACTCAACCCCACTCCCCTCCCTGAGCTGGGGAGAGAACCCAGGAGTCCTGGCTCCCAGCCCCCCCCTGCTCTAACCACTCAACCCCACTCCCCTCCCCGAGCTGGGGAGAGAACCCAGGAGTCCTGGCTCCCAGCCCCCCCTGCTCTAACCACTCAACCCCACTCCCCTCCCCGAGCTGGGGAGAGAACCCAGGAGTCCTGGCTCCCAGCCCCCCTGCTCTAACCACTCAACCCCACTCCCCTCCCCGAGCTGGGGAGAGAACCCAGGAGTCCTGGCTCCCAGCCCCCCCTGCTCTAACCACTCAACCCCACTCCCCTCCCCGAGCTGGGGAGAGAACCCAGGAGTCCTGGCTCCCAGCCCCCCCTGCTCTAACCACTCAACCCCACTCCCCTCCCCGAGCTGGGGAGAGAACCCAGGAGTCCTGGCTCCCAGCCCCCCCTGCTCTAACCACTCAACCCCACTCCCCTCCCCGAGCTGGGAGAGAACCCAGGAGTCCTGGCTCCCAGCCCCCCCCTGCTCTAACCACTGAACTCCCCTTCCCTCGTCACTTTTGCAGCTTCCTCTGCCCTCCAGGGCCCCAGCCCCAGTTGCCTGACCCAATGTAGCAGGCCCAATGGAGACGAGGTTCCTGATCCGGAGCCCCCGAGCTCTTGCCCTGTGCCAGACGCCCCCCGGCCTGACCCCCCTCTCTCCGTCCCCTTCCCCCCCCCCTCAGGCTCCGTGGTGGAGACGGCCCTGTACAAGTGCGTCCTGAAGCCGCTGCGGGACTGCATCTACGGCCAGCTCCTGGAGTTTCACAGCCGGGACGGGAGTCTGCAGAAGCTGCGCGACCACCAGCTGACCATGGGCCGCCAGAGCCTGGCGGAGCTGGGGGTGACGGCCAACGTCCCCGACGCCCCGGCCCTCGAGCGCATCCAGGCCAAGCTGGTCCAGATGCACCAGGCCTACTCGCCCAAGAAGAAGGAGGCCCAGCTGCTCAAGGCCTGCAAGCTGATCTACGAGGCCATGAACCACGGCACGGGTGGCAAGGGTAGGGGAGGCTGGCTGGCGGGGGGAGGCGGGGGCGGCACGAGGCTGCCAGGGAAACCTGCACCCAGGTCCCGGGGAACCCCCGCTACCGCATGGGACCCCACTTAGCTGCCTCCCAGCCCCAAAAGATGGCGTCCTACACCCTCCCTGAGACAGCCCTGTCTCCCCCTGCCCCCTGTGAAGTGTTTCTGAGCTGCCATCTCTGCCCCCCCGGCCTTGATGGGTCTCTGTTTCGGGGGGGGGGGGGGGGATTGTGTGGGGTACTGTGGACATCCCGTAACTTGGGGTATTGGGACTGGCCCCTGCGGGAGGTGGGCTCGAGCCCCTCCCCAGGGTATTGGGACTGGCCGCTGGGGACGGCGGGGAATCAAACCCTCCCCCCACCAGGGGTATTGGGACTGGCCCCGCAAGGGGTGGGATCGAGCCCACACACACACAGGGTATTGGGACTGGCCACTCCAGGGTGGATGGAATCAATCTCCCCGCCCCCTCCCCCCCCTTCCCCCCGTGGGTATTGGGACTTGCCCCTGCAAGGGGTGGGATCAAACCCTCCCAACCCCGGGGAATTGGGACTGGCCCCAAGGGGGCCGTTCTCACCGCCTGCCTGTCTCTGCTCAGAGGTCTACGGGGCGGACGACTTCCTGCCTGTCCTGACCTACGTCCTGGTGAAGTGCGACATCGTCTCGGTGCAGCTGGACGTCGAGTACATGATGGAGCTGCTGGACCCCAGCCAGCTGCAGGGAGAAGGTCAGAGCCCTGACCCCGTCCTTCCCCCAGCCGGGCCGGGGACCCGCAGGGGTGAGCCTGCAGCCGGGCTGGCCGACCCGGTGGCTCATGGGGTGGGAAAGCGGGTGCTGAGCGGTTTCCCCCTCTCCCCGGTCGAACCGTGCCCTGGTCAGCAGTGCCCGGGTGGCACACGCCCGCAGCCCCCCCGATGGCTCCTTGGCTGAGCTGAGCTGGTGGGGGCTCGCAGGGCTTAGGGGGGAAGCCGGCGCCACCCGGCTGCCTTGCAGCTCAGGACAGCGCGTAAGAAGCAAAGAGGCCACGGAGACGGTAGGGGGGCAGGTCTCCCTTCACCGGCAGCAGTCCTAGTCCCTGTACCCTCTCTGCGCGCCAGCCCCTAGCGGTGACGGGCATGCCCACAGGCCCCTGACGTCTGAGCCCCGCATTCCTCCCCACCCCTCCTGCAGGCGGCTACTACCTCACCACCTGGTTCGGGGCTCTTTACCACATCAGCAACTTCCAGTCGGCCATGGTGACCCGGCAAATCAGCGTAGAAGCGCAGGACTCCATCCATCAGTGGCAGCGTCGACGTACCATCCACCACAACCAACACAGCCGGTGCCGCTCCCCGGTAGGGTCGGCTGCTCTGGGAGGTCACGGCTCTAAGGGGGGCTCAGGGGGCTGCTGGGTTCTACGCCTGCCTCTGGCGCCGTCTACTGATTACAACGGGGCGGGACAGAGCCCAGATCTTGCGAGTTCCAGTCCAGTGCCCTACCCACTCTCTCTGTAATCTGATCTGTCTATGGTATGTACAGGGTGCCCATCACCATAGCCTCTGGACTGCTTGATTTATTATTCTTCCCCCTCTCCTTCTCTCAGGACATCCTCTACGTCTCCTTCCAAGAGCCCTTCGCGAACCAGAAGGCCATTCCCGTCCCCGCCCACATGACAGCGGCCTCAGTGTGTGTGGTCTGCGGCAAGAAATATGGCGTCCCCAACCCGGAGGCCTATGGTCTTTTCCTGGTGACGGACAGCACCTCCCGGCTCCTGGCGGAGGACAGCCAGCCCCAGCAGATCCGCTCAGCATCCCTCAAATCTCACAGCGCCTCCAGCTGCTTTGTTTACAAGCTGAAAAGAGAGGAGCAGGAAGCCCCGTCTGAGGGCGACGGCCCGGCTCCTGCTCAGGAACCAATATAAGGCCGGGGGAGAGACGGTGCAAGCAGAGGCTGGCCGGATGGGAGCGTCCAGTCTGTGCAGCCAAAGCCCAGTGGCCTCAGGACTGATGCCGGACTCTCCCCAGAGCTTCCCGGGTCCTAATATCTCGGGCCACCTGGGGAAAAAACAAACCCAAACTTCCCAAGGGTCGGAGCAAACGGGCGCTGGAGTGGCCAGCAGAAAGCGTGGAAGCCCCATTGACTTATAACTAGGAACGGCCAAAGCCCAGAGGAGCTGACTGGAGGGGACAATCCTGCTGGGGCGGACGGGGCGTCCCTCATCTCGGCAGGGCACAGCTTGGGGGAGTAGGTGTCCCAAGCTGGGACGGCCTTTCCCTGTCTTGGAATGCTACCAGCCTTGGGGCCGTGTTGGTCGTTTAGGCTCCCAGCTGCAGCCCAGGGCCGGGATGTGGATGGCTCGGGATGCTGCGGTCCGGAGCACAGGAATTGTTCTGCTCTAGCCAGCTGCCTGAGCAGGGACGGGGTGGTCCCGTGCTGTACGGGTTTGGGAGGTTGCAGCCCAGTGGGAAAGGGGCAGGGGAAAACCAAGTCCAATTTCCTCTCCGTGGCAGGACTGGCATATATTGCCCAAGGGGCACAGCGGTGGGGGAGCAGCTTGCCCTGATGTCCCTGCATCAGCTTCTGTCCCAAGGGCTGCACCAGACCTCCCCACACCCCAAATCCAGATGATTGTAACTAACCAGCCCTTTGGTTCCCCCCACAATTCGAGGCTGTTCAAATGTGCTGTGAGCTTTACCACTTCTCTCTAGGGCCAGGAACCCAACTCATGGGAATCCCTGCTTAAAGGGGAAGTGACCTTAAACTCCTCAACCTTCTGCCTACGTCAGGGACTATATATTTATATAACCTTCCCCCCGTAAAGGGAGGACTTTTGCCCGCTTGGTTACTCTTTCTTTAAATAAAAGGAGAGAACCTCTGAAAACGCAAGGCCTGGCAGACCGTGGGCGGGAGGGTTTGTGGTTGCTGTTCAGTGTATTGCAGTACATAGGCAGGGTGAGGGACAGCCCCGGCCCCCAAGAGCTTAGGCCCAGCCCCTGGCAATGCAAATTAAGCATCCAAGTTCTTTTTGAGGAGCTGGGCCTAAATGGACAAAGGAGGGGAGGGGAAACTGAGGCACAAAATGGGGGAGTGACCAGCCAGGAATAGAACCCAGGCGTCCTGCCTCCCCGCACGCTGCCCTGCCTCACCTCAATGAGTTTTTCTGCAGCTGAAATGCAGCCGCCCCTGGGGTGGAGCACAGCACTCCCATCGTTTTCCATCCTCTTCTCTCTCCCTTTCTTAATGATTCCCAGCATCCTGTTGGCTTTTTCGACGGCCGCTGCACATAGAGTGGATTATCTCAGAGAACTCTCCGCAGTGACTCCAAGGTCTCCTTCTTGAGTGGTAACAGCTAATTTACACCCCATCATTTTATATGTATATGTCCATTTTAAGAGGACAGATGCATATAAATTAGCTGTCACCCCCTGTAACAGTTTATGGCAGCGGGCGGTTGCCTGCAGCTTGGCTGAGAGGGGGTAAGACAAGGGCCACAGTCACCTGGCATATGTTTTTGCACTGGGGCATTTCAGCGGGTCTCAGTGCAACAGCCTGCTGTCTTTTAGCCTCTTGCCTGCTCATCTTCCTCGGTGCTCTCCAAAGCTGGGCTACTTCTGGGGGGGGGGAGGCGCCCCTGGCAGTGTGTGCTGGCCCCAGTGCAATGCTAGGGGCCACTGCGCTGCAGGGAGCAAAGTGGGGGGCCCGGTAAGGGGCGCTCTCCATTCAGTCCCTGTGGCCTGCAGTTGCGGTGGGGGGCTGGTGCATGGAGTGGGGGAGAAGCTCACACCACTCTCCTCCCACAAGGCATGAATAGTGGGGAGCTCCTGGACCATAGCTTAATGCCCCCCCCCCTTAAAATGGACAGCTAGCCCGGGGCCCGGCCCCTCTGTCTCCTAACAGCCAATGGAAGCAATCCAAGGTTGGGCACCTCGATTGCTTTCAGGATCTGGGCCCAGGTCTGCTCTTCAGTGCCTGTCTGTCAGTGTGCTAGGCCTGAGTCATGGGGGCAGGGTGGGGCCTGTGGTTTGCTGGGTACCACCGGCAACTCCTGGGTTCTAAGCCCACCTCTGGGAGGGGAGTGGTGTCGGGGCGGAATTGAGTGTCAGGACTCCTGGGTTCTAAGCCCACCTCTGGGAGGGGAGTGGTGTCGGGGCGGAATTGAGTGTCAGGACTCCTGGGTTCTAAGCCCACCTCTGGGAGGGGAGTGGTGTCGGGGCGGAATTGAGTGTCAGGACTCCTGGGTTCTAAGCCCACCTCTGGGAGGGGAGTGGTGTCGGGGCGGAATTGAGTGTCAGGACTCCTGGGTTCTATTCTCAGCTCTGGCTCGGACCCTGTGTCCTGGGGCGAATACCTTCATTTCCCTGTGCCTCACTTTTACCTTTCCATAAAATGGGAGAGATGCTGAGTAGCTCTAAGCAGGTGGTGGTGAGGTTTGATGTACTCCATTTGTAGACCCCTGGGAGGCTCTTAAAAGGATCTGGACAAGGGGGAAAGTGTGTTTTAACTGTCTTCCCATGGCAGGAAGTTTTGTTTAAAATCGGGCACAAAACTGAGGTGTAGGATAAGAAACCCTTTCAAATCTATTGGGGATTATCTATCTATTTGTGACAGAATTTGTCTTTCACTATACACACAATCTATCTAGCTATCCCCATACACCTCATCTATCTATCTAGCCTCATTCACACCCTCTGTCTAGCCATGTATCCACCCATCTACAGTGGCTACGGGAGAACAGCTCCGGCCCAGTAGCTGCACCCTGGGGAGCTGTAGTCTAGACCCTTCCTACGTCAACAGACCGTTTGTCCATCGCTGTAGCTCACCCATCTACCTCAGAGGCAGTAGCTAGGTGGATGGAAGAATTTTTTGGTTGACCTAACTGCATCTACAATGGCTATGAGGTCGACCGAACAACAAAATCTTTCACGGCCTAGCTACAAAACTCAGAGCCAATCTAATTTTTAGGTGTAGACGAGGCTTCACACGGACAAGGTGAACGCCTGGCGTTAGACCAGTTCCTCTAAGAGGTGTGGAAAGGCTGCCAAGTCCTGGCCTGGGTCATCTCAGGTTAAGCCCTCTTGGGAATGGGCAGCTGGGCTAGCTGGCTGGTCTAATCTAGTTTAGCAATCTTCCAGTCCCTTATTAGTCACATTTATTTGTATCGCAGCCGCGCATAGGAGCCCGAGTCCTGGCCCAGGACCCAGCTGTGCCACCTAGCTATGGCCAAGCATCCCCCTCCAACCTGCCACCCTGCCTGTCCTCTGCCTCTCTAACCTAGAGCCTGGTCTACATTTAAAAATTACACCAACCTCGCCACGGCGCTCAGGGCTGAGAAGAACATTGTCCCCTGAGCGCTGGGGAGAGAATCATAGGGATAGAAGCGACCACAAGGGTCACCCAATCTAGCGCCCTGGTGTAGACAGGACTCCGTCATCCGTCAACCTACTGCCTGCCTCTCAAAGAGGAGGATTAACTTCCAGCGCTGGAGGCTGCGTCTACACCACGGCGCTGTAGCCAGAGCCCATCTACACGGACCCAAGGCAGGCGAGGCGCTATCTTGCACGGGCCCAGCTTCTGCTGGTGGAAGAGATGAGCTTGCCCGCCACAGGGAGCCCGTCTTTGGAGCTGGGGTTCTGGAAGAAGAGCCCTGGGCCAGCAGGCAAGCGCGTCGCACCCACAGAAGTTGTGGGGGGTACAAGAGATCACCTCGCCCGCCTTGGCTCGCTAACGTCCTGGGACCGACCCCGCTGCAAGCCAAATACCTGCTGGACGCGGCCCTATCTAGCTGCCACTGCAGGTCACCATCCCCTGCTGTGAGGGGCATTAGACTCCGCAGGGGATCAGGCCTGCGGGGGGGGGGGGGGGTAAGTTCCCCCCCAGGTGGGGGGAGGGGTGGGCGTGGCTTGTAGAAAAGGGGGCGTGGCTCCTCCCCCCAGCTGTTGTTGCCCGGTGACTCCACGTGGCTGGCGGAGCGGCTGGAGAGCCCTGGCATGCGGGGCGGGGAGGGGGGGATCGCTCCGGCTTTATAAACCGGGAGCCCGGCGCCGGGGAGCTGCCTCTGGGATTCGCCTCGCCCCGAGCCATGTCCTGCCTCCGCTGGGGGCTGCTCCTGCTCCTGGCCGGCCCCGCGCTGGCCGCCCCGCTGCGGTGGGACCGGTCCCCGGTAAGGTGACCCGAGGGCGGCGGGGACCGGGGGGGAGGAGTGGGGAGGGGCTGGCTCGGGGGGGAGAGGAGAGTGGGGTAAGGACACGGGGCTGGCTCTGGAGGGGGAGAGGAGAGTGGGGTAAGGACACGGGGCTGGCTCTGGAGGGGGAGAGGAGAGTGGGGTAAGGACACGGGGATGGCTCTGGGGGGGGAGAGGAGAGTGGGGTAAGGACACGGGGCTGGCTCTGGGGGGGGAGAGGAGAGTGGGGTAAGGACACGGGGCTGGCTCTGGAGGGGGGAAGTGGAGAGTGGGGTAAGGACACGGGGCTGGCTCTGCGGGGGGAGAGGAGAGTGGGGTAAGGACATGGGACGAGGGCTGGCTCTGGTGGGGGAGAGGAGAGTGGGGTAAGGACACGGGGATGGTGGGAGGAGAGTGGGGTAAGGACACGGGGATGGCTCTGCGGGGGGAGAGGAGAGTGGGGTAAGGACACGGGGCTGGCTCTGGGGGGGGAGAGGAGAGTGGGGAAAGGACACGGGGCTGGCTCTGCGGGGGGAGAGGAGAGTGGGGTAAGGACACGGGGCTGGCTCTGCGGGGGGAGAGGAGAGTGGGGTAAGGACACGGGGCTGGCTCTGCGGGGGGAGAGGAGAGTGGGGTAAGGACACGGGGCTGGCTCTGGAGGGGGAGAGGAGAGTGGGGTAAGGACACGGGGATGGCTCTGGGGGGGAGAGGAGAGTGGGGTAAGGACACGGGGATGGCTCTGGGGGGGAGAGGAGAGTGGGGTAAGGACACGGGGATGGCTCTGGGGGGGGAGGAGAGTGGGGTAAGGACATGGGGCTGGCTCTGGGGGGAGAGGAGAGTGGGGAAAGGACACGGGGCTGGCTTTGGAGGGGGGAAGAGGAGAGTGGGGAAAGGACACGGGGATGGTGGGAGGAGAGTGGGGAAAGGATTTGGGGGAGGGGTTGGCTCTGGGGGGGCAGAGGGTGTGGGAGAGGGCAAGGGATGAGGGACTGGCGCTATGCGGGGAGAGGAGTATGGGAAGGCTCATGGGGTGTGGAGAGAGTAGGGGTTGGCAGTAGGGAGCATGGTGGGGGGCTAGGGGCTAGCCATGGGGAGAGTGTAATTGTTGTGGGGCTACAGGTAGGGGGCTGGGGCTAGCTATGGGGGAGCATGGTTGTGAGGCTAGAGGTGGGTTCTGGCTATAGGAGGAGGGAACAGGGGAGGGCTATAGGGAGCGGGGTGAGGGGCTGGGAGTAGCTGTGGGTGCCCTGTGCTTTAAGGACTAGCATTTAGTCTCGAGGGCTGCTTTGCTGTCTGCTATGGAGGGGAGGGGTCTGCTGGGGGCTCCCCTCCAGGCTTTTTGGGGTGGGTTATCTGTGGGGTGGGGGATCAGCCCCGGCTGGCAAGGCCTGTGGCAGAAACTCCCTTTGCCTCGTGGGTTGGCGCGGCGAGAGGGTCGAGCTGGGGCCGTGTCCCATATGCAGGGCCGAGCAGACCCTGGCGGAAAAGGATCGAAGCTCCTAAGAGAATGGCACTGGAGGCGGATCGGCCTGGAGGGGGGCGCTGAGACGCCCGGAGGCCTGGGCCAGCCTTGCTCGTAGGGGTGCCGAAAGCCGGTGAATGCACCTGTGACCCTCGGGGACGATGGAAGCCTGCAGGTGGCGGGTTGCTGCTTTTGCTTCAAACCGGAGGACACTGTCTGGAGGCGCGTATAGCTTCCACCTCTGTGGGGCAGGGGCAGCCTCTTCCTGCGGGGCTTTAAAGGGAAAAAAAAATCTGATCGCCTCACTCCTCAATAGCCCAGCTCCCTGCCCCCGAACATCACCCTGATTGCCTGCAAAAGCAACCCCAGCGGATCTCCCCCAAATTCAGCTCCTCCTACAGGTCCCTGGGTTTTGCTAAGGAGGGGCTTTCCCTTTTGGAGCTCCGGGCGAGCTCTGTGTTTGCAGCTTGTGGGGTGCAGAGGGTTCTGTGGAAACACTGTCTCCGGTGTCTGTAATGTTCACTCCATGCATCTGAAGAAGTGGGTTTTTTACCCATGAAAGCTCATGGCCAAATAAATCTGTTTGTCTTTAAGGTGCCACCGGACTCCTCGTTGTTCTTGTGGATTCCTGGGTTCTCTACCAGCTCTGTGACATAGGGCAAGTAGCTTCTGCTCTCTGTGCCTCAGTTTCCCTTTCTACAAAATAGGGTATGTTTTTTACCTACCCTCTGGGAAGAGAACAGGTGCAAGCCTTACTGCTCCTCAAAGGGCTTTGAGATCCCCGTGCAGAAGGGGCTGGCTGTTGGCACTTGATTGCAGCTGTGACCCGGGAGCTCCTGCCATGCGCCGTGTGCTGAGGCTAAGTGGCCGGACGTGACTGGAGAGGGCCAACGAGGCCTTGAAGTAATTGACTTCTGAATTGGCCTCGTGTAAGGCGTGTTGGGTGAGACGCTGGCTGTGCTTTGCCCCCTCTGGTTTTTGGTTCGAGTCCATCTTGCGGGCTAGAAGGAGAAGCTAGGAAACTCCCCCAGCACAGAGCAAGCAACCGCCCTTGGGCGCAAATCTCCCTGATCTTTCCCATTGGGAGACCCCTTATCTAGCTGCTTGTGCCACCCCTGGGGAGCTGATTTCACTAGCCTGGGCTCTTGAGCACGCTGCTTTTAAGACCAGAGCCAAACTCCCAGCCCGTGGAGTGAACCCTAGTGGGATTCAATGCTGTTAAATCCACAGTTTGAAGGATCTAGTAACTCTCCCCCTCACTTGAACAAAAGGGATTCGAGATCTGGGTTCAAGTCTTGGTTCCACCGTCGGCTCTCTGTGGCCGGCGGGGGAGTCATTTGGTCTTTGTGCCTCGATTTCCCCACCTGTCAAACGAGGGCTGCCCTTGCTATTTAGATGGAAAGACCTTCAGGGCAGGGACAGTCTTGCTCCATGTCTGTGCAGCGCCTGTGGGGGGAGGGCGGCCGATCTTGGTCGGGGTCTGCACGGCACCTGGTGGGATATAGCGAGGGCAGGGTGATCTGTAGGTGCTGCTGGAATGGGAATAACTGAGATTGGATCTGTGGAAATGGGGGTGCAGGAAAGGCAGGGTCTTCCAACTCTTCAACTGCAGCTCGAGGGGGAGAAGGGGCCCTGTATAAAAAAGTATTCTCTTGTTTTGCCTGTGGAAGCTGAGAATTAAGCTGGGTCTGTTCTGGCTGGATACTGGAGCTCCAGTGCCCAATTCTCTTGCTGTCCACTGCGTGAGTCCAGCTCCCCTTAGAGCCCCGTTTGGCTCTGCTGGGTTCCGATTCTGGCTCAAGCCGTGCACGGGAGCCCCTGTTGTGCAGGGTGCGGCACGAACTCCTAGTCAGCGTCCCTGCCCCAAAGCGCTCACAGCCCAGCTAGACAAGATGAAGAGTAGGCTGGGAAACTGAGGCACAGAGCTGGAAAGTGATTTGACCCGGGTCGCCCGGCAGGTCAGTTGCAGAGCTGGAACTGAGACCCCAGAGCTTCCCAGGCCGAGGCTCTAACCAGTAGACCATACTGCTTTAAGGTAGTGAATCTCCATTGCTTAACAGATCTGCCTGACGCGGGGGGGAGGGGGGCAGAGTGTGAGAGAGATTTGGGGCAGTGTTTCCCTCTAGCAGCTAGTCCACAGTGGATAAAAGCCTACTGCTGCGCCTGGCTAGGGGAGTCGCTCTTCAAGCAGCACCAGCTCGGTTCTCTATTACGTGAGCTGAAGATCCTAGGTTCAAATCCTGCTCTCCGCCCATGGTAGATGGCAGTTGTGTGGCATGTTAACATCAAGCCCTTGTTCTATTCCACGGCAGCTGTCGGTGGGGGACTGACTTGCTCCCTTGGGATGATCTTGAGAACTGAGGCATTGTGGCTAAATCTGGGAAGCCCTTTGGGGGTGGTCTCCTAAAACCTTTTCTGGGCTGAGTATGGGAGGGAACCATTAGCTTGTTCTCAGCTGCATTGACGAGGGGCAAGGGGAGAACTATAGACTTAGCCCACCACCCCCTCGGTTCCACATCACCTTCCTGTTCTGGGAGCGTATCGAATTTTGCAGGGTTGGCAGCATGAGGGGTGTATTAACTCTGTGCGGGGGACAGCCTGGTGGGATCAGCTACAATGAGATGGGTCTGGTTTTTTTTGCTTTGTGTCTGTCCACCAATGTACACCACAGGGTGACTCTCGAGGCTGGGTGATGCCCCAGACTGGGGATCAGATGGGGGGACTGCAGAGCAGAAAGCGAGGCTCAGAATGAGAGCCTGTTCCATCCCCAGCACAGGCCGGGGGGGTGTAGAAAAGACCCCGCGGAGTGGGTTACAACTGCATGGTTCTGGTGAGCACCTAGCAAGACTCAGAGCCTCTAGCATCCAGGTTGGTGAAAGCCGAACTGGCTGGTAAGCGAGGCTGGCGGGTGGCATGAGTTGGTTGGATCTCAGACCAAGACGCAGGGACGGGCACCAGTTGGGCACATCAACAAGGCAAGCTCCCAGTGGAATTAGAGTGGGGTGGTTTAACGAGGAAACCGCAGTTTATAGGCAACCAGCATGCAAAATAAGCATGATTTGTAACAGGGTGGAGGTTCCCCCAGAACTGTAGCGGGGTCATTGGACAGGAAGGTAAGCTGCATCACATAGCTTCAGGGGTGTTGCTTAGCTCCGATCTGGCTGTGGTGCAAGCTACGGGCAGCGTCTGTATTTAGTGCCTGACCCAGCCTGTCTGGGTGCTGATGCACCTTCTAATTTTAATCGCAGCCCCATGCTGCCATCATCCTCTTGGGCCTTATATATATCGGCCTTAGTCAGCTGCAGGCCCTGCCAGCGCGTGCCCTGGAAAGCGATCAATACGGGCTGGGTTCGCTGGCTGGCATGTGACCTTGACTCCCTGATGCAACAGGTGGCCCGGCTTTACCCATGCTAGAATATCAGCTGCTGGAAAGCCGAGGACGGAGACCTGACTCCCAAGAGACTGGCTTAGCCACCGGGCCCTCTCTGCAGCTCTCTGCATGAGGAGTCGGGGCATGCGTGCCAGCCGCCTTTTGCACCTCTCAGGCCATTGGGGACAAATGTTCTCTAATGTGGCTGCTACAATACACCAAAAGCTCATGTTGTCTGGCCAGATCCCGTGCCGCGAGCTGCGGGGCTCGGAGGAGGGGCTGAGCAGTGCTGGCTGGAAACTCTTCATCAGCATCCTTGTGGAAGAAAGTACCACTTTCATGGAAACTGACGTCTTTCTGATCCTGTCAGTTTCATCTTTGGGGGGGGGGGGGGGAGAGGACAAAATGAATGTTCCAATAATCTCAGAACATCCTGTTTTGACCATTTGGAGACTGAACATTTTAAATTTTTGCCCTTTTCCAAAACAAAAATTCACTTTTTAAAATATATTTTTAAAAGACAGTTTAAACGTCAAAACTGGAACAAAACACTTTGACCCCAAACCAACTGGGGTGGGTTGTTCCCCCCCCCCCAGCTTTTTTTGGTTCAGAGGAACTTTTTTCCCTGCTTCTCTGTCTCAAAACAGAACAATTTGAAATCCCGGCATTCCCTGGGAAAGGGAAAATCAAATTTCTACCCAGCTGTTACTGAGGTCCCCACCTGGCTACCACTGAACTCTCCAAGATACGGGGGCGGGGGGATGTCACTCTCCCAAACCCATGTCATGCTGCTGCAGGTAGCATCAGTCATAGAATCCTAGGACGGGAAGGGACCTCGAGAGGTCTCCAGTCCAGTCCCCTGCCCTCATGGCGGGACTCAGTATTATCTCGACCATGCCCTGACAGGGGTTTGTCCAAACTGCTCTTAAAAATCTCCAGTGAGGGAGATGCCACAACCTCCCTGGGCAATTTATTCCAGTGCTTCACCACCCTGACAGTTAGGAATTTTTCTCTAATGTCCAACCTAAACCTCCCTTACTTCAGTTTAAGCCCATTGCTTCTTGTCCTGTCCTCGGAGGTTAAGGAGAATAATTTCCACCCCCTCCTCCCTGTAACAACCTTTTATGTACATGAGAACTGTTCTCAGGTCCCGAGCCTCAGTCTTCTCTTCCTCGCTCTTATTTTTACATAAGAGGTCACCACGGATGAAAAGTGAGTTGGCTTCCAACCTTAATAATAGGAGGCTCCCCCAGTAATGGGGGAGGGACTTTAATTATATGGCTAAAGGAGTCCAAAACCTGGGTTCCAAAAACTAGATCTGGCTGGGGAATGTTTCAATGAAAATTTTGGGGGCAAAAAGCCCCCCCAAAAGCAGCTTTGTTGGGAGCGGGACTGTTCCTGGGGAAAGGGTCGATCCTGATGGGTTTCCTGACTCGACATGGAGAATTTTGAAATTTCAGAAGTTTCAAAGTTTGTGTTTTAGTTCCAAACAACTTTGTGTTTTGAAATTCAACTTTGGTTTACACTAAAAGGGCCAAAATCAAAATGTTTCAGGAGTTAGAGAAACGTTTCGATTGACCTCAACTCTGACTCGAACTGAAATCTTTTGTTTTGGTTTGTCGGTCACATTTTTGTTTGTTTGTTTTTTGTGTTAATTTGATTCCCCCCCCCCCCCCGCCCCCAAAATCTCACATTTTCATCGAATTTCCTTTCCTTTCCTTCCCAGCTCTACCTCAATCCGTGTGCACAGGTCGATATTTAGGCTCCTACCGAACAAGTTTGACCGTCGAGCTGTTTTTCTCCTCCTAACACTTTACCTGGGCCTCTGTCTCTAGGCTCCTCTTCCTGAAAGTCTCTCCCACTGCATCTCTGCTTCTCCATGCGTGGGGATCGGAAAGGGGGTGTGGGGGGGGGGGACACTGAGGCCACTCTGGGTCCTCACAGCACAGAACTCCAGACGTTCCGATCTCTGGGCTCGGTTCCTGCCCCCCTCCCTCCCATAGCAGGAGCCAGAGCCAGGTGTGCAGCCTGGGGCCTTGTCTCCTCTTGATAGGAACTTGAATTGGGATCAAGTCCCCTCCAGCGGTGTCCTCACATCTCCGGTTTGCTTTGGCAGCAGGGAGCTGTTTGTTTTGGGGTTGCTTGGGGCTGTGGGTTCCCGGGAGGAGATTCCCTCTTGGATTAGGTCTGGCCTGGGGATTTGCTGCACATGAGACTCATGCGGGCTGGGGGAGATGGTCTACAAGCATACTGAGAGGAGCCGTTTATATGGCCGCTAGGGGGATTGGAGGGGGGGGAGCATGCAAGGCAGGCATGGTGGCAAGTGCTGTACGGACACGTGTGTAGGGGGACAGTCCCTAGCCCAAAGGACTTATGCTCTTGGCTAATGACCAAATGCAATTGAGGGGTTTGGGGGAACAAAACCAAGATAACACTCTGCCCGGTTTCTTAATCTATTACCCACCCCTGAGCTACGATCCTTAGCTTTTATCTGGCATTTTTGTCTGTTGATCTCGGGGTGTTTTACAAAGACAGGCAGCATTCCCCCCTTTTACAGAGAGCGGGGAAACTGAGGCATGGAGCTGGACAGGGATTCATGCCACAGCAGAGCCAGGAATAGAACCCAGGTCCGACTGGGGGGGAGGGGAGAGTGGTGTGTGCCCAGGGTGGAGGCGCTATTGTAGGCGTGCAACACGTCCACCCCTCCAAGGTCTCCTCCCGCCCCCTCATCTTGCGCATCTGGTGGGGGCTCTTAGGTACCAGGCCCTGAAAGCTTCCAGCTGAGCTCATGGTAGCATCGGCTCAGGCCTAGTCTCCGCACCACCGTCAGGTTCATCCCTCCCCCCAGGGCTGTGGCTAGGCCAGCCTTGCCCCCGGGCTAGGTGGGTGGAAGCTTTCTGCCCTCCACCACTGCTCCGTGTTCCCCCTCCCAGGTAGCAGCAGAGGTGACATCACAGATCTGGGCCCCCCCATCCTCTGGCTTGCTCAATTCCCCGCCCCCGCATGCCAATGCAATGCAGATCCAGCTGTCTCTGTAGGCCAGGGCAGGACGAGCTCAGGGTGGGGGTGGAATCAGGAAATTAGCAGGGATTTTCCCCTACCCTCCCACGGCCCGTTTCCAGGCAGAATCCAGCTCAGTACAGGCTGCGGGAACCCACCCAGGTGCTGCTGCCCATGGGCAATGAACGCGCTGTCCCAGGACCCAGGCCAAGGAGCAACAGCGGCATGCGAAGGGGGAACGTCAGACAGACAGCTAGCCTCCCACGGGCTTGCTCTCCTCAGGTGCGGGAGGGCCATTAATTGATTTGAGGCCGCTTGTGCCAGGGAAATCAGGGTGGGGGGAGGGCAGGCCTGGTCTTTTCATTCCCCTCCCTCCATCCTTCCCGAATTGGGAGGGGTTGGGCTGAGGACATGGTAAGGGGAAAATCTCTCTGGCCAGAGTCCCATTTCTCTGGAGCCAAGAGGACACCCTCCATCCCCAACCTCCTGCTCTGATCCTGCTGAACCTAGTGCTGGCGAAAGAGACAGATCTTTGAGCAGCTGGTTTCCGGCCCTCGCGGCATCAGAGACGCTTCCAAATGTCTCCCAGGGGTGCAGCCCCGTCTGCCTGAGTCTGCAGGCAGCCCCAGTGCCTCCGCGGCCGCTCAGCACCTCTGCTGGTCAACACCAGCCGGCCCAGTTCTTTGGCAGCGTCCCTGATCACAGGAGCATTCTTCTGATCAGGGCAGCCTCCCTGGGCCTGGAAAGAATCGGATCCGGTGGTCACTGTATGGGGGAATAGGGTGCATGGGCTTGGGAGCTGGAAATGCAGGCTGGGGGAGGAGTAGCCTAGCAGGAAGGGACCCCTCCTCTTCCACCTGTCACATTTCGTGGGGTTTTGGAGTAGCCTGACAAGGCAGGGGCGCGTGGATTGGTAACTAGGTGAAAGCACAGGTCGCTATTCAGCCTCTGCTGATGGTGCCCCCCTGCTAGCCCAGCCTTGCAATTTCCCCCTCCAACTCGGAAGCATCCCCTTCCCGCAGCTGTCCCTGTTGCAGCAGGGAAGGCAGGGCTGGAGATTCGGCTGTCAAGCACCTGGTTATTAATAATCTTTTCTCCCCTTTGTTGCTTAAAAGCCTCTTTTGGACAGAAATCCTGAGCGGGGGGGAGGGAAGGGGTCTCTGATCTCATCTTCAAGACTGAGTCAATTTCAGCCCCACGGATTATCTTTTTTCCCCCTCTTTTCCCTTCTCAGACTAAGGCCCCCTTCATCCGCCTGGCCCGGTCGCTCGCAGCCAGGCCTCAACGCCGGCCTTATACAGCGAGGGCTCTTGTTGTCTGAGGGGGGGAGGGAGCGGGGGGGGCCGACGGGCAGGGCCGGCGCGGCGTGTGGCTGGTACACAATGGCCCTTTGACTCGGTGGCAGGGCCACCAGGGGCCCTAACAAATTACCCTCGGCTGACAGCTGTATGGGCCTGTCTGTGTGCCTTGGCAAGTGCTGGCAGCCAGGAGGCAGGCGTGGGGGGGGGGGGGAATCAGCGGGAGTCGTGGCAGGGACGGACACGGCCCTGAGATGGATGCGGCTGGCTTGCCAGGGCCCTGAGCATGCAGCGGGTGTCTGCCAAGAGCTGGCCAGACACACATGCGGGAGGGGGACACGCTCCCTGGGGGCGTTCCCCCCCCGCCGCCCGCTCCAGGGATGGAGTGGAGGTGGGAAGAGGAATCTAACCAAATATTGGCGTTTAAAGGCATTGCACTCTCGGGCCAGGCTCCACGGTCCCCCCGGGGGTTGGACCAGCCCGTGTGGGCGGCCGTGCTGTCTCCGGGCCATGGCTGCGGGGTGTTGATGCAGCTGAGGCTGGTGGGGACGGGGTGTGGTCTCTGGCTCCGGCTGCCAGAATTAACCTCCAGGTGAGAACCGGCCTAAGCGACCCTTGATGAAAAGACAACAACTCAGCGGAGCTGGTTTCCCAGCTAAACGGTAACGAAGCCCAACGGCCGATTATTAATAAACCGTTTGGAGCCTGGCTTATTTGTAGGGGTTATGATCAGGGCTGGACCCCTGCCTGAGAGGTGGGGGGGGGCTCCCCCATTGTGTCAGGGGGCTGCCCCCAACAACTCAGTCTAACTAGACGAAGGCAGGATCGTTATCCCCATATTACAGCTGGGGAAACTGAGGCACAGAGCTGGGCCTGGACTCTGGCTCTCCTGGATCCCAACCCGTGGGCCACAGAGGAAGCCGCCAAGCCTCATATTGGGCACTTTGACTCCAGTTCTTTCACTAAATGTGCCCGTTTTGAGGCCATCTCCACAAACCACTGAGCGGGCAGCCAGTCCCCCAGCTAGCGGGCGAGGCGGGCGCTCCAGGGCTTGCCATTCATTCATGCGTTTCCTTCCCCCCCCCCCGAGGCTAAGGAGGAGAGGATGCTCTAGAGGGTGAGGGCAGCGGTGGTCCACTCAGAACGAAGGCTGAGGTCATCACACATCCACCTGCTTCCAGGAGCTGGGGCTTTAAGGAACACGATAATTAGCAGGAGACTTGTGACCAAATCATGAGTTGGCAACACTGCGTGGGGGCTGGGGGTGGGAATGTGGGGCTGGAGGGACCCACAGATGTGATGGGGAGCAGCTGCTAGGATAGCTGGATCCAGTTCCATGGGGCTGGTGCGGTTGAGGAGGGGTTGGATGCGGAGCTAGAAGGGCCCGTGCGGTCTGAGGCAGAGCTGGGGTCTCCCACCCGTGGGCCGTCGGGCTGGGTGTGGAGGGGTGCAGGTGGCTAGGATATACAGCATCCCCCCTGCAGCCCTCCCGTCCCCAGGCCTGGCTGGGTCAGCGGGGGTGGGGACTGCCAGTGGCTGCTACCTTCATCCTGCCTATCAGGGGTCACTGGAGCCGCAGGCCGGGGTGGAATAAATAGACCCTGGGGGGCAAAGAGGTTCTGAGCTTGGCTCAGTAACCGCAGAGCAGTGGCCAGGAAAAGCAAGTGGTGGCAGGGGCCCCGAGCTGCGACGGGAGCCGTCAGGCCGGCTCTCTGGCCTCGGCTCCCACGTGGGCAGCCCGTGTCCCTCTGAGGAGCAGCCTGCAGGGCTCTGTTCCCCTCTGTGTACATGTGGGCCGGCTTCGCCCAATGCAGCTGCCTCTGGGGTGGGGCAGCTGTTTGTACGGGGATCCTCAGCCAGCGCTGAGATGCAGCTGCCTCTGGGGGGGGGCAGCTGTTCCTGCAGCAACCCCCTACAGTGTGGGAGTGTGGGGTAGTGGGAGTCAGGACTCCTGGGTTTCCTGGTGAGTGGCAGAGCCAGGAGCTCTCCTTCCCTTCCCCTGCAGTGGAAAACCCCTGATACCTTCCCCCCCACAAAGCAGCGAGACTGCATGCCTGGAGGAAGTCACAAACTGCCCTTCTGGTGGGAGTGGGGGTAGATGGGCTGAGCTGATGTCTTCACCCCCCCCCCAACTCCCTCTGCTGATTGCTTGTGAGGGGGGGGCAGGCCCCGGTAGCCTTGGGGCTCACTTCCAGTTTCTTTCTTCTGTTCCTAAATCTCATGCTTCAGGGCTTCTGCTGGCCAGGGTCAGGAAGGGATGTCCCCCCCACCATGTGTTCTGGGAGGGGTTGTTTTGTTTTGTTTTGAAATCCCCTTCCTCTTAACCAGCAGGGATGGCCCCGGCTGGGGAAGGGCCACGAGACTGGGTGAGCCGGTACCTGAGATGGCACTGGTTGTTCTGTCTCTCGCAGGCGCTTGCCTGGCTGGTTCTGGCTCGTGTGCTCAGGGTCTGACTGATCACCAGAGGAAGGAATTTCCCCCCACCCCCAGCTCAGATCGGCAGGGACCCTGATGGGGTGTCGCCTTCCTCTGCTGCAGGGGGTGCGGGTCACTTGCCGGGATTACCTGGGTCCATCTCACTTCCCTGCCACTGTGGGGGTTGGGGGGTCTCGAGTGCTGGCACCCCTCAGTCCCTCTTGTTCTCTGCCGGGGGCCCACGGCAGTCGTGTCTGCTATGGGCTGGGATATTTTGGTCTCAGTGGGGTAGCTGCCTTCGGCCTGTGGGGGCTGGTGGCCAGTGATACACAGCTTGGACCAGCGGCCTGAAGAGTGGGGGGGCCTGCCTGCGAGCAGCTGTATAGTGGGGGTGGGGAGCTTCCCTCATTATTGAGGCGCCCTCCCCCTCCCAGTGACTTTGCTACCACGCTGGCTATGTGTGTGTGTGTCATGTCCCCTCTAGTGGCTGGAGCCAGCAGCCTCAGACCCTGTGTGGCATATTCGGGAGGGACGCAAAGAGGAAGTGAATTCTCGGAGAGGGGTGGGTGGCAGGGGTTCGAACTGGGATCAGGAGGACTGGTCCATGAACAGTGTCTAAGCGTGAGGGAGCGGGTGGCGGCCTATAGCCAAGTTCTTCTAGCATGCCCATCCCCACGGTCTCTGAGCTGCTACCAGCGTCAGGTCCACCAGCAGCCTGAGGTGACTAGCGTCTGCCGTGGCAGAGCTGGAGGGGAGCGGAGACTCAGCCAGGGATGGACTCGCAGCTGGGGGAGGGGAGGCGGCTCGGTGGGGAGGGGGGGCTAGTCCGTGCCAGCTGTCCCTGCTCCTCGCGGGGTGGGGGACCCGTCTCATGGAGAGGCGGGAAGAGTGATGTCACGTCTGTGCGGCTAAGAGACGCCTTTGATGGAAAGAGGCGTCGGGTGTATTTATTAAGGGGGGGGGCCCTCAGTTGGTGTCCTGTTTGCAGCGGGCTGGGGGGTGCCGCTGGCCCGGGGCTGTTGTTTTGAAAAGCACCATGTGCGTCTAGGGCTCTTCTCCGCGTGAGGGTTTGGGAGCTTCGGCCAGTTCGCGCCCACCCGCCCCTGCCAGTTTATGTCACCGTCCCGTCATTCTGTCAACAGCTTTGCCCTTTGCACGGCAGCCAGGGCAGCTCCTGGCCTCGGGGCCCGCCACCCGCTTCCCATGCCAATGCTCGCGGCCCTGCGGGATCCCAGCCCCTTGGCGCCAGCGGGAGGACCTGGCTGGGCAGGGTGGGGATAGTGGCCCAGGAGGATGGAGGCTGCTGGTCTGCCGGGGTGCAGGTGTGGCGCCCGGCACTTGCCAGGGCCGGAGGGCAGAATTCAGCCTCTCCGCCGGCAGCCCCCTTTCGTGTGGACAGCGCTGGGTGTTGCAGGGGGCTGGGAACTGGGCTCAGAACCAGCCCGCTTGCTCCACCGGGGCTGCTGAGCAGCCGATCAGACAGGCAGCCTGGAGGTGCAGGCCTCTGTATTTCCAAGTGCCCCATTCCCATGCAAGGCTCCCTGCTCCTGCCCCCACCCCCCACCCCAAAACCCCCTCAAGTGCCTCTTACCTGCTTCTGGGCGACAGGAGGGCTTGGGTCGGGGTGCAGCAAAGCCAGGGGTGGAATTGCGGGGGGCTGCGGGTCAGGACTGAGGGGCACCAGCAGAGCTGGAGGAGGGGGGAAGCTGGGAGGTGGAATTGCAGGGGCTGGGACACCCGCCTGGGATCACACCTCTGCTCTGCCACAGGCTCCCTGTGTGAGCTTGGGCAGTTCTCTTAGCCGCTCTGTGCCTCAGTTTCCCACTCTGTACAACAGGGACAACAGCCCTGGGAGGGGCTCAAATATTTCAATCATGGGGGCCGGGACAGGTACCTTAGAGCTTCTTGGGTGACCCCCCCCCCCCAGTGACAGCTGCCCTTGCCCCCTGAGGTGGGGTGATAGGATGGAAGGACACCCACCCACGGTCCCTCCCCGCTTCACCTCAATCCCCTGTTAGGGGCTGCACAAGTTTATTGCTATTAGGTGTATTACGGTAGCACCTGGGGGCCTGACCTCTGTCTGGACTCCTAGGTGCTACTGTAATACACCTAAATGCACACCACCTAGCAGGACCCCTAGGGGGGGTCCCGGGTCTCCCGTTGTGCCAGGCGCTGTCCATTTTTTATTGCTATTAGCTGTATTATGGTAGCACCTAGGCGCCCCAGTCAGGGAGTGGGCCCCCACATGCTCACTGCTGTACAAACCCTTGGGGCTGGGTATCAAGGATTGAGAGTGGGGATGATCAGCCCCTCTTCTCCCCCACCCCCGCCCCCAAATCCTAGATTTTCTCTCTGTCCTGTCTCAAGATCCCACCTTGCTCTGCCAGTGACAGTGTCCGTTCCCGCGGGCCAGAGCAGAGTGTGAGCTGATGGGGCGGGGATCAAAGATTTCCTGGCTCTGTGCCCAGTGAGCAGGGGGCTCTGCCCCACCAACCCCTGGTCTGGTGCACCCCAAGACAGAGGATCGTGGCATGGACCCATTTCCTACCATGGAACATCCTGCAGAGCCCGGCTCTTGAAATCTGGGTGCTGTGTCTCAAGTCGGGGATTGAGGGGGCATCAGTGGGGCAGGGGGATGCTCAGGGCTGGGATAGCAGGGGGCTGTGGTCGGGTTGAGGGGCATCCATGGGGCACCCAGGGCTGGGATAGCGGGGCTGTGGGTCGGGTTGAGGGGCATCTGTGGGGCACCCAGGGCTGGGATAGCGGGGCTGTGGGTCGGGTTGAGGGGCATCCGTGGGGCACCCAGGGCTGGGATAGCGGGCCTGTGGGTCGGGTTGAGGAGCATCAGAAGCGCGAGGGGGCAGGACTGGGATAGTTGATAGTTGAAAATGATGCATTCCCCCTTTCTCCCTAACACATGAGCCCTTTACCGTCACCCCAGGACTTGGCCCCCGTAACCACCGACCTAGAGCGCTCCTGGCGGGGCGGCCGCCCGGGGACCCCAGCTGAGCCAAGCCTGGGAAGGGAGCCGCGGTTCTGCCCCGGGGACATGGGTGGGCCAGGGCACTAGACAGGCGCTCTCCCGGTTTACAAGCGCAAACAACAACCTGCCCATTAATCCGCCTGCGGACCTGAAACGTTGCCCGCCTCCTCCCATTTCCAGCCTGGCACCGGAGCACTGGAGAGGTGGCAGGGTTCCCCTGAGTCCAAGCCGCCAGCTGCCAATCACCCTCTTGTTGGCACGGTGCCCCTGGTGTGCGGGGAGCAAAGAGGAAATTCTTGTTTGGGGCAAGGCCTTTGGTTGACTGCCTCTCTCTCTCTCTCTCCAGCCCAGCTACCATGTTACCTGTGCCCGGCCACCGGAGACTGGCAGAGGGGCCCAGGCCCCCCTGGGCTGGTGTGCCAAGGCCCGCTCCCGGGGTCGCTGCTTCCCACTGGCGGGGGAGGAGTGGCTCCTCTTTCAAACTCTCCTCTGTTAACACAAGGCGCCCGCTCCCCTTGGCCAAGGCGAACTGCTGGCTTGAGAACCTGGCCCCAGGAGGGATGGGAGCAGACCTGGGAAGTGGCTCTTTAATTCGGAGGGGGATCCCCCTGTCCCTGTGAATTGACAGCTGGGGGGGGGGGGAGCCAGGACACCTGGGTCCAATTCTTGGCTCCCCTATGTGACCTCTTGCAAGTGCTTCCTTTCCCTTGCACCTCAAGATTCCTCCCCCCAATAAAAGAGGGGCAAATCCCTCCTGCCCCCCACCTGCCAAGCGTGGCTTGACTGACCTCCGTGCATTGGGGGCCTTTGTCGGAAAGGAGCTGGAGGAACCCAGGCGTCCAGGCAGATCCAGCGGTTTTAAAACCCCCAAAGGGGTAGAGAGCGGCATGTGCCTGCCGGGCACCTAAAGGGTTACGCCAGCTGCTTTAAGTGACGGGCTTGTCCTGTTCCCTGCCAGCCCAGCGCGCGCTCGCTCTGGAAAAAACACCGGCATGAAGCAACCGAAGTCTGAAAACTTAGTGGCTTTTAATGGGCCCCCCTTTCGCCTGGCGTTTATTTACTGTGCAATTAGTTAAACCAACTCCTGTCCCCCTGCCAAGTCACACAGGGAGCTCGGCTCCCCCCGGGCAGGGGGGATGGCTGAGCAATGCCCGGGGGGTGGGGGGGTGTGTGTGAATTTCAGCTTGGATCTATGGAGAACCCCAGGGCGGGGCTCCCCCATTTCCTCTCCATGGGGCACCTCTAGTGTTGGTAGTCTAGCAAACACCTTGGCCTCCCGTCACCACCTGCCTGGGTCCAAGCTACAGGGCTCTGTGCTTTTTCCGTGGTGGCCTAGTGGTTAGCACGCTGAACAGGAGTGACGGAGACGGTGCTGCTATTCCTGGCCCTGCCAGCTGGGAAGCTTCGTGCAAATCACGCCCCCCCTCCCATGCCTCAGTTTCCCCATCTGTTAAATGGTGTGACTGATACTGACCACGTGCTGGGAGAGCTACCGATGAACTGAGAGGCCTTATTCATTCATACGGCTAGGCTCCTACTCATGTGCCCCTTCCCCCCTGCAGGGGGCACTCTCTAGCCATCCTGAATTCGGGGCCGGGGGGCGGCTATGGGCTGAGACAAGGAGGGAGCCTGAGAATCGGGGTGTGGGGCTCTGCCATCCCCTAGCACGAGGGCATCCTTGGATGTGGTGGGGGGAGGGTATTTCTGTGCCTTCCTGCCACATCCCCAAATCATAGAATCATAGAATCATAGAATATCAGGGTTGGAAGGGACCCCAGAAGGTCATCTAGTCCAACCCCCTGCTCGAAGTAGGACCAATTCCCAGTTAAATCATCCCAGCCAGGGCTTTGTCAAGCCTGACCTTAAAAACCTCTAAGGAAGGAGATTCTACCACCTCCCTAGGTAACGCATTCCAGTGTTTCACCACCCTCTTAGTGAAAAAGTTTTTCCTAATATCCAATCTAAACCTCCCCCACTGCAACTTGAGACCATTACTCCTCGTTCTGTCATCTGCTACCATTGAGAACAGTCTAGAGCCATCCTCTTTGGAACCCCCTTTCAGGTAGTTGAAAGCAGCTATCAAATCCCCCCTCATTCTTCTCTTCTGCAGGCTAAACAATCCCAGCTCCCTCAGCCTCTCCTCATAAGTCATGTGTTCCAGTCCCCTAATCATTTTTGTTGCCCTTCGCTGGACTCTCTCCAATTTATCCACATCCTTCTTGAAGTGTGGGGCCCAAAACTGGACACAGTACTCCAGATGAGGCCTCACCAATGTCGAATAGAGGGGGACGATCACGTCCCTCGATCTGCTCGCTATGCCCCTACTTATACATCCCAAAATGCCATTGGCCTTCTTGGCAACAAGGGCACACTGCTGACTCATATCCAGCTTCTCGTCCACTGTCACCCCTAGGTCCTTTTCTGCAGAACTGCTGCCTAGCCATTCGGTCCCTAGTCTGTAGCGGTGCATTGGGTTCTTCCGTCCTAAGTGCAGGACCCTGCACTTATCCTTATTGAACCTCATCAGATTCCTTTTGGCCCAATCTTCAAATTGGTCTAGGTCCTTCTGTATCCTATCCCTCCCCTCCAGCGTATCTACCACTCCTCCCAGTTTTAGTGGTGCCTCTCTGAGCCAACGCTTCAGCCCCCAGGGCTGCGTGCTGCGTTCACCCCGATCCCTTCTGGGGGGCTGCTGGCCAGGAGTTAGGTGCCGGAGAGACACACCTGGTCCACTGGGGGTCCAGCAGCCTTGTCTCAGTGGAGCCTGCAGCCTGGTGGGGGTGGGGTGGGGGTGTTGGGTTGGAGCAGGCGGGGGCTGATGTGCAGGACGGATTTGGGGGGAAGCAAGGGGGAGCTGTGTGGGGTGGAGTGAGGGGTCAGGGGTGCCATGGGGGTGGATTTGGCGGAGTGCAGGTTGGATTTTGGGGAGTGCAAGGAGGCTGTGCAGGGTGGATTTGGGGGGGGAACAAGGAGGCCATGCAGGGTGGATCTGGGGGATAAGGAGTGGCCATGCAGGGTGAATTTGGGGGGTGCAAGGGGCCATGAAGGGTGGATCTGGGGGGACCAGGGGTTCGGTGCAGGGTGGATCTGGTGGGGGGCAGGGATGCTGACGTCTCACATCTCTCTCTGCCCCTTTTCTCCTTGCAGTTCATCATCTCGGAGAGCGAGCGGGGGCTGCCGTGCCCGGCCGAATGCCCCCACGACCGCCACCGCCCCGTCTGTGCCTCCGACGGCAAGCTCTACAAATCCCACTGTGTCTTCCAGCGCGCCCAGTGCCAGGAGCCCCACCTCGAGGCGCTGCCCCGCTTCCGCTGTGGGGGCGCCCACCGGGACCCCACCAGTAGGTAGAGCCCTGGCAGGGGAGCAGCTAAGGTGCCCTTGGAGCTGGTTCCCGCTCCCCACTCTGACCGGCCGCGTGGGTGGGGTGGGGAATTCCCTGTCCCCCGGCTTGTGATGCCAGGGCCATGGGCATGTGTCCCTTGCCCCTAGACCCTGGGCAGCCCTGTGGGATCCAGCAGCCCCCCCCCCCCCCCCGTAGCCCCCTCTAACCCTCACCTTTCCCCCTGCAGGCGTGAACCTCACCCGGTGCCAAGAGGACCGTGCAGCGGCGCTGGCCCGGGACCAGGCGGACTCCATCTACGTCCCTGAGTGCAACGAGGACGGCTCCTTCTTGCAGGTACTGGTGAGGGTGGGGGGAACGTGCTTCTCCCCTTCCCCCCCACCTCCTCTGCGGGAGAACAGCAGGGTCCCTCTGCGCCCCACAGCCTTCCTGGAGAACCCCCCTCATCCCAGCCCTCGTCGGCTGCAAAGGGAGGATGTGCAATGCGCCGGCTGTCACCGCCCCTGCCCAGAGGGCCCCCCCCCACTGTTCACCCCAGATCTCTGCCCCCCCTTGTATCAACGTGTGTGGGGTTTGGGCATGGGGGGCCCCTGCCATGCAGCACCCTCTAGTGCGGGGGTGGTGGTGGCATGAATGCCCTTCCATAGAGCCCCTGTGTGGAAACTGGGCAACCAACCTGCAGGGCCATGTGCATGGGGTGTGGCCTCCCTTCAGGGGACCCCGGGGGGGGGGCAGATCCTGGCAATGGGGGGCGCGTTGTCAGCTCCCTACAGCCAGGGCTCCGCGAGGGGATCGTTTCTCCCCCGCCACCCCCCCCCCCCGAGAATTTCTGAGAGACTCGCCCCGTCCCGCATCCGGCCCCAAAAGTCCAAACCTCCCCCCGTGAAAATCCCCAAGCTCCCGTTCGGGGGTCACCTGCCTTGTGCGTCCCTCCCCGCCCAGGTACAGTGCCACAAGCAGACGGGCTACTGCTGGTGTGCCACCGCCGAGGGCAAACCCGTCAGCGGGACGTCCGTGCTCAACCAGACGCCCAACTGCACAGGTACCCGGCAGCCCCCCCAGGCTGAGGCAGGTTAAGGTTTCGTGGGGCTCCGGGCCGGAGTAAGTGAGGGGCCCCTCCCCGCCCCTTCTGCCTGAGGCCCCGCCCCTTCTGCCTGCGGCCCCGCCCCTTCTGCCTGAGGCCCCGCCCATGATCCCACCCCCATTTTGCCCCTCCCTCCGCGGCCCCCCCAACACACGCACTGTGGCCCTGCAACTTGTTTGCTCCGGGCTTCCGCCACCCCGTGGTGGATTTTTTTCCAGGGGCCCCCGGCTGGCCAGGGCCCCCTGGGCACGGGCACGGTCGGCCCAGTGGCTAATCCACCACTGCCCCCAGGTTGTGATCCAGGTCCCCCACCCCCCCACCTCGGCAGTGCACCCCCCCCCCACACACATACACCCCGCCTCCTGCTGTGTGCTGGGCCCAGCATCTTCCTAGGCCCCACACATCTGGGACGGACCCTGTGTCCTCCTGAGCCCCCAGCTGCGTCTGGGCCTGGTCTGGGCACGCAGGGGTTGTATTCCTAGGTCGGGGAGGAGGTGAAATCGCCCCCTGTAGGGCAACATCCTGCCATGGGGCGAGGGGTCTGGTCTGAGCCCTCCCCACCGAAGGAGTTCATATTCAGGGACCTGGGAAGTCTTATGTGGAGGAAGAGGTCAGAGATAGGCAGGGGGGCTGGGCATCAGGACACCTGGGTTCTATTCCCAGCTCTGGGAGGGGAGTGGGGCCTAGGGGTTAGGGCACGGGGGGCTGGGCATCAGGACACCTGGGCGATGGGGATGAATTGTCTCTCGCTCATCCCCAGGGTCCTACGTGGTGCGACCGTCCTGGCAGGACCCTAACTCTTCACGGAGAGGTAACCCCCCCCAGCCCTCATCCCAGCCCCCCCCCCCATGAATGCTATATCTCCCCCCTTGCCCCACTGCAGTGCCATGACTCCTGCCTGTCTCACCATACCCCTGCTCCATCCTCTGCCATGCCCGTCTGCATAGCCTAGCACCCCGGCAGGGCAGCGAGGGGGTGTCCCCCACTGGCGGTTGCTGCACCCCACAGATTTCCCCAGCCAGCTGAGCAGCGAGTGGGGAGCAGTGAGTGGGTACCTTCTAGAGGGAGACCCAGGTACTGCAGCCTGCTTCCTAATGGGTCTGTGCGGGTCTCTGTCCCAGACTCTAGCCCTATAACCTGGGACTGGCCAGCTGCCCACCAGCTCCTTAGACTGGGAGCCAGGATGCCTGGGTTCTAGTCCCGTTTCTGAGTCACTGCCCCTTCCCTGTGCCTCAGTTTCCCTCTCTTTGCTGCGGGGGGGTCACAGGTGGTTACAGTGAGAACAAGGCTGAAAGGACAACAGGAAAGTGCCCTGAAGGGCGGGGGGCCAGGGTGGTGTGTGCCCGGTGTCCTGGCGGCCGTGATAATGGGGGGGAGCCCTTATTCCCCCCACCCCACCTCGCTTCTCCCCAGCAGGGCTGCTGGTGCTGGGGTCTGTGCTGTGAACTCCACTCTTTGGGCAGAATAGATGGCACTAAGACCTCTGTAATAGTGGCCTTCGAACTCTTTTCCTCCCTGAACGCAGAAGGCGGGAGACCCAGGCCCACCCCGGCAAGCCCCCCGCCTCACAAGCAGGAAGGTAAGCAACCCTCTCCCCGCCCCCCGCCTCCCATTCATCGGGGGGGCACGTACCCGGCTGACGGCATGCACGTCTGCCACTTTGCACTCGTGCCAGGGAGGGTGGGGGAGCTTTCACCACCCCAGGTGGCTCTCAAATCGCTCCCAGGGGTGCCATCTGAACCCCCCCTCACCTGGGGCATTCCTGGGTCCCCTTTGCTCCCCTGGGCAAGGCTGCAGCTCTGCTGTTAACCCCGTGTGATCTCCTGCCCCCTTTGTCCATCCCACAATTGGCTCAGCCACCCCTCCCTCATGCCATTCCTATCTGGGGGGGATGGTTCCCCCCCAAATATAAGGGGCTCTTCCCCTTATACCTCCCCTGGGGGCTTTGCCCCCTGGGCCACACCCGGCACCTATGAAGGGGAGAGCCCCGAATTGTCAGAGGCATCAGAGGTCTGTGCCCCCCCCCCCGGCACGGTTTTAGCCTTGGCATCTCTGCCCAGGCAGGCTGGGAGGAAAGGGGGGGGTGCCTGCTGCCCCCTGGTGGAGGGGCGTGTGTCCAGAGAAGGCAGGGGGTGGGGTGGGTGGAAAGGGTGGGAGGAGGAGCCTGGGGGGTTTCCTTCCACCCGCCACCCCCGAATCTCTCTCTGCCGCTTTCAGAGGGGACCTCGCTGCCGTTCCTCATACCCATCATCCTCCCTGACTTCAAGCCCAACCACACGGTGAAGCGGATTCAAGGTAACTCGGGGGGGGGCAGAGAACCCGGGGTTCAGTTCCCAGCTTTGCCCCCTGGCTCTCCAGCTGCCGCCGGGGCTGAATTCTTTGGGGGTCTCGTTCGCAGACCCTTCTCTGATCCCCAGCTTTGCCCTGGGGTGCAGAGAACTGGGAGGGGGGGCTGTTTTCAGTGAAGGATCCTTTTCCTTTGGGTCTCTCTAGACTGGAGACTTTCTTTTGTACAGCGCCGGGTGCCATGGGGCCCTGGGCCGGGTCTGGCGCCGATGCCCCACAAATAAAAGCCCCAGAAAACCAGCTCTGGGATCCACTGTCAGACACGTTGGTGCCACCGAAACCAAATGGGGTGGGGACGATGTCTGGGATTTCGGCAAGGGCGTTGACCCCAAAGTGGGGCGAGGAAGGGAAAGGGAGTGAGAAGGTTGATCTAGTTATGCTACAGTTGGGGGTGGGATGTAGGATGCCTGGGTTCCACTCCCAGCTGTGGGGTGGGGAGGGATGGGGGGCGGGCAGGAGGGACTGGGTGCCCGGACACCTGGGTTCTGATCCCAGCTGGTGGAGGGGGGGCAGGTGGGGACTGGTTGCCCGGAGAGTTAAAAGGTAAAAAGCACCCCCATAATCCCCCCTGCTCCCCGCATCCTGCAGATTTCCCTCCGTCCTGCGAGCAGGAGCGGCTGAAGGCCCTCGAGGAAATTCAGCAGCACCAGCAGGAGGGGACCTTCGTCCCAGAGTGCGAGAGGGACGGCACCTACAAACCCGTGCAGTGCCACCAGGCCACGGGCTACTGCTGGTGTGTGCAGGCCGACACCGGCCGGCCCATCCCTGGCACCTCCACCAGGTCAGCGTCCAGCGCCCGATGCAGCAGAACAGCTTGCTGCATGCGTGGCTGTAGGTTGGCATAAGCCTTGACTGTCTCCTGCCACCTGGGAGTGGAAGGGGTTAAAAGGCGGGGGGGGGGGCTAGAGCTAGGGGAAAAAAATCAATTTTTTTGGACCCATTGGAAATTTTGAAAATGGGGGGGGAATCATTTTTATTTGAATTTTCCATGGGAAATGTTGGGGGGCTTTGGTTGGACTACATCTCCCATGATGCACCAGGGCCAGGGAGTCCCATGATGCAACCGCCTCTCCAAGAAAGGGGGGTGGTCGTGGTGCATCATCGGAGGTGTAGTCCAGTCCGGGAGCCTAGCCCATAGAGGAGAATGGGATCCTGAGGCACCCAAACTACAGCTCCCAAGATGCACCACAGCCTCCCCGCTTGAAGATGCAATTACTGCAAGGGAGTTTCTGGCCCCAGTGCATCATGGGAGATGTAGTCCAGTCAGGGAGCCTAGCCCATAGAGGAACAGGGAAGCATGAAACACCTAAACTACAGCTCCCATGAGGCACCGTGGCAGCCTCTCTGGATTGAAATACTGAGGCCTTCCTCTTTTTGGATGAAAACTTCAATTTTTCAGCTGGAAACAGACACACTTTTGTGGGGGAAATTCTGTTTTTCAAAGGAAAATGTTTGCCCGAGTCAGGACTCTGATGGCTGGAGCCAACTCTAGGATTACGGTCTTCACCGGAGTCACCCCAGGTGAATCCTGGTGCATGGCACTGGGCAGACCCCGCGCGTCCACGTGGGGGATGGCGAGGGGTCCCAAGGAATGAAGGCCGAGGGGAGGAGGCAGAGTCCTTGTTGAGTTATTGGCCGTCGGTCTAGCGAACCCATAAACGTGTGCAGAGAAGAACTTAATGTGGATTTAATGTGTGAACTACTGAATTGCTCAGTAGCCAACACCCGGTTTATGGCTAATGCTAATGCTAGCTTATGTGGTCATAATGGGAGACTAGTGGCCAGATGGGGCTGGGAACCAGGACTCCTGGATTCTGTCCCCAGCTCTAGGAGGGGAGTGGGGTCTAGTGGTTAAAGGGGGGGGGAGTTGGGACTCTCTAGTTCTATTCCTGGCTGACCATGTGGCCTGGGCCAAAACTTTCCTCCCACCCACCCCCTCTGTGCCTCAGTTTCCCTTCCTGCAAACGCGGGGGAGAGGTTGCCTATGGGGTATGTCTAGAGAGGGGTTGGAAGCACCAAAAGTCCTGCAAAGCGCAGCCCCTTTCCACCCCGACTCCTCTGCCCCAGCGCTGGGAGCTGCGAGTGCCACGCGCCAATTGTGAAAGTCCAGGCGTTGACCCGTCTCTCTTCCACCCAGGAACTTCCCGCCAGACTGTGAGTCCGATGCCGCGGCCAAGAGCGCAGAGATGAGCTCTCTCTTCCGGGACAGGGCGCTGCCAGGTGGGGAGGCGGTGCAGGGGAAAACCAATGTCCTTGGCACCCTAACTTCCATGGGTAGCCTGGGCGGCTTGGGTTCTCCGGCCAAGTGGCACTCGGCTACCCCCAGTGTCCTGCCAATGAGCGGCCCCCATGCAGCGGGGAGTCTGGTCCTCTTGGCCTCTCTCCTGAGGCTGCCCACGAGGGAGCTGGCTGAGCCTGTCACTGGCCGGGCAGAGCTCCCCGAGTGGGTGTGGGGGTGAGAGCTCACACGTTGGAGCTGGTGCCCCCTAGAGGGGAAAGGCCCCATCCCCCCCCCCCCCCCCGACCCAGCCAGTCCCCCACCCTGGGGCTGAGAGAGGAAAGGCCCTGTGCCCCAATTCCTCCCCCCCATGCAAGCCAGCCAGTCCCCTGCCGTGGGCCAGATCACCAGTGCCCCCTACAGGGGAAAGGCCCTATGCCTCATTCCCAGCCAGTCCCCCACTCTCGGTCCGGATGGGAGCCGGCTCCCCCTAGAGGGAAAAGGCCCCGTGTCCCATTCCCCACCTCCCTAGCCAGCCAGTTCCCTTCCCTGGGGCCAGATGAGATCCAGCGCCCCCTACAGGGGAAAGGCCCTGTGCCCCATTCCCTGCCCCCCTGAGCCAGCCAGACTCCCGCCATCAGGCCAGACAACAGCTAGCACCCCCTACAGGGGAAAGGCCCTGTGCCCCATTCCTTCAGCCAGCCAGCCAGCCCCCCATGCTGCCCTCCTGGCGACAGGGGCTTGTAACTGTAGGAACAGCGGGGTGTCCCTCTGCTCCGAGTTCCCCGCTGACGTTGGCTGGGGGGTCCGTGGCCACCCCCAGGCCGAAAGACTCTAAATCCAGTTGGCTGCCGCCTCCCCCCGAGCATCGTGCCGGGGTCTCTCCCTCCTGGCGTGGGTGACGGAGAGAGGCCCCACGAGGGGCCTGCAGTGGGGATGAGTCATGGGTGGGCAGCTCCCCAGAGTTCACATAACCCCCCCCCACCCCCCTTCCAGGCTGCCCGGGTCCCAAGAAGGCTGAGTTCCTGTCCAGTCTGATGAAGGCCTTGGCATCCGACATGATCGAGTCCCGGCTGATGCTCATCACATATAGGAGGTGAGCCGGGCCGGAGCAGGGGGCCCGGTGAATGCTGAAGGGCAAGCCGAGGACTCTCTGGCGGGCTCTCCCCCGACACTGGGGGCTGGCCTGTTGCTCTGTAGCGACCCCTGCTGGCTGATGGAGGGCTAACTATCCCCCCGGGGCGGCCAAGAAGAAGCGGGGCGGGGCCGGTGCTATTGACGCTGTGCAAAGGTTCATCAACTTCTTAGTCTCGTGACCGGCCGGGACGCTACAGGGCCCCGGGGAATCTGTTTTATAGGGGGACCACGGTGGTGCGGCTAGCCATTCAGCCCAGGGCTGGCCATGGCTGGGAGGTGGATGGGCTCATCTGATAAGTCTAGACTCCCTCCCACTCTGCTTCCCCCAAGACAGGGAGGGGGGTACAGTGGCTAGGCTACTGCTCCCGGGCTCAGGAGACTTGGGTTCAAGTCCTAGCTCTGCCACTGACTTGCTGGGTGAGCAAGTTACTGAGTCGCTACGTGCCTCGGTTTCCCCATCTGTACAATGGAGATAATGGCCAAGCTCTGCCCCACAGGGAGTTGGGAGAAGCCTAAAAGGCCCCAGGCCTCTCCTTCCTCAGCCAGCGTGTGCACCCCCCATTCTCTCCATACAACTGGGTTCAAAAAAGAACTAGATGAGGTCCTGGAGGACAGATAGATCCATCAGTGGCTATTAGCCAAGCTGGCAGGGACGTAACACCGGGCTCAGGGTAGGGTGACCAGATGTCCCGATTTTATAGGGACAGTCCTGATTTTGAGGTCTTTTTCTCACATAGGCACCTATTACCCCCCACCCCCGTCCCGATTTTTGACACTTGCTATCTGGTCAGCCTAGCTCGGGGGGACCCTAAACCCCCAGCTGCTGGAAGACAGGGGTGGATCTTTCCAAAATCGCCCTGGGCTGAGTTAGATGGACCATCGATTCTCGAGGGCCGGGTGCTCCCACGGGGAGCAGGCTGTAGACGCCCGCTCTCTTTGCAAGCCCCTGACAGCTGTTCTTGCCAGAGTCCTCTGCCCTAGCCCGGCGCTTTGGGGCGCTTCCCGGCTGGCGCCCCAAAGTCCCCGCAGGGTGGTGGGGTGCAGCAGGCGTCCCCGTCGCCCTGCCGCGGCCCCGGCAACCTCACGGCTCACTGGCGGCGGGGGGGGGGGCTTGCGCGCTGGGGCTGGGCCTTCGAGCCCTGGCAGGTGACCGTGTCTCTGCCCCCCGCAGGCTGTCGGATCACAGCCTGGAGGAGCGGGCAGCGCGCTGGCATTTTGTGCGCCTGGACAAGGACTTCAGCGACGGGCTGAGCGAGTGGGAGCTGCGGCCCCTCAAGCTCTACGTGAAGCAGCGCACGCGGCCCAAACGCTGCGCCCGCAAGTTCCTGGAGTACTGCGACCTGGACGCCAACCGGCTCGTCTCCCTGCAGGAGCTCAGGGGCTGCCTGGGGCTCAGCTAGCGCTGGGTGAGCGAGAGGGCTGGCCGCTGGCTTTCGATTAGGTGGCAGCAGAGCCCCTGGGCTGAGAGTTCAAATCCAGCCCGGGGAGGATGGATGGGGAGGTCGGCCGGTGTGGAACCCAGTTCCCGGTGCTCTCGGGCGGGCAGGCTGGGGGGAACTGTGTGGCAGCAAAGCCCCTTGCTCCGGGCCAATCTGGGACTGGAACTCGGGCAGCCTGGCTCCCACCCCCCGCCCCCACTCCCCTCCTGTATCTGAGGGACCCGGATTTGCCAGGGGCTGCAAGCTATCACAGAAAGCAAGGGAGGGAAGAGCCCAGTTCTCTTGCATGGGACAGGGGGAAAAAAATCCCCTTCCCAGGCATCAGTGTGTCTTAGAAAAGGGCCTTTCAAGTGTCGCCCCCTGCAGCTAAGAGCTGATTTACTCAGAACACCTGAGCAGTAACTCAGGGCAGAGCATCTCTCGTCTCCAGCGGTCATTGGCCAGGGGATGGTCCTGTCCCTCCAAACTGGGACAGCAGGGCAAGTCCTGAGCTTGCCGCCTCTCCACGGCAGAGCTGGCCTTTCCCGGCTGGCCGCCCTACGTTAGACAGAGCCAAGGCGGAGGTATTGTCTTCTCGCGGCCCAAGCTCTGTGCTGAGAGAGAAGGCGGCCCGATGAAAGGTGTCACCTCCCCCATCTTGTGTCTCGAATATCCTGGGACCCACATGCCTACACCACCACTGCCCAGGTGAGAGAGCTGCAGTTCAGCCTGGTAGCGCTGCGGAGAGCCGGATGGGTAGGGGGCAGGCTGGGGCTGGGATGGCAAGGGCTGCAGCTTGCTCATTGCAAGGCCAGAAGGAACCATTGTGTTCATCTCATCTGGATAGCCCAGGCCAGAGAACTGCTCCCGAAACAATCCCTAGAGCAGATCTGTTAGAAAAACATCCCGGCTTGGTTAAAAAAAAAATCCTCCGGGGTGGAGAATCCACCACGACCCCTGGGTAAGTCGTTCCGCTCATTAAAAATGTATCCCTTATTTCCAGCCTGAATGGGCCCAGCTTCAACTTGCAGCCATTGGATCGTGTTAGACCTTGGTCTGCTAGACTGAAAAGCCCAGTATTAAGTATTTACCCTGCCCCTCCCTGTAGGCATGGATAGCCTGGGATCACGTCACCACTTCACCTTCTCTTTACTGAGCTCCTGGAGTCTCTCACTCTAAGGCAGGTTTTCCAGCCCTTGATCATTCCTGGGGCTCTTCTCCGAGCCCTCTGCAACTGATCAACCTTGAAGGTCACCGGCAGGGCTGTGTATGAAGCCGCCTTTCGAAGTTCTGGCTTTGGTGGGTCGGAGGAAGCGTGATCTGCTGGTTAGAGCAAGGGGGCTGAGAGCCAGGACTCCTGGGTTCTATCCCCAGCTTTGCACGGCCTTGGGTCAGTCTCCGTACCTCAGTTCCACTCCTGCCCCTCCTCTGCTGTGCAAACTCTGGGGCAGGGACTCTCTCTCACTGTGTGCCCAGCACCCTGGGGCCCCACGCTGCTACCGCGGCAAACACCTGCATCTGATCGGCATTTCTCTTTCCCCAGGCGTCTCCTTGAAGAGGGGCGCGCCCTGCTTCGCCCTTCCCACCCCCAGGGGGCGCTGCCTCGCCCAGCACTGCATTCCCACCTCTGATGGCAGACGATTTGCACTGTGAACTGTAGAATGTGGATTTTATTTTTATTTCCCTGGCGCTGAAGAAAGTCGGACGGACCTTTTAGAAAGAAGGGGGTCGGTCGATCTAAGGGATGTGGACGTGTCGGGCCATTTATTTGCATCTGGGCAACTCCGCTGCAGTCGAGTCCTGGTTTTCCTCTCTTCTGTAGAAAAGAGAATCCTGCAAAATGTAAAGTGCCGTTAAGGGTTATTATTTTATTTAACCCCCCCAATCTTTGCTTATTTTTACTGTTTACTATCGGAGGGGGGGTTAAAATTGGCTCCAACTACTTTATAATCCCTCCACTTCCTTATAAAGCAGAAAACGGGCAGGAAAAAAAACAACCCAACAGTCCTGTAATCTGTGTCCTGAATCAATCAATTATAGAAGTATCCTGGTGATGCCTCGGTTTTTTGCCCACAGAGTAACTACCCACTGCTTTCTTTTCTACCTGGAGATCTCCGTGCGTTCTTAAAAGGTTCCTCTCCCTTTTAAAAGTGTAATTCTCTGGACAGCGGGGTCTAGTGGTCAGAGCAGGGCAGCTTGCTGGGGGGGGCAGGGGGGACTCCTGGGTTCCCTTCCCAGCTTTGGGAATGGGGATAGAGACCCAGGGATGTGGTTTGCCCAGAGTCATCCAGCAGGCCAGAGGTGGCATCTCCTGAGTCTGTCCGCTGAGTCCCCCTGCAGCTATAATGCGGTTGCTGCCTGGTGGCGTGAAGCCCTGGGTGTTTTGTTCTGCTTGGCCCAAGGGAAGATCCAGGCACCCTGTGTCCATGCCAGCCGGGCTCCCCTTCTCTCTCGCTCACAATCCTGGCCCATAATAGCTGGAGCTTAAAGTGGGGACTCGCCTCAGTCCCTACCGACGGGGAAACTAGGCAAGGGGAGGAGAAGCCAATTGCCTAAAATCCAGGGACAAGTCTGGGGAAGGTCTGAGCCTAGAACCCAGGAGTCCTGATGCCTAGCCCCCTATCTAGGGAACTGTACGGCCCCGATTACTGTAACAGGAGTGTTTATCCCCTATGCTACACCCCCCATTTGATGCTAGGGATAGAACCCAGGAGTCCTGACTCCCAGCCCTCCCCTGCTCTAACCACTGGACCCCACTCTCCTCCCAGAGCTGGGAATGGAACCCAGGAGTCCTGCGTGTGTAATTATAGGAGGGAGGGTGTTCTTCTGAGGGGCTGAAGCCCCCTTATACCTGGCTCCTAAAGCTCTGGTGCTGAAGGGATCCATCCCCTAGGGCCATGACTGGTTCTCAATCTGCCCTTCCTGGGTGGTGATATGCGGGGGGGGGCAGCTTCCTCTGCGTGGGGCATGGTTCTGTGTAGCCAGATAGGCACCGATCCTGCGGGCAGGTGCTGTAGCCTCTGAAACCGACGAACGTCCCTTGTCTCTGGAATTCCTCGCTCGGTGCGCTAGATTGGTGGCGGCAAGGGGATCCTGGCCAAATGATCTCTTGCGTAAAAGAGAGATGCATCAGGCTGGAAGGAACCTCGGGAGGTGTCTGAGCCCAGCCCCCGGCGCCGAGGCAGGACCACGTAACCCTAACCCAGCTCTGACCCAGGTTTGTCCAACCTGTTCTTAGCAACCTCCGATGGTGGTGGGGGGGGTCCCACAACCGGTTCCAGGCCCGGAGCTGAGCTCTGCCAATCCAGAAGCTGTAGGAGCCCAGTCTCTGATGGCTTCAGAGGGCCCGCAGCCCGACAGAGCCCTTGGGAGGGCTAACTACAGCTCTGTGGTGCCCTTGGCCCCTGCTGCAGCCGGTGGCGGCCTGCTTCCAAATCCTGTTTCCTGCACCTCTGATGAATTGCAGAGTCCCACGCTGCCGCCCTGTTCCTGGCCGCACTGTGCCCCCTAAGCCACCAGCCAGCTCGGGGTTGTCCTTGGAGCGGAGACGCAGCACTGGGTGGCTGCATTGCTTTCAGCACAGGGGATGCGTGCAGGTGTCCCGGGCCTGCCCCTCTCTAGGCTGCCGGGGGAGATGCTGGGGTTCCTGAATCCCCACACCTAGAGCACATGTTTCTCAGGCAGAGTGGGGCGTGGGGAGTGGTGGCTGAGGGGGCTGCGGGCACCTGCTCTGGGCTGAGCCATGGGGTGTGTCACCCTCCCCCAGTCTCCCTCTGCTTGGAAGGGCAGCCTGGGCTGGGCTGCTCTGGTCTCTGAGGGACCCCCACTTAGAATCATAGAATCATAGAATATCAGGGTTGGAAGGGACCCCAGAAGGTCATCTAGTCCAACCCCCTGCTCAAAGCAGGACCAATTCCCAGTTAAATCATCCCAGCCAGGGCTTTGTCAAGCCTGACCTTAAAAACCTCTAAGGAAGGAGATTCTACCACCTCCCTAGGTAACGCATTCCAGTGTTTCACCACCCTCTTAGTGAAAAAGTTTTTCCTAATATCCAATCTAAACCTCCCCCACTGCAACTTGAGACCATTACTCCTCGTTCTGTCATCTGCTACCATTGAGAACAGTCTAGAGCCATCCTCTTTGGAACCCCCTTTCAGGTAGTTGAAAGCAGCTATCAAATCCCCCCTCATTCTTCTCTTCTGCAGGCTAAACAATCCCAGCTCCCTCAGCCTCTCCTCATAACTCATGTGTTCCAGTCCCCTACTCATTTTTGTTGCCCTTCGCTGGACTCTCTCCAATTTATCCACATCCTTCTTGAAGTGTGGGGCCCAAAACTGGACACAGTACTCCAGATGAGGCCTCACCAATGTCGAATAGAGGGGGACGATCACGTCCCTCGATCTGCTCGCTATGCCCCTACTTATACATCCCAAAATGCCATTGGCCTTCTTGGCAACAAGGGCACACTGCTGACTCATATCCAGCTTCTCGTCCACTGTCACCCCTAGGTCCTTTTCCGCAGAACTGCTGCCTAGCCATTCGGTCCCTAGTCTGTAGCTGTGCATTGGGTTCTTCCGTCCTAAGTGCAGGACCCTGCACTTATCCTTATTGAACCTCATCAGATTCCTTTTGGCCCAATCTTCCAATTGGTCTAGGTCCTTCTGTATCCTATCCCTCCCCTCCAGCGTATCTACCACTCCTCCCAGTTTAGTATCATCCGCAAATTTGCTGAGAGTGCAATCCACACCATCCTCCAGATCATTTATGAAGATATTGAATAAAACCGGCCCCAGGACCGACCCTTGGGGCACTCCACTTGATACCGGCTGCCAACTAGACATGGAGCCATTGATCACTACCCGTTGAGCCCGACAATTTAGCCAGCTTTCTACCCACCTTATAGTGCATTCATCCAGCCCGTACTTCCTTAACTTGCTGACAAGAATACTATGGGAGACCGTGTCAAAAGCTTTCCAGCTCTCTGCTCCCAGGGCAGGGCGGGGGGGAGTCAGACTGGATGGTCCCTTATGGCCTTAAGCTCTCCGAGTCCTGGCTTGCGGTCAGTCCTGCTATTCCAGGTCTTCACCCACCCCCTGACCCCCGTCCAGCTCTGCCGGTGCCCCCCACTCCCGACCTGCAGCCCCCTGCTAGCCCAGCCCTGGGCTCCCCCCGCCCCAACCTCTGCCAGTGCCCCTCACTCCCGACCCGCAGCCAGGGCCCCTTGCCCTCTATTCTCTGTGTTTGCCAAACAACTCCGGGGCCCGCCAGCTGGTCCTGAATCGCCATATACAGCCTGCCTAGGCCTCTCATTCCCAGGAGAAGGGCGCCCTCTGCTGTCTGACTCCGGTATTAACCGAGCCCGCGGCGCCTTAACAAAGCGGGGACGTTTTACCCTAGAGCCGCTGCAAAAATCTTCTTTTGGCCTCGTCACCCGCCCCCCGCCCCGGGCGCTCCCAGGCCCCCGGCCCCAAATAAAACACCTGCTCTGCCACTTTCAACAGCGTAGCGCTGTACCTGCTTATGCACGCCTCTGACTAGGACTGGAAATAGAACCCAGGAGTCCTGGTTCCCAGCCCCCCCGCCCCCTGCTCTAACCACTGGACCCTACTCCCCTCCCCCAGAGCTGGGGTTGGAACCCAGGAGTCCTGGCTCCCAGCCCCCCTGCTCTAACCACTAGACCCTCCTCTCTCACTTACTCCAAAGCAGCTCTCATTGCTGGAGCTTCCTTGCCAGCATTTCCACAGAGGATTCCTTGGGGCCGGGAGTGGTGGGGGGGGGGCGGGAATTGTGTGTGTTGAAAGTTGCCTCATTAACCCCACTGCTGCCGCCTGATGGTGTCCAGCTGGGTAGTTTTTAAAGGGCAGCTACTTAACCTGGGGCGAGGTTGGGATGTGCTGGTAGGCAGAGGGGCTGGAAAGTGAGGGCTGCCAGCATCAATGACATAGGGAGGGGCATTTGCCCAGCACCCCCAGCTGGGCCCTAGGTCCTGGCAGCCCTGCCACGTTCCCCTCCTAAAGGGGGACCCAGTTCCCAGCACTCCTTCCCACACTAGGCTGAGTTCAGGGGTGGCAGGGGGAGATCTCAGTACAGCCATGGGGGGGGTGCAATCTGCAGATTGGAGGGGCAGGGGGTTGTGGCTCCCTGTGAGTCCCGTACAGCACCAAGAGCCACGTGAGCAGCCAGCAAAGCTGTAACCAGCCGGTGCTTTGCTACCTCGCAGCAGCAGTGGCTTAGCCCCTCTCGGGCCTAAACATGGGCATAGCGCTAAAGGGGATCACCCTCAGCTGTAAGCAATGTAGGGGTCTAGGACACACAGCAGAGCAGTTCTGCACCCACCCACCCCCGCTGCACAATCACCGATTTCAGGGCTTGGCAGGTCCTGAGGAAGGAGAGAAAAGTGCCGTGCAGCCTGGGTACTTTCTTAATGCCATTTGTTCATTGACACTGTATGCACCAGTCCTGGAGCAGAGGCGGTCGCAAACGACACGCGCCCAGTCCCCTCCGGCAGGGATCGGAGCCCGACTTCTGTGCGCCATTCCCAGGGGGCGACTTTGCATCAAAAATGGAGGAAAGCAGAATGGAGAGGCTCCTGCTGCTTGCAACAGCTCCCCCCACAACCAGGCGGCACCAGCTACATTCATCCCAGCCGCAGTGTTTGTTCAGAGAGGAAACATCTGCCCAACTGCTAAGTAAAGACTCGGTCAGCACGTGTGTGACGGTGCTGCCTGGCGACGCCTGCTGCAGCCAGAGAGACAGGTGATGAGGAGCCGAGCCCCAGTGAGCAGGGGAGGGTAAAAAGTTATACGCACATTTGCGTGGCAGGGTTGTGTGCGTGTATGAGCATGTGTAAGAAAGAGAGAGATGCATGGCGGGTGTGTGGGCATGTGCGTTACGCACAGCTGGTGCGGGTGTGTGTTGCATGGTACATGTGAGTGCGTGTGTCATGCATGGTAAGTCTGTGTGTGTGTTTGTGATGTATGTGTGAGACAGAGTCGCATGGCGACGGGGTGACGCATGGTGGGACTTGGAGTGTGCGTGCGAGGTCTGAGGCGTGCATGTGTGGGGGTGGGCACAGTGACCCTCTGCTAACGGGGAAGGCAAACCCCAGGGCCCCGCATAATGGCTATTCCACGTCCCCAAGGCTTGCCTAGCCAAGGAGCTGAGCTGTTTCCTTCACACGGGCACCAGTTGTGTTCTACAAAAATGTTATTTGTTGTCCCCACTTGGAGAGAAACTTTCCGGTTCAGCCTGTTCGTGTCTTTTATTTCGTAAAGCTTGCTCAGGAAAAGGAGTGGGATGTAGTGGTTCGAGCAGGGCAGGGCTGGGAACCAGGACTCCTGGGTTCTATTCCTGGCCCAGGAGGTGGGGGATTGTTACTTCGAGGGAACTAGCAGAGAGCAGGAGCCTGACCTCCCGTTCACATACGCTGGCCTGGCTGGGTCAACCCATGGTCGCAGCACCCTTATCAATGCTGCCCCTTTTACACTGAGCCGCAGACCCAGGTACAAAGGGAGGGACTGAGCCCAGCGGGGTTATCTCGGGATCCCTCCAGCCTGCCGCTCCCCACTCCCACCACCCTAGCCTGCAAATCCCAGGAGGAATGTGCCTCGTCAGTTACCAGAGTGAGATCTCAGCTGCTGGGATTTCATAACCTGAACAAATCTTATAGTTACTATTGTCATTTATTAGGTGTATTATGGCAGTGCCTAAGAGCCCTGCTCATGGCCCAGGCCCCCATTGTACCAAGTATGGTATGTTTTTATTGCTATTATGGGTAATACGGTAGCACCCAGGTGTCCCAGTCATGGGTCAGGCCCTTCTGGCACTGCACAAACACAGAACAAAGAGTTGGCCCCCGCCCCAAAGCGCTTCCAATAGAAGGTCTTGTCTACACTAGAAAGTCATGACACAACTCCCCTGCGTGTGAACATAGGGCCAGATTTTTAAAGGTGTGTGGGTATTTAATTCCCATTCATTGCAAGCCAGCGTTATACACACTTTCTGCTGGCCTACCTATTCCCGAGTGAGACGGGGACTAAGCTATACCTAGCTTGGCCCAGATCCTCAATGGTATGTCGTGGGAGTGACATCATACAACTCAGCGCAGAGGCTGGTTAACTTGCTGGCCCTGAACAGCAGGAGCGCTGGATCTCCGGGAAGAGAGACCAACCAGCTGGATGCCTTCCTCTAATCCAGCTGCCAACCTCTGGTTGACCAATCTGAAGTGGCAGGAGAGTAAAAACAAGTCTGGCTCGTTCTGGGCCCAGAGAGGGGTGCTGACGGGAGGAGGCCTCCAAATGGAATGGTGAACAAGCCAATTACATACGGACTTCACGGTGCAATGGACAAGCAGAATCCATCACAGATTCGTAGGTTCCAAGTCCGGAACAGCACTGGCCAGAGACCTGCCCCTGAATAATTCCTAGAGCAGATCTGTTAGAAAAACATCCCAGCTTGATTGAAAAACAGCCAGTGAGGGAAAATCCACCATGCCCCTTGGTCAATTGTTCCAATGGTCAATTACTCTCACCGTTAAAACGGTGCACGTGCCTTCCTTCCAGTCTGAATTTGTCTGGCTTCAACTCCCAGCCATTGCATATAAGGATGATACGGCTGAGGCTGTCTATCCCCATGTACATCTGGAGCTTATCTATCTATCCATCCCCATATACTCCATCATCTATATCTATCTATCCATCCCCATCCACCCCCTCTACCTATCTGTCCCCACACACCCCCTCTATCTAATCTAATCATCTATCGAATCTATCTCATCCTAGCACCCAGGTGCAGTACCTAGTGCATGGTCTTATCTCCTTTTAGTTTTAAAACAATCTTCAGCTCACTTGGCTGGTCTTATTGGACCTTCCCCGCCGCCTTTCCTCCGGATGCAAAATGAAGTGACATCAGCAAGATCGTCTCGGTTTTGTTTGGGGCGTGGTGGAAGGAAATATGTGCAAATGCAAGACCGGCACCTGCCTCTTCTACTTCCCTTTTCTCCTCGCCACCCCACCCTCCGCGAACAGCCCTTCAGTTACTGCAGCCTCATGGCTTGGAGAATTTGCTTTCAAGCTCCCCAGCTCAGTGCACGTGTGTGTGAGAAACTGAGAGGGGGGCATGTGGAGGGGAATCCTCCTGCTCCCACACCCCTGCCCCCACCTTGAGAATCTGAGTTTCTCTTCAGAGTCGTCTTGTTACCTGTGTTGTTATTATCCTAGAACTCAGAGACAGGCCCAACTGAGATCAGGGCCCCATTGTGCCGGATGCTGCCCAGACTCATCGTGAGAAACAATCTTTGCCCCCAACATTTTACAGCCTAGAGAAATGAGGTAAAGGAAGAATCACTATCCTTATCTTACAAGTGGGGAAATTGAGGCACCGGGCAATTCAGTGCACCGCCCAAGCACTAGTGTCATGCACAAGTAACTCGACCAAGAGTCTGCAGCTAGTTCAAGAGCCAGTCCCGCTGCCAGCGGAGAACTATTCCAAATGCTAGTGTCACACACACGACACACCCTGTCCCGAGCGTATAACTCGTCCAAAGGCTGGAGTCACACACCCGTCACAGGGTAGCTGGCTTGTAGCTGACTCACCCCCTCACCCTACCTCTGGTGTATGACGAGTCTCAATGTTCGTGTCACACACTTGCTCTGTAAGTGGCTGGAGCCTGAGCCCCACCCTGGTGTGTAACTCGTCCTTCTGCATGTCACATTCGACTTTCATTCATGCAAAGCCCCAGCCTCTCATGGGTCCTTTCTTTCTTTCGGTCGTTCTTTTTAATCAAGGGAAATACAGCTTAAAGGACAATGCAACACACACACAGGGGGGGCTACCCCGGAGGGGTGGGGGCTGAGCAGGGATGGTTTGGGCTCCCCCCAATCCCTCACCAATCCCCTAAAAATACTCCCTGCATTATTGCCACAAACCAAACAATATCCCAGCCTAACACATGCCAAGACTCTCCTTGCCATGGTCAGTAAGATGGGTGGTCTGGGGGGTACAACAAAATCAGGGCCCCATGAGCTGCTCGGAGTCTTAATCAATTGCTTATTGGCTTCAGCTGCTTCTGCTCATTGCCCCACACACACACGTCATGTCACCCAGCAGCCTTACACACACACACGTCATGTCACCTAGCAGCCCTACACACACACAGGTGTGGGTGCATTAACCCAGCAGCCCGATGCACCCACACACTCGTGTATTCGCCCAGCAGCCCTACACACACAGACATACACACGTATTCACCTAGCAGCCCAGCAAATCCCCGATGCTCCCCGTTCTCTACAGGAAAACTGACCAGAAACCCCCCCCCGCCCCCCATTAACCACCCTCGTCTGGGTGGAAACAGCGGGAAGGGGGGGGGGGGAAGAGGTCGGGTCCCTTTAAGAGCTCCGGAGCATGCGCACGGCTGTCAAAAGGGCGGGGCGCCCCCCCCCCTTCCCCAGTCCGCGCCCTTTCCATTCCGGGACGCCCAGGCGGGCAGAGCGCGGCGCCGGCTGGAGGCAGAGGCCGGGACCGGAGAGCCGGAGCGGGGCCACACGGCGGCCGGTGGATCCTGCAGCCGGGGCCTCCCTGCAGCGCCCCCCCCCACCCCCGGATCCGCCGCGCCTCGGGGCCGGGGCGATGCCGAGCAGCCCGCGGGCGGCCGCGGCCGGGCAGCCCCGCTTTGGAACGTCGAGACGCTGAAAATTGTTACATCGCGTTCGGAAGTGGGAAGCGGCCACGACGCCGGGGCGCGGCGGAGCCCGCCGCGGGGAGCCGCTGACCTCCGCCCCGCTCGGGTGAGTGGGGCTGGGCGCGGCCGGGAACCGGAGTGGGGCTTGGGGCGGGGGTACCCCCTGGAAACCCCCTTCCGCTTCGCGTACCGAGGGGGTGGACCCCCCCGCCCCCCCCATATACAGTGCAGTGGGGGGGGGGGCGGGCGGGGGCGGGATATGCATTGATCGCTTAGTGAAAACCTAAATACCAGCCCTCGAATGGGGCGGGGGAGAAAACGATCAAATTAAAGGGTTTCCTTCCTCTTCCCCCCCCCCCCCCGCCGGCTTCTTGCTTTGAAAATACCCCCCCACACACACATTAAGGGGTGAGGCGGGGGGGGGTGTGGAGGCGAGTGTGAACTTCTGATGGGCGCATGTGGTCGGGGGAGAGGGGAAGATTTGAACTCCAGTCTGACGGGGGAAGGCTTGAAACTTCTCACGGGTGGGGCTGGGGGGGGGGTTGAATTCAAGTTTGGAAGGGGAGGGGGAAGTGATCCGATTAAAGGGGTGTCCTGGTCTCTTCTTCTGCCCCCCCCCTTCCCCCCTTGGTGTGAAATATTTTCCCAGCGCATCCCGGAGGAGGAACAGGCGTGTGTGTGCCCAAGGGTTGAAACTGCTTGGGTGGATCTGCGGGGTTTGAATTAAAACGGCCAGGAAGAGCCCTAGAAACGACTCCCTGTCCGGAAACAGCAGCACATGCACCCCCCCCCCACCCCACCCCCGGAAAAAACCCGAACTTGCTTGCTGTGGGTGGGGGCAGGAAGAAAGGGGAAGTGGTCGATTTTTTTTTCCTTCCAGTGCTGACTTGGGTGCCGGTAGCAACCAGCTGCTCTGCTGATTGGGGAGGGGATATGTTTTTTTCCTTTTCCCAACCAAATTCGGGGGGGGGGGTCCTGAGTCTCTCTCCTTGGCCTGGGTTTAAAATGTAGTCCCAGAGAGACTCTTGCTAGAATCAGTGATTTGTCTGAGTTTGCCGGCAGCACGGCGCACCTGTCCCCAGTTCTCTCCAGTGTCTTACTGGAGGTTTAAAAAAAATTAAATCCAGTCTTCCTCCAACCCTCGGCCCAGCTGTCCCGCTTGCTGGGGACAGAAGCTTCTGGGGGTGGGGGGGAAGCCACATGTGCAGAACTGGGCAGCCAGCCTTTTGAGCTCACTTTGCAGGGTGGAAGAGCTTGCTTGAGCCAGGGAACCTATAAAAGTTGGGTTGGGTCTGGCTTGACAGGTGGGTCGGGATTCCCTCTGGCCCCTTGTGGGGGCCATTTTGGAGCTCGCAAAGCAGGTCCCTTCTGCTGTACCATGCTGGGGGTGGGACAGTTGCTGGAGAGTTGGACCCTCATTGAGCAATTTCTGTGGCTCAAAGGTCAGGTCTACGCTTGAAATTTTTGCCAGTACAGCAAAATCAGCTAGCAGGGTTTGAAGGACTTTTTTAGACCAGCAAAAGCCCTAGTGTAGACACAGTTACGCTGCACCTCCCCCCCCCCCCCCTGTGGTTGGTATGACTTATTTTGTTCAGGGGACTGGTATGCGTTCTACATGGGGTATGATAATCTATAGCTTTTATCGATCTAGAGCTTTTCATCAGCCCATCTCAAAGCCCTTTCTGAAAGAGGACGGTATCGTTATCCCTGTGTCAAGCTGGGGAAACTGAGGCACAGAGGAGGCAGCAACTCAGCAGGCCTGAGGCAGAGCCAGGAATACGTCGGGGGGTGGGGGGGAGGAGCAGATAAAGCTCAAGGACAGAGTTGGTACAAGAACGAATGGGGATAAACTGGCTGGGAGGAAATCCGAGGCTGGAAGTCAGAAGGTTTCTACCAATCAGAGTGAGGGGGGTGCTTTGGAAGAGCACCCCAGCAGGGGCTGTGGGGACAAACAACCTAACTGGCTTTCGGCTGGAATTTGAGCCGTTTATGGGTGGGATTCTGTGATGGGGCGACCGACAGTAAGACGGGAAAGGGACTCGGTGCCTTTCTTGACTGGGTTCCTACGGGTCCCCATGCAGGGAAGAGGGGGTTTGGAGGGGCCATGCTGGGGGACCTCAACAAACTTGCCTCAGTTTCACGAAGCCAGTTAAATTGGGAGCAGCCCCCTGGGCAGGTACTCGGATTTCAGGTGCTGAGTAACAGCTTAGTTAGGGGCTTGCCTAAAGCTATTTCTGATGGCCTGATTTCGGTTCAAGGCAAACAAGGGACAGGGGCCCGCTAAACCAAAATAAGATGCTCTTAAAGTGTCGTGAGAGTCGCCCACATGGGAGGTGAAGGGGAGGGGGGTGTCCCGTTAAACCAGTTTAACGAAAAGGGTGCAGATTGGTGTGGCGTCAAGGTGGAATTTTGAGACACTGAGATTGCTACTGTGTGTTCTGACCTTCTGGAGGTAATTGGGCTCAGAGTTTGTTGCCTTCCTACCCCGGTTCCTTTTTGGTGAAAGGAGTCTTTCACCTCCCATAGCTTGGGAAGGACAGACGGACGAGGAGAAGAACTGTTCGGGGTGGGACAAAGGGGGGCCAGATGCCGGCTGGAGCTGCTGTGCCCTGGGGGTGAGGCAGCCCAGCCCAGATGATGGGTATTTTCCATCTCCTGGAAACTTTCCCTCGAGTTTGACCTTCAAGGCTGCTCTGGGCTTGTTCTCTGTCTAATCAGATGCTGGCTTAGCAGGATCCCATGTGGGGAGGGAGGCTCTGCTCCCCAGGGACTTTGTGGAGAAATTGGCCCCTTCCCCTAGGGTAGCAATGAACAGCTGGTGTTAGGAGCTGCCCTGCCTGTACTTCTGGGGTAATCCTGGCTTCTTTGCAGCAAGGCCAAACCGCCGCTGATTTCAGTGTGAGCAAGTGCTTAAATTCCTCTTGAGGATCTGGGCCAGAGACCTCAGTAATGGTGTGACATTTCCCCAAGCTTTTGCGTTTGGCTAAACTAGTTACAGGTCTGCTTCTGTCCTCAGAGGTGTGGGATCCATTCCTGGTTTGCTGTTAATATCTGGCTCCTTATGAGGAGTGGTGGTGAGGATGGGGGTGGCTCAGGACTCCTGGGTTCCGCTCCTAGGAGAGGAGGGATTGGGAGTCAGGACTCCTGGGTTCCGCTCCTAGGAGAGGAGGGATTGGGAGTCAGGACTCCTGGCTTTTATTCCCAGCTTTGGGAGGGGAGTGAGGGCTAGAGGTTGGAACAGGGGACTGGGAGGTGGGACTGTAGGAACAAGACCTTGATTGTTGTGTGACCTGCTGTGTCCTCTCTGCCTCTGGTTTTGCCCACCTGTGGAATGGGGGAGGAGTTAAAGAGCTTTGAGATCCTCTGTGATCCAGGTGGGCGAAATGTTACTATGCTAGACCAAGCCTGAATGCTTTGGAGGGCCTCGGTTTCTGTGTTAGATTCATGGCTACCAGTAGCACCTAGGTGCTGTGACGTATTGGCCTGCTTCTTCCTCTGCCCCAAGGAGCTTCCCATTTAAGCAGACAAAGGGTGGGGAGACAGTGTTTTCCCCATTTTACAGATGGGCAAGACTGAGGCCTTGAGAGCTCAAGTGGGAATTGGTGGCAGGGCTGGGATATGAGCCCAGATCTCCTGCATCCCGGCCCATCCACCTTCTGAGTACTGGTGCCTTGCAGTGACCTGCCTCGGGGTGGGGTGGGGTGGAGTGCAGGAAGGGGGCCCGAGGCTAGGCAGATCACAGGCCCTTGCCTTGCACTTCATCTCTCTGTGTTCCTTCTCCAGCCTTGTATGGACTTTGCTGCTTGCCTGCAGCCATGGGGAAAATGCTGTCCAAGATTTTCGGCAATAAGGAGATGCGGATTCTGATGCTAGGGCTGGATGCAGCCGGCAAGACCACCATCCTTTACAAGCTGAAGCTGGGCCAGTCGGTCACCACTATCCCCACCGTGGGCTTCAACGTGGAGACGGTGACCTACAAGAATGTCAAGTTCAACGTCTGGGACGTGGGGGGCCAGGACAAGATCCGGCCCCTCTGGAGACATTACTACACAGGTACCCAGGGGCTCATCTTCGTGGTGGACTGCGCCGATCGCGACCGGATCGACGAAGGCCGGCAGGAGCTGCACCGCATCATCAACGACCGGGAGATGCGTGACGCCATCATCCTCATCTTCGCCAACAAGCAGGACCTGCCCGATGCCATGAAGCCCCACGAAATCCAGGAGAAATTGGGACTGACGCGTATTAGGGACAGGAATTGGTATGTCCAGCCCTCGTGCGCGACGTCCGGGGAAGGACTCTGCGAAGGTCTGATGTGGCTGACGTCCAATTACAAATCCTAATCCTGGCTTTTTGTACCCGAGCCCGCGCACGAGTCTCTAACCAATGAAACTTTATTTCCCCATCCCCACCCCATAACCCCATCCTCCCCCACTTGTCTGTTTCTCTCTCTCTCTCTGTCTCAGAATTGCTGGTGGGGTGGGATTGGATCCCTGCTATGGTACCTTGGCACCCGCCCTCTAAAATGGGGGGGCCTGGGGTGTTGTGAATGCTGCGGGCTTGGGGGGGAGGTGGCTCTTTAGATCTGAATGCAAGCCAGTTTTTTTTCTCGTTTCTGATTGTAAATCCTGTAGTTTTATTATTTAATTGGGAAGCAGGGGATGGGTGTAGACTCTCTCCTTCTCCTCCCCCGCAGCTATGTTAACAGGGGCAGATCATCTGGTGCTATTGGGGTGCCCTCGACAGCAGCCCTTCTCACCTGTGGTTCACAGAATCCATCCCGTTCCTTATGTCCTGGTGGTCTGCAGAACCAACTGGGGGGCGGTGGGAGTGTTGGAGATCTCTCATACTAGGCACTTAAGATTTTTGCATTGGAGTGGCAGGTTCATGGGAGCAGCTTATGGGGGTCCCCCGTCCAGCTGCCCAATAATCCACGAATATAAGAATGTCCTTGCCTGTTGGGAGTGACAGCTGCGTGCCCTGATCAAACTCAATCTTGGATGATCCTTATTTATCCCCCTGCCCTGCCATTCTTCTCTGCCAGTGACCCAGCCCGGGTGAGGTGTGAGGGCTGTCCCACGTGTGGGAGGGGACTGGGCCGTGCACGCCTTGGTGACTAGCTTACCCTGGCAGGAGGAGAGCTGGCGTCCTAGGGAGACGCAAACACGCCCACATGTCTCCACCCAAACCAGTTTCCCCAGCACGTGGGTGGTGGGAATCAAAGAGCCCATTCATCAGAGCCGCCGTAGAGGAGTGGCTCTCCCCTGAATCCTGGGGCTACCTGTCCTTGCTGGCTTACATTCCTGTTTGTGGGGAATGCGGCCACGGGGCTGGTGGAAATCCAGGGGGCGTCCGTCTCCTGGGATGTCAGTGGGCCTTGGATCAGGCCCAGCTGGGATCGTAGTTAACCTGTGGGTGTGGCCGCACCCCTTCCCTGGGACTCCTCCAAAGCTCTGTCCTTTGCTGAGCTGCAGGCTGGGACCTGGGTGGGGTGAGGCAGGGGGTTCCCTGGTAAATGCCTCGCGTCCATCTCCTCCCCCCCCAGCTTATCAATTGGGGTACAGGTTTCCCCCTGCATTGGCTCCAGGCCATCTGCCCATAGAGGCCTCCCAGTCTGTGACCAGGCCAGGCATGGGCTGCCAATACCCCAAGGATCTGCTGAAGCCAAGCAAAGGGGTCCTGATGGGAATGTTTGGGGGAAGGGACCCCTTTAGTCTCTGGGATATGACTTCGCTTCCTATTGGTGGGGTATTCCCAGGGCAAAGGGATGGGGGGGCCAGTGTGTTTAGAGAGAGGACCCCACCACATTGGGGGGGGGGCCCCATGGCTAGGGAAAGTCCTGTTCCCAGTTTCTGCTGGGAGGAGTGGAAGTGGCACTGGCTTGCAGCTGTTGGCCCAGCCCCTCTTCCTATGGGGTGACAGGCTCTGCCCCCCAGCTCCTCCCCGCTCTGTCCTCTTAGCATCCTCCTCCAATGCCCACAAGGTGGCAGGGGCTGTTGCCAAGGAAACTGCATCCAGCAGAGGCTGATGATCCTGGTGGAAGGGGAGGAGCAATGGGGGGGGGGGGTAGCACCGTTTGGTGGGAGCCCTGCCCTTCCTTGGAGGGAGGGTGCAAAGCGGCCATGCCAAACTGGAGCTGTTCCCCTTCCCTCTTAACCCTCACACACACAGCGCTTCCCCCTTGGGGCCCCCTCTGATTTCAGGCGGCTCGCGCCCAGCCCCTGGTTCGTGGGCCTTTTTCTCGCTCGTCGGGGAGGCGGGCAAGGCAAAGCTGCCACCTTGCGAAACCTGCTAGACAAGGGAGTGGATTAAACTCCCTTTTTCCTCCCCTGCGTGGGTGCTGCTCCAACCGAACCCAGTGCTGGAATGAGTTTTGCCTGGCCTCTGCCTGCCCCGCCCGAGGCCTGTTCGCACCCCACCCTTTCCGCCTGCCACACACATCCACTAAGATGTGCCGTCCCATCCTGCCAAGATCCAGCTGCTGGGGCTTTGAGCAGGGACTGGTCTGGGAAGGAGTCTCCCTAGAGCCATGTCCTCACATCCCCTCCTTATTTCTGAGTCCTGGGGGCAACGCTTGAGGGAAATCCCACACTCCCATCCCTGCAGCCGGGCTCCCAACCTACTCCCTGGGCATGCCCCCCTGGGAGAGAATGAATCATAACTAGGAAAAGGGGCAGTGCCTTCCCCCCTCAGGTGTCCGAGTGTCTAATTACCGAGGAGTCAACGCCCCTTTTTGTTGCAAGCCGGCTCCTGGCAGCCCCGGTGCCACCCACTCTGCAAATGCCGCCTCTCCCCGGGGCTTGGCCTTGTAAACTTTGTCCCTGCCTCTCGCTCGAACCCGGCTCGGCCGTGCGGAGCAGGGCACAGGACGTGCCCTGACTCCGAGGGGAGACTAGCCGGTGTCCTGATGCTGCCTCTGTCCTTAAGCCTTCCAGCATTACCTTTCTTGGCGGGGGCACTTGCCCTGTGGACTAGCCCTTAAAGGTGCAGGTGTGCCAATTCCCCCCCCCATCTGACGCACGTTTTGGCTGGCGAGAAACCCCGTGATGCGGTAGAAGCGAGGCACAGGGCAGTGCCGGTTCCATCACAGGGCTAGAGGCGAGTGGGTGATGGGCAGATTTAGGAGCAGATTTCCTCGAACATTCCAGTTTGGTACATGTCTCTTTCCTTTTGCTTCCCCCCCACCCCCTTCCAAAATTCCCCCTCTGGCACAGGGGGCCCAGTTTGCTCCTGCTCCCTGCTGAAATGAAGCTGGAATTGATGAGACTGCGGCTCTTGTTTATTGTTTACTGCGGGACAGCTGTGATTCTTTGGGCAGGCTCCTCTTCCTGCAGAAAATAGAAACGGGCTCGGGTTTTTTCCCCCCCTTCCACCCCCCTGCTCCTGCATCTTGTACAGGGTGAGCAGGCCAAAGCACTTAAGTCTGGGCATGCGTCTGGCACAAGCAGCTTCTACCGTAGGGGTGGCTGCAGAGCATGAGTCCCATGTACTCTTCCTCCAAACTCAGCTGATCGGCCATGTTAACGGTCCGTGCCGGCTTTCCCAGCCTGCATTCCCGAGGCACAACCCTCGCTGCGTGGGGGGGGGCCGCACCGGCCCTAGGGCTTTAGCAGAAGCTGCTGCTGCAAGGGGGCGTCCTAGGGCTGTTTCCGCTCCCTGGAGCGGGCTGAGCTGGGGCTGTGAAATAAGCGTCTCCTCATTACACAGATGTTCATCTCAAGAGCGTACGCTGGTGTGGGAGCTGATCCTGCTGCGCGGTGGGTGGCCGCCTCCGTAATCCTGCGTCAGGTTTGGTTCTGATCCAGAGTTGGTGGAGTGTTTACCTTCCCTGTGTGAAGTGGGGCTGTCTAAAACCTTCCTCCTGAAGGGGAGAGAATTGGAGACTCTTGTGCCTTTACTGGAGTACCACTGTTGCGAAAAGGAAAACGAAGGTACTTTAAGAGCCAGCTGTAAGATGTGCTGGAAACCCCTGGGGGCTGTAATCTACTTGGGGAGATGCTACACAGGGGAAGTATTCTCTACTGTACATGTAACCTGGGAAGATTTAGCATTTCCCATTTTTCGTTGGTAAATTTCTCCCTGCAGCCAGAGGAGGCTGCAAGTGCAGTGTGTTTCAAAGGGCTCATGACATTCAAACTGTGTGAGGGGTTTTTTTTAAGGGGTTTTTTTTCTTTCTAATCTTTATGCAAATGAAAATCTTTTTTAAAAATCGTATTGGCTGCCGTCCTGTGCTTTATTTCTCACTTTCATGCAGAGATTTCCCTCTATAAAAGGGCCTGGTTTTTTATTCCCTCCCCACAAGTGTCTCTAACAAGGCAGCATGGGACAGTGGTTAGAGCTCTGGACAGGGCCACTGCAGTTCGGGGTCTGTTTCCGGCTCTGTCACTTTGACCGCTTTCCCCGCTGGCCGCTGGAGTTTCTTCACCTGTTTAAAAGGGGGCTGTGACCCGTCTCTTGTAAAGCACGGTGGGATCCGGGGGCTGAAAAGGGCCATGTCACAGCTAAGCCCAACGCTGCCATAGCAGCGCTCTGTGGTTCTCAAACGAAGGCCTGAGCCCAATGTCCTATGCCTTGCGGAGGGGCTGGCACTGGGTGGAGTTGGGGGTACAAAACGACGGCCTCAGAATGGGGGTGATTTTGCAAGGGTGCAGCAGGTGCAAAGCATCAGTGAACCAGGCCCAAGGTTTCAGAGCAAGCATGGTTGGTTAAGCATCCCTTCTTTTTAAGATGACGGGACCCCTGGGTACCTACAGGGCCTGTGGGGTCAAGCAGGCCCCCGAAAGGTGGGCTCTGAGCGCAGTTCTGTCCCCGTATGGCTCCCCCTTCTCTGGCTCGGTTTGCTGAGCTGGGGCTGAGGTTCTCACAGCGTGCTGCGGGGGGCCAGTTGGAAGCACTGAGTGGCTGGTGTCTTACTGAGCATTTCGGTTCCTCTTTTGAGAGGCGAAGCTTGGCTGTGACTCGGGAGTGGAAGCAGGCGCAGGAGGTGTTGGAGGCAGCTGATCTCATTGCACCAACGTCTGGGCACTCATGTGACACCCCTCCCCCCCCCCGCACCTAACCCACTAAGCCAACCACCTCCTCTCTGTACAGCGGGTCCTTCTGCTTTTCACTGCCTCGCTTGTTTCCTGCAGAACTACTGAGCAGGGACCTAGAAGTCAGGACTCCTGGGTTCCAGGCTCAGCTCTCAAGTAGGGGTTTGATCTTGGAGTTTGCGGCCCCTCTCGCTGCCAACCCAACCTGGGGGAGGGGCTCAAGAAATTCTCAAAAGCAGGCTTGGGCCCTTTTGAAAACCGAGCTATACTTTCCCTCTTTGCTAGGTGGGCTCCTCTGTGTTCTAGAGGGGGTGGGGGAAGAGGGGAACTGCTCCCTCTGTGCATAAGGAGTGGGACAGAAATCTAAGCCAATCCTTGGGGGCTGTTTTGAAAATGGGGAAACTGAGGTCAAGTGACTTGCCTAAAGTGAGAGAGTCCATGGAAGGGCTGGGAACAACCCAGGAGTCCTAGCTCCCAGCCCCCAGCTCCTCTAACCACTAGACCCCACTGTATTCTCAAAGCTGGGAATAGACCCAGGACTCCTGGGTTCTATCAGCCCCCTGCTCTATCCATTAGACTCCATTCCCCCATTTTTAGCATTGCAACCCTGCCCTGGTTTTGGGCCCAACCTGAGTATGAATATTTAGGTTGTTTCTTGAATCTCTCTCATTTGCACCCCTCATATCCCCATGCGTGGGGTTATGCAGCAGTAGGGAGCATTATCCTGGGCTGAGTGGGGAAGGCCAGTGCAGGGGAGCTGCTTGAGGCCATGCTGTTCCAGGCCAATGAGAGATCAAACCTTTTAGACCCAAACTCCCCTTCCACCTGCACCCCACCACACAGGTCCATGAAGGAGAGAGGCAGGTCTCCGCGCTGGCAAAAGCCTTCAGCTTGGTGACGGGACAGGCTTTGCCAGGGCCTGGGAGCAGAGCCCTGCATTGTGCCCCCCCCCCCCCACTTCCCTCCATTGATGGCAGTCTGAGTCTGAGCTGTCCAAGGTAGGGAGTGCCTCACAATGGACAGATGTCCCCCGGAAGTAGGGAATGTCTGCAATCAAGGACCCATGGCTGGCCCAGGCGCTGGGATTGGGAGCCATGGGTTTTTTTTATGGCAGCATAGACATGCCCGTAGACTTCTAAGGCCAGAAGGCAACATAAGGGCATCTTCAGCCTATGTGCGACTGGAGAATTTCACCCTGGTTTCTCTGGGCCAGGCCCATGCTCTTCCAGACACGCCACTCTGGATCTGAAGATGTCAAGAGACCGCATCCGGCTCTCCCTTTGGGGGTTGGTTCTTGGGGTTAATTGCCCACGCTCTTCAAAACCAGTGCCTTGTTGGGTCTGGCTTTGGGCCTTTCTCTGCTAGATTAAGGAGGTCTTTAGTAGCTGCTGCGTTCCCCCTGGGAAGGTACTTGAGTCCCTGCTCCATCATCCCTCTTAAGGCGGGAGAAGGGAGGCCCCAGGGATCAGCAAGGGGCCCAGGTTCACACAGGAAGTTTGGGGCTGAGCTGGGAATTGGGAACCCAGCTGTTCCCACTCCCCGTCTTGGGGGCTTTCGACTGTCCTTCCTCCCCTCCTGAACTCTGGCCTGGGTGCTACAGGAAGGGATGCTTCGTGCCCACAGCGGGTCTGCCCTTAACATCTCTGAAGCTGCTGCCCAGTGACCACTCTGAGGCAGTCAGCACAGGGGGCAGCTTTCGGGAGGGAGACGTTCCTCCACCAGGACCAAGGCTGAGACCTTCCAACTCACTCCACTTGGGAGACCGAACGGCCTCAGGTGAGAATGTTTGGTCCCTCCTAGCCCGGAGTGGGATTTGAACCGGAGAAGGTTCTGTAACCCGCTGCCCCACCTCTCAGCCTCCCGCCTGCCATCCCCTTGCCACTTGACCGAGATCCTCTCTACAGGCGCCAAGGCGGGCACTGTGTGCTTTGCACGCCTGGGACGGGTGCAGCTCGGAGCTGCACGGGGGGCTGTCGGCAGCGTGCCCCACTGGGAGATGGTGGAAAGGGGAAAGCTGGCAGGTGGGAGGGGTAAGCCAAGGCCCCCGCTCGCTGGAAGTGAGTTGCAGCAGCCTGGGCCGAGCAAGCCGCTGCGTTTCCTGGGCTGAGCCAGCTGGTACCTCTGCGCTCATCCGCTTCCTGTCTCTGCGGTTAGCCAGCCGGGGCGCTCTCCCCGGAGGAGCCCTCTGTCTATTGTGTTCACATCTTTGGATCCAAACGGCACATCTGGGGGTGGGGACTGTGGTCTGTTAAAGCCGCCAAGCTGCAGTCGCTGAATTGAGACCGGACAACTCATTTCACCTGTGCCTCCCGTTCTTCATGCACTTGGGTTCTGCTGCACAAACAGCCCTGGAGAACGAGGGGCTCTGTGTACCCCCCACATAGGTACAGCACAGGTCTGCCCCCCCAAATCATTACCCCCAGCCAGTTGCCCAGCAGGCTCGGTCTCTGGGGTCCTGGTTACTCCTGGCCCTCCCTGCTGGGATGTGTGGGGTGCTGGGGGGGCTGCTCCACCGGGAACGAGACTCAAACCTAGCAGCCTGCTCCACACGAATCACTGGATGTTGGATAGTCATTGACTTTGCTAATATAGGTTAGATTAGAGCCAGTCCCTTGTGGGGAAGGCCCCCTATCCCGTTTCCTGTTCCACCAAGCCTGCCAGTCCCCCCTACCTGGGCCTGGATTGGAGGTGAAAAGCCTTGTACCCCATTCCTTGACCTTCCTGAGCTCACCAGTCCCCCTGATCTGGGGCGGGATTCGAACCAGTGCCCCCTAAAGGGGAAAGGCCCCATATCCCATTCCTTGACCCCCAGTCCCCCTTTTGTTCCCTATTTGTAACAGCCCTCCCCCCTTTTTGTTTTTGTTTTGCTCCAGTTTAAACGGCAGCCTGGCAGGCCCCCTCCAGCGATCCTCCTTCCCCCTTTTGTCTTTCAAGCATTCTCGGGTTGCGGCTGCCTGCCGCGAGGGCCGACGCCCTTCGCCGTGTCTGCAGGACGCCCTCCCAAGTGAAGGCTGCTCCAAGACCGACTGGTGAATAGGGGCCGCCCTTCCCCACGGCCACTCGTGCGGTTATCACGTTCGCTCTGGCCCCAGCTTCTCTTCCCAGAAGATCTAGAGCTGAGGGGGCGACCGATTACGTAGGCTCAGGGTGGGGAATGGCTCTGGTTCCTCAGGCCCTCTTGGTCAGAAGGGGCCATTGTGATCATCTGGTCTGACCTCCTGCCCCTTGCAGGCCACAGAACCTCCCCCACCCACTCCTGTAACAGAGCCCTGACCTCTGGCTGAGTTTCGGACGTCCTCGAGTGACCGAGAATCTGCCATTTACGCTCGTTTAAACCCTCCCGTGCCCCGGAGCCGGCTTCTGCAGGGGAAGCGTGAGTTCGCACCCCCCCATTAGCAGAATCTTCTCCGCTGGGTTTGCCTGCCCCCCGCCCGCACCCCCACTGCTGCCTTTTCAGATGCTGGGCAAGGCTTGGAAAGTCCTCTCGCCGCACGCCACCGAGCAGGGCGGCTTTGGGAAGCAGCGGGGGGCGTCCTTCCTCACCGTGGGACCCTGGGCTTTGTAGGACTGAGTGCTCGAAGCTTCCCGCTGGCCTACCCGCCACGCTCCCCTAGCCTGCTTTTCTGGCCCCGCGTTAGAAACGTCTCCCCTGCAAACTAAGCCCAGGGTTAGTCGGATTCAAGTTAGCAGCTTCTGTGTGTGTTAACCTAGGGCCTGAGCGTCTTGCCCGTGCTTGTGACCAGGTTAGGACGCGTTGAACCCTGCGGCACCAGCGTCCACACTGCATTACGTCAGCCTGAGTCCAATCAGCTGAATCCCAAACCTCCTGTGTTTGTGGTGTAGGGTGGGCAACCTTGACTGGCCAGAGGGCCTACCAGAGTCCGGGGAGGGGGGCTGCGTCTACACTGCAAAGCAACAGGGCTTGAGCCCTGGGTTGGGGCTTGACTCCGGCTCAGATGCTCTGGCCCTATGGGGTCCTGGGACCCGGGACCAGTGCAATTTGTGCGTAGGCAGAAGTGGGGTGAAGCTTGAGCCCGAGTTTGAACCTGGGGCTTATGTTGCAGTATAGATGATCCCAGCAGGTGGAAAGCTGCATGGCCAGATGCAGAATGGGCAGCTCCTACCCAGGAGGCAGGCTCGTTTGCTTCTTGGCCATTGTGCCGAAGTTGCCAGTCAAGGGGCTGCCGAGCACCAACGGGGAGGGGAGGGAATCGGGGGGGGGGGGGGGCACTTGTGCCAGGGTGTGAGCTGAAACCGGCCCAACTCCTCTCACACGTGAGCCAACGGTAATGCGTTGGCAACAGGAGTAGAGGGCTAAGGCACAGATCCTGCAATCTGCTGAAATCAATGGAGTTAGGTGCTTAGGACCAGATCCTGGCGGGTGTTTGTGTCTGTTCTGCCTTTCTGGACAAGCCCTATTGAATCGGTTCTTTGGCTTGCGGGATACGCTCGTTTCAGCTGGTCGGGGTGACCCTGTGTCCCCCTGCAGAGTTGCTAGTCCCTAGCCGGGCAGCAGTAGCCTGACACCCGGCTGAAGAGCCCTGAGATTGCAGGGCCCCAGAGCAGGGCTGGCAGCCATGTGAAAGGTGTTTGCTCTGCCAGATGTGTGCTCTGGTCCCGCTGGGGTGGATCCAACTCAAATATTAGGTGTGTGTGTGGGGGGGGAATCTCAGTCTCTGAACTGTCCTTTGTCCTACAGAACAGCTGATTCCCCTTGTTCAGCAAGGCTAGGGTGAAGTGAAAGGTCAGAGCAGCGTTTGCAAAAGGCAGAGGAAATCTCTGAGCGAGGCAGCAAGGGGAGCAGGGGCTGGAGGAGAGGGGGATCAGTCATGGGAGATGCTGATCTCAGCTGTAGGGTGCTGAATCCAGTGACGGAAAGGCACTGATCTCTGAGGGCAACGATGCCCCTGTGTGTCCTGCTGTTCCCATTCAGGGCCCTTGCGGCCTCTTGCTCCTGACTTGCAACTCCCTATGTTCTTCCAGCCCAGGATTCCCCACCCCAGCCAGCCCTGCTGATCTGCCACAAGCCCGCCCCACAGCCCTGCCTGGGTTCCCTTTACACCCCTCCCTGCTGATGCTCTCGACACACCCCCCCAGCACTCCCCACACACCCTGCCCCACCATCCCTGCTTGCAGCCTACTCTTTTAACGTTTGTAAAGCTCTAGGAGTTGCGGGGCGGTTGTGTTTTGCTGGGGACTTGAGTGGAGATAATGCAAGACTGGAAAGACCCGGGCATGAGGGGATAAGCCAAACCTGTAGACTGCACCTCGTCGCTCCGGATGGAGGTTTGAGGGGTGGGTGGGGAGGAGGGGGATTCAAAGTCATTCGCAATGTTTTGCAACGGAGCCCGTCATTTAGGAAAGAGCCACCTGCAGAATAAAAGGCCAGCACGGCTGATCAGGGAGATGACCTGCTAGCCTACCTCTGCAGTGACGGTTTAAACCCAGCAATCCAAGTCCCTGCCCGTGAACCTGCCGTGTTTTCCAGGAACACGCCTGCCCGGGCAGTCTTTGAACCTAGCCAGTCTCGTGCCAGAAATCGGTGGCGGACGAGCTGGGTGTTTGCAGGGAGGGGAGCAGCCGGGCGTCTTTCGAAAAGAACAGGAAAAGGTTCTGATCTCGTTAAACCCATGCTGATTCTCAGATGTCCTGTAGCTCCCCCCCCCTCCCCTGGTGGGGATGGCAAAACCCCCCTGGGAACAACTGAGCTAACACCCCTTTAGAAGCATAAGCTAGGGGCGGGATGTTCCATTCGATGGAGCAGCGGGGTTACCCAGAGCAGTGGGCTGGCTGGGCGAAGGCTGATCTGCTCCTGGGATGGCCACTCACCTGGGCTAAGTGGAAATGAAATGCTTCCCAGTTGGATGGGTAACCCTGGGCCCTGGTGATGGAGAATCAGGCCTGAGGGATGAGCACCCAAGGTCTGGCATGGTACCGCAGAAACAGGGGTATTGGAGATGCTCTGGGTGCTCTCAGTACACCCCAGCTCTGTCTCAGCTTAGCATGCCAGGGCTCTGGGCCTATTGCAAAGGGGGCACACCCCTGCCCACAGAAAGAGGCATGTGTGGCTGATCTTCTCAGAAGGGGGCGTGGGGCCAGAGGACTCCTTGCTGCAGGGATTCTGTACCCTGCCCGTGCCAGATCCCCCATGCCCCCAGCACATCCGGAGACTAGAAAGTGGTGGGGATGGGAATGCAACTGATTTGCTGCCCTTTTCAGTGCCATGGCAATGGTTTGTGTAGTTAGTACAACCGCAGCTGCCGGGTCAGATTCACGGGCGCGTCAGCCACAAGTGATTCAGCACTCGCTGTTTGGCCACATGCCTGAACATGAACCTGGCAAGCCAGGGGAGCCCACAGGCGCCTTTCCCTCCCCCTCTCCCCTTTCCAGCTTCAAGGAGCTGCTTCTAGCCATCAGCCTCTTGACTGTGCCTCTGGGAGCAGCGGGAGGGGATGGGAGCATGGGCCCATCCCTGAGGATTGCTGCACATCCACCTGAGGTGGGGGAGGTGAGGTGGGCATCTTTCAGGAGCCTGATGCATGCCGTCAGTTTTGAGGGCTGCACGTGGACCAGCAGGGAGCTCAGCCCATCCGTGAGCAGAGCATCTGGGAGGGATTAGCTGCACCCCAGGGAGAGCTTGCTCAGAAGGGAGGGTCCGGGAGAGCCGCACCGCAGCTGTGAGGGGCTCACACAGGCAGGCAGGGAGGAGAGGCAGCTGTCACCCGATCTCCTCTCACTTGTGTTCCTGCTTGAATTGTGGGTTGGATTTAAACCCCAGGCAGTTTAGAGAGCTTGCTAGAGTCAGGTACTATGAAAGCACCCTAGCCCAGACCCACAGTCTCCTGCTGTTTCCATCCTCAGCTCCCCACAATGCTGCTGCCAGCCCCGGGCTCCTCCCATGCCAGCTGCAGCTACTGATCCCCTCCAGCCAAGAAGAAAAGCGAGAGGGAGCAGCTGTCGTCCCTCCCCGCCCCCAGCCATTCCCAGGTGGGCTGGGTTGGTGAGGACACTGGAAATACCCACAGCGGGAGGTCGTGTCCCGCTGTCTCATTTTGCTGAATGATCCCCATGACTCCAGTCCAGCATCTCTCCATCCAGACAGCAGCAGAGTTGACCACTTCCTGCAGCTCCCACTGGTTTAAAACCCAACGCCTCCCACAGAGCCTTTAACCTCTAAAGCACCAGCCTGAATCCTAGTGAGTGACTGGGCCAGTGCGGGGTGTCTCAATGCATTTCCTAACAGGACTGTGTCTGTTTTACAACCCCCACCCTCAAAGCTGACACTAGACTACTTCCCTGGCAGCCTCAGCAGAGAGGCCAAGACTGGACTGGATCGTGGACACATGACTGCCCTCTCAAGCTTTTAGGCCGTGATCTCTTGGATAAGGCACTAGGCTTAGAGTCAGGAGATTCCTGCCTCAGCTGCTGATGCAGCCCCGGAATACTGGACATTCTGGTACTTCTGGGAACCGCCGGGGCCCACCCGCACCTGTGTGATCCCATCCATCCAGGTATGATCTCAAGCGGCGCAGGTGAGACCGGACAAAGCCACACCTGGTTTTGTCTCAGGACTGGACACGGGACAAGCCAGAGACAAATAGGGGCGCCCAGCTTACCACAGGACAAATGGCCGGCCTATTGCTGGAAGACCTTTAGTCTCGTGGAGAAAGGCAGAATGGAAGTCCAAGCTGGACAAATTCAACTGAGAAATACAGCACCGATTTGATTTAACAGTGCGGGTAATCAACCATGGGGAACCAACTCCCTTGGGAAGGTAGGTCGTGGGGTCTCTGTCTCTTGATGGCTTCAGATCAACACTGGCTGCCTTTCTGGACGAGACGCTTTAACCAACCACTAGTTGTGGGGCTTGATACAGGGATAACTAGGAGAAATTCTCCGGCCTGTGTGGTTCAGGAGGTCAAACTCGATGATCTAAAGGTCCCTTCTGGCCAAAATCTATGAAATCTCTGACCTTGAGCCAATCACTTTCCCTCTCCGTGCCCCCCACCCCCTCGCAGTCTTGTCTATTTAGACTGGAAGCTCGCTGGCGCAGGGACTGTCTCTTAGACCAGGTCTACTTTGGCTGGTATGATAATGTCGGCTGGGGTGTGATTTGTTTTTAAGGACCATTTTATATCCGCAAAAGCCCTAGTATGGACAAAATTATACAGAGAAAAAGTCCTTTTACTAGGATAGCTAATTTTGTTTCAAGGAACTGGTATAAACTATATCGGCAAAAGCACACTGCTGTCTGTAGACGCTGCGTCTGCTCTAGGATGGCTTGAGGGTACCACCAAACCTTTTTTAGGGTAGGCTAGACCTAAATCACGGCCCCCTGCCCCCGCCAGCTGATTTAGCTATGCCAGCAAAGTCTCCAATGTAGACACAACTGTGCTGACAGACCAGAGCGTCTGTTGGCTCAGCTGATGTCGTTTAGGGAGCTGGCATTGCTAAGCTAGCAGAACTCCTTCTGTCAGAGCATGCTGTATCTACACTATGTAGTGTAGACGTGGCCTAAAAACTGTATGTCCAGCACTTACCACAATAGGTGCCACAAATAACACACATGCTGTCTCTATCCTGAGGATAAATACGGGACTCCAGGGTCATTAACCCAGCACTTAAAAGCATAAAGGAGAATTTGACATTTAAAGGGCCTTGCTAGGTTTAATCCTCCTTTTGATCATCCCTGTAATACATTTCCTCCTTATCTGCAGCAGGGAAGCAGCCTGTCGCCTCTCAGCAAGAACCCTTCCCAACCCCATAACTCCCTACAAATGGCTTTTATTGTTCCCGCATCAGCATAATTGCTCGTGTCTTACCCCTCTGTAGAAACCTCGCCATCTCTGAAGCGCTGTAGGCAGGATGCGTCAGCTGGGATGAGCAGTTTTAAATATGTCCCTTTCTGTTGGGGAAAAAATGCTTCCCACAAGAAAGCATTTTTTTTTAACCTCCTTAATTGGGTAAAGATGTTCTCTTGGCATATGAAAGAAACCACCAGCTGCAGAGTTATAATAATGTGGGGTTTGTGGAAAGCAGAGGAGAAATAGGCAGGAACTGTACAGGGACCTTGCTCTCCAACTAGAAGTTATTTTGTAAAAGTGATGACTGGCTTACAGGATTGGAAAATGAATCTCATCAGCATAGTTGTAAATTTATTAGAGCGGGATCCTTGTCTTTAAACCTTCCCACCCAGCAGGACCTTGGCATTACACTAATAATATTCCCTGCCTGAAAAAGCTACATTAAAAGAATGTTAAAATTTACAAATCAATGAATGCCAAAGATTGCCTGTATCTCCTTAACTCTGCCCTCGCCCCTTTGAGACCGTGTTCTGCGGCTGTCTGGAAAATGGTGCCCCAAGCTGCCATTTCTTTGTTTTGCAAATTCCATACCAAAAACTACATTAAAATAATGTTAAAGTTGCAAAGTCAAGCTCTTGAAAGTCAGGAAATCCCAAAGAGAAGGTTGCCTGTAAAACTCTGTCCATATCTATGTGCATTGTGTGATTAGGGCAGGTCAAAAGTTTGCTGCTGACAGGTTATTTTGGTGGAAAATTGGGTTTTTGATTAAATGATTTTTTTTCATGAACAGTGTCTGCTTCCCTTGGAAAATTTCAGTTTTTTAAAACATAAAACAAATGCCCCCAAACCAGAAAGTTTTTCAGCCAACCCAGGAAATATTTTGATTTGGAAATACTGCTGCAGTGCTTCATGGGTTTTGTAGCCCGGATGCCTCATGTCATTATTCTCCGCTAGGGGCTGGCCTCCCCGGTAAGACAACATCGCCCATGGTGTACCAGGGCCAGGGACTCCCATCATGCAGCGAGGCGACTGCTGTGCATGCCCCAAAGAGTTTACAATTTAAGCTCAAGACATCAGATGGAGACATCCCCTTCTCATTGTCCAGCATGTGCACTGAGTGAGGCAGGAGGCTTGAGAAAAAAAATGGAATGTACTGATGCAATTAAAGATGGTCTCAGTGTATAGATCAAAATGGGCAGAGCTGAGGTTCTATGAAGTGGTTTTCACACAGGTTTTTGTATCAAATTTCCGAGGTTTTTGATTTGTAAAAGGAAAAGCACCAAACCAAAACGATCCTGCCGGGTTCACTAAACATCGCAGTAGAACAGCGTAGAAGGGACGCTTGCCGTGGTAAGGGATCCAGGCTCAGATCTGCCGCATGGCCTCAAAGATCCTATGGAAGGACAGAGGGAGCCTGAACCATGAAACAGCTGAGCTTCTCGGGGATGAGCTGATGAGAGGTGAAATGTCGCCACAACCTCACCATGCTTAGGGTTACCAGATCACGAAAGCTCATGCTCAAATAAATTGGTTAGTCTCTAAGGTGCCACAAGTACTCCTTTTCTTTTTGCAGATCACAACTGTGAAAAAATGGGACGGGGGTGGGGGGTAATAGGAGCCTATGTAAGAAAAAGTCCCAAAAAACAGGACTGTCCCTTTAAAAATGGGACATCTGGTCACCGTAACCAGGCTGGGCCTTGAGGAGACCCCTAGGCCGAAGCCCATGGGCCCCTGGGGCTTGAGGTGACTCCCCCCAGCTCTGGCTTCCTGGGGCCTGAGGCAACCCTCGCCCCTGGCTGGAGCCCACGGCCGAGATGGCCTTGGGGCGGCCCAGAGTCCATGGCTCCCCAGGGCTTGATGCAACCTCATGCCCCCATTGGCCCTGGGCTCTCACAAGGCTCCAACCTCTTGGCTGAGCCCCTCCCACTCAATCCCCCCTCCAGGCTAAAACCTCCTTTCCCCCCCAACCCCTCTGGACTTAGCCCCTCCCCCTCAATCCCCCCTCCAGGCTAAAACCTCCCTCCCCCCTGACTAAGCCCCTCCCCCTCAATCTCCCCTCCTGTATAAAACCTCCCTCCCCCCTGATTTAGCCCCTCCCCCTCAATCCCCCCTCCAGGCTAAAACCTCCCCCCCCCCCGATTTAGCCCCTCCCCCTCAATCCCCCCTCCTGGCTAAGCCCCTCCCCCTCAAGCCAGCGGGGGGGGACGGTGAGCCCCGCCCCCTCAATCCCCCCTCCTGGATAAAACCTCCCTCCCCCCTGACTAAGCCCCTCCCCCTCAATCTCCCCTCCTGTATAAAACCTCCCTCCCCCCTGATTTAGCCCCTCCCCCTCAATCCCCCCTCCAGGCTAAAACCTCCCCCCCCGATTTAGCCCCTCCCCCTCAATCCCCCCTCCTGGCTAAGCCCCTCCCCCTCAAGCCAGCGGGGGGGACGGTGAGCCCCGCCCCCTCAATCCCCCCTCCTGGATAAAACCTCCCTCCCCCCTGACTAAGCCCCTCCCCCTCAATCCCCTCTCCTGGCTAAGCCCTTCCCCCTCAATCCAGCCCCCCCCCCCCCCGGTGAGCCCCTCCCCCTCAATCCCCCCTCCTGGATAAAACCTCCCTCCCCCCTGACTAAGCCCCTCCCCCTCAGTCCCCACTCCTGGCTTAGCCTCGCCCTGAAGCCCCACCCCCTCCTGGCTGAGCCCCTCCCCCTAACTCCTCCCACCAATGAGGGCTCCGCCAAGGCCTCGAGCGAAACGGCCCCTGCTCTTGGTCAGCCCGCCCCAAGCCAGCAGGAGACACCAATGAAACGCAGGGTTCGAGGCTGACCTCCAATCAGAGCCCAGAAGCGGACAGGTTGGAGCAGGGGGTCGCGCCGAGGAGTTGACAGGCAGGCAGATGAGCCAGTGAGCATGGCCAGAGCACGGAGTCGCCGGTGAACAAATAGCTAATAGGATTAACAGGCAGGAATACGAGCCAATCTTAGTGAAGAATTTGTTGAATGACGTTGATCTTAACCAATAGAGTGTTGGAAGCGGCAGAAGAGCTACGCGGTCAGACCAATCAACGCCCAGAGTTTATTGACTGACGTGGAGACTAACCAATGAAGTGTCGGAAGCGGCATAAGCGTTGAGAAGATAAGCCAATCAGGATCAACGGTGTTTTGAGTGACGTTCTGACTAACCCATGGAGTGTCGGAAGCGGTTGAAGAGAGCCAATGGCTTTCGGTAGAAGAAGGCGGAGTCTGTGAAAGGTAGTGAAGATGGGCGGGAAGCCGTTTAGATAGACAGCAAGATTAGCCAATCAGCTCGGTGGGCGGGAGGACGGACGAGATTTGCAGCCAATGGAGCGTGGTGAGGGCTATGATAGGCAGGAGAGCGGCCGAAACAGCGCGGCGGGCAGGAGATGGCTGAGCCAATGGCGACGGAGGGCGGGGTGGCAGTTGGCCAAGCGAAAGGACTGGCCAATGAGCGTCGAGGGGGCTCTGAGTGGCGTGGGGCCGGCCCAATAGGGGCGTGTCCGGGCACAGGCTCCGATTCAGGCGCCATGTCGCGGCGGCGGTGGCGGGGTCCGCAGAGCGCGGAGGGCAGCGGCCGGGGTGGGGAGATGGTGAAGATGGCGGCGGCCGGGGGCGGCGGCGGCTCGGGCCGGTATTACGGCGGCGGCGGGGGCGCCGAGGGCGGCCGGGCCCCGAAGCGCCAGAAGACGGAGAACGCGGAGCAGCAGCAGCAGCAGCATGGCCCGGGGGGCGGCGGCCCCGGAGCGGCCGGAGGGGTGAGGGCAGCGAGGGGGCTGGCCAGGGGGATAAGCCCCGGGGGCGGGGACCATGGGGGGTGAGTGGGGAGGCCCCTGAGGGGCGGGGCTTCATGGATGGGGAAGGGGCGGGGGGGCTGAGCAGCGAAGGGGGGGCTCTGAGGGGGGGGCTGAGCAGCGAAGGGGGGGGCTCTGAGGGGGAGGGGGGGCCGTGCAGCGAAGGGGGGGGCTCTGAGGGGGAGGGGGGGCCGTGCAGCGAAGGGGGGGGCTCTGAGGGGGAGGGGGGGCCGTGCAGCGAAGGGGGGGGCTCTGAGGGGGAGGGGGGGCCGTGCAGCGAAGGGGGGGGCTCTGAGGGGGAGGGGGGGCCGTGCAGCGAAGGGGGGGGCTCTGAGGGGGAGGGGGGGCCGTGCAGCGAAGGGGGGGCTCTGAGGGGGAGGGGGGGCCGTGCAGCGAAGGGGGGGGCTCTGAGGGGGAGGGGGGGCCGTGCAGCGAAGGGGGGGGCTCTGAGGGGGAGGGGGGGCCGTGCAGCGAAGGGGGGGGCTCTGAGGGGGAGGGGGGGCCGTGCAGCGAAGGGGGGGGGCTCGGAGGGGGAGGGGGGGCTGTTGGGAATGGGACTCAGATGGTTGCTGGGCCGGGGGGGGGTGGGGGAAGAAGGGCAGGGAAGCGGGAGAGGGGAATTGGGATGGGGGGGTGATGGTGGAGAGATGGTGGGGCCAGTGGGGGGGAAGGTGGGCAGGGAGATGGTAGGTGGGCAGATGGGGGACGGTGGGGTATGGGGCGAGTTCAGGGCCAAGAGGGGGACTTTGTGTCACCCTCCAAACCCAAGGGAGAAATGGTGGGAGGATCTGGGCATCTTGGTATCTGCTGTTCTTGGCAGTGCCTATAGGCTAAAGACCAGACCTGCCCATAGGCCAAGGCCTGCAGGGGAAGCTTGTGGGGATGGTGGTGTCTGGCAGCACACAGGCTCCCTCCCTCCCTCCCCCATATGTGCTCTGCAGGTCTTTGTGTAGCGTTAGGTAGAGGGAAATAAAAAGATCGTTTGCCCAATGCATTGGGGGCTCAGTGCCTGGCATCATCTCTAGGGTGAAGGCATGATGCTTCCCTGCCATGTAGGGATTCATGGGGCTGTCCCTCTGCATTCTGGAGTATCTTCACTGACCCTAAAGCAGGGCCTCAAGTGGAGCTGGCAGAAGGAGAGTGTCTCAGTCTATACGCCTCCAGCAGTCTGGTCTCTGCAGGGTTATCATCCCTGAATCCTCAAGGTCTCTCTTGGCAGTCAAAAAGGATGTGTGTTTTCTTGTTTCAGTCACATTAGCTTAAAGTTCTCGAAAACCCCTTTCCGAGCTTAAGGTGCAGACTAATGCAGGTGCTTACATATTAAGGCTATAAAATGTGAGCTTGAGTCAGAGAGCATAAAACATCTTTTAAAATACTTATTTGCCTTGTGCCTTTAGGAAAACTATGATGATCCCCACAAAACTCCTGCTTCTCCAGTTGTCCACATCAGGGGGCTGATTGATGGTGTTGTGGAAGCTGATCTTGTGGAGGCCCTGCAGGAGTTTGGGCCCATCAGGTAAGGAAAACACGTATTCATCAAGCAGGAAATTTGGATCCACGTATGATTCTGTACTAATTTCAGCCTTCACATTTCTTCTTGCATTAATTTTAGGTGGACACTGAAAACAATAGTAGTTAGTACAGTTAAATGTTAATTAGCCAGCTCTCCATTTGCTGTATGTTTGAAAGCTAACTTAAGTTCTCTCCTCCCTAGTTATGTAGTGGTGATGCCTAAGAAGAGACAGGCCCTGGTGGAATTTGAGGATATTCTCGGTGCTTGCAATGCTGTGAATTACGCAGCAGACAACCAGATCTACATAGCAGGACACCCTGCATTTGTCAACTATTCCACCAGTCAGAAAATATCCCGCCCTGGAGACACAGATGATTCAAGAGGAGTCAACAATGTGCTGCTCTTCACTATCCTAAACCCCATCTATTCGATTACAACGGTGCGTGGTGGTTCTAATTCCAGGTTCCCTTAGTGTGACAGACCTCTCTAACTGGGCAATCTGAGTCCATCCTTGCAGAATGCATCATAGCCCAAGTACTTGATTGCATATACCAATGCAAGAGGAAGTTTGAGACATGTTGGAGAATTAACCCACATCTGTTTGTGGTCTTGCTTTAAGTATCTGAATTAGTTTGTGCAAGCCCGCCTAACTTAGAAATGGGATATTCTAAGGCAAATGCAAGGGAATAATGATTACACTGAATCGAAATGAGAGCGTATATTGCAGATTTGGATGAAGAAAAATTACTAGCTAGCCATGTAAAATATCTATGCATGCTGTGCAAATTTTGTAGCTATAAAACCTCAATCCTCAGTTGCAGTGATCTTGCTATCCCAGTGCTTTTGAATGCAGACTGTCAGTTGTAGCCACATCTTGTGATGATGCTGCAGGAAAGGTCTGCTGCAGTCTGCTTTCTAGAGCTGAAAAGCTAGGCTGTTATTGCAATGTCATTTCTTAAACTCTTCTTAAAGTGTTTCCTATATTATCTTGCCTCTTTCCCTTCCACAGGACGTGCTGTATACCATCTGCAACCCATGTGGTCCTGTGCAAAGGATTGTTATCTTCAGGAAGAATGGGGTCCAGGCCATGGTGGAATATCCTTTTTCACATGCTCTTCAATGTTTGTCCATATTTTGCCCGACTAAAGATGATCCTAACTCAGTGTTGAGTTCAAACTGAACTGTTGAAGTGTGCAGATTCTAGCAGATTAGAAACCCTCACTCCAGTGCTTTCTTGTCAGAATGCTTATACTTCAAGTGAGAAGTTATTCTGAGTGTAGGCACAGGGGACTTGCGTCTTGTACGTCCTTAACAAAAGATGCTTAATTTAGAAATAATATGAAAATTTACTGCTCTTATTGTGGGTGTTCCTTAGTGACTACAGCAAGCAGCTGAGAGCAAGAATGTTCTGTACTCGCTTCTACTATTGACTATTTACTCTGGACAAGAGTACTTTGATCCCTGTGCCTTTAAATCTCCAGCAACAAAAGAGAGATGATAATTATACTCGGGGGGGTGTATGGTTTGTAAATTTTATGCAAGCACAAAATAGTATATGGAGCCCTTTTAACAGCAGAAAAAAGCAGGAAGCAGACATTAGCAACCTTCATATGTGAGGCTCTCCTCATGATTGGATCAATTATCCTGCTCCTAAAGAATTGCTACGCATGTCTGTACTAAATATGCTAAGTATTCTAAAGATTTCCTTAATGTACTCAACGTTTGACTCTGTGCAGAGTGCGCAGAGAGCCAAGGCATCTTTGAATGGTGCCGATATTTACTCTGGGTGTTGCACTCTAAAGATTGAATATGCCAAGGTAAGTGTAACTGAAAACATGGATAGGTACTTGATGAGTTGCGCCTGTCAGTATGTTGGATTGAATGTAGAGCATCTGCACAAAATTATATAGCAGAGTTGTGGAAGAGCTAGCTTAACTCTCTCGAGCTCCAACTTTTTTCACAATTTTGTCCTCATCGAAAATACAGACCTGTACCTCTGTGTGGATGTAAAAATAAACAGGGAGACGTTAGAGCAGGAAACTTTGGACTCCTGCTTTCTCCTTACATCCTTGGGAGGAAGAGTTTTCTTCTAGTGGTTAGATCAAGAGAATGGGATCCAGGACTTGTGGGTTCTGTATGTGGTTTTACCACTAACTTCCCATGTGAGCTTGAGCAAGTCACTTCTCTATTTTTTTTTAAAAATGGGAATAATTATCTAACTTTTGAGAAAGCTGTAAGTGTCAAGTGTGCTTATTTAGTGTGAAGATTGCTTTGAGATCCTTGAGTGAAAGATGCAGTAGCATGGCCATCTACTGTAGCTTTTTAAATTGTTCTGTCCTGCTTAGAACTCTCACCATGCAAAATTGAGTAATGGTAGGGGTGGTTGTTTTTGCAGCCCACACGTTTGAATGTGTTCAAGAATGACCAGGACACCTGGGATTACACAAACCCCAATCTCAGTGGACAAGGTAACCTTGATGGACTGCTTTGTAACTATACACAAACTTTGCTTGTCAGTTGACTCGCGCACTTCATATCTGACTCATGTTATGTAATGCCATTGGCCTGCCTCCTAACTTCAGGTACCTAAATTCAAACATGATGTAAGCCAATGCAAAATAGGGGGAAGAGTGCTTGTTCAGTTTATCTTAAAATCAAACATTTGTCACCAGGGAGTCTCACAGGTGGCTTATGCTATGTATTTGCTGCCTAACTTCATCAGTTAAATGTTAGGAATTAAGGAACCCTATGCATAAGTGGCTTAAGGAGTTTCTGGGCAAGGGTAGTCTTCGGGGCAAGCAAGGGCTTAGTTCCGCTGCTTTCTTACATGGGAGATTTACAGCTTGTCAACTGATGCAGCTACAGGCTGTTTGTGCCTCACTTTCAAAACTGAGCTGTGTTACTATTGCTAGTCTTTTCATTATGCTGGAAAGTAACAAAAAAAATTCTCCTTGAGCTGTTGGATAGTTATCACACAGCTAAAGGATAGTGGAATGTGGGGCTGGGTTGTAATTCACAGGTGTGTGGGTGAACATTTTATACAAATGTAACTTGAACATGGAGGGAAATGCAAAAATCTGGAGAAGATTGTCTGCTCCCATCTTTGGAAGCATTGAGGAACAGATCCCTTTCCTTTCCAAATTGAGTGCTGCGAATTAGTTACACAGAATCTGTGTGATGCCGAAAGTGATATGTATTATTCAGATTGCAGCCATAGATCTCTACTTCATACTGTTACAGTTATGGTCAAAGCTTATCTAGAAACCCCTTGCTTGGGTTTTTGAAACTTATACGTACTGTGCGGAGGAATGTGAAATAAGCAGCTGGTGTTGAGTTACTGTTTGAGCAGCTCTTGCATCAGTTGAAGTGGTTGCATCTTTTATGTTTCCCTGTATTTTTTTTTAAAATGGTACAATCTGCTTGGCAGTATTGTCTTGCTTCGTGTTTTAAAACCAGGGTGTGGAGCTATTTGTGGTCCCAGCTGATACGAGTTTAGAGGGTCCCTCCAGAATTGGGTGTTTTCCCTTCAGAGAGGTTGCTTTTGTCCCCTCTAAGGAATCTTAGGAAGGCTACTTAGAACTCCTGCCAGTCCCTACCATGCTGCATTATTGCCTCAAAAGGCAGTTCTTCCTACTCATTTCATGATGAGACGTGCAGCCTCCAAGGGCCCCTGCGCAGTGTGGCCCAAGGTGCTGAGTAAGTGCCTGGCAGGCTGGAGTAACTCCCACGTGGTGGACACCCCTGTTTTTAAAAGATGAAAACTTACTAAGATACTGAAGCAAGCAATGGCATTACATGACTTAACAAAAACATAAACAAATTTCTCCTCCAAGGTACATAACTAGAAGATGTGCAGAGCCGCAGGGGCTAGTTGCAGGGCTGTGCATTTATTTAGATGCATCTTGGCTTTCTTGACATGAGGCTGGGAAACGAGGGTGGTGTATTATCCTGGCCTTTCCCAGCTCTGAGCAGTTATTACATATAACCCTGGGGGACCGTACTACAGTGGACGTCCCGAATTGGCTGTGGCCTGCCTCTGCACATTCCTCACACCACACAGTGTAGAAATCTCACTAGCTCTTCTTGGAGAAAACATGCATCATCCTTACGTACCAGAAACAGCAGCAGATTGAGCTCATTACATCAAGAACACAACACCGTGATCCAAGAAACATCTACAAGCACAGAGAGAGAGAGAGAGAAAGAGGCGCACCATGCCACAGCAGACATTATTCTTACTAATCAAAACCAAACAAAACTCTGAACCCAAGAATGTACACAGAACTAGGAAACACAGAACAGAGGGTTCTCAAAACAAGTCCACCAGCGCATTTCGGAGAATGGAATAGATCTCAGTGGCCATCCAAGACATAGGATGCTCTCCATATCAACATGGTTTGGTTTGGGAGGGCAGTCTTTTTGTTATACTGCTTTCCTGCAGTCCTCAGCTGCCAACATATCAGCGCCAAGTGGAGACAAACCAAAAACAAACCAAAGGCACACAGATACCTAAGAGGCTGTAGCTGGGGTGTGCAGTCTGGTGCATGCGTGCATAACGGGGGCATTTGACCCAAGGCACATTCCATTACAGAGGAGACACGCACACTGGAGAACTACACAGAGCCAGAAGCACCATTTTGTTACAGCACCACACAAATTCAGGAGATGAAACATGGAAGGAACACTCTCATTTATACACCTTTATGTCCTCTTTCTTGATATCTTCTGAGGACAAAACATCTGTGAGACCTTTTAAAGATTTTACTTTAAAAAAAATTTTGTAGCAGTTTTGTGCCTTTGACTTGTATTTATGACTCTGAAACCATGTGATGCAGGGTCGCAGTGTATGTTTGATGGGACGCCATCTTTCAGAACTGTGCTAACTCACTGTTGAAGCGTCCAATGGTAAGAGAAATACAGAATTTTTATGTGACAATGGACATTGTACTGTGTACTCCTGCTGTAAGTAGCCCTTTTCAATCTTTGTAATGACTGATTGTTGGAATAAACCTGTATGAAACTCAGTTGTGTTTTAAAAAACAAAGAAACTGTATGGTTACATGAATGTTACGCATTGTATATGATGGCTCATTTTAACTTATTACTACTGTTGCTTTGCTACCATGCTTGTATAAGTCTCACTTACTCCCCCTTCCTGTGTTTGGGTGGGGAGATATTTTGCCGCCTTTTTTTTTTTCCATTGCTATAAAGAACTAGCAGTGTCCTGGAGGCAGGTGTACTTCAGTATTGTTTCAATCACGAAATCAACTGGGACACTCTTCCTTTTGTTTTTTTTCCCTTGTCAGTCATCCTTACTTGTAATCCTCTTTGAAACACGCCCAGCTCTCTAGTCAGGTGAAGCTGGGAAGTCCTGTATTTGTTCTAAGCATTTAACTCGGACACAGATTGCGTTACAAGATGCTGTAACTTGTCTGTGTAGGTTCAGAAATAGGAGTTGTAGTCATGACTGTGTGGCGGTAGTTCTAACAAATGAAACTGCAAATGTGTGTCCTACAAACTAACCTCTTGTTAAAATAGGCCAGTCTGGCCCATTAGCCTAGGGCAGTGTCATGTGGTAGGTCCGTGGCTGGGATCTCAGCAGAGACGGCGCTGCCCCAGCCAGAGGGGTCTGTAGTCTGTGCTTGAAGCAGGGTTGGAAAACTGGAGGGAGCTGGATCCAACCCTCCTTGGCTTTAGAGGAGAGTCAAGCCTCATAATACCAGGCCTTAGGTGAAGTGGAGGCCCTATGGGAGAGAGGAGTTTAATCTCCCCCTGCCAGACGAACCTTAAAATGTTGGAGGCAGTTGTTGGCTAGAAAATGGTTTAAACCTCCTGGGCAGCAGGGGTCACACTGTGATTTAAAAGAAGCTAGGGACTTAAATGACTCTGGTAGCGTACAGGTAAATCCCAGGTGTACAACCGAGTGAAGCGTTGTTCCTCTCTGGTTACATTTTTAACCCATCCTTCTTTCTCTAGGGGATCCTGGTGGTAACCCTAACAAGCGTCAGAGACAGCCCCCTCTCCTTGGGGACCACCCTGCAGAATATGGTATGGATCTGGTGTGCAAGCCAGCTTCAGTGGGAGTGTCTTGCTCTAATGTTAATTTGGCTCTCACGTGTTGCCTCTACTCCCGGTGTCTCCACAGGAGGACCTCATGGTGGATACCACAGTCATTATCACGATGAGGGTTATGGCCCTCCGCCACCTCACTATGAAGGGAGAAGGATGGGCCCTCCTGTTGGTGGCCACCGCAGGGGACCAAGCCGCTACGGCCCTCAGTATGGACATCCTCCTCCCCCTCCTCCGCCCCCAGAGTACGGCCCTCATGCTGACAGCCCTGTGCTAATGGTGTACGGCTTAGACCAGTCCAAGATGAACTGTGATAGGGTCTTCAATGTCTTCTGCCTCTATGGGAATGTAGAAAAGGTGAGAGGGGGAAATTAATGGCTTGTTCTCGTGGTCTTGTGTATTCTGATATCTTTGATCCTTGACACGTGTCTGGCAGAGTTCTGGTTCCTGTGCTCGGGCTTGTGATTTCTGTTTCTAGGTAGCCTTACTTGCTTCCCACCAAGTCTGTTGGGCTTGGCTTTGAAATTGGTGTTGTGCAGTTTGGCTGTGAAACCAAACTCCTTTACAGTGTCCTGTGATCTCTGTTTGAGCAAACAGGGCTCAAATAAGCCAGAAGCGTAAATCTGTTATGCTGGGGCTATGGGACAGCTCCTTGTTTGCAAACAGTCTCTAGCAGGCTAATTGAAAATACCCCCAGCCTCTGGAGACATAAGGTTGACTGGAAGAGTGCAGTGATCATGGAAGAGTTTGCTTCTTCAAAGTGGTGGGACATGGGGATTAAGGAATGGGTGGAGCAATCCACTAAACTCAAATGAAGTGAATTAAGAAGCAGAGCTTGAAAGCTGGCTCTGAAATGGATCAGTTTGAAGCAGTTTAGTTTAAATGTGTAGAACCCAGGTTGTTTGCAGCGTTGTAGCAGTGTTGATCGCAGGATATTGCAGAGACAAAGTGGGTGACATATCTTTTACTGGACGAACTTCTGTTGGTGAAAGAGACAAGCTTTTGAGGTTACACAGACCTGAAGAACTCTGTAAGTTCAAAAGCTTGTCTTTCACCAACAGAAGTTGGTCCAATTAAAGATACTGCCTCACCCACCTTTTCTCTCAAACCCATGTGATCTTTCTAAATTTCCCCTCTAATGAATGTAAACATCCTGTGCTCACATCAAGAGTGCGTTGTATCTTAGGTGAAGTTCATGAAGAGCAAGCCAGGCGCAGCCATGGTGGAGATGGCAGATGGCTATGCTGTGGATCGAGCAATCACCCACCTCAACAACAACTTCATGTTTGGACAGAAGCTGAACGTGTGGTGGGTCTCTTTCCAGATGCTTTGTGGTCTTGATGTCTGAGATCTTAGTGGGGCGCTTGATCCCCAGCAGAAAGCTATGCATATAGTGACAAGCTGTGCCTTTCCCTGTAGTGTATCCAAGCAGCAAGCCATCATGCCTGGTCAGTCGTATGGGCTTGAGGATGGCTCGTGCAGCTACAAGGACTTCAGTGGCTCTCGAAATAACAGGTTTTCAACCCCAGAGCAGGCAGCAAAGAACAGGATCCAACATCCTAGCAACGTGCTTCACTTCTTCAATGCTCCTCTGGAGGTGACAGAAGACAACTTTTATGAGGTAAACTTTATCAGACTGTACAGTTGCCCTCAGCTCTTCACGGTCTGATTAACATTCTTCCCTCTTCTTCATGGTACAGTCTCAGATTTAAGTCTCATACCTTGTTTTTGCGTACAGTTCCTAGTTTGGTGTGGAGCTCCATCCTGATGGACTCTCCTGGGTCCTAGAGGAAAGGATACATTCAGTAATAATGAGCTTAGAATGTAGATATTGTTCCTCTGTGGTTAGAACATGAGATGGGACCCAGTTTTCCTGGGTAACCCTTTTCCACTGAATCATTATGACTTGCTCAGTGTCACTTCCCATCTCTTGTCTTGCCAAACAAGAATTTTGACCTCAAATGGTGGTCGAGGCTTAATTTGATGAACTACTTTGAGAACTTGAGGGGATTGTCACTCAACGAGCATGTGTACGCACCAAGCAGAAGCCTTCCATGTTGTGTCTTAGTGAGTTTTGCTCTGTGTAAGTGGTGTTCTTTCATAAGGCACAGCATGCGGGGTTATGCTGTAAATTCTGAACGTTTCCAGTGACCCATAGCATGTGTGTGGCTTTAAAAAAAGCAAAGGTAAAATTCTCATACAGTAGCTGTTTTGAAATGATGCCCAAACTAGTCAGTGGTATCTTTCTGAACTGGAAAAACTCTTGCAGCTTTTTAACTGGAGCATTCCGATATAGGTACTGTAATGAGCAACCAAAGTGTCTAATTAGTTGGAGTACATGGAAGGGTGTTAATTATTTGTATTAGCATAGCACTGAGGAGCCTGCTCATGGATCTGGATCCCATTGTGCTAGGCAAGTGATAAATTTGTAATCTATTGGCCTTGATGAAGTTTGGCTTATAGATGATTGAGCTGTATTTATGCTTTGATTCTCAAAGCTGGTGTGTTACTATCTCTGAATACTTGTCTGTCTTCCCATTAGATCTGTGATGAGCTGGGAGCGAAGAGGCCTGCTTCTGTCAAGGTGTTTTCAGGGAAAAGTAAGTAAGCCTTTAAACATGGTGAAACTTCCCTTAGGGGCTAGGGAAAAATGGTTGCTTAGTCAGAGGTGGGCTTCTAACTAAAGGGGCAACAAAATTGTATTGGGAACCCTTGGGGATGCTTGAGAGTGGCTGTTTGACGGTCAGGTCCAGAGTGCAGGTTTCAGTGCACTCTTACTCCTCCTGCCAGTAAGGTTGGGGCACAGGTGATAAATAGCGTGGTACTGCTGTGTTTGAGTGGCACACCCAGCTTTCGTCATTAAGAGTTGCAGTCTTCAACTGCAGTTTAGAGCCTTAGCCAGCGGTCCTTTATTTAGCAAGCTGTCCACAGATACAGGGAGATGAGAGTGAACATGCATTAGCAGAAGTTGAATTATTCTGCTGAGCAAGCGTGGCTCCCCATGATTTCCCCGTATTACACTGCCTTTCCATTAGAGGACTGGATTAGGGGATGGGAAGACGAATGAGTACCTGTGAACGGACCCCTGTGTGCATGATTTGGACCTGAGCATATAAAAATGGGGGTGGGGTCAGGAAATGGCTTGAGTGGAACCAATCCTGTTAGACTGCTAGATTCAACCCAACAGATCCTTACTGGGTTTGGTGTGTGGGTGGCTGGGTGGTGTTGGTGGTCTGTGATAGAAGGAGGTCAGACTAGATGGTATCCCTAGCCTCTGTTTGCCAGAAGCTGGCAAAGGGCAACAGGGGATGGATCACTTGGTGATGCCCTGTTCTGTTCATTCCCTCTGGGGCACCTGGCATTGGCCACTGTCGGAAGACAGGAGACTGGGCTAGATGGACCTTTGGTCTGACCCAGTATGGCTATTTAGATGATCTGGTGGTCCCTTCTGGCCTTAAACGCTGACAATTAACGCCTCCCTCCTTAGGAGCAAATGCAGTAATGTGCATTTAATGGGGGTGTTACTGCTCCCTTGGAGCTGCTGTTGCATTGCATGAGGCGTCCTCTGCAGTGTTCCCAGTCCAGGTGTCAGGGGCCGATGAGAATGGGGCCCAGAGCTCTTGTATAGCAATGTGGAGCATTAGCATGTGCTGTTCTGCCTTGTCCTGCTTGTATAGTGATGTACGCACACTTGTAACCTCCAGTGTTCCGTCCAGGTGAAAGAAGCTCCTCTGGTTTGTTGGAATGGGATTCAAAAAGCGATGCGCTAGAGACCCTGTCATTCCTGAACCATTACCAGATGAAAAATCCAAGTAAGCTGTGCATGCACTCAAGTTTTGGGGGGCTCTTGTCTTAATCTGTGAGTCTGGGTTCAGGAACAGGGGACAGTGATGGAGCATATGCTTTCCTGTTCTCTTTGACAGTATCTGTAATTCTGTCCACCGCCAGACTTGGTTAAACTAGAGTTACGATTGCTGATGCTTATCGCAGCTTCCCATACGAACAACTGTAAGCATCAGCCGAGAGTCTTAACAGGATGTGGTCAGAAGCCTGGTCCAATAAATACTGTGGTTCGTTGTCATCTGAAATTGCCATGGCTTCTGTCAGAGGGAGTTCCCATCTTCCCCACTTCATGCCTCTGTTTGAACTGAAATTCGGCATGCTGCACTTAACAGACAGTGTGAGTGGGAGGGTGCATGGTCCTGCTGCCTAGGAGGGAGCTGGGACTCTCAAGGGTTTTATTCTCTGCTCTGTCATTGACTTGCTAAGTGACCTTGAACAACGTGCTTAATCTGTCCACCCATCTGCAAAAAGGAGATAATACTTCTAACCTCCCTGAGGGCGGGATGGGCCTTAATGCATATAAAGAGCTTTTAGAGCCTTCATACCAAAAGGTGCTAGACATGAAAACGTAAATCTCTGGGGCAAAAAAATAAACCTTTATCCTATTTTGTTCTGTCTTAGATGGGCCGTACCCATACACGCTGAAACTCTGCTTCTCAACTGCTCAGCATGCCTCATAAGCGCTGCCCAGGTTGGGCCAGGAGCAGGGGATTCCTTCCGTTCTTTCTGCTGCCTTTCAAAAAGTTCTTGTATTCCTTTTTTTAATGCTCCAGTTTAGTAGAGGCTACCCATAGCGAAGACCTGTCAAGTGGGAGAAGTGAAGTGGTCTGTCTCCCAGATACCTTCAGTTTTTAAAATTATTGTACATGTGATTTGTTTTCCCGTTCATATTTTGTGCTGCCTGTGTTACTGGCACATTTCAATAAAACAGTTTGGAAAATAAATGTTACTGGTGTTTGATCCTAAATATCAGAGTGGCATCAAGAGTATGTTCCCTTAGGCTCTTGAGGTTAGTAAACTGAGAATGGTCTGCAGCTTTCCCATTCATTGTAGGGAACAAAGCAAGTCATAACTGAGAGCTTCAATTTGTGACATCACTCATCAGTGTAGGTTTGACATGAGACTTTGTTAGTTTGAAACTAGCCCAAACCTTCTCCCAAGGTAAGGTGTTAATATCCAGAGCACCACTTGCATGTTCTTGTTGTTCCTCACTTTGTTTTTTCAATTTTTGAAGTGCTATTACTGAGAACTGTACTGCTAAATAAAGCTCGTTTTCAAAGAGAATTCACCGTGAGTGGGAAATGGAGATTTGTTTGCCATTAGATGGAAACCTTATGCCATAACTATGCATGGTGCTTTAGGTGGAAACCTTGCCTTTTAATTTGTATAACATCTAAAAGCACAATGCATACTAATGGTAAGACAATGTCCCTTTCTGAGCCTGTATGATAGAGTAACACAGACTATATAAACCGCAGCCACATGCTTGCCAATTAAAAGAAAACTGGAATCTGTCTTCTAAAAGAATTCCTGAGACAGATTTAGAGTGCATAATGAATGCTTTGAAATGTAATTCATTGAGGAGGTTGGGATGATTGTTTTTCGGGATGTTACAAACAACTTAAACAGATCTGGTGTTAAACAGAGCCCGCACCCCCAGCCAGAGCCCTCACACCCCTGCACCCCAACCCGCTGCCCCAGCCCTGAGCCCCCTTCCACACTCCAAACCCCTCTGCCCCACGCCGACTACATGAATTTTATGTGCACCAATGTGGAGGTGATGTGTCACACACCACCTCCATGTTGGTGCACATAACACAATTCTATCCCGCAGATGGGTGGGAAAAATTAGAGGGAATGGTGGTTGTGTCCCTGAACATCTTGGCTAACAGCCATTGACAGACCTATCCTCTATTAACTTCTCTGATCTTTTTATTTTAACCCATTTATCCTTTTGGCCCTTCACAGCATCCCCTGGCAACAGGTTCTACAGATTGACTGTGTGTTGTGTGGGGAAAACACTTCCTTCTCTTATTTTTATTAGATGAGTCCTGGTTCTTGGAATATGTGACAGGATAAATAATTCATTTTTGTGATACCATTCATGGTTTTATAGACTCCTGCCGTATCCCCCCTCAGTCCCGGCCTTTTTAATCTCTCCTCACATGGAAGCTGATTCATCCCCCTTAATCATAGACTATCAGGGTTGGAAGGGACCTCAGGAGGTCATCTAGTCCAACTCCGATCCCCAATTTTTGCCCCAGATCCCTAAATGGCCCCCTCAAGGATTGAACTCGCAACCCTGGGTTTAGCAGGCCAATGCTCAAACCACTGAGCTACCCCTCTCCCTAAATCATTTTTTGTTACTCTTCTCTGTACTTTTTTCCAATTCTATCATCTTTTCTTTTCTTTTGAGATGGGGTGACCAGAACTGCATGCAATATTCAAGGTGTGTGATTTATACCGTAGTAATAGATTTTTGTCTTTTCTCTCTTTCCTAATTGTTCATAACACTGTGAGCTTTTTTGACGGATGCCTGCATGTTGAGCAGATGTTTGCAGAGAACTATCCACAATGATTCCAAGACCTTTCTTGAGTGGGAACAGCTAGTTTAGATCCCATCATTGTGTATATGTGGTTGGGATTATGTTTTCCAATGTGCATTATTGCCATTTTAGAACAGAACCATGAATCGAGATGCTTTATCAGGCACTGTAAAAGCTTTGCCAATGCAAGAAAATTCTGCCTCATTAAATGCTTTTTAACAAGAGTTGCACCTTTAACTTTAAATGTCTGCTGGGGATGTTTAATTTAAGACCATTAGGAACAGGTTTAAATTAAACTGCCCCAACGGTCCGGGCACAATAACACCTGTCTAATATTGTGCCCTTTAATTAAACAAGCTGTCCCCTTGTGTGTTTAGGGGAAGCTAGACTGTGGGTTGGGGAAGGCCTCTTTGTGTCCTCAGCGACTGACGGCAGCAGTGCTGAGTAAATCCTTACTTCCCACAGCTCAACAACTGCAGCCGGGAGTCACCAGAACCCAGGGCCCGCCTTGGTCTGTACGGTGCCACCCAAAATAAACCTAAAAGCCCCCCGGAAAGGGGCGGGGAGGGGGACAGAGGCACCGTCCCCGCTGCCCAGATGAGTGGGGAGGTTTATGGGGGGCTGACAAAGGCTGGGTTCTTTTGGGCTGAGTGGGATGCGGCACCGGGGGCGGGGGGGGGTGCAGCAGGAGTGGGATGGGCTGGGGCAGGGGCATCAACCTGGAGCAGTGGCTGGGCCCTGTCTGGGGTGGGGGGCAATGGGAGAGATGAGGCCTAGGCCTCCCATGCTGCAGGGGCTGTATGGCACCTCCACTCCCCTGGGGAGCCTCCCGCAGCTTCCCCCATGGGCCTCTGTAGCAGTTGTTGGGTGCCACTTCCGCCTCTGTAGGTGTCATGGCGGACTGGCGCCCTTCCGCCTCTGTAGGTGTCATGGCGGACGGGGCACTTCCGCCTCGCTGGGTGTCATGGCGGAAGGAGTGGGGGGGGGCTGAGAACGGGCCGCCATCTTTCCTGCGGTGTGCCATTAGTTAAAATGGCGGCGGGGGCGGGGCTTCGCGTCCAGTGACGCAGGGCGGGGGCGGGGCTCGGCTGCTGCGCTGCCCCTGACGCGGCTGGTAGCGGCCGGAGCGCGGGAGCCTTCGATGGCGGCGGCGGCGGTTGCTGGCTCCGTCCTGAGGGGGCTGCTGAGGAGACGTGAGGGACCGGGACGCTCTGACCCCTCCCTGACCTCTGACCCCCCCTCGCACCCTGACCTCTGACCCCCCCTCGGCGTGTCAGTCATGGGGGGCGAATCCCCCTCAGGTCCAGCCCCCCCCAGGTTAGGAGCCCCCCCCACTTCTCAGCCTGGGGGGGGCCAGGGTCGCCCCCTCCTGGGCATGGCATGGGGCCTGCCCCCCCTCCCCGGGCATCTTGTTCTCTCCTGCTGCCCCCCCCACGATTTCATGTAGCCCCCCCCAGCTGCCGGTCCCCGGGGGCTCGAGGCGCCCTAGGGATGTATGTGCCCCCCCCCCGGTGAACAGGTAGGTGCGTCTGACCGAGGCAGTGGGGAGCCGGTGGGGTGGAGCCCAGGCCTGGGCGACCCCGCTCCCTGCCTCGGTTTCCCCGCCTGTAAAGCGGGCACAAGGCCCTCGGCCTGCGGACGCGGCGAGCTGCAGCTGTAAGCGGCCCGGGCGGACTCGCTTCGAAATAAGTCGGCGGGTGTCTGCGTGGATCAGCTGGCGGGTCTGGGCCCTCGAGAGGAAGGACGAACCGGTGGTTAAGGTGCTGGGCCGGGCCTTGAGAGATCTCGGCTCAGTGTCTCCCCTCCCACCCCGCTCCGGTCCCCCTGTGTGATCTGGGGCAAGTCCCTTATTCGCACCGTTTCTCGGGCCTGGCCTGACGCTAAAAACTTAGGTTGACCCCCCCCCCCAGCCGCTCCCCAAGCCATGCAGCTACACCGTCCTAACCCCCGCACCTCCCCATATGTAGATAATTCGTCAGCTGACCTAGCTGCCACCTCTCGGGAAAGTGGGTTGCCTACGGGAGAACGTCTGCCGTTGGTCGTGTCTACGCCGAAGCGCTGCGGCTGTGCCTCAAAGCGTTTCGAGAGTCGACAAGCCCTCGGTGTTCCCAGTTGTACAATGGGAATACTAGCCCAGCCCTCGCTCACTGCAGGATTGGGCAGTGCTCAGATTTAATAATTTTATTAAGATGATGTTGAAGTAAAAAGAAAACGGTACAGAGTTTAAGCATAGAAGTTTCTGGTTATCAGGGAATAAGGTGCAGGTTATCAAGGGGTGCGAAATTTGGTTTAGGAACGGGTGGCGTAAGGAATACATAATCTGCAATCTCCCCGATTGGGGGTAAAAGTTTAGCGGGTCAAAGTACAGATGTTGAGATATGGGGGTATGTTGTCCATATAATGGCTGCGTTCAGATGCGGAGTATAATGAGTGGATACGATGATGAGGATGGGTTTACCCTCATTTGGTGGGATTTAATGTTCAGTGAGTTTATGGTTCCAGTTCATATGGTCCAATGGAAAAAGTCTCTCAGTCCCTTTCCCATAGTTGCTGCACGATGTCGTACCGGCTCACACCTCCTGGTACTGTTGGTGGCCGGTGATATGTTCGATGTAGATGTCCCTGGACCATCGGATGGTGTCCAAGACCATGATGCGAAGGGAGGGCATGGTGGTGGCATAGAATTACTGAAGATGGCTAGATCGGGACCTGCTCCAATTCCCAGGGCTTCTGCTGGGTGCACGTGTGTGGGAATCTTTCTGGAGAAAACATTTTCCAAACAGAGGCAAAGCAGGGTGCCCTGAGCATCCAGGCTCGGCCCTGGTGAAAGACTTGGGCAAGGAGTTACCTGTTGCCCAATTGCTTCTGAGTGCAAACAGATCTGAATATCTCTCTCCCCCGCCCCTCCAATGTGAACATGCTATTTATAAGCCAGACTCCGAAAGCCTGGTCAAAGGACACTAGGGGAAAGGTTGTGTCTCAGATAGCACCGCACTGATGTGCAGCATTGAGTATTGTCCCAGGAATGCACGGGGTGTTCAGGGGTTTTTATGTCCCCCTTCTCTTACCTCTTCTGTCCAAACATCCTAAAGCCCTTTGTGGACACAAGTGAATTCAGCTTCACAGCCCTGTGAAGTAGCTCAGTGTCCTTGCTCTATAGTTGGGGAAACTGAGGTGCAGAGTGGGGAAGGGACTTGCCTGAGGTCACAGCACAGGTCGGTGATAGAACTGGCCCCGATAGGGATGGTTAGAGTGGAGGGCAAGGAGTCAAGCCTCCTGGGTTCTATCCCAGCTCTGGCAGGGGCGTGGTGTCTAGTAGTTAGAGCAGGAAGGGTGGGAATCAAGACTCCTGGGTTCTGTCCCTGGCTGTGGGAGGACAATGGTGTCCAGTAGTTAGAACAAGGGGGCTGAGAGTGGAGACTCAGGTTCAGTTCTTAGCTCTGAGAGGGAGTGTGTTTTAGTGGTTAGAATCAAGGGGGGTGTGGGGCTAGGACTCCTGGGTTCTCTTTAGTCTCTAAGGTGCCACAAGTACTCCTTTTCTTTTTGCGGATACAGACTAACACGGCTGCTACTCTGAACCCTTTCCAGATGTTGCAAGTCACTTCCCCACTTTATGCCTCAGTTTGCCCAATTTGCCAAATGCAGCTAAAATTGCTCCCCTGCATGTGGGTGGTGAGGTTTAAGGCACTGCAGATGAACAAGGGAGCAGTCTGCTCATTCACATACAAATAAAGCTGCCCAAGCTCTGCAGGTTTGAGATCCCCTAGGAAGGACTGAGAAAAGTCTGGGTGTTTTTTTCTGTGATAAAATTGGGGGAGAGGGACCACTGCGTAAATAGAATTGCATAATAAATTCTGCACCTAGAGGAAGATTTCAACAAGCACCACCTGGAAAAATGAAACCCACCCTCCTCCTTTTCTCAAACTACACCAGCTTCCTTGTGTGCTCTGTGTTGCTCAATCTCCGTGTAGCCCCCTGGTTAATTATTCTTCCAAACCCTCGCCTCTGCCAAGATGCATTGAGCATTAGAGGCAGCACTGAACTTTAATCTTTGTGTGGCAAGGAAAACAGAGGCTGTGTCACTGTAACTTGGGTCCCACCGTTTGGGCTGTGAAATTCTGACTCAGGCACTGACTTTCAAAAGGGCCAAGCCCAGAGCAGCTCCCACAGCAGTCGGTGCTGAATGTACCCTTAGGCCCCTTTGTGCTGTGCAATATGCAGACAGTCTCTGTGTCGGAGCTTACAGATGAAATAGACAAGGAGTAGGAAGGGAAACTGAGGTAGGGGGAAAGGGATGTGCTTGAGGTCTGTGGCAGAGCCAAGAACAGAACCCTGTGCCCTATTCATTGGGCTGTACTGCTCCTCTTACGTTTACCAGTCTCTGCCCCATTTAATAGTGCAGCCCAGTACCCCCCGGGAATTCTCCTTTCCTGGGATCCCTGATGTTAATGGGCCGTGTTTCTCTTTTCCCAGAGCTGTCCGCTCAGTGTCAGCCACTGCTTAGCTTCAGAGCCATGTCGTCAGCCCCAGAGCAGCCCCATGCATCTCACAGCTATGAGACTCTGAAGGTGTCCAGGGTGCGGGAGAAAGTGTTCCATGTGGAGCTGAACCGGCCGGACAAACGGAACGCCATGAATGCAGTGTTCTGGAGGTAAGCCTAGGAACGCTGGGCTGGAGGATCCGTTGAGAGGTCCTCTAGCGCTCCCCCCCCCCCCGCTGTGGCTAGATTGTATCCCTAGACAACAAGAAACAAGCAAGGGAAGGGAAGCAGCCAGTTACTGGCTGTTCTTGTGGTGTCGATGGCACACGTTGCTCTGCCAGGTGGTGGGTGAACTGGGTCAAATCTCAAACAGATTTCTGCCCCAGTGAGCCCAGAGCCGAATGTGACAGCATTAGGGCGGGGCAGCATTGGAGAGCAGTGATTCTCAACCATTCTGGGATTAGGATCCATTTGTAAACCTTGATGGCCTGTCATAACCTGGTAAATAGCCGTAGTGCTAAAAAAACCCCACATCTGGCTTACTACATATTTCTTACCCTTGCTGTAGAACGTACACACCAATGTGGTACGTTCTAAGTACACCATGCATACCTCAGCAGTGGCTCTTGTCTCAAAGGGCTGGCTCGGCTGTGCTCTCTGTGTGGCAACCTGTGGTACGGGGACGCAGCGCCACTCAGGTTTGGCCCAACCACCCCTTTGTCATGATGGAGGGGTGGACGGGCCAAACTTGCAACAGTGTGCACCATGTAACAGTGCTCAGAGTGGGGAGCCGTGCCCAGCCAGCCCCACGGGACTGGAACTGCCATTGTGGGAACTCTGCAACCCTCCCACCCCACCCTGGGGGCAGGACACCCTCCCTCCCCCCACAGGCCTCCCGCCTGGCCATCTGACACATTCTAACCACCCAAGTTGCAACCCATGGGTTGAGAAACCCTGGAAAGAGGGGATGTGTCATGGGAGGAAGCTGTATTGGGAGAAGCCACAGCTGATTTCCTGAAATGGCTGGGAGCAGTCTTGGTGAACTGGAGAGGTCTGGTGAAAGGAGGGTTTGTGGTTAGAGGCTGGGGCCAGAAGACCTGGGTTCGATTCCTGGCTCTGCCGCGAATTCCTTTTCCGCACAGCTGGCCTATAAAGCCCTCTGCTAAAGCAGCATGTTTCCTGGTGAGGTGCTGCCGATAGGATGTTCTTAGCTGGGGTCACTGATGCTTTACCATCCTCACCCTGAGCCAGGATGTTTCCATGTTCTCCCCCTGTTTTAACCTGTCTCTGATCCCACAGCACCCAAGAGATCAAGAACAAAGGTGGCTTTGATTCTCTTGCGCTCGTGCTGTGCCATCCTCTAAGCCAACTGTCTGCCCCGTAAGAGCCTTGTCCCCAGCTGACATCCAACAACTTGTTGGAGCTGGTTTTGTCTCAGCCTGGTGCCCGGTGGGACTGATGTCTGGATCAGCCAATGGGTCTGAGTCTGAACTCCCTTCTCGCCCCTAGGAGCTGGGGGGGGTGTGCCTTCAAGAATTAAGGGTGAGGGTTTTTGTAATTTTTTTGGGTTGGCTGAAGTACCTGTCCCTCTAGTGAGAGCCTGGCTGATCTCCCGTTGCTCTGATCCCTGCAGGGAGATGGTGGAGTGTTTTAACAAGATCGCCCAGGACTCAGACTGCCATGCGGTGGTGGTGTCGGGTGCCGGGAAGCTATTCACTGCCGGTAAGGAAACCCGAATGTGCTGGACACAGGTGGAGCCTCGGACGAGTGGCTTATGTGTTGTGGAGATGGGGTGGGTTTCCTGCCAGCCAGAGGCCAGCTCCCGGCTTGCGATAGTGACCAGTCACTATGCAAGAGGTTCTTTCAGCGGACATTGTTGGGCTTAGGAGCTGCACTGGGCCAGTCCCAGCATCGCCTCCCCCTAGCAGGACTACTCTGGTCTGAGCCAGGAATCACCTCCTGCTGGGTCGGGCCAGTAGAAGCCATCCTGGGCCAGTCTCTGTGCATCTCCCCTGGGTGGGGCAGGTAGGAGCAACATCAGTTTCGGGCATGACCCCGGGGGCCCTGACCTCACCACTAACAGTCAGTGTCTTAGCAGCTGAGTGTCCAGATCCCTAGATTTGGGCATGCAGGAGTACGGGGAGGTTGATCGTTACTCTTGTGATTGAAGTAGGGGTGTGTGTGATTTTTCCCTCCTACCCCCAACTCCCTGCCATAGGCATCGACCTCATGGAGATGGGCAGCATGTTCATGATGGTGGAAGGGGATGACACAGCTCGCAAGGCGTGGAACACACGCAAGAAGATCAGGGAGTATCAGGAGAGTTTCACTGTGCTGGAGAGGGTGAGGAAGCTCGGCAGGGACACAAGCACCTGTCCTGCCAGGAAGCTGTTCTTGCCTGGTGTGGACTAGGAGGGAAATGTTTGCTTATGCTAATCAAGTGTGTAGGAAATGCAAGTAGAAAGCAGGCCTTAAAGCCTAAACTTCAGGCTTCAGACTAGCTAAAGTTAAGTGTGTTAGGAGGAGTAAATAAAAAGTATAAAAGTATAATAAACTCCAGCCACAACCTTGGGTCATGGTCATCAATATGTTTTCGTTTTAACAAGTGGTATAAGGGGAATTTGTACATGGTTTGCAGAATTTGCATTGATGCAAATGATGATTAAAATAACATTAACAACAGCCAATAACATCTCTGAGTACAAAAATTAAATATAATAGCAAAAAAGGTAAATTTAATATTAATCAGTTTAGAATTCATTATAAATAGGGTAGCTTCCCATTTATAGAAAGCTTCATGCACAGCTGAAGAAAAAACCCTTTATCCATTTCTTCATCAAAAAAATGAATTGCCCCTTAATGTTATTTCATCTTAAAATGCAAGTATGAATATAGAATTATTATGCTGTAAAGTCTTTTGTGCATGCTTCCTTTAACATGATCATATAATATATTCTTAAATTTCATCACTCGTCGCTTACAGTGTTGTTGTAGCCATGTTGGTCCCAAGATATTTGTGCGACAAGTTGTGGCAATGCTACTGTAATACTCCTAATAGTAATACAAATATACAGCGCCTGGCACAATGGGAGCTGGGCCACGACTGGGCACCTGGGTGCTACCGTAATATACCTAACAGCAATAAAAATGTACAGTGCCTAGCACCATGCGAGCCTGGTTCATGACTAGAGCTCATGGCCCTACGATAACACAAATAACAGTAACATGTCCAGGATCACCAAGAACTGCATCCCAGCATCTTCCTGGCTCTACCTCCCTGGCCCCTGGCTAGCACTGTAGCTCCCTGCACGAACCCTCCTTGGGGGAGTGTTTTCTGCCCTTGTGTGTGGTGTACACCTGCCCTTCTCCCATTGTATCAGGGCTTCCCTGCAACCCCCAGCTTCTCGTGGCCCCACTGTCAGCCCTGAAATCAGGATGTGAGCAAGAACCTGGCCCATCTGGACAGAGCAGGGCTTAGAAGGGACTGGAGCCCCGATGAGCCAGGGTCCCTGCTACCCTTAGTAGTGGGTTTCTGAGCTGGGCAGGGGCTGATTTGCTTTGGCTCCTCAGTGATGAACGTCCTCTTGGCTTTCTTCCAGTGTCCGAAGCCTGTGATTGCCGCTGTCCATGGAGCCTGCATTGGGGGAGGTGAGGCCCATTGGATTGGGAATGGGACAGGGCTATGTTAGCTCAGGGCTCCTCATGGGCGTGAGATGGGCTGGAATCAGCAATAGGCTGCAGAGCCTTTCACCTCTTAGATCCCTGTTTCCAAACTGGCACAGACCATGAGGGACCGAAGGCGCTGGCTGTTCCGTAGCCTGAGTGCGATGAGGGTTCGACTCCCAGTAGAGTGGCGTCCAAACTGCCCTGAGAACTGACACTCATTGGGAGCCTCACAGCAAGACGAGGGATCGAATCGGGCCATGGAGAAAGCCAGCAGTTATATCAGTGAATCAGTAGGGGGCACCCTTCCCTCTGAAAAAGTGGCAGAGAGTCCTGTGGCACCTTATAGACTAGCAGACGTATTGGAGCAGCAGCTTTCGTGGGTGAACACCCACTTTGTTGGATGCATGCAGTGGGTGTTCACCCACGAAAGCTGCTGCTCCAGTACGTCTGTTAGTCTATAAGGCCACAGGACTCTCTGCCGCTTTTACAGATCCAGACTAATACAGCTACTCCCTGATACCCTTCCCTCTGAGTTAGTACTGAACCCTGTGCAGCACTAGGGGTGTCATGCACCTATCCGTATAGGGGATGCCCCAAGGGGAAGCCTTGTCTGAATCTCCCTGGAGACTCCTGGCACCAGAGAGAGGGAGAACAAGGACAGGAAAGTGGAGGTGTGGGAATGTTACGGCAAGACCAGAATGACTGTCTGTTCCCTTTGCAGGTGTAGACCTGATCTCTGCCTGTGATATCCGGTATTGCACCCAGGATGCATGGTTCCAAGTGAAGGTATGTCCAGGGCCCTCTGCCGCCCTTCCCTTGAGGGCAGAAATCTGATTGTTGCTGGCTTTTTAAGCAAGTTTTGGGGCATGCTGGTGACAGCAGTGTGCTTTTCTGGCTCTGTTACTTGTAACATGCCAGCAGCACTGCTCTGTGTTTTCCACACTGCGGAATATAAGGCATTTACACAGCTGTGCAATTATCCTCCAGAATCCGAGCTCATTTGATGCTTCCCAGGGGTATCCAGGGTTTTCAGGCACCTCGCTGCCAACTGCCTTTACCATGAGGCAGTCTGGTCTGTGGATCAGCGCCCTGAAACCACCAGCCTCTGGCCCTGCTCTCTCTGTACAGGTAGTGATAGGCACACGTTAACTTCTGAGCCCTCGGATCATCCCTCTGGAGTCCCCAGTCCCTGCAGCACAGAATGCTTGCAGAACTCTCAGATCCACTATTCCCAAAAGAAAAATACACTCCAGCTTGTAAAACTCAGTGCAATTACGTAGAGTGAGAATAAGTTTGTCAAACAGAGATTCAAGTGCTAGCAAGTCAGAAGATTGGAATACATCTACGGTTACATATAAAACAAAATTCTAAGACTTCTTAGAGCCTCTCTTTCACTAACAGGGCATCCCCCTGTCTCCTATAAGATAGCGTAACCCCAGTGTTTTCAACCAGTTTACTTCGTAGGTGAAAGATGCCAAATATACCAAAAACAGACCTGTGATGTTCACCTCAAAACAGGACATCTCCTCTCTTCCCCCGCTGTTTACCTCTTCTTGTTAATTTCCTTCTGTCATCTCTGCCAGCTCTTCACTGGCATTGGCATGCTAATAGACGCCTATTGTATGACACACAATGAGAGAAGAGTCTCCCATCCCCTGTCTGGAGACATTTGTCTCAAGGCACGCTATGTTTGAGTGACCAGTTTACAACTACAGCCCGAAAAAACAGAATTTTCAGCATATATATTTAACTCCTCACTATTTTCTGTACCTAAATCTTGCAATGATTACAATAAACAGTGTGACGCAGGTGGCATCAAGCGGTCCCTGAGTTACAGTTGCCTTTCATGGTTCTGCCAAACCCCTTCGGGATTTGAACTGATGCCTGAGTATGCTGAGAGCCTGAACCAGTAGCCCAGAGAACCCATTTATGTCAACTCTGTAGCTTAGTGATGATGCATTAGTTATGTTAGTGGCATACACACGCAGAAGTTAAATAAAAACACACAATACTCTCGCTGGAAGGTTGCTGCAAAACACTTTATTTCTTAGACTTTACAACCCTAACACACCAGCGCCCCAAAACAGAGCAAGACAAAGCAGGCTGCCCTCTGAGGCAGAGGGGCTCAGCTCACCCTAGTTTGCTCTCAGCTGGCTCTTCGCTGACTGAGTCTGATCTCACGTTTTCCTACAGTGCCCCCCTGGCCTGCCAGCAGGACCAGGAAAACCCTAGAACATTTAAAGTGACAGATCACAATTGTAACCCACTTTTCAGTCCATCTCAGGATTGTGGTAGCGGGTGCTGGACAGATATAGCGAGACAGTCGCTGCTTGGAAGAGTTTATGTTGTCAAAGGCAAAAAAGGGGGTGGCTGATAGAAGCAGAGTGATTGGCTGGCAAATGTGCCATTTCCCTCTGCAACAATTACTACAGCTGCCTTCTTTACCCCAGCTCCACGTGGCTCCCTCTGGTGGTGGCTGGGCCACATACGTCGCCTTCTGCAGCCCTGGCCAGCAGACCTGGGTTTTTTAGCTGAGGCAGAAGAGTTTTGTGGTTTAAGACCTGGGTTCCGTCCCTGCTGCCGTTGTGTAGCCGGGCCATTTCCCTGCAGATCATAGTAACAGAATCACACACACCCTGCACCCCCCCCCACCCCCGCCCCGGCACAGCTCCCTTGTGTTGTGTGGCCCAGTGAGCTGATGCCCCTTCTGCTTCGCGTCCCTAGGCATGAGGGTGTCTGATCCCTGCCCTTCTCTCCCCCCTTGCAGGAGGTGGATATCGGGCTGGCGGCAGATGTGGGCACGCTGCAGCGCTTGCCCAAGATCATCGGGAACCAGAGGTATGTGCCTGCAGCCGGTTTCAAATGTGGGGATGGGTCAGAGCCCGGATTCTCCCCAACCCCATTAAAAGGGGCAGTCAGTTGATGGAGAGCTGGCAGATCCGTGGGTAGGCTAACAGCCCTGGGGGTTATGTTGTGTGCCACAGAATCTGAGCACCAGTGCCTGGAAAAATGCCCCTTTCACGCTCCTCCGGGCCCACGCTCCATCGTGGGGAGTCGTTTCCACCTTTGACCCCATCTTTGCCTTGCAATTCGAGCATCGCTGGCTTTGCCTGGCCAGGCTCCTTTCATTGAATTGGCCACGTTCTAGGCTGGCTCATGCGTCACCCTGTGGCCTTTGCCCACGGGACCTTGCTGGGGAGGGGAGTGGGAACAGCCCAAGGCAGAAATGGCACCTCGTGGCGTTTAGAGAGACTGCAGGGAGCTCTGGCCCAGCTGAAGAGCAAGAGGATTTAGGATCCATTCTCCCGCACCTAGTGGTCCCTACTGGCCGCCCAGTGCCCCTGGAAGCTGGCTGGGTGTCAGGGAGTAGCTGTGTTTCCAGCAGGGCAGGGCTGCAGGCTTGCTGTGCTGGCAGTGGGAGAGCGGAGACATGGGGAAGGGATCTGTACAGCATAACTGGCAAGGTGCAGCCTCTCCCAGGGAGGGAGGTGTGTGTGTCACACCCACACCTGCCCCTGTGCTCTCCCTCCCCAGCCTGGTGAATGAACTGGCCTTCACCGCCCGCAAGATGATGGCTCCAGAAGCTGAGAGCAGCGGCCTGGTCAGGTAGCTGCCCCCATGAGCATGTTACCCAGGGGAGCGAATGCCCCCGCTCCCCGCCTCCCAGAGGAGAAGCAGCCTGTTCCTCCAGCACACAGGTGGCTAAAGGGAGGCACAGAGAGGGGTTGGGGGCTTCTCCTAAGTCTGGCAGTTTTGGGAGGAGACCCAGGAGTCCTGGCTCCCTGCTGCCCAACTACTAGATCCCACTCCCCTCCCCTCCCAGAGCAGGGGATAGAACCAAGTCATCCTACGTGTGACTCCACCTTCTCCCAATTCCTGAGCGCGTGAGGAGTGGGGTCGTGCTCCCGAGAGCAGACAGGCCCACGAGGCTGAGGGCTTCCTTTCCCCCCTGCATGGGTCTATGGGGTAGAGCCACTGGGGGAGGGGTCTGCCCCCTGTCGTGATGTGCACTGCGATTGGCTGGAGACCCTGCTGCTGCGAACTGGTTCTGTCCCATCCGCAAGGTGGGGGGGGGTGTCCCTGCTCCGGGGGTCGGAGCACCCGCCTTAGCGTCGCATGGCTCCTCCCCTCTCTCCAGCCGGGTTTTCCAGGACAAGCAGGCCATGCTGGAGGGCGCCTTTGAGCTGGCGGCCGACATCGCTGGCAAGAGCCCCGTGGCCGTGCAGGGCACCAAGGTCAACCTAGTGTACTCCAGGGACCACTCCGTGTCTGAGGGCCTGCGGTACATGGTGAGCACCCAAGCTGCTGCCCCCTAGCCCTGACCCTCAGCTCTGCGGATGCCCCTCATTCCCAACCCCAGCCCCTGGGCTCCCCACGCACAGCCGTGCCAGTGCCCCTCAGGCCAGATCTCCAGCCTCCTGGGCTCCCCACCTACAGCTCTGCCGGTGTTAACCCTGACCTGCACCCCCAGGCTCCTTATCCACAGCTCTGCCAGTGTCCCTCATTCCCAACCCGCAGCCCACAGGCTCCCCACACCAAGCTCTGCCGGTCCCCCTCAACCCCAACCCGCAGCCCCTGAGATGCAGTTGTGCCCTGGAAATCTGCCTGCGGCCTCCTGTGGCTAGAGGGGAAAGGCCCATTGCATTTCCCTCCCCTCAGTGGCTCTCCTGCCCCCCCTCTACCTGCTGTGCCTCCCCCCAGGCCACCTGGAACATGAGCATGCTGCAGACTGAGGACCTCATGAAATCTGCTCAGGCTGCCATGGAGAAGAAGAGCACCAAGGACATCGTGTACTCCAAGATGTAGCTGCGGCTCAATCGGACTGTTAGCCCACAGTGCCTTTAGGGTGACCCCCCTTTCTGGGTCAGGCCGCGGGGTCTGCGCTGGCCCCTAAAGCTTGTTTCATAGCAGAAAAAGCCATCAATGAGATGAACCCAGAGCTGAGTTATTAATAAACTGAAATCAAGCAAACCTGCCCTCTGGGGCTCACTGCCGAGGGGTCCAGGGTTTGAACTAGGCAGCATGGGAGAAAGGGAGCCCAAGGTGGCGGCTGGAAAGTGGCAAGGGGCAGAGGCTAAGGCAGGGAATAGCCACCTCAGGTGGTGGAGGGGGAAGGTGGGACCTCAGGTCTACGCTAGGCAGAGGCTGAAGTGGGGTGTGAGCGATGCTGCCCCTAGGAGGGGGTATAGATGGCGGGCACCAGCCCCAGGGGAGCAGTAGGGCTTACCCTGCCCTGCCCTTGGCCATACAACAGGTGCTCTCTGCCCCCTTGCTGCTGGCTCAGGCACCAGAGCTAAAGCGGGGGGCTGGTGGGAGGGGAGCCCTCGAGGGGAATGGGGGTTTGATGCGTCCCAGAGTACAGAGGCAACTCGCTTCCACCTGCCCTTAGCATGAGGGAGCCTTGTGGGTCCTTGCCAGGGTCAGTTCCCTGCCTCCATGGGCCACACAAGCGCTTCCCTCGCCCCACCCCGGCCAGGGATGGGCACTTCGCAAACTCTCAGCGTCTCCTTGGAGTGTCCAGCCCCGGGCTGCTCACAGACCTACCATCCCCACTGTTCCCACGGGAACAGGTGCCAGCCCTTGCTCCTTACACCATCGAAAGCCGCACTCCTGAACACAGTGAAAACAAGGCCACGTTTATTTAACAAACGGTTTCAGTGGCCAGTAAGCCGCAAGCTTGGCAGCAACGAGTCCGTATACAAGCCTAACACCAGCTCCTCTGCCCACGGTCCTTCCACCAGTGTCAGCCACGCCTGGCGGTGAGCCCCCGTTCACGAAACGAACCCAGTAACCAGCCTGGGTGAAGGATAACGGGGGGAGGGAAGAACTGCTGCCCACCCCCCAGTTATAGCTCCAGCAGTTCATTGGCTTTACTCCCTGCAGTTTTGCTTCGCCTGGCAGCGGGTGGCCGTTGTGAAATTGGCAGAGGAGCGGCCTGAGAGCGGGACGGGGGCTGTACCTGAGGCCTGACCGGTGTCTGTGCCCCCCAAACGCACAGACCTACAGCCAACACGTCTCGCACGTTTCCTGTACGATGCCCCATCTGCCACAGGCTTTCAGCCGAGACTGTAAGCGACCGGTGGGGCAAGCCCAGCGCCAGGGAGCCCTGTGATGCACCCGCTGCCCCTTGGCACGGAGCGCTCCTGGACTCCCACTGGGGCTGAAGTCCGCGAGCCATCCAGGCTGGCCCCGCCCACGTGCACTGTGATCACCAGAGCTGGCGCAGCTCTGAGGTTTCCCCTTGGGGGTGACCCCCCAATTCGTGGGGTTGACCTTTTGCTGCATTGAAAAGCTTTAAAAAGCTTCAGGGCAGCAAAAATATTGAGCTGGTTTTTTCCTTCTGTTGGAAGCGGGGTGGGGTGGGGTGGGGAGGGGGTTGGCTTGCTTGGCTTAAACAGAAGGACGTGGCAAATGGAAGCGATTCACCAGCCTTTAGGGGGGAGTGGTTTTTTTCACCCCAACCCAGCTGGCGAAACCGACGCGAATTCCACGGTCGCCAAATCTGCATTTTTGCAGCTGAAAATGTTCTCGGCACCACCGCTCCCCGATGTCGCAGGGGCCTGTAAGGCCGTCTCCCGCACACCCACAGACCCTGCCCTAGTCAGCTGTGACCTTTGCTACCCTCCCACCCAACCTAACGAGCAATCAGCCCATAAAACCCAACTCCTCGGAGAGCTCTGGGTGGGGAGGGGACGGGATGGGGCACAGAGCCAAGGGGCGCTGGCTCTTCCAACCGCCCCACCTCTGTTGGCCTGTCCTCTGGCCCATTTAAATTAGCTCCGTGGCACTGGCCTGCAGGCAGAGCAAACAGCAGTGAAGGCTAGGACGAGGAAAGGCTATTGGGTTCGGTGCCTGGGGGACAGCTGAGGTCAGGCCAGTCACCCTCCTTCCAAGGTGGCTCCCTGCAACCGGGGGCTAAACTTCCTCTGGCCTGGGCTGGCGTGATGCGGCTCCGCGGCACCGTCCCATCTGTACCTCTTCCCCTGTTGTGGGGGAAGGCTCAGCCCTCGGAAGAGACGCTGACCTGTGCCAGCCTGCATGAATGGCCTGGACTTGGTCGGCCCCCCCACTCCAGCCGGAGCTGGGGGTGGGGAGTGACCCAGGGCCCTGGTCTTCCCCCCCCCACCCCCACCCCCGCAAGCGGGCTGAGAGCATGGGACTTAATTCTCACCCTGCTCACAGGGAGGCAGTTGCCAGCACTGGGAATCAGGACGCCTGGGGTCTATTCATGCCTTGGGCAAGTCATGTCTCTCTGTGCCTCAGTTTCCCCACCCCTTCACTAATGATTCAGACTGGGAGCACAATGGGGCCCGGATTTCACCTGCTACCGTAATACACACCATACGCACAACACTCGTAACGCCAGACCTGACCCCCGTCCCTCACGCTGGGTCTTTGCAGCGCCCGGCCCAATGAAGCCCCATTGTGGGAAGGGTGGGCCCCAGGTGCTGCCCTAACACCAGTGCCAAGGCCCGTAGGAACATCGCCCCTGGGGAACTGGCACAGGACGGCTGGGGTTCCCGGCTCCCCGCTCTCTGCTCAGCCTGCCCCGGTCTGAGCAGAGCTTGCAGATCCCAGCGCAGCTCCGGGGAACTGGCTCCGTGGGGGAGCGGGCAGGGCCCGGGATCTGGCCTTGGTAACCACAGAATCCGAAACACAAATGCCACAGCGTCCCCCGTGCACAGGGTCGAGGGGCCCCGCCACAATGCTTAGGAATGAGGAAGCCAGTCCCTCCCCTGCCTGCTGCACCCCCCCTCTGCCCCCCTTTTTTGCTTTCTGCCGTGCTGAGCCAGCCGCCCACGGTCAGGCAGGGACGCTCCCCTCCTCAGCAAACAAAGCCCCAGGATGGCACCCATCTGTCATCTGGGCACGGCTCTCTGGAGAGCTGCACCTCCTGGGGGAAAGGGCACAGGGAGGAGCCGTGCCCAGCCCTCCCCTGGTCTCCTGCAGCGAGTCCCCTCCTCTGCTCCCCCAGACCCAGATCCCCTGCCTTATGCCAGCACCCCAGCTCCAAGCCAGGTCACCTGCTACCCATGTGCTGGCTCCAATGATGGCTGGACCTTCGCCTCCAGCTGGACATGCGGCCCAGTGCCCGGCCCTTTGCCTTTCCTAAGCTGCAGGTGCCCCCTGAGCCCGGGACTCTGGGATCGGCTGCTCTCATGGTGGGGGAGAAATGTGGGCACGGAGAGGGAAAAGGATCAGCCCAAAGCAGGGCTGCCAATTTTGGCTGGACGTATTCCTGGAGGTCTCGTCACATGCCATTAAAGGTGACCCTAATTCCTGAAGACTCCAGGACAATCCTGGAAGATTGGCAACCCTAGGCCTAAGCCAAGGGGGGGTGGCACAGCTGAGTCCTGCCCAGCGCCACCCCCATTCCCCCAATCTAAGCTGTCAGCCCTGGGATTGGGTCAATGGAAAATCTGTGAGCAAGAGCTGGGGATAGAACCCAGGAGTCCTGGCTCCCAGCCCCCCTGCTCTAACCACTAGCCCCCCACATCCCCACCCCACTCTGCAGGGCCCAGTCACCACAAGGGGGATGTCACCAGGCACGCGAGGGGAAACCAACTGGCCCAGCTCCATGGTTACAGAGCGCATGTGACACTGGACAGGGGATCTGCTCCAGTCACGTTGTGGGGTGAACAATTCCAGAATAGAACCCAGGAGTCCTGGCTCCAGCCCCCCACCCCGCTTTAACCACCGGACCCCAATCCCTCCTACAGCTGGGGATGGAACCCAGGAGTCCGGACTCTCAACCCCTTTTGCCCTAACCCATCTCCTACCAGACTAGGAATGGGACCCAGGCGTCCTGCCTCCCAGCCCTCCCCGTCCCCAGCTTCAACCACTAGATCATCAGAAATCTGGCTTTGCCATTTCCACTCAAAATGAGGATTTTCCACGGAGCTGGGTGCGGCTGGGCAGGGCAACACCTCTCCTGGGCAGGTGGGCGGAGGCCGGCCGAGTGGCCTGGCCGTCCCGCCTCCCAATCCAGGACTATAAACCCCCTTCCCTCCGCTTGTTCCTCTCCCTGTGCTCCGCCCTGCCCATTCGCTGCACAGGGAGAGACCCCAGCGCCCCGATGGCCTACGTCCCTGCACCCGGCTACCAGCCCATCTACAACCCGGTAAGTGTCACCCCCCCACACACCCCTCGGCATGGCTCTGGGCTCCCCCAGGCCCCCCGCAGCCAGCCAGGAACAAAGCAAAGGAAGGAAACAGCTCGGAGCGGAGGAGAGAAAGTGGCAGGCCCAGAAAGATTTCCACGCTGCTGTTTGCCTGAGCTGACCTGTTTGCCCGCTGGGAGCACGGCATCGCTTGGAGCCGTTTCGCACCCAAGGGCGAAGTCTGTCTTTTTAACGCCCCCTCCCCCCTGGAACCCCTCGTTCCAACCACTTTGAATACGGACCCTCCCCGGGCCCCAGCCCCATCTGAGCAAATTTCGGGCCGATCCGACTCCATAGGTAGAGAATTTGCTTCAGCCTAGCTCGGGGGTGCCTGTCGCACCCACTGCTCCCCAGAGGCAGTTGCATGGCCTCTTAACGGAGGTACCCAGCTCTGGCCGAACCCGCCACCGGAGGGCTCCACTGAGCGGGTGCAAGGTCGGGAACCGGGTGTGACATTTTTCACACAAACCCTACGTCTGGCCCCGCAAACACGGTTGAATCTCACTAGGCCCACGGCCCTGCGCGTCCCCTCGTTCACCGGCCCGTTGGCCAAATCTCTCCTAGGCATCGTGAAACGGCAGCAGCTCAGCTCAGTAAAAGACGCACAACGAGGCTCACGTTCAATTTAGGCGCCTGACTCCTATTGAAACCCATGGGAGTTGGGCACCTAAATAACTTCAATCTCCATTACGACCGGCACAAATCCAGTGGCGTCTCCAAAGCGGGTGGAGTCGCTGCAGGTTTACACCCCGCTGGCCCCTGGATGGACGGTGGCTACTGATATCCAGCAAGGCAGCCCTCCCCCTCGGCTAGCTGCATCCGGCCCCCCTGCCCCCTAATGCATGGCTGGGTCTCGGGGTCGCCTGGCTGGTGACGCTGGAAAGTTTCCCAGCTGGCTGGCGGCGAGCAGGGGCCTGATTCTGCCTCCCCGCTCAGGGAAGGCACCCCTCGTCTGGCACTCTGGTTAGTTGCTGGCCCCATCTCTTGGTGGGTCAGTTACACCATGGGAAAATCCCCCAAACCGATGCGTAATTTACACCCCGTGCCGAGATGCCGACAGACAGCAGCTGGCAGGCATAGGCAGCCGGGCTCGGTACCTGCCCGAGCTCCGATGCCACCAAGGCAAAAACAAACAGGGGCCCCCGTGGGGGTGAGGACGCTGGGGCAGATGAGCTGCAGGGGGGTCTGGGGTGGGAACGTTCTAGACTCACCCCGGGGACAGGTTGCTCAGCTCACCAAACAGCAGAGATTCCCATAGCCGGCCGACGGACACCGGCTCTGCTTGGATCCCGTCCCCGCCAGCCAGCCGGCTTTTCCCCCGGGACCTGGGGGATCCGCTCTGGAAGGCACCTGGCTAAGAGCCCAGGGGCGAGGGGGGTTAGGATGGGGTGAGGCCCAGGGCATGGGAAACCCTCCCGATCCCCTGTGTGTTTCTCAGCCAGCCCAGCCGGAGCCCTGGGCAGTCCCATCCAGTTCACCGGTGGGGTGGGATCCATTCATAACTAACGCACGGTCCCTCCACGGCTCCTTTCCCCAAGGATCCCAAAGGGCGGTACAGATGCCCGCTAACTAGAATCAGCCGCAGAAAAGGCAGAGCTTGCAGGCTGGGGTGTGTCCCCTCCGCCCCCAGTTGGTTTGGGGTGGGGGGAATGCTGCTAGCCAAGGAGCGTGTTAAAGGGGCCATGTGTCCCCCCAGACTCCTCCTGCAAAGCGATCAGTTTCCCCTGGCCCTGCTGCAGCCTGGAGCCCCGGCCTGGTTCCCAAAGGGGCTCTGGTCAGATCCCAGCCCCAGGGCAGGCAAATCAGGGAGAGGCGAGGCTGGAGGGCAGTGGAGGGGGGCAATCATCGCTAAAGCAGCCAGGAGCGGGCAGTGGGGAGGGGACAGGCACCCAGCACTGTGTGTCTACGGGTTCAGCAGTGTCACCGGTCAATTCCCCCCTCAGCATCTTCTCTCCTTCCCCATCTCTCAGCCCCTCCCTCATGCCACCCCCATCGTCGGGGGGCTGCGGCCCGGGATGTCCATCTACGTTCAGGGCACGGTGCCCCATCACACCAAGAGGTAACACTTCGGGCAGTGGGGGAGGCGAGGGGGACAGCTGGGCTCATGTGGGGCACGGGGGCTGGTTATACAGGGATCTCTCCCCCAGTGCAGAGATGCAGCCGCCTCTGGGGTGGAACAGGCAGTACGGAGCAGAGTCACCCAGAGGAGGGGATCTCGGGAGGCAGACGGGTCCAGTTTGGCCAGGACGCAGCAAAAAGCGCGGCGGGATGTTTAACGAGGGTGATGACCTTGGGCTTGTGGCTCATTAAACCCGAGAAACAGGAACCTGCCGACAGAGGAATGTGGGGGAAAGGCCCGGAGCTCCTGGCCGAGCAAGGAGGGGAGACGGGGTGAAAGGGGATCGGATCCGAGGGCCTGCACCAGAATGTGCAGCGTGTATACCTGACACACCCCTACGCTGGGGGAGGTGCCATTGTCATGGCAACTCCAGAAAGTCACCCCCCCAGGACCCATCGCCGCTCGGAGCTGCTGCGGGCTAGTTAGATCTGGCTACCGGCCCCTGGTTTGGGGCATTTGCCTCACATTGCCACCCCATTCCCTCTTTGGGGAGAGGGAGAGGTCCCTTGACCCCCTCCCTGCAGCGACTGCCCCTCCCCCACGGGGGGGGAGAGGTGTGGATCCCTCCTTCACAAGAGGGTGAGCTCCTCCCCTCATGGGAACAGGACTCAGCCCCTCTCCGCTCCAGCGCCTTGAACTCGGCAGTATAGGGCCTATGACACACAGCCCAGCAGCCCCGAGTCCACCCAGGAGGGGTCAGCAGTGCAGCTAGATGGCTAGAAACCTTCTGAATTTCCAGCTGCAATTTTTTGCTGGGCCCATTTCCCCTTGAGCCAACCCTGGGTCTCAGCCGCTCCCCCCACCCAGGTATTGATAGCCAGGGACCCAATCAACCCCCCCCCCCCCCGGGCCCCGCAGCCTGCAGCCGGGCCAGACTCCCCCAGCCCTCTCCATCTCCTCAGCAGTCCGCTCCCCGCAGCCCAGCCCCCCTGGGCGGCGCCCGTTCCCCGCCTGCCCATGCCCCGCCGGCGAACGAGGTCCCCAGCGGGGCGCCCCCCTCTTTGTAAGAGCTGCGGCCAGGCCGGAAGGGACCGCGGGGGTCAGGTAGTCTGACCCCCGGGATAACCCAGGCCAGAGGTAACTCCTGGAGCGGATCCGTTAGGAAAACAAGCCCGTCTGGATTTAGACATTCGACGCAGGGGGTGGGATCCGTGACCCCCACCCCCCGCAGCTCGCTCACCCCCCCACCCCCACCCCCAGGTTCCGCGTGAATTTCTCCTGCGGCCCGCAGAAGGGGGCCGATATCGCCCTGCACTTCAACCCCCGCTTCGACAGCGGGGACAAGATCGTCCTCAACAGCTTCCAGCAGGGCAAGTGGGCCAAGGAGGAGCACGAGCACAACATGCCCTTCCACGAGGGGGAGCCCTTCGAGCTGCTCTTCACCATCACCCCCGAGGGCTACCAGGTGGGGCGGGATGGGGGGAGGGGCACAAGGGATATCGGGGTGGGGGGAAGGGGTATGGGGAGGCCTGTGGGAGGCACAAGGGATATTGGGGGGCAGGGGGGCCTGTGGATGGCCACATTCTGAATTGGGGGCAGAGGGATAATATGCCATTGGAGGGATCCCCCATTTGTGGCAGGGGAAATGTGGGGGGTGGGGAGAAACCCATAGGGGGGGTGGGCCCCACTGGATCAAGAGGATGGGGTCAAATGGGGGGGGCATGATACCCCATCTGCAGTTGAATGTTCCAAGCCAGCGGGCTGGGGGCTGCTCCCCAAAGGCCTGGGAAAAGGGGTGGGGGGTGACACCCAGCTCCCCCCATCTGGGTGGAATCAGATGGCTTTGAAAGGGGGAATTGTTCCCCCCAAAACACATCCCAACACCTGCTCTCTAAAATGGGGGGCCAGGAGACCTCACCCCCAATTTCCTGACCCCCCCAGTCTTGCCCTGCCAGCAGGGGTCAGAAGGAAGCCAAAGGGGCTGGGGAGAAAAGACCCCCCCCAATTCCTACATCAGCAGCTGATCCCCAGAGTCTGCTTGGCAGCCGTCCCCCCTGTGTTCCCAGGGTAAACCCCAAGACATCAGGTCTCCCCTCCCCCACCCAGAGAGGCTCTTCTGCTCCGCGAGGGGTGGGGTAGGGGCCAGGTCCTGATGCTGCCCGTCTCACACCCCAGATCATGGTGAACAGGACCCCCTGCTGCGAGTTCCAGCACCGCATCCCACCCGAGCGCGTGCAGGTCGTCGAAGCGGACGGGGACCTCGAGTTGCAGTCGCTCAATGTCATCGGAGGGGGCATGATGGGGGGCGGGGTGAGTGACCAGGGGGTGGGGGCACACGTGGGTGGTGGAGACAGGGGACAGGCCTTCCCCAGGGAGATGCGGGACTTTGACACTCACGCACAGCACCAGCCCCGCAGCCAAATCGCTAGCGCATGGGTTGGTTCCGGGGAAAAGCTGAGAGCTTGGATGGTAGGAGGGCTGGGGATAGAACCCAGGAGTCCTGGCTCCCAGCCCCCTCTGCTCTAACCACTAGACCCCACCCCCCTCCCAGGGCTGGGGATAGAACCCAGGAGTCCTGGCCCCCAGCCCCCTCTGCTCTAACCACTAGACCCCACTCCCCTCCCAGGGCTGGGGATAGAACCCAGGAGTCCTGGCCCCCAGCCCCCTCTGCTCTAACCACTAGACCCCACTCCCCTCCCAGGGCTGGGGATAGAACCCAGGAGTCCGGGCTCGACAATACCTCTCCCCTCTCTGTGCCCAGTGTCACACTTGTTTCCTTCCTGCAGGGGATGTATTACCCGCAACCCGGGATGCTTGTAAGTACCCAGAAGACCCACCTGCCCGGGGCTGGGGGAGATGCCAGCTCAGGGTGGGCAACTCGGGGGCACCCAGTCCACTATCGCAGCTACACGCCACCCCACAAGCCAGCAGGGCTTCGTTGGGCCCCCATGCAGTCCCTCGCCTGCCGCAGTGTGACAAGCCCAGAGGGGATGACCGGGGGGCCTGCACGGGGTCCTCCCCCCCCACACACACACACAAAGAAGAGTCACAGGGACCTTCCCTCTGCTGAGCAGCCACTTCCCCTGGGGAGCAGAGATCCTATGGGCCCCTCTAGCCAGGATCCCCGGCCCCACTCCTCCCTGGATCAGAGCCATGGCCCCAGCTCGCCCGGGCTTCTCTAAGGAGAGCAATTCCAACCCTGCAGCCTCAGACCCTGTAACCCCCCTTATATTGTCTCTCTCTCTCAGGGCATGCAGCCAAATATGCCTCCGCCACCCACAAGCCTGCCGGTAAGTACACTGGGGCCCAGGGAGGAAGAAATTCCCCGATAAACACCCTCTTATTACTGAGAACGGTTTGTAAAGCCCAGCGCTGAGATGCAGCCACCTCTGGGGTGGGGAGCAGCTACCGTTTAACGGCTGCCCTGCAATTCTACACAGCAGTTTAAGACGGGAAGTGGAGGCGAATCCTGTATCCAACTGGCAACTGCTGGGCTAGGGAGGACTTTAGCTAAGGAAAGGCCAGATATTTCCTGGAAAACTAGAGAGGAGCCATCAGGTGACGGCCAGTTCTGTGGACCGCAGGGACGGAGACACCCCCAAGGCCTTAGGGAGGGAGGTTTGGGCCATACCACGGCTGGCCAGATTAATAACTCCTGGATTTCTCTGCCCCACAGATGATGGCTGGCCCTGCTTCCTTTCACCCGGTAAGTGTGGCAGACTTGGGGTTTTCTCTGCCCTTTCGCACCTGCAATGAAGCCACCTTATGGTTTCTCCCACAACTCTTCCCCCAGCCCCGGAGTGCAGCCACCTCTGGGGTGGAATGTGCCAGCTGGCCAAGAGCCACACTGAACGAAGCTGGTGGCAGGAAGAAAAGAACACCCCTCCCCCCCCATCTCACTTCCCCTGTTCAACTGGACCTGCCGGGGGAGGTTTGGGAGGCAGGATTACCTGGGCACCGCGTTAGCACCCCTGTATCCAAATCCGGGGCCCCACCAGCACCCTCTAGTGCTCCACAGGGGTCTGCACTGACTCTGAGGGGAGAGCGCCCCCACTGAGCCACTTCCCTGCCACACATCTGGGACGCTCCTCACCCCAGCACCGGATACGACCATTCTAGCCGGGAGGTCTCCATTCTCTTGCAGCAAGTCCCCTACGTGGCTAACTTCCCAGGCGGGCTGACATCCAAGAAGACAGTGGTGGTGAAAGGATTAGTCCCGCAGGGTGCTAAGAGGTATGCAGCTATTGCACTGCTGTCAGCAGGGGAAACTGAGGCACCAGCAGGGGGGGAAGTGACTTGCCCCACCCCCAGGTCTCATGGTGACTCTGCACAGAGCTGACGATAGAAGTCAGGAGCCCTGGCTCCCAGCCCCCCCTGCTGTAACCACTAGACACCACTCCCCTCCCAGAGCTGGGGAGAGAACCCAGGAGTCCTGGCTCCCGGCCCTGTGCTCCAACCCGGAGGCCGTGCTTTCTAGCCCAGACTAGGCTTCTCCCATCCAGGTGCAGTGGCGTTGTATATCTGGCTACAGGCTCAGCTGGCTTGTATGTCCAGCCCTGCCCGCCTCCCCCAAAGCCACACCCCACTCAAGGGCAGATGACCCCCGTCCCCCCACCCACTAGCCTCCAACTTCACCGGTTCTCTGCCTCCCCAGCTTCAGAATCAACTTCAAGATGGGCTACTCCAAGGATATCGCCCTGCATATTAACCCTCGCCTGAACGAGAAGACCGTGGTCAGGAACAGCCTCCTGAACGGGCAGTGGGGCTCAGAGGAGCGAGAGCTGCCTCACAACCCCTTCCAGCCCGGCCAGTACTTTGATGTGAGTAAACTCCTCGTCTGTGTGTCATACGCCCTTTCCTGCTAGCAGCGAATGGGGATTCTCCTTTAGCTCAAGCCCAGGGTCTTCTAGAGCAGAGAGAGAGAGTGCGCGCGTGATGCTGCCCTCTGCTGGATGGCATCAGAACTGCATGTCTGTGTCTCATAGCCCCTATACAGTTAGCAGCTAATGAGGATTCTCTGGCAGCACGGTCTCCACTAGCCCATGTTGCCTGCCTGGTCCCATAAAGGGTCAGCTCCTTCACGGCTGTCCCCGTTGGCTCCATCTCACGGCCGCTCTTCCCCCCCTCCCCAGCTCTCCATCCGCTGTGGGAACAGACGTTTCAAGGTCTTCGCCAACGGGCAGCCGCTCTTCAACTACAACCACCGTTTCCACAACTTCCAGCAGATCGACACGCTGGAGATCAACGGCGACGTGGTCCTGTCCTACGTCCAGTTCTGAGCCCGGCCCCGCCGCCCAGCACGGGAGGGACACACAACGCCGCCCCCCACCCCCCCGGCTGGCATCGCAGACCCAATAAACTACTCTGGTTCACGCAATGACGCTGTTGTGTCAGCTGCCTTCCCCCCACCCCACACCGCCTGCTGCGGGGTGGAATCGGAGCCTCTCCCCTGTGTGTCATAGACCCCCCCCTGCTCACAGCTGCTGGGGACTCTCCTCCAGGTGGAGCTGAGTTTGAGGCCTGCGCAAGGAACAGGCCTAGAGATGTTATAATGACCCTCTGACCCCTCCCTTTCCCAGGCCGCCCACTCAGAGCCTGGCAAACATCACCAAATTAAGCCTCCCAGTCGACCCCCGACCCCTCCTCTGGTACCAGGAAACCCCCTCCCTGATGCCCCACAGCAACCCTCCCCCTTGCCAGAAGCCCCCCACCTGCTCACACCCTGCCCAGCTGACTTGAGCCACCCTACAGCCAAGCCCTACAAACCCCATTCCCCAGCCGGCAACCTCACTCCCCCGCAGCCTGCCCGCCCCACCTGGCTCTCCCCCACCCCCCCGCTTTGCCTTTGGAACGGGTCAGGCTGCACTAACCCATCGGGGTTAAAAACAGGAGCAGGGACGCCCAGGTCCCCTGCTCCTGCCTCCCCCCTATTTTAGCAGCCTGCAGCCCTGCACTCACCAGCTCTGCAGCTCTTCGCAGGAGCCGAGCAGAACCGTTTCCAGCCGGGGTCACCTCCGTCCATGGGGGGGGATGGGGACTTTCTGCTCCACTGGGAGCACAGACCAAAAGCCCCCCGCCCCCATTGCTGCAGCTCTGGGGCCCAAAGCTCAGCTCCTGGGAGCAGCGAGGGGCTGAGCTCTGGGGAGCTGTAGGACGAGCTGGAGGCAGCTGGGCCCCATCACCTCGTCAGGCCGGGGCGGGGAAGGGAGCTGGGCTGTTTGTACTGGGCTCTTACCTTGGCTTGGCCCAGCCCAATCACTCGGGAGCTCACTGGCACTTTCTGAGCACTGGGCAATCTGCCTGCTCCAGCCACGCGGCCCCCGCAGCTGCTGGGGCAGGATCCTCCTCCTCCAGCTTGGAGCCGGGGAGGGACTTGGACAAGGTTACACAGGGAGTCAATGGCAAAACCATCATTAGAACCCAGGAGTCCTGGCTCCCAGCCCCAATCACTAGACCCCACTCCTCTTCCAGAGCCAGGGAGAGAACCCAGGAGTCCTGGCTCCCAGCCTCCTGCTCTAACCACTAGACCTCACTCCCCTCCCGGAGCTGGGATAGAACCCAGGAGTCCTGGCACCCAACCTTCGCCCTATTCCTCCAGGCCATGCTGCCTCTTGGGTTTTTCCCCCTTAACCCTTTGCTGGCTGCTGCCCAGACACCGAGGCAGGACCTGCAGGAATCCAGAGTCTGAGCTCCACCTTGCACCCGATGCTCGCAGGCGGAAATGTCGTTTCCTTGTGTGGTTAGCAGGGCAGGGCTCAGGGCGGCCTTCAGCCCCACCACACTCTCCACACCACCTGCCAACCCCAGTCCCCACGGCCTGCCCCACCCAGTACCAGAAACCGCCCCATGCGCCGCCTCCCCCAGCCTCCTCCTTGCTGCCCGTTGCACCCCAGCTGGTGGAGATGGGAGGGGGTCGCACGTGTTGAGGTGCAGGAGGGTGGAGGATCAGCAAACCAGCCCCCCAAAGGGGTGTGACACTAACCAAGCCAGCCTTGGGTCTGCCATAAACTGCCTGGCCTCTGGCGGGCACCTGGCTGGCTCCAGGTGGAGCTGGCATAGCAGGCTGGTAAGATTTGGGCAGCTCCGCCCCTGACATGCAAATTAACGCTCATTAACATCTTAAATCCTTGGCGTGGGCCGTGCATTTTGGCTGAGGGCCGGCGCGCCCTTCCTGCTGCGGGGCTGGGGCGTGGGTCCAGGCGTGAGGGGCACATATCATTAGGGGGGTGTGCACCCAGGGGATTTGATTTTGTTTTGTTTTGAAAGGCGAGCATTTATTGAATACTCAGCCATAAAGGGCATCACTTTTATTCATCAAACTAACGAAAGAAACTAACACTGAACTAAACTTAATTTTTTTTAAATGAACAACTAAACTTTACTTACAAAATGAGACACAAAATGCCAAATGTTTGCTGCCGGGATACCCAGGCGTGGACAAAGATACAGTCACTTTTCATGATCTTTATCTTTAACCAGATAATGAGCTAACCCAAATTGCCCAAACCAGATTGAGGTTTCTTCATCTTCCTGTCCCAGCGAAGGAGACGTCGCTCACCAGGTGTTATGGACTTAAATGCCTCAATCCCGTCATTGCAACGAACGGACGAAGCCAAGTCTTGTTCAATGTACAAAGTCACGCGTGAGCCGAGGCGCTGTTGGGACATTGTTCCGCTCTGTTTGTTTGTTCCATGGGCTGGTTTCGGAAAGGCTCCTTCACAGGACCGGCTTGCCTGCTCCTTTTCTTAGCTTCCCAACGAACCAATCCATATTTTAAAATTGAAAGGGGGTGTCATACGGCTGAATTAAAACGGGAAGCCGCGGTCTTGTTCTGCTATTTCAGTAGCGTACATGAGACAAAGATTACGAACACTGGAGACGCCGCCCTGGGCACGCCTGACGCGGCCGCTTAGCTAGCTCAGAGATTTTCCAGACTAGTAGTCGGAGGGGAGGACCGCGCGCGACCGCGGGCTGTCTAGACAGAGCGTATCTAGCCATTCAATTAGCCACTTTCTTTTCGAGACATTAGGGCAGGCGGGGGCAAGCTTTTTGGCCCGAGAGCCGCATCGAGGTTCCAGAATTGTAGGAAGGGCCAGGTTGGGGAGGCTGTGCCTCCCCAAACGGCCTGGCCCCACCCCCTATCAGACCCCCACCTGCTTCCTGCCCCCCGACTGCCCCCCCCGAATCCCCGACCCATCCTGTTCCTTGTCCCCTGACCACCTCCCCCGAGACCCCCCCAACCACCACCCTGGGACCCCCACACCCCACCAACCCCCCCCCCCGCTCCCTGTCCCCTGACTGCCCTGACCCCTATCCACCCCCCCCACCTCCTGACAGACCCCCGGAACTCCCACGACCCAACCCCCCGTTCTCCGGCCCCTGACTGCCCCCCCACAGAACCTCTGCCCCCATCCAAACCCCCCCCCCGGGACTCCCTGCCCCTTATCCAACCCCCCGGCCCCGGCCCCCTTACCACGCAGCTCCGAGTGGCAGGAGCTCGGGTCCCGCCGGGGCCACGCCGCTGCAGCACTGTCCAGGGCCGCTCCTGGACGCGGCACGCTGAGGCTCCAGGGGATGGGGGAGGGCAGGGGCGGCACCGGGGGGAGCCTCCCTGCCCGGGAGCTCAGGCAGGCCGGGCAGGATGAGCTTGCCCACCCCTGCACTCGGGTGTGCCTAGGCACACCCAACACACCCCGTACACACGCCTATGGGCCTAGGGCTGCTGGGCTCTGCAGGGATTTATCCCCCACGGTACCCGAGTACCCTGGGAGTCATTTTGAAGGGTCGCGCGTGTGAGGGAGGGTCCCATTCACACCCACGCCCAGCCCTGAGCGATTCCTTCCAAAGGGCATCGGGAAACGTCCAGCACAAACTCCCCCCGCCCCAGGAGCCGTCCCCAGTCTCCAGCCTCAGCAGCTCCGAAAATCTGGCTTGCAAGCCGCAGTCATGTCTGGGGGGCTTTTTGACCCCGAGTCCTGAGGGGCAAGAGACACTTGAGGACGTCCGGGCAGGTCACTGAAATTCTTGGCCAACGCCAGTTCCCAGGATTCAGCGGGCATGTGACATAATCCGAACAGCCGGCCCTCCCCAGCCTGTGCTGATGCTGAGCTCCGACGCTGTCCCTAGGAATCAGGCCCTGCGGCATGAGGGTTATTAGCCCTGGGCTTTGGAGGAGGCACCAGTGGGACTGAGCTGGGGGACGAGGGTTTTGACTAGAAGATCCTGAGAGGGGATTTGCTACCAGCACATCCTGCCGGTCTAAGGAGCAGCATCTCTGCCAATCAGCCCTGCATGTGCTGTGCTGAAGGAGCAGGGGATCCCTGCACATCATCCCCACCCTGAAATGCAGCCACCTCTGGTGAGGTGTGTGGCAGCCAAGCGCACAGCCGTGGGAGAATGGGAAATCCAGGTTGAGGGTGCAGGGACAAATCCATCTCTTAGGAAAGGAGGCCCATGGGTGCGTTGATATCTAGACCGAGCTGGTGGCATTTGAAGCTTGAAGGTCTCTGTGGGGAGAGCCACGCACAGCAACGCCCCTGGGGCTCTGGTTGCTGGACAGAGCCAGAGGGGCAGGCAAAGCCGAGCGGAGCAGCTCAGTTCTTATCAGACACGTGAGTGGAGAGGGTGGCACAGGGAGATACCGCAGATAGAAACAGCAGGTGGGATTCCCAGTTCCCCCATCCTGTACTTGAGGTGGGGATGGGGGAGGTGGCCACGCACCTGATCCACCCCGTATGGGCCCTGGGGGGCAGAGAATAGCCACAGCTCACTGCACCTGAGCGTGCCTGAGAATTGGGCCCATCAGGCCTGTTCTGAGATCCCTGATTTGGGCCTCTTCACACTTCAGTCAACACATGGGTGACCTCTAGTGCCCATTTGGTAGGTAACAGACACGGACAACTTCTCCAGGAGCGTCCTTTTGAGCAGTTTGGTTGTTAATGAACATCGCATCCCTTTGGATCCTGACCGTTCTTCCCACTCCTCTGGCCGACTGGGCCCCTCTCAGCTGCTGATTCTTCCCTTCTCCTGACTTTCTTTCTTTCCTCCACTGAAATCTCCACAAGCTGTCCCCGCCCATCACCTCCCACCGCTGCCTGGGATGCATTTGCTCCAACCCCTCAGACAGAGACAAACACCTACAGAATCTCTATCTAGCGTTCTTACAACCGCAAGACCCACCTGGGGAAGTGAAGAAACAGACGGACAGAGCCAGAAGAGTTCCCAGAAGTCACCTACTACAGGACAGGCCCAAGAAAGAAAGTAACAGAACGCCACTAGCCGTTACCGTCAGCCCCCAACTAAAATCTCTCCAGCGCATCATCAAGGATCTACAACCTATCCTGAAGGATGATCCCTCACTCTCACAGACCTTGGGAGACAGGCCAGTCCTCACTTACAGACAGCCCCCCAACCTGAAGCAAATATTCACCAGCAACCACACACCACACAACAAAAACACCAACCCAGGAACCAAACCCCGCAACAAACCCCGGTGCCAACTCTGTCCACATATTTATTGAAGGGACCCCATCATAGGACCTAACCACATCAGCCACACTATCAGGGGCTCGTTCACCTGCACATCTACCAATGTGATATGTGCCATCTTGTGCCAGCAATGCCCCTCTGCCATGTACGTTGGCCAAATCAGACAGCCGCTATGCAAAAGAATAAATGGACACAAATCTGACATCAGGAATCATAACATTCAAAAACCAGTAGGAGACCACTTCAGCCTCTCTGGTCACTCAGTAACAGACCTAAAAGTGGTAATTCTTCAACAAAAAAACTTCAAAAACAAACTCCAATGTGAAGCTGTAGAACTGGAATTAATTTGCAAACTGGACACCATCAGATTAGGCCTGAATAAAGACTGGGGGTGGTTGGGTCATTACAAAACCTAAATTTAATTTCCCCAATACTAATTTCTCCTTATTGTTACTCAAACCTTCTTGTCAACTGTCTGTAATGGGCCACTCTCTTACCACTTCAAAAGTTATTTTTCCTCCCTTGGTATCCTGCTGTTAATTGATTTATCTTGTTAGACTGACCTCACACTTGGAAAAGCAACCCCCTCCTTTCATGTATTTACACCTGCTCCTGCATTTTCACTTCATGCATCTGATGAAGTGGGTTCTAACCCACGAAAGCTTATGCCCAAATAAATGTGTTAGTCTCAAGGGCCACAAGGACGCCTCGTTATTTTGACTTGAGGAGCGTGTCCCTGTTGACGTCACAAAGTTGTTATATGAAATCATCCCCTCATGGAGTAACTCGGCGTGGCTACGGACTCCACCATTTGCGGACACAGGCTAAAGCCCCTACCAGACAAGGGGCAATGGAGAAGCGTTAACCGCAATGATAGTACTCTGACCAAACAATGGGTATGCTAACGAGGGTGGCTAAATAAAGTCATGAAATACTTGTACAACTTATTCATGACAGAGGAATCAAGGTGAACTCTTCATTCATTTATCGATAGAACCGCGCCTTTTTAGAAAGAGACACGTCATGCAATTAATACATTTCTAAATAAAGCTGATTAAACAACTGCACCAAGGTCACAAAGTATTAGCGATAGAGAGAGAAACTGGAAGTACAGAGCTAGGTCCATACTGGAGGGGACAGCCACCTGTCAGAGATGACCAAGAAAGTTGTAAAATGGTAAGAAAGGAAAAAAGGCTGATTCTCTACGGACTGTTCCTGGTCAAATGGCGGAAATCCGCGTTGGCCCCTTGGCTGACCCCTTTCTTTCACCATGGTGCTTCTCGGGGAATCAAACGTCCTAGAATATTAAAATGCATCACACTTTCTGGACTCAGCTGGAGCACACCAATTTAGCGATGTATCCGTTCAGACTGAATCCCCCCCTCTTCTCCTGAGTCGCTCTGAACACAGCACTTTACTGAAGCGTATTAAAACGTCAAGTTGACCTAAAACACCAGTCAAAAGGCACATGCCCTGTCAATTGCTTTATCAGGCTGTTTACAAAAGCTGGGTCAATTTTGCAGACAGCCGGATTTGTTTTTAATTCCCTCCCCAGAACCAAACTTCCTCTTTCGACATAAGAACATCCACCGTGTGTCTTTAAAAAACGCGAGACAGATCCAACGCCTAACTTTGAGACCAATTTCCTACAGCCCATGTGCGCAGAGTAATGTATTTCTTCACGGCCTTTTCTATTGATTGGTAATTAGAATCTATTGGCTTTAGCTGTAAAGAGGCCCGTTAAGTTAAGCCCTGTTTCACCGTTTGCAGGCTACCCTTAGTAAAGTGTGAAGGTTTCGGGGGCAGGACAGTAATCCCCATCTTTTACAACACAGGCGCTTTACAATAAAAAAAAAAAACAATAAAAAGTTTCAGAAGACAAGCTCTACTTCTGTGAGTGCACGAAGGAGAGAGATTAAAACTGGCCCCCTCCAACATGGGTATCTGAAGACACATGTCCCCCCAGGCCCCTTTCTCCTCTCCGCTAAGACGCAGGTTTAGCAAAATCATATTTCATCATAGGGTTAAAATTAAATACAAGGCGAATAGAAATAAGGCGTTTCCGAGTTATACTGTCCCAACCTTGAAAAAACAACACACAACGCTTTAACCCTGGATCTGTACCTTACACCAGGGGTTTTCACCCTTTTTGTCATTTGCGAACCCCTAAACAATTTCAAATGGAGGTGGAAATCTTAGACGCAGTCTGCAAACCCCAGGGGCCCGTGGACCACAGGTTGAAAACCACTGCCTTACACCCTGGAGAGGCCAAGAACGGGAACTTGCAAGATTTCCTTCCCATTTGTAATTAAATACTTATCATTTTTCCAGCAGAGAGACAGGCCTTTGTTATACCTCATGCGTAGCAAAGTTTGGCCAAAACAAACACATAGTATGCAAATTCCCTGTAAAACCCCCCACCCACTGCTAGCAATGTAGGGGCTATGACACACGGTAAGGTGGTTCTGAGTCCAAGCTGACAAATACCAGCGCATGACAACATTTTTGGTGATACCAACACAGAGATCTCTGATGCAATCCTGGGCAGGATGTGCAGGCAAGACAATGCTTCTGGGAAGGACCAGCCCCACCTCTCAGGGGCCAGCCCAGCGCTGTACATAAGGTGCTGCCTCTGACCTGGGCTTTCCATCCCCTGCACTGCAGCAATGGCTCTAATTCCGGACAAGCCGGTGAGTTCCTGGCTCCCTGGAGTCGTCTTTTCCTCTCCTGCTGCTGCCCCAGACCTGGGATGGGAACTAAAGCGAAGCAAAGGAACAGCAAGGAGCGCCAGAGAGCCAGGGGGGCATCACAGGGCAGATCTGTGACGTGCCCAGGGCGGCTTTCTCCCTGGACGCGCCAGGGGCATTCAGCAGCCGGGCGCGGGAAGGCTTGGTGGCTGGCAAGTGGGGAATGGGAAGTGAATTGACTCTGTAATGTGGAGCTGGGGGGGTGGCGGAGCGGTTAGATCAGAGGGTGACACAGCCGGAGCAGCTGCATTGGGGTTTTGGGATTAACACAGAGCAGTTTTGTGTCTAGTTTCTACATGTAGAGGCTGGTAGGGCTGCAGACAGAGGCAGCCGCACATAGACACCCGCCCTTTCCAACAGCCAGGGGCACAGGTGCTCACACACACAGACACAGACCCAAATACACAATCCTACACACAGACCCACACACACTCCTCTACGCACACAGACACAGACCACCCCCACCACAATCCCCTCCACACACACAATCCTCCACACACACACACACAGACCCAAATACACAATCCTCCACACACACACACAGACCACCCCCACCACAATCCCCTCCACACACACACAGACCCAAATACACAATCCTCCACACACACACACAGACCCACACACACTCCTCTACGCACACAGACACAGACACACACAATCCCCTGTACACACACACAGACCACCCCCACCACAATCCCCTACACACACACAGACCTCCCCACAATCCTCTACACACACACAGACCCACACACACAATCCCCTATACACACACACACAGACCCAGACACACACACACACACACACAGACCCACACACACAATCCCCTCCATAAACACACACACCCATCTCCTCACGCACACACTCACAGAAGCGCCCCTAGAAAATGATCTGACTGCCCCAGAAGCAGGCTCCTTCCATGCAACCCAAGGGGTCACTCCCTTGTGAAAAGCGAGTACCTGGACTTGGTGCTGGCAATGCCAGGAGGGGTGGAGCTGCTGAAGGGGGAGGACAGCGGTCTCTTGCAGGGGGCTATCCCTAGGGAGGGCGTGCAGCATGCAGGCGGCTGGACAGCTGTGGGGCTGTGATGGGGGGACAGAGCCCATCTGCCCCTGGGAGACGGGCCGGTCCAAAGGTAGATAGAAGGAGTGGACATGAGGAGGGATGGCTGCACAGCCAAGCTACGGGGGGTCTCCCAGTAGGAAGTCGGAGCCCAAGACTGGGATTTCCCCAGCTCTCTTCCCAGGGGCCTGGTCCCTCCCGGCCCGGGCGTGGCACTCACCCAGCAGTCTCTGTCTGTCAGACCATCCCGTACAGCACTGCCATCCCAGGAGGACTCCGCCCGCACACGTGGGTGAAGATTCAGGGCTTGGTGCCAGAGACGAGCACAGGGTGAGCGACCAGCTCGTCCGTACACGGGGATTCCCCTTGGTTCCCGGGTAGGAAGAGGGGACGCCCCCAAGGCAGCGAGACGCCCTCAGCCCCATCCCCCTGGCTCTGATGCAGCGTGAGCTCCCGCTCTGTGCACCCCCCCCCGCCCCACCATGCACGCCCCCGAGACAGTGCCTCTCCCCACACTCGGGATAGATCACCCCACCCAACGCTCCCCAGAGCGGATGGGAGTGACCTGGCTGGAAGGAGTGGAGCCCCGGGTTTCCCTTCCTGGCACACATCCCCAGCTCAGTCTCCAGCCACCAGGCCCTTTGCAAAACCAAGGTGTGTCAGGGCCAGGGTTGGTTACAGCTGCTCAGGCCACGGGGCCCTACAAGCAGGAGAGAGGATCCCTAATGGGCCGGGAGCGCGGTCCCTGAAGCTGGCTCTGCGCTAAGCCTGTGCCATCTCCACTCCAGCTTCCGGGTAAAGTTCATCTACGGTCAGTATGAAGGGGCCAACGTGGCCTTGCTCTTCAACCCCCGCTTTGAGGGCTCCCCCCACATCATCTTCAACAGCTTGGTGGAGAGAAAGTGGGGCCAGGAGGAACGGAAGGAAAACATCCCCCTCCGCAAAGGGAAGAGCTTCACTCTGAGGTTCACCACCACCACCAAGGCGTACGAGGTAGGTGAAGCTTGGGGAGGGGACACCCTTTCTCCATCAGGGCTCTGGGGGACACCCTACCTCAGTCATCGGGAGGGTCAGGACTGCATTCAGCTGGATCAGAGAAAGCTGCATCGTCACATCCCCGGCTTCATCTATGTGGGGCGTAGTGCAGTGATTGCATACACATGGGACAGCTGTGTCCCGTTTCAATCCACATCGTCGCGTACACCTGACGGGGCTTTGGCGCGTAGTGAGCGCGTGGCCTTTGGGACAGACCTCCCCGTCTCCTTTGCTTCGCTGCCGAGGCATGTTGGATCAGGAGTGGAGTGGCTAGAGCATTTCCCCGCAGAATGCCCATGTGTCGAAATGGAAACGCTTTGGGGGAATGCACCAATTTCAGTGACATTTAATATGGGGGGGGGGGAATTGAAATGAAGCATCAAAATGTTTCAAAACGACTTTTCAGTTAGAATTTTGAAAAGATTTGTATTATAATATATATAATATCGAGAAATGCATAATAAAAACCCCGCCAAAACAAAATGTTCCCATTGACCCAAAAGAAAATTTGAGTTTTGGAAGTTTTGAGTTTTCCAGCTGATCCGGAATGGGTTTTTTCTGCCCCCAAAATGTCAGAATCTCCTGCGGAACAGAAATTCCGTGTTTTGACCGGCCATGGTCAGGAGTCGATCGTAACAATGTTTTCCAGCTGGGGAAACTGAGGCACGGGGAGCGGGAGTGACTCGCCCAAGGTCACCAAGCAGGCTAGAGTGCTATACACTAGGCTGCACTGCCTCCCAAATAACTTTTGGATCGTGAAGCCCTTGCTCAGGCAGGGCGAGATGCCCACCCTCCCATCCTCGTTGCTCCCTGGGCAGGGACTGGATGAAATTGTTCATGTGCAGAAGGCCAGCCCCATTCTCTGGAGGGAGTAAGTGGGACTCAGATGGTGCCCAGGCCTCGTGCTGGCCGCTCTGCTGGGGGTGAACTGTCCTCTTATTGTAGGCAAGGCTCCTGGCTCAGTGGACTGAACTTTCCCCGCCTGCACAGCAGCCCTGGGGGAGCAAGGGCTCAGTGGGACGTGACCCAAAAACCCACTCAATGCTGGACCCTGGGGGGGAACAGGCCCCGCTTTGCAAACGTCCAACAAGCCCCGGACGTAGGCCCCAGCCCAGCCCCTGCTGCCCTGGAAAGACGCCCTCGTCTAGGGGGCTGGGGCCCCCGCCCTCTCGTCTGACACTGCCCGTTCCTGTCCAGGTGACCCTGAACGAGCGTCACCGCTACGAGTTCCGGCACCGCCTCCCGCCGGAGGGCGTGCGCTTCCTGGAGGTGGACGGCAACGTGAAGCTGGAGGCTGTCAGCTGGGAAGGGGGGGGCAGTTACTGGACCCGCTTCCCGCCGGTGCCCCGTTGGGGAGCCTCCCGCGTGTATTAGACGGCGCACCCCTCCCACCCCGACCCGCCTCAAGAAGAGGGTGTGATGGTGCCTCCCATAAGGCTTTATGGAGATATGCTTATGAATGTATATAGGACAGAATTATGCCATGTAACATATCTCTGTAAAGGTTATGATCTACTGAATCTATTAATTTGTATGCATGTTTCATTTTTGTATTCAAAGTTATGAATGCTGGGTGTGTACTGGCTTGATTTTTAAGTAGCCTTTCTGAAGCATTTGGTCAGCTTCTTGAGAAAGGAATGTGCAAATTAAGTGCCCAGTCAAGAAGCACTTAAGGGACAACGGATCTTGGAATGCTCCAATCCACATAAGACGTCTACTTGAGGGCGGTCAAGGTAGCATGTGACCCATGGATGCTACCTATAAGTTCTGAGTCATGCATGGATATGTGACTGGCCCATGTGACTCCAAAACTCCATTTTGTAGCTGGATTCTACCCAGGGGGAGGGAGGGGTGTCCACCCACACGAGAAAGTCTATTTAACCCCCAGGGAGACGCCTCCATTTGGTCTTCAGCTGGCTAAAAAGAGAGCCTCTCCACCCCCAAGGCTGCTGTGCAGGCGGGGAAGGTTCAGTCCAATGAGCCGGGAGCCTACCTGAAAAAAACTGGAACAAAGGACAGTAACTACAGGGGGTATGAGTGATTGCTGGACTCAGACGAGAAGGAGACTAGTCTGTAAAAGGAAGCTTACTGGAATTCCTGTAAGGGTGAGGTTTTATCCGTATTCAGTTTTCTTAGACATAGACTTGAGTGTTCTATTTTATTTTGCTTGGTAATTCACTTTGTTCTGTCTGCTATTAGTTGGAACCACTCAAATCCTACTTTCTGTATTTAATAAAATTACTTTTTACTTATTAATTAACCCAGAGTATGTATTAATACCTGGGGGGAGGAGGGGCAAACAGCTGTGCATATCTCTCTATCAGTGTAATAGAGGGTGAACAATTTAGGAGTTTACCCTGTATAAGCTTTATACAGGGTAAAACGGATTTATTTGGGGTTTGGACCCCATTGGGAGTTGGGCATCGGAGTGTTAAAGACAGGAACGCTTCTTAAGCTGCTTTCAGTTAAGTGTGCAGCTTTGGGGCGAGTGGCTCTGACCCTGGGTCTGTGCTGGAGCAGACGGGCGCGTCTGGCTCCGCGAGGCAGGGTGCTGGAGCCCCAGGCCGGCAGAGAAAGCAGGGGCAGAAGTAGTCTTGGCCCATCAGTCGGCAGCCCCAAGAAAATTTCTGGGTTCCAACCTGTCTCAGGCAGCAAACACCGAGGTCGCTGAGCTGGACAATGTGCAGGAAGCCACCATGGGGAGGGCCTGTTCCCCCCAGTCCCTGAGCCCCGCAAACACCCGTGTGTGCGTTGATCCTCACCACCCGTTGGAGAAGGAGGGACTGTTCTCCCCGCTGTACGGAGGAGGGAAGGTTATCAACAGCACACATAGGAGTCAGCTGCCCAGCGACTTTCACTAGGAACTGAACTTCCCTTCCAGAAAAGGAGCAACTAAAGTTCAGGTGGAACCTTCTACCGCGCACAGGGCCTGTCTGCTTATCCTAGGTGTCACCGTCACCTGCGAGCTGTGAGCGTTCCACGGCCCTCTCCGTTCAGGTCAATAAGTTCTCTCTATCCCCACCCTAAGAATCTCTCACGCCGGGCTCCTTGCCAGATGTTAAAAGGAGCAGATGCCTTCATTTGGGGACCCCGAGATACAAGGCTGGAACTCCCTGAATGCAGTGGCCCCTTGTGTGCATGCTCCCTTGTCACACTGAACATAGGGATTTCATGCGGTATGGGGAGCTACAGACCCACTCCTAGTCCAGCTCCTCTTGGCCCTGCTGGTATGAAGACTCAGGCCTAGGCATCTTCTCCTCCTCCTTCCCTTTCAGCCATTTCTGTTAGCTAGTTAGCTTTTGGGGTGGGGGTAGTTATTGGTGTTCAGTATTAAAATCCCTACCTATGCCTAGGGCCCTACCAAATTCCCGGCCATAAAAAATGCATCACGGACCATGAAATCTGTCTCCCTCCATGAAATCTGGTCTTTTGTCTGCTTTTACCCTACACTATACAGATTTCATGGGGGAGACCAGCATTTCTCACATCGGGGGTCCTGACCCAAGAGGGAGTTGTGGGGGGCTCACAGGTTATTTTAGGGGGTCACAGTATTGTCACCTTTCAGAGTAACAGCCGTGTTAGTCTGTTTTCGCAAAAAGAAAAGGAGTCCTTGTGGCACCTTAGAGACTAACCAATTTATTTGAGCATAAGCTTTCGTGAGCTACAGCTCACTTCATCGGGTGTTGTCACCCTTACTTCTGGGCTGCCTTTAGAGCTGAGCAGCCAGAGAGCAGCAGCTGTTGGCCAGGTGCCCCGCTCTGAAGGCAGCGCTCTGCCAGCAGCCGCACAGAAGTAAGCGTTACAATCCCATACCGGGCCACCCTTACCTCTGCACTGCTGCTGAGGGCTCTCAGCATTGATGCAAGCGCTGGTAGTGAGGACGTGCACCGCTGACATAAGAAGTGATATGCAAAAGCGACTTAATTACTGCAAAAAGAACAGGAGGACTTGTGGCACCTTAGAGACGAACCCATTTATTTGAGCATAAGCTTTCGTGAGCTACAGCTCACTTCATCGGATGCACGCAGTGGAAAATACAGTGGGGAGATTTATATACATAGAGAACATGAAACAATGGGTGTTACCGTACACACTGTGAAAGCAGAATGGATCATATTGAAAGTATAATTCATTAAAGAAATGCATCTGGTGGGTTTGTTGAAATATAGTTGTCAGGAAGAGAAACATTAAGGAGTGTGAGACAATGGGTCCTCAAACTAATTAACTTAGAGTTTCTACTGAGCTAGGAGATTGGTAAATGTTAGTATGCAAATAAGATATGTATGTATATTTGTCAGTTTCTGCTTCCTTTTGTCTCTTATGTTAAATTGGCTTTGGCTTATCTGTATAAATAAGTTAGCTTGAGCTTTTGCAGAGGGCTCACATATCTGGGTGCATTGGCAAAGTGCTTTGCTAATAAACAGAGTGGTCTGACAAATTCTGTAACTGACTGAACAATCAATTGAGATAACCCACTACCTTCGGACCAGCCTTGAATAATCAAGGTGGGCCATTTACAGCAGTTGACAAGAACGTCTGAGGAACAGTGGGGGGTGGGGGTGAAATAGTTTTACTTTGTGTAATGACTGTACATTGAGGTAATTTAGGTCAATTTAACTTAGTAGTGTAAATATGTCCTGAAGTTCTGAGGAACTGAATTTCTGTTCCAGGAAGGAAACAACTAAAGTTCAAGTGGAGCTGTTCTATTTACAGAGAGATCTGTTACTGCACATAGGACCTGTCAATTTATCCTGTATCTCACCTTCATCTACCAGCTATGAGCCTTCCATGGAACTTTCTGTGTACATTAATAATTTCCCTATTCCCATTCCAAGAATCTCTCAGGCCAGGCCCCTTGCCCGATAAAGAATCCTTCCAGAATCTAGGAGCACACGCCTTTCTTTGGGGACCCCGAGATACAAGGTTGGAGTTCCCTGAATGCAGTGGCCCTTGGGGCTTTGCACATGCTCCATTGTCTCATACAATGTACGGACTCCATGCTGTATGGGGAGTTACAGCCCCACTCCTAGTCCAGCTCCTCTTGGCCCTGCTGGTACGAAGGCTCAGAGCCAGGCACCTCCTCCTCCTCCTTCCCTTGCAGCTATTTTCCGTTAGCTAGTTAGCTCTTGGGGTGGGGGGCGGGGGAGTTATTGGTGTTCAGTGTTAATCCCTGCAGATCCTGAAACAAAGCCCATGTCCCAGCAGTCCTGGTTTGACTCAAGCCAATGAGTTGCTCCAATCTGGAGTATGGGGTGTATTTCTGGGAAGTGCCCAGACATAGTAATTAAGCCTGCTTCAAAGTTTAATAGGGCACCTCCTGGTGAGTGTGACCGTGTTCTGGGCTATGTATGGTGTTGTACCAATAAAATAAAAACCAGCAGGATCTTATTAAAGGGAAAAAGGCAAAATACCACATTTATTGTGGATACAGAAAGAATCCTAGTAAGCAGTTAGTTATAGTTATAACATTCCATTCAATCTCATATTTATTCACACATTCATTCAGACAAACACACACACACAGGGTCTGCAAGGTTGTTATCATAGTTACCAGCCTTAGAGTTGCTCATGCCAAGCCACTGGCCAGGTGGCCTGGACATGAGGAGGGAGCAGGGCCTTGTCAGATGCTCATCTGATGCTCCTGGAAGTTGGTCTGCAGAATCAGACCCCAAAGTTCTCACTTTTTAGAGTCTATTTTTATAGGAATTTCTTCCTATGCCAGTCTATGGGAATTGCTTCATCATGCTGTTGCTGAATCAATCAGCAGATGGCACATTCCTGACGGCTCCAAGATGTTATCTTGTTCTTTGGTTCTCCCATTCTTGAGGCTGTTGGGTGGATTCCAGTCTGCCCTCCGGGGCGGGGGGGGGTCCTCTGGTTATTTCCACTTGACGCCTTCTTCAGCCAATGGACACTGGATTCTTAGGCTGGCACCTCCCTGATCATTCAGTTATTATCCACACCAAGCATCCATCCACATACATCCTCTATCTCTATTTTAATCACAATGGTTAATACAACAAAAGGGCGGGGAGTCTCTGGGTGCTGTTTCTGTTGTTACAGAGTATTGCTTTGAGTCTCTCTCTCTGTGAATTGCTTTGAGAACAGACTCAGTCTTAGAATGTAATAACACAATTAGCAGCTTGCAAGTTTCACACATAGAGGGAGAGAAAGTACCAAAAACCAAGAGACCTCTTCATTAGTAATACCCTGGAATTGAAACTCTGGGGAATCAAACTCATTTGTGATTTTTAATACAGAACTTCTTTAATATGATCCAACATAATCCCCCTTTTGACACTAAGATTTATAATCGTCAGTGTCACTTTCTATGTAGCCTATTCAAGAGAAGGTACTGTGAGGCAATTTGAGTTTGTGATTCCAATTCATGCCACATACATGATCCTACTGATGTATCTTTACTATAAGGTTCTGGGGCAACAGGCAAGGTGAGGCACACCCACTTTTGAGGAGTCCATTCGGTACAACCTCTAGTGTCCAATAGCTTCCCTCCCTCCCCAGCCCACTGGCTCAAGGTCCAGGGTAGCCAAAAGGATCCCATGTGTAATATGGGGAGTGGGTTAACCTTCAATACCTTTGCCTCCAGGGACTGTTGGTGTGCAATTTTGACAACAATTTCTCCCATTAACAAGTCTGGTTTACAATAGTGGAAACATATTGCATCCATTCATATTGATAAGTGTCAAACAATGATCTCTTTCTTTTTTAACAAATGCATCAAACCCTTAATATTTCCCAATATGACCCAGAACATTTTGTGTTCCAAAGTAGCTAGGGGAAGTATCTGCATTTCAGTGCATCCCATAGCTATGGCTGTGTAGTTTCCTATTTCTAATATTTTTTTTTCTTATGGATAAGCCATGTGGTAGTATTAAGCCATTACTAAAGATTCCATTGGCCTTTTAGGTTACCCAGACCAATTTGGACCAAGTCTACATTGGCATGTACTTGTTTTTGTATCAGGCTGTCCTGTAGCTGGGACAGAAAGCTTAATTTATTTTTAAGTTCCTGCAGGTCTTCAGTATTTTTTTTTAAACACACAACAGTGCTAGCAACAACACAAAACACAAGACAAAACATAGAACACAGAACACAATTTCTATTGTGACAGTAGATTCATGGTATTGGGTTGCTTTTCAGCTGGCAGCTTTTCCTGATTTTCTGAAAGACAAAAAAACATGTTTCTACCCCTTTTGGGGTGGCAGATTATTGCTTAAAATATTTCTTTTACAAATACCCTTGCTGATTGCAGGCAAAACAGAGAAATTGCCCCCATATTTTCCTGTTTTTGTTCTATAGGCAGGCCAGGTTTCAAAGGCTTTTATCTTTTAAGGGTTATGGGGAAATTATCCCACTGTTTAGTCATTAAATCCCTGAGTTTTCCTTCTTATACAGCAGACCAAATTTATAATGTTTTTCCTGCTGTGTTAAGCTTTAAGTTTTATTTACAGGTAATAACTGAGAAGCATCATTACCATACGACCTTAAAGGATTTTTCCAAAAATCATACACACTATACGTTGTTACAGGGATACTTATTATCATTAAATTTATTAAAATTATCTTGTTATCCCATGCCTTTTATTTAGACAATTTGTTTGCTGACCAGGTATGTCCTTTATCTGCAGCTCCTTTGTGCTGCTAGTTCTTTCCTTCCTTTATCATTTAGGTAATTTGCATTTTCACAGAAACTTCCTGCTTTTGGATTTAAAGCCATCAGCAGCTCAGAGACTCTATCTTAAAAGGGACACAATCAACTTTCACCAGAGTTTTGATTACTTTTAACTTCTGCTTCCAAAACACACAGCAATCTGAAAAAGAAAACCCAACCTATTGTGGCTCCCTTTGGAGCCCTAATAGCATTTTAATTAAGTAGCATGGTATGTTTGCATTTCTTTTGCCCCTTCTACAATATACCCTGCACATGTTCTGGGGCAAATGCACATTTCTTCCATAGTTTAACTTCTATAACATTATCCAGATCCATTTTTACATAAGGTGTCACTTTTTCTTTTTTTGCTTACAGAGTTTTCATGTACCTTTATCAAAGTGACAGTCTGATTACTCAGAGCCATTTTAAGACTCAGTGTTTCTAACATTGCTTCTTTTTGTTTTGTGCACCTCACCCCTGCTGTTGCTTCAGAGAGGCACTGTCTTTTTTAATTTTTTTTTTTACTACAACTCTCATCTGCTATTTTGTTACAAAAACAAACAAAAAACAAACAAAAAGAATCCAAATTTTTTTTTTTATATTCTCCTGATTTTGACTGCCCTGCTGCAGCCACAACTTAATAACATTTTAAATTTTGTAAAGCAGTGAGTTACCTTTTAAGGGTTAAATGCCAAATCCCAAAGCCAAACAACACTAATTACCTGTGTCTAGCAAAAAGGTCTGTCAGTTTTGCAACTTTGAATTAAAGAGTCAAATGGATTTTTAGTGGCATTATTTAAAACAAAAACAAAACTAACTGGTCCTTAGAACTTGACATATTTACACACACACAGACAGATACATACACATTTTCTTTTCCTTAACATCCCTTCCACACTGCTCTGTTTTTTACATCTTACATTCCCTTTATACATTTGAGGCAGTTAAGTTCCAATAGAACCCTCTTATGTTCTTTTAGCAAATTTGACTAAATTGTCCAGTCAAATGATTTTAATCAGATAGTTTATTTTTGCCTGGCTAATTTACAGACATTCCTTTGGAAAAGGGCCCATTTTTCTTTCAGAATGGCTGCAAAGAAACCAAGAATGCTCTAACACTTTTCCTTTTTAACATTTTCGGTTAAAAGTTGTTTGGGTGAAATACAAAGTTTAACTGCTTAATTCCCTCCAGCCTCTGCAGAGTTAACTTTTTCACTCTTTTTGTATTCCTGGAGTGCCTCTTTCACTATTTTCATCTGGCTTTGGATATTTGTAGCCAGCACCTTCCAATTGTCTGCTCCCTTTTCCGTTTGTGCCTTTTCCTCTTTACATGAAAACAAGCGGAGGGAAGAATCCTTACATGCCTCCCACAACAACCAAATTGCTGCTGCATCTCTTTTGGCAGCACTAGAAGGTTTGTATATGAGGATATACTGAGCCAATCTATCCTCTAGGTCCGAAATAGTGCAGACATCAGCTAGGGCTTGTTTAGTCCAAGGACTGTGCCCACATTTTTGAAGGATTTGTTTAAAAGGTGTAATTTCTTTAACAAAAGGTGAGGTTGGAGTTCCTTCTGACTCCATTCCTCCCTCTGGTACTGGCTTACCCTGTTTTCTTTTAAACATCTTAACATGGATATTTCAATCTCTTTGTCACTGCTGGGATTACTTAGCAAGTGACACAGCCTAGATTCTGAAATCATAGCTTAATCTATGCGTTTTTCCCCTGCTACCTTCCCGGAGGCCAGCAGGTCCCCTGCTACCTTCCCAGAGGCCAGCAGGTCCAGTTAACCTATTTCTCCCTGCTACCTTCTCGGAGGCCAGCAGGTCTGGTTAACCTATTTCTCCCTGCTACCTTCTCGGAGGCCAGCAGGTCTGGTTTAATCTGTTTTCCCTGCTACCTTCTCGGAGGCCAGCAGGTCCCCTGCTACCTTCTCGGAGGCCAGCAGGTCCCCTGCTACCTTCTCGGAGGCCAGCAGGTCCCCTGCTACCTTCTCAGAGGCCAGCAGGTCTGGTTTAATCTGTTTTTCCTGCTACCTTCTCGGAGGCCAGCAGGTCTGGTTTAACCTAATAGAAATGCCTAGCTCACTAGAGCTGGCGGTGTGCACACCAATATTTACAATAACTGAGGTTTTTTACCAATATTCCCCCTTTCGCAATTCTCCACCAAAATGTTGTACCAATAAAATAAAAACCAGCAGGATCTTATTAAAGGGAAAAAGGCAAAATACCACATTTATTGTGAATACAGAAAGAATCATAGTAAGCAGTTAGTTATAGTTATAACATTCCATTCAATCTCATATTTATTCACACATTCATTTATACACACACACACACACACACACACAGGTTCTGCAAGGTTGTTATCATAGTTACCAGCCTTAGAGTTGCTCATGCCAAGCCACTGGCCAGGTGGCCTGGACATGAGGAGGGAGCAGGGCCTTGTCAGATGCTCATCTGATGCTCCTGGAAGTTGGTTTGCAGAATCAGACCCCAAAGTTCTCACTTTTTAGAGTCTATTTTTATAGGAATTTCTTCCTATGCCAGTCTATGGGAATTGCTTCATCATGCTGTTGCTGAATCAATCAGCAGATAGCACATTCCTGACGGCTCCAAGATGTTATCTTGTTCTTTGGTTCTCCCATTCTTGAGGCTGTTGGGTGGATTCCAGTCTGCCCTCCGGGGCGGGGGGGGGGTCCTCTGGTTATTTCCACTTGACGCCTTCTTCAGCCAATGGACACTGGATTCTTAGGCTGGCACCTCCCTGATCATTCAGTTATTATCCACACCAAGCATCCATCCACATCCATCTTCTATCTCTATTTTAATCACAATGGTTAATACAACAAAAGGGCGGGGAGTCTCTGGGTGCTGTTTCTGTTGTTACAGAGTGTTGCTTTGAGTCTCTCTCTCTGTGAATTGCTTTGAGAACAGACTCTGTCTTAGAAAGTACTAACGCAATTAGCAGCTTGCAAGTTTCACACCTAGAGGGAGAGAAACAGCACCAAAAACCAAGAGACCTCTTAATTAGTAATACCCTGGAATTGAAACTCTGGGGAATCAAACTCATTTGTGATTTTTAATACAGAACTTCTTTAATATGATCCAACAATGGGACCATGGCTCCATAAATCTGTCTATAGAGCACATTCCACAACCATCCTGCACCTGCTCAGACAGTAATGAGATCTTTCCATATCTTGTGTCTGGCTTCAGGAGCCAGGAAAGGAAAGGGTAGCCCACGCCACTAAGAATAACTTTTAGTATTGAACCTCACCTATGTTAATGGGCCAGGTCAGAAAAAAGTGTCCCTGCTTGCATCATTTCAAACAGTCCTGTATTGCTAGAGATGTGAGCATCACATGCTTTTCCTGTGTGCTTTTCCTGTGTGCAGCTTTTTATATTATCTTGCCATGTGGTCTTTCTTTCTTTGTCCCAAAGACAAGCTGTCCTTCAATGCTAATGTCACTGAAATGTCCCTGATGATCCACCATAACCATGGAAATCTTCCCCTTTCTGTTTATATACTCAGTGGCAAAGTGGGAGGAGGACAGAATCAGGATATGCATCTCATGAATCACCCCACCACAATTAAGGAATCCCACAGCATTGAATCCCTCTGTGATTTCCTGCACACTGCCAGAGTCACAATCCTGTGGAGCAAGGTGCACTTACTGGCCTTACATCCACTTGGATGACAACAGCTCCCACCATTGATTTTCCAACATCAAACTGATTGTCCGCTGACTGACAGCAGTCCAGGGTTGCAAGCTTCCAGTGCGTGATACAGACCCATTTCTCCGCTGCCAAAGCGGCTCTCAATCTGGGGTCTGTTCTGGAGGGCTTGGATGAGCTTGATAAACAATGCCAGGAACATGGCTTCCTCATCCAGAAGTTCTGCAGCCACTGTTGGTCATCCCAGGTTTGCATCATGATCCCATCCAACCACTCACTGCTCAGTTCATGAGCCCAGAAGAGAAGAGTACAATACGGGAAATAACAATGAAATTGGTCATTTTAAGAGGCAAGAAAACAGCAGATTATGGGATTTATGCTCTCAGAAGTCCCTGAGAGGAACACTGGTCAGGATGAGCTCTACCCTGACATCTGGTGGCGAGTCCCGGTGGGTAATGGAAAAGAACTTCAGGGGCTGATCTCATTTGCATAGGCACACCCACCCCGCTTAGATGGTCACTTTGGCTGCTGTGGAAGCCCCAGTTTCTCTGTTATCGGGGCAGGAAGAATAAACTGTTATTATCCTGATTATGTGAATCAAGGACAGTGGAACTGTCCTTGGCCTTTTGTTATGATGGAGGGACTCACCATCAACTAAGCAGCACTCACTAGGCAAGGGTCATGGGTTCCAAAACCCAGGGAATTGAGAGAGGGTGAGGATGTGTATTAATATCTGGTGGTATGGGCCTTACATGCTAATTACACCTTCTCTTCTCTCTATGGTAGAATATCAGAGTTAGTTTTGATTCCACTAGGAGTCTAGTTACAGGCTACTGAGTTGAATTCACTTTGGGCCAATAGTGTGCTAACACTGAGGCTCCCCTATTACAAACTGAAATCACTAAAGAGCTAAAATTACTAAGAGCTGAAATCACTGAGTGTTGTGTGAAGTAGTGGGGGGCCTGAAGATATATTGTGGAGCAGTTTGTGGGATGGCTGGCGGAGCGGAGTGACTGGTGGAACAGAGCAGTTTGCGGGACGGCGGGAGCGGCTCGCGGGACGACTGGCAGAGCGACTGGCAGAGCAGAGCAATTTGTGGGGCGGCTGGTGGAGAAGAGCCCCACGGAGAGGTTGGACAGTCTGCTTCGGACCACGTAAGGTGCCCCAAACCCCCCCCCATTTCCACCCAGGTTGGGAGGTAAAACTCTGCAGATAAACTTTCAAACTCTGGGGCTGCACTGACCAGGGACAGAGACTTTTGGGTTGTTGGACTTTTGGGACTTTGGGGGACTTTTGGGTTGCTGGACGCAAGAACCAAAGGGAAAGGACATGGCCCAATTTGCTTGGGGTGGGTTTTGGCTCATGGGTTGCATTATGAATCCTGTTGGTGGTGTTTCCCCAACATAATGCCACCTTGTTTCTCTCCGTTATTAAAAGCCTTTGCTACACTCAGACTATGTGCTTGCGAGAGGGGAAGTATTGTCTCTTAAAGGCGCCCAGCGGGGGTGGTGTATATTTGTCCCAGGTCACTGGGTGGGGGCTCGAGCCAGTTTTGCATTGTGTTATTGGAATGGATCCCCTAGATTGCTTGTTGCTGCCAACTCTGAGGGGCAGAAGGGTTACAGCACATTGCACTGTAACGTGCCCCACAAGCTAGTGCACCAGACAGTGACGCAGGGCACACTGGAAAGCTTTTGTATCTTTTGCTGACAACCTCTCACTGGGAGGACGTGCCGGCAGAGGCAGCCAAGTGTGCATGTGCTCTCGGGAAATATCAATGGTGGAAGCAGTATGCTGGAACAAAGGCAACCAGTAAATCCTCCTAATTTAGACAATGCCTAGGTGAGAACAGCAAAGGGGCGCACAGGGCTAAATGCTCTTTTCTGCCATCCTCCCCTTCACGATAAAGTGCCCCTGACTTTCATCCTAAAAGGGGGACTGGAGGGAGAGAGGAGAGGGCATCCACCTCTTTCTTACCACATCCCCACCAAAATGGTTCCCCGTGATACCCCCCCAACCACAGCATCCCAATTTTATCCTTTCAGAATACAAGGGGGAAGCAATTGCGACCTGTGGCCTCACCATTTACTCTGGGCACCGGCTGCCATTGGACATGGCAATTCCTGGGTTCTTAGCTCTCTAAGAATCAGAGATTTGTTCCTAAAGGGCCAATTGGCAACATCTCAGCAGTATCGGGGAGAGATAGGGCTTCCAGACACTGGACACCCTGGGTTTGCAGACACCAGGATGAGATTCCGTGTAACACGGTGTAACGATGCTGGTTCTGGCAGGACCCAACTGAGAGTGCCAGTTCTGGACAAATTGCTTCAAGCTGGGCAGTTACAGCCCGAGGCTGGGGTTTTTCCACCTCTAAGGCAAACCAAACCAGCCAGACAGAGAGGACTTTGGTTTTACCCCACTGGCTGACCACAAGTCACACAAGTAATTCCCTTAGACACTCCAGTTTCCCAGTATGACCACCAGCGCCACTCGTTATGGGGACAAATGGTTATGAAAACCAACACCCCAGTAAAAGAAGAAAGGTTCTCTCGATCCCAAAGGACCAAGCCCCAGACCCAGGTCAATATACAAGTTAGATCTTACTCACAAATCACGCTGCTGCAAATCCTTTAGAATCTAAAGGTTTATTCATAAAAGGAAAAAGATACAGATGAGAGCTAGAATTGGTTACATGGAATCAATTACATACAATCCTGGCAACGTTCTTGGTTCAGGCTCACAGCCGTGATGGACTAAACTGCAGGTTCAGATCCAGTCTCTGGAGAACATCCACAGCTGGGATGGGTCTTTTAGTCCTTTGTTCAAAGCTTCAGTGTAGCAAAGTCCACCCAGAGATAAGAAGCAGGACTGAAGACAAGACGGAGGGGCTGCAGCAGCTTTCTATATTATCTTGCCATGTGGTCTTTCTTTCTTTGTCCCAAAGACAAGCTGTCCATCACATGGCATGGAAAAACCTCAGTTCTGTCCATAGGCAGGTCCCTGCACACCTTGCTGAGTCCCCAGGCATGTCTGCCTTCTCAGTGGGTCAATTGTGTAGCTGATGGTCCTTAATGGGCCATCCAGCAGGCTAGGCAGAGGTGAGACCAACTTGTCTGGAGTGTCACACAGAAGCATAGTGTAAGTTTGAAATACAGACAGTATAGAGCCAATATTCATAATTTCAACTATAAAAATGATACACACATACAGACAGCATAATCATAACCAGCAAACCATGACCTTGTCTTAGACACCTCATTTGACCCCCTTTATACAAGATTTGGTGCCACACACCACACGATCCATTGTCAACAGCCAAGCTCTAAGATACAACCGCATTTGCTCCAATTCCTCAGACAGAAACAAACACCTACAAGATCTCTATCAAGCATTCTTACAACTACAATACCCACCTGCTGAAGTGTAGAAACAGATTGATAGAGCCAGAAGAGTTCCCAGAAGTCACCAACTTCAGGACAGACCCAACAAAGAAAATAACAGAACGCCACTAGCCGTCACCTTCAGCCCCCAACTAAAACCGCTCCAGCGCATCATCAAAGATTTACAACCTATCCTGAAAAATGATCCCTCACTCTCACAGATCTTGGGAAACAGACCAGTCCTCGCTTACAGACAGTCCCCCAACCTGAAGCAAATACTCACCAACAACCACATACTACACAACAAAAACACTAACCCAGGAACCTATCCTTGCAACAAAGCCTGATGCCAACTCTGCCCACATATTTATTCAAGTGACACCATCATAGGACCTAATCACATCAGCCACGCCATCAGGGGCTCGTTCACCTGCACATCTATCAATGTGATATAGGCCATCATGTGCCAGCAACGCCCCTCTGCCATGTACATTGGCCAAACCGGACAGTCTCTACGCAAAAGAATAAATGGACACAAATCTCACATCAGGAATCATAACGTTCAAAAACCGGTAGGAGAACACGTCAACCACCCTGGCCACTCAGTAAAAGATCTAAGGATGGCAATTTTGCAACAGAAAAGCTTCAAAAACAGACTCCAACGAGAAACTGCTGAGCTTGAATTAATATGCAAACTAGATACCATTATCTTGGGTTTGAATAGAGACTGGGAGTGGCTGGGTCATTACACATATTGAATTGATTTCCTTAAGTTAAGTATCAGAGTAACAGCCGTGTTAGTCTGTATTCGCAAAAAGAAAAGGAGGACTTGTGGCACCTTAGAGACTAACCAATTTATTAGAGCATAAGCTTTCGTGAGCTACAGCTCACTTCCTCAGATGCATATCGTGGAAACTGCCTTAAGTTAAGTAAACTCACACCTTCTTGTCAACTGTCTAAACGGGCAATCTTGATTATCACTACAAAAGGTTTTTTTTTTTCCTCCTGCTAATAATAGCTCATCTTAACTAATTAGCCTCTCACAGTTTGTATGGCAACTTCTAACTTATCTGTATGTATATATATATTGTGACAAAGCTCCGTCCTTGCCTCCGTGGGTCCCGCGTTTCCTGGCGGATTTTGCTAGCCTCAGAGGCTCACTGTGACCCTCCACGTAACCCTTCTTTCTCTAGAGACAAGGGTCACAGTCTACCGAGCCATTTTCATCATAAGCCGGCAAGGGAGGTGAGAAGCTATCCTTCCTTGCACAGTCCCTGTTGTCTCCCAGTCTCAGTGATTAATCAGGGGACAAAGGTCGGCGTGGAGCCCAGGCCCACCCTCTACTCCGGGCTCCAGCCCAGGGACCCTAATAGTATCAGCTATGGTAGCTGACCTTTTAGAAACATGACGACATGTACAATTCCCTGGGCTACTTCCCCCACAGCAGCCCCCACTTCCTCAAGCTCCGCTTCACCCTTACCTCAGGGCCTCCTTCATTGTGCCTGATATGGTGTGTACTGCTCAGCCTCTCCAACAACGCAACTTCCTCCCACAGCTCCTGACATACACCCCCACCTGACTGACTAGGGGGCTTTTAACTAGTTTCAGCCAGCCCCTGATTGGCTTCAGGTGTCCCAATCAACCTAGCATTCTCCCTGCCTTCCGGGAAGTTCTTAATTGGCCCCAGGTGTCTTAATTGACCTGGAGCAGCTTCCATTTCACTTAACCTGGTACCAGGAATTTGTTTAGCCTGGAGCTAATATATCTATCTCCCACTTCTTTTCTATAGCCATCTGGTCTTGCCCCGTCACAATATATATGTAATCTTACTATATGTTCCATTCTATGCGTCCGATGAAGTGAGCTGTAGCTCACGAAAGCTCATGCTCCAATAAATTTGTTAGTCTCTAAGGTGCCACAAGTCCTCCTGTTCTTTTTACAGGACCTTGGTTGCAACAATGATCTATACGGTCCCAGTTTATGTCAATAACGTCACACACGGACATGCAGATTCCTACTAACAAAAGTGGGTGGAATCCAGAGGCAAGAGGAACTGTAGAAGTGAGCGTGGAGGCCCCACCTCTCAGGAGCCAGGACTGTATATAAGGTGCTACCTGTGCCGTGAGCTTTCAACAGACAGCAGCTCCTTCACTGCACAGGAAGAATGACAGCTCCAATGGCTCTGGTTTCTATCACCAACCTGGTGAGTACTGATCCTCTCTCCACTCAGGGCTCCTGTAGGTGCTGCTGCCTCAGGCCAGCCAGAGGCCGGGGCAGGAATAAAGTAAAGGGATGCAGAGCAGCAATGGTGAGTTTGTGAAGCGGTCATGCAAGGAAACTTTTACTACAAGCTTCATTATGAAGAGAAGCATCAGCACTGTTTGTACTGAAAAATGTCACGGTTGCAGACTGTGCCAGGGATGTTGTGTTGTGGTGTTACCTAGTTCTGTGAATTTGCCTCAGTATAGAGCATTTTGTTTTCACACACTGCCCTTAGAGGAACGTGACAGGCACGTTTGTAAATCTGAAAAATGTTTAAGCCTCTGATAGGGGAAGTTAAAACCCAAATTCATGTTAATCCTTTGTCTACTGCTTTTTCCCGCGGCATCTGCTCTGCATCCATCATGTTTCTGTAGGTTAGTCTTCACAACAATTGGGAGGCCGGATTGCAGCAGGTGTGGATGCACCCAAAATACCTTTGATCGACCTACTGTACTAAAACTAGCCAAGTTGCCTTGGTGACAGGGTCTAGCCTCCTGAGTACAATCCCGCCCACGACCCTAGGTGCATACTGGGGTGGCTAGCCCATGCCGCTGCCCGTACCACTGTGGCTACACTTCTGTTTGTTGTGAGCTATCTTGATCACAGCTAGCTCGGGTACATCTAAACGTGCTGTCCCGATTCATAGATTCTGATGCCAGAAGGGACCATTGTGATCATCTAGTCTGACCTCCTGTACAACATAGGCCAGAAAACTTCCCCAACATAATTCCTAGAGCAGATCTTTTCGAAAAACTTCCCAGCTTGATTTAAAAATTGTCAGTGATGGAGAATCCACCATGACTCACAATCCACCATGATTGCAGTGTACACTTACCCTTTATGAGATGAGGCTGCGGGAAGCTTTCAGACTCCCCAGTGTCATGCTGCTGCCACATCCAGCCCGGTGGGGTCAGGTGGGTGTGGGGTTCTCAGAGATCCTGTCAGATCTGCTTTAGTTTGATCCACATAGGGTGTGACTTGTCAGGGCTGCAAACCTCTTCTCCTCAGATGTCTCTCTCTTCCAGGGGACTCCTTGCAACATCTCTGTCGCTGGGGGCTTTCTCCTTGGGATGTTGGTGAATATCCGTGGCTCAGTGCCAAAGGACAGCCAGAGGTACCCGACAAGGATTTCTTCACATATTTACAAGATTTTCACCCATGAGGGTTTAGGAAAAGGCCGCTCTGAAAAATAAAAAAACTCAATGCCCCTCAATGAAACACCCTCATTCCCCTCCCCCTTTATCTGCTGGGTAGATACAGTGTAAGCCCCCCTCTCCCAAAAACACTGCTCCCCTTTACACTGCCCCCACTTGGGAGAGACATCCCGGCCCATCAGCCCTCGATGTGGCAATTTCCTGCAATAGCCTTAAAAAACCGCATTGCATAAAGTTTATATATTATTGTGGGCCGGGGTTGCCTGTAACCTCTCTAGTGGGGAGATGTGACAGATTTTGCAACTCCATGCAGTATCTTTGGGGTCCCTTGTTTTAAGTGAATGGCTTATGTATAATTATGTACAGCTCCTCCAGGAACTAAAAACGGGGTGGTCGTTAAGGCAAATCAGCCAGGCTGCAAACCCCCCTCCCCTCCAAAAGGTACGACTTCCTGGGGAGACTCACATGTACAAAGTTCAAAGTAGATGCTCCAGAGAGCAACAGACAAAGAAAGGCCTTTGGGACAAAGAGCCGGAGTTAGTTTAAACTCGGGGCCTTCCTTCTGAGCCAGCAAATGGACAGGACTTTCTGCCCGAGGGGTTGGGGGGACCCTTGCATAAGGGTTGAAAGGGCTTGACATACTAGGGCCCCATAAGACTGATGGTGACCTCTGGAAAGCTGGTTGCATGCAGGAATGTTTATTGTTTTTAATGGGTTTTCTCTGTAAAGATTTTCCCTGAAGAATAAGTGTGCTTGCTTGGAAGAAGTTGTGTGGTAACTGATAGCAATACACTGAGCATAGGCTCTGGGGAGACAGCAAAGTCACTGGCCTGCGTAGGCAGTCTGGCTTGCTGGAGATATAGTGTAAATCCAGGGAGCTGTGCAGCCTAAAAACCGCAGTCAGGAGGGAGACGCATGAAGGTCTCTGCACAAGAGAGGTGACAGCCGGGAGCCAGAAACCTTTAAGTGGGTGCCCTTGAGGGACTGTGGATGGAGAATACAGGTGCCGCTACCCTGAAACTGTGACCTGGAGAAACTCCGGCACAGACAGACTCAGTGACAGGCCCAAGGACACAGGAAGCCTGCGGCAGAGCAGGGAATTGAACCCAGGTCTGCTAACTCCTTGGCCCCTAGATATTGTCATAATAAACATGATTAATGGTAATTATAATCCCCACCTGTTCCCCGTCAATGGGAGCTGCGGGGAGCAGTACCTGGAGGCACAGCCAGGGCAACACACAGACCCCTGTGCACCCCCAGGTTCCAGCCACTTCCCAGAGCAGCGCGGGGGCAGGGCAGGCAGAGAGGGAGCCTGCCCTGCCCTCGGTGCGCGACGGGCCGGAGCCGCCCCCCAAACTCCCTCCTGCAGCCGAACCGCCTCCTGCACCCCAACCTGATGCACCCCAACCCCTTGCCGCACCCCACACCCCTCCTGCACCCCAACCTCCTGCCCTGAGCCCTATGCCGCACCCTGCACCCCCTGGGGGCAGGGAGGGGGCGGAGTTGGGGTGGTGATTTCAGGGAAGGGGTTGGAATGGGGGCACGGGCGGGGTGGGAAGAGGTGGGGCAGGGACAGGGTCTCATGGAAGGGGTAGAGTGGGGGCAGGGCCGGGGCAGTGGGGCGCAGTCAGTGATGTGGCCCTTGGGCCAATGTACTAGTCTTCCTGTGGCCCTCGTGGTCATTTGAGTTTGAGACCCCTGGTCTAATCCATTCCCCAGTTTATATTAAGGGTAGGGGAAGGGGAGTAGCTGCTCTTCCCAAAGGCCTCACAGGCCACTTGGTCATTACTTTCCTATTCCTCCTGCCCAGGTTTGATGTGAACTTTCTCTGTGGTGGGGACAGAATGAATGAAATCGCCTTTCACTTTAAAACTCTCTTCAAAGAGGACAGGGCCAGGGCCATTTTCAACAGCAAGCTGAACAATGAGTGGGGCCAAGAGGAAGAGAAGTGTTTTAGCCCTTTCTACAAAGGGAAGAACTTCCAGCTGCAGTTTGTCATTACTAAAAACGGCTACAAGGTAAGGGATGTAAGCAGAGCAGAGCCTCTGCATCGGGGACCGGAGACAACTCTGCATTTGGACTGGGGGAGAGAAACTGGGAAGGAGGATAGCGGGGAGATTGGACAGGAGACTGGAAGCTAGAGGAGCAGGAGGCCTGGCTATGGAGATGTGGTGAAGCCCTGAGACAAGGGGAATGAGGAAGGCCTGGGGAAAGGTCAGCAGGCATGACTGAGCCTGGTGCAGGGCTGAAATAACTTGGGGAGTTTGGAGATGAGGGTCAGGGGTTGAATACAGTGGGGTCTTTTTCTTTAACAGTGTGTCTCAGAGTTTACTGAGTTGGGCCTGGAAGAAGAGGGGAAGGTGAGGCCGGGGTGGGGAGGGAATGGTGAGCCTAGTACAATGCTGTACTGGGAGCTGCTGCTGTGCCTGTGTCTGACCTAGGTTCAGAGGACGAGGAGGGTTGTTGAACTGCCTCAATCAGGGAAAGTGTCAGTTTTAAAATGGCAACGACCTGTCTCCTTTGAGAATGTTTTGGGTGGGTGCGCCTGGCAAGAATACAGGTACCCCTCCTTCAACACAATCCATTTCCTGGTTGGAGACGGCACCATCCATTCGTGCCCCCAGACCCTGCTGGTTCTGTCGGCAGGGTGGTAGGAACACCCGGTCCTTGCTTCTGTTCCATCTCCTGCCAGCCTGGGTGAGCAACAGCTAGAGTGGTTGAGTACGGTGGGAACAAACCCCTGGCTCTGCATTCACCCTGCTCCGTACTGGTGATTGATTTACTGGTTCCACTCTGCGAACATCCATTGACCTACCTAAGATGGCAAGGAACCTCTGACCAACCCCCAAAGAACCGTTGTGCTATGGCTTGGCCGAGAGTCATTGTTTCTAACGCTCCCCTTTACTTACCAGGTGATTGTGGACAACAAGCCCTTCTATGAGTACTCTCATCGTGTCCAGCTGGAGCAAGTGAAATTCCTCCAGGTGGGTGGGGCTGTGGAGTTGCAGCAAATTGAGATCTTCAAAGACAGCAACATCATCAGCTCTACATCCCCTGAATCCAAATAGTGTGATTCTGGCAGTGATGTAGGTGACAGCCACGATAAGCACGCAGTCGCAGGAAACTAGGTGAGGTGACCACTGAGCAGATGTGGTCAGGTTGCTGGGGATTGAGGATGTGCCAACAAACAGGCCATTCTGTTCTCCCCACCTCCAACGGGGGCACTTTTTGAATCTGATAAAATAAAAACAATGGTGTGTGTTGATTTTAAATCAGTTTGTAGAATCAGGGAAGAATTATTCCAAACACAATAAATTCTGCTGTGACACATGCAGTCACGCCTGTTGTTATTGTGAGTAATGATAATTTATTCATGGCTTCTAAAAAAAGTCCAGGAGCAATAGGCTAGAATGGGGGTTCTCAAACAGGGGGTCGCGAAGTTATTACACGGGGGGTCGTGAGCGGTCAGCCTCCACCCCAAACCCTGCTTCGCCTCCAGCATTTATAATGTTAAATATATTTAAAAGTGTTTTTAATTTATAAGGGGGGGTCGCAGTCAGAGGCTTGTGTCACGGAGTCCCTGGGCGATGCTCTGGAACTGCTCCCCATGAAGCCAGTCAGGACTCTGGGGCAGTCGCCTTCCTGTGAGCAGCCTGTCTGCAGGACACACAGCTCACCCGGCTTCCACCTTCCTGGGTCTGACCTCGGAGCATTCAGCCTCCTCTGCCCCTCCGTGCGCTTCCCCCAGCGAGTCCCCCCAGGTGGACTCCTGGGGATCCCAGAGGGTCCTGCCCCCCAACTCCGCAGTCAGACGTGACTCTCAGCCAGCCAGTAACACAGAAGGTTTATTAGATGACAGGAACATGGCCTAACACAGAGCTTGTAGGTGCAGAGAACAGGACCCCTCAGCTGGGTCCATTTTGGGGGGCAGGGAGCCAGACAACCACGTCTGCCCTTCGCTCCATGTCTCCAACCAGCCCCAAACTGAAATTCCCTCCAGCTCCTCCTCCTCTGGGCTTTGTCCCTTTCCCAGGCCAGGAGGTCACCTGATTCCTTTGTTCTCCAACCCTTTAGCTCTCACCTTGCAGGGGGGGAAGGGCCCAGGCCATCAGTGGCCAGGAAACAGGGTGTTGGCCATTCTCTGTGTCCAGACTCCTGCACACACCTGCCCTCTAGGGCTCTGCAATGATCATACACCCTTCTCCCCCCACCTACATACTTAAGAACTGCACAGGGGAAACTGAGGCACCCCCACACTATTCAGAGGAAACATTAAGAACAGTCCCACTTCGTCACAGCTTGCTATGTGAAAGGGATCACCCGTACAAAAGTTTGAAACCACTGGGCTAGAAAGAGTGTGGCCCAGGGAATATGGCTTAGAGACTAAAGACACCTGGGTTCAATTCCCAGTTCTGGGAGAGAGTCTGATCTAATGGCTGGAGTAGGAGGCCTCGGATTCTCCTAGGTTCTATTCCCATCTCTGGGGAGTGACTGAGAGGGCCATGGGGTTGCAGAGATATCAATGAGCACTTCATTTGCCCTGCAGAAACTTTACCTCTTATCAGAGACACAGAAAAGAAGGAAAAACAGTTAAAGCCTTTGAAATGTAAAGTATTAAGTAAGGTTTTCATTTTAACAACATCTCTTGGTCCCTTTCCCATTGGCCAGAGAGAGATCTCAGGAGCAAACACACCTCTTAGATGGTAATAACAATCCTTTTTGGGGAAGAGAGAAGCAGTTAGTTGAGATGGGCTGGAGCCGTTGTCATTACTGTTGTTGTTAAAGTCCAATCCCGTTTCCGACAAGGCAAATACACAAGAGAGGGGAAAGAAAAGAAAAGAAAAGCAAACTCATAAAATACAGCTTCTGTCCCTGGTGTTGTCTCTTACTCGAAATCTCGCTGCTGAAAAACACAGGCATGGCACATGGTCTGAACAGCCACTCTGAACTGGTACCAGCATCGGGCTCTTTAGGGCATTTCTTTTAGCTGCCTCTCTGGCCACAGGCTTACAGCAGTGTTCCAAAATATGCAGTATTGGCCAGCTAAGACACGTTCTTATTAGACAGAAGGCAAAAAGGATAGGGGTAGAAGGGGGGTGGGTAGGGGGAAGGGAAAGGAGGGTAGAGGCTCTGCTGGCCCCAGGCCCTCACAAGGGTAGCAAGGGGTGGATCTGCTTACCTTTAATCTCACCTTTACCTGAAAGCTGTGATCCTTCCATAGAACTCTCTGTGCATGATAATAATTCACCCGTCCACACCCCAAGCACTTTCATGCCACTGCCCTAATGCCAAATATTAACAAATCAACAGCAGGGACACCTGCAGCTGGAGGCTCCTGAGATGCAAGGCTTGAGCTCCCTGGAAGCAGTGGCCTGTGGGGTTCCCTTGTGGCACCAAACAGTGAGAGTCGACACTGCATAGGGAGCCACAGCCCCACTCCTTCTGCAGCTCCTTTTGGACTGACTGGCAGGAAGACTCAGAACAAGGCAGCTCCCTCTCCCCCTGTAGTCATTTCCCCCTTTAGCTAGTTGGCTCTGGGCTGTGTGGAGTTGATCAATGCACATGCCGTCCCACAGCTGGTTCTGGAGAACTATTTATGGGACTTATGCAACCCCATAATCATATCTCCCAATGTTTAATCTGTTTAAGACCACAACCCGCCCAGTGAGACAGGGCAGTGCTAATATCTCCTTTGTACCAATGGGAAACTGAGGCACAGAGAGGCTATGTGACTTGCCCAGGGTCATACAGAGCACCTGTGATAGAGTCCTGGGTTGAATTCCCTGCTCCATCTAGCGTCCTAATTGCTGGATCGTCCTTCCTCTTCCAGAGGGGATCCTTGATATCCCATCGCCATCCGTGGTTTCGGCTTCTACTCACATTTGACTCAGGTTGACCCCGCTGTTGTCAAGCCTGCCTCTTGCTTCTACCTCAGTGATAATCCCCCACTAGGAATGGAGCTGGTGATTCCACTGATGATGTGTGTCTCTGGCTCCATTTCCCAACAGGGCTAATGGGAGAAAAAAAACAGAGTCAACCAAATCTGCTTGTGAAACTTGGACACGTGGAAGCAGGCTGGGATGTGAGGAGGAGCCATTTTTAAAGGCATTACCACAGCCCTCCTTAATTCATCCCTGAAATCTGTACAACCTCCCCACAATTGCTGATTGTCACGGAGTCCCCGGGCGATGCTCTGGAACTGCTCCCTATGAAGCCAGTCAGGACTCTGGTGAAGTCTCCTCTCTCTGAGCAGACTGTCTCCAGGGCAAACAGCTCACACAGCTTCCACCTTCCTGGGTCTGACCTTGGAGCATTCAGCATCCTTTGCCCCTCCGTGTGCTTCATAGAATCATAGAAGATCAGGGTTGGAAGGGACCTCAGGAGGTCATCTAGTCAAACCCCCTGCTCAAAGCAGGACCAATCCCCAATTAAATCATCCCAGCCAGGGCTTTGTCAAGCCTGACCTTAAAAACTTCTAAGGAAGGAGATTCCACCACCTCCCTAGGTAACGCATTCCAGTGTTTCACCACCCTCCTCGTGAAAAAGTTTTTCTTAATATCCAGCCTAAATCTCCCCCACTGCAACTTGAGACCATTACTCCTTGTTCTGTCATCTGCTACCACTGAGAACAGTCTAGAGCCATCCTCTTTGGAAACCCCTTTCAGGTAGTTGAAAGCAGCTATCAAATCCCCCCTCATTCTTCTCTTCCATAGACTAAACATCCCCAGTTCCCTCAGCCTCTCCTCATAAGTCATGTGTTCCAGTCTCCTAATCATTTTGGTTGCCCTCCGCTGGACTCTTTCCAATTTTTCCACATCCTTCTTGTAGTGTAGTGGGGCCCAAAACTGGACACAGTACTCCAGATGAGGCCTCACCAGTGTCGAATAGAGGGGAACGATCATGTCCCTTGATCTGCTGGCAATGCCCCTACTTATACATCCCAAAATGCCATTGGCCTTCTTGGCTACAAGGGCACACTGTTGACTCATATCCAGCTTCTCGTCCACTGTAACCCCTAGGTCCTTTTCTGCAGAACTGCTGCCGAGCCATTCGGTCCCTAGTCTGTAGCAGTGCATTGGATTCTTCTGTCCTAAGTGCAGGACTCTGCACTTGTCCTTGTTGAACTTCACCAGATTTCTTTTGGCCCAATCCTCCAATTTGTCTAGGTCCCTCTGAATCCTATCCCTGCCCTCCAGCGTATCTACCACTCCTCCCAGTTTAGTGTCATCTGCAAACTTGCCGAGGGTTCAATCCACACCATCCTCCAGATCATTTATGAAGATATTGAACAAAACCGGCCCCAGGACCGACCCTTGGGGCACTCCACTTGATACCAGCTGCCAACTAGACACGGAGCCATTGATCACTACCCGTTGAGCCCGACAATCTAGCCAGCTTTCTATCCACCTTATAGTCCATTCATCCAGCCCATACTTCTTTAACTTCCTGACAAGAATACTGTGGGAGACCGTGTCAAAAGTTTTGCTAAAGTCAAGGAACAACACGTCCACTGCTTTCCCTTCATCCACAGAGCCAGTTATCTCGTCATAGAAGGCAATTAGATTAGTCAGGCATGGCTTGCCCTTGGTGAATCCATGCTGACTGTTCCTGATCGCTTTCCTCTCCTCTAAGTGCTTCAGAATTGATTCCTTGAGGACCTGCTCCATGATTTTTCCAGGGGCTGATGTGAGGCTTACTGGCCTGTAGTTCCCAGGATCCTCCTTCTTCCCTTTTTTAAAGATGGGCACTACATTAGCCTTTTTCCAGTTGTCCGGGACATCCCCCGATTGCCATGAGTTTTCAAAGATAATGGCCAGCGGCTCTGCAATCACATCCGCCAACTCCTTTAGCACTCTCGGATGCAACTCGTCCGGCCCCATGGACTTGTGCACGTCCAGCTTTTCTAAATAGTCCCTAACCACCTCTATCTCCACAGAGGGCTTGTCACCTCCTCCCCATGCTGTGCTGCCCAGTGCAGTAGTCTGGGAGCTGACCTTGTTCGTGAAGACAGAGGCAAAAAAAGCATTGAGTACATTAGCTTTTTCCACATCCTCTGTCACTAGGTTGCCTCCCTCATTCAGTAAGGGGCCCACACTTTCCTTGACTTTCTTCTTGTTGCTAACATACCTGAAGAAACCCTTCTTGTTACTCTCAACATCTCTTGCTAGCTGCAACTCCAGGTGTAATTTGGCCTTCCTGATTTCTCTCCTGCATGCCCGAGCAATATTTTTATACTCATCCCTGGTCATTTGTCCAATCTTCCACTTGTAAGCTTCTTTTTTGTATTTAAAGATCAGCAAGGATTTCACTGTTAAGCCAAGCCGGTCGCCTGCCATATTTACTATTCTTTACTTCCCACAGCGAGTCCGCCCAGGTGGGGTCCTGGGGAAGCCAGAGGGTCCTGCACCCCAGCTTCGCAGTCAGACGTGACTCTCAGCCAGCCAGTAAAACAGAGGTTTATTAGATGACAGGAACATGGTCTAAAACAGAGCTTGTAGGTACAGAGAAAAGGACCCCTCAGGCAGGTCCATTTGGGGAGCAGTGAGCCAGACAACCACGTCTGCCCTTCACTCCTCGTCCCCAGCCAGCTCCAAACTAACTCATCCTCCACCCCTCCTCCTCTGGGATTTGTCCCTTTCCCGGGCCAGGAGGTCACCTAATCTCGGTCTTCAACCCTTTAGCTCTCACCTTGAGGGGGGAAGGGCCAGGCCATCAGTTGCCAGGAAACAGGGTGTTGGCCGTTCTCTGTGTCCAGACCCCTGCACACACCTGCTCTCTAGGGCTCTGCAACGATCATACACCCTTATCCCACCACCTAGATACTTAAGAACTGCCTAGGGGAAACTGAGGCACCCCCACAATATTCAGAGAAAACATTAAGAACAGTCCCACTTCGTCACACTGATCTCTCCCTTTTCTTCCCCCAAAGTGTCTTATGTAAAACGAAGTGTTTCTTTGTATCAAATTTAAGTTTGCTGACATTCTAATTTCATTTAATGTCTCCCTGTTCTTGTCCTATGAGAGAGAATAGGAGCATTCCATTTACCTTTTCTAAACTTTTCATTCCATTGTATGCCTCTCACGTGTCAACTCTTATTAATTTACTCTCTAAATTATAATCTTAATCTTTCCAATTTCTCTTTATATAGAAATCTTCCTGGCTCCTACTAGTCCCCTAATAATAACCTTTCCTTTGTCTCCCTTCTACAGATTCACTGTGCTAGGGGTGCTGTACAGACACTGTGAAAATATGGTCTTTAGCCCAAAGAGTTTATAAAATCAGTAACTGGATGCAGATTACTGATATAAATTTGACATTTCTCAGAAATGGTTTGTTCTATATTTTTCTGTCAGAAATAAATTTTCTGTGCTCCAGGGCCCGCTGGTGGGCCAGATGGTTCATCTTGGGCAGTAATTTGCCCAAGTGCTTTTTGCAGCTGGCTGGTGTAACACACTGGTAAAGAGTGTATGTCTGTGTGTCATAGTCCCCCTCTAGTGGCTGGAAGCCTCTTGTTCTGGAACTTAATACAAGGAGCAAGAAAAGGCCCTGTTGTGCAGGAGCAACCTTAACCCCACCTTAGAGCTCTGTCATAAATAAATTGAGGTGTAAAGTGCAGTTACCCTATGAAAAGTGACTGCAAGAATTGCAGGGCTCTGGGTTTGTCTCAAGGACTCCAGACCAAATACATTTATCTTGCATGTAATAAAAGGGCAAAATGTGTTTTCTAATCATCAGTCCCACAAAGAGTCTGCGCTCCGAGAGGTTCTTTCTGGTTCATGCATCATCCAGAAAGCTAAGCATCAAATTTTCAAAGACTCTGCACCTACAGCTAGGGCCAGATTTTCAAAAGAACTCAGCATCCATATAACATGGACCCAAACCATGGAGTTCTTTGGAAACCTGGTCTCTAGAGTTTTTGTAGGGGAAACCCCCCTTGCTGCCAGTCTTTTAGGTGGTATTGAAGGCCTTTATTAGGAGAAAAGAAAGGCAGCAACAGCTGGCCTTGAGTTATTGTTGGGATACAGAAGGAGAAAGAATATCCCAGAGAAAATGGTGCAGCTGATTACAAACCTGAGCGACATCACACTGCAAACAACCTTCTTAATCACTTCAGCACCTGAGGTGGTTATTTTTTTTTTTAATATATATTTTGGTTCTAGTCAGGTTATAGTCTTTTTATTATTATTAGAGCAATGTAACATGTATAGATGTATTCCAGCTGGCTAAGCCAAACTAGACTCTTTTTGGTTAGAAAGAGAAAACCAGAAAGGTAAGGACAGAAAATGGTACACTAGGGGGAGGTGACAGCAGGAACCTCAGGCTCATATTGCAGGGGTTGTCCAGGGTCCAGCTGCCCTGTGGGAAGGAGGGGTTGTTGCCACCTGGTCCCTTTTCCTTGCCTGCTCAGGACATGTTTTAGGATCAGGGGCACACTATGGTGGGAAATCCTGGGGTCCCAGCAGTTGGTGGCAGGGGGGGCAGCCACGATGGTGATGCTGGCTGACATGCAGTACACCTTCCTTGCTCCTCCCTGCAAGCTTAAGCAGGTTGTCAAGTAAGCGCCCAAAGACCAATGTCCAGAACGGGAAGACAGGCTCACTCCGTCAAAATCAACCGATCAGAACACAGCTTTAGTGATCCCAAATTTCAGATACTTCCCATCGTCACAGCAACTTTGTCATCCCGCACTAAAATGATAGTGGGATCCCACCAAATGCCTTGGAGCTTTCAAGTCAGTTCTTTGAGTTTAAACACATGCAATTTGTATCAGTCTTTTGATCTGCAACACTTCCTTATTTTACCAACAGTTTATATAATAAATAGATGATGCTAAACATTTGCTCCCCTTTACCCCTGTTGGACACCTTCAGACTCCGACCCAAGATATAGACTTTAACATAACAAAAACAATTCCAGTTGTTGGCTTGATCAACATATGCTGCAGGCACTTCCTGCTTTTTGGGATTTCTGAGACAGACGCATTTGAATGGAGGAGGTTCACACATGCACGGCCCATTGGGTGGCAGCACCAAACAGGAGAGGGAGCAATGGGAACTGATAGTCTCGGGTGTCTTTAAAATTCCAGTCTGGTGTGGTGTTAAATATATAAAAATGTGTTTTTAACTGAGGGGGAGAGGGGGGGGGGTTAGGTTGCACTCAGAGGCTTGCTATGTGAAAGGGGTCACCAGTACAAAAGTTTGAGAACCACTGGGCTACTCCAAGGTGGGACTGGAGAGAATCTCCGGGGGCACAGGAATGCCCAGATCGAAGTCCCTGGATCAGACTTGAGGCCCACCTAAAAGCTGGTTCTGGTACCTTATTTTGAAAATGGCCAGGATAAAGTTTACCCCAATTCTCATCTTATTTCATTTTAAATACTTGGCTACATCTGGTGCCTGTCCTAGACTCTAGACATCTCACATTAATTTAAACAAAACGACCCCACAACCATCCAGTAATTTGTCAGATTTCCAGCCACACAATACCACCAGCAAACTCTTCTTCCCCCCACACCAGCCACGAAAAACAAAACAAACAAACAACTCTCCTAAATCCTAAGACTCCAACAACCTGATCATCTGGAAACTTAGTGACTTTGTGTCTCTGGCAGTATTTCTCTTCTCTTGTTCAGTAACAGATTTTAACAGTTTCAGCTTCACTCCTGCTGTCAGTGGTCTGTGCAGGTGGAAAGCAGACACTGCCCTATGCAACAGCACCATCTGCTAAAAAACCCGGGGAACTCCACCAGCATCAGTCATTGTCCAATTAAGATGCACTGATACACTGTGGATCTCTGTAACTAACATATTTCAGAAATTGATTTTTTTTTAATTGACAAGAGAAATGGCAAATAAAGGTGGTGGTGGTGGGTATTAAGGGTAAGAAAAGGTTAGACAATGCCCCAGGAATAGTCCGTTTTAAAAATTACTCTGCAATTTCCTTCCGTCTTCTAGTGAAATTGACAATGAAATCAGCGCAGATCTAGAAGCCCTTCAGGTAACAGTTCTGTAATAAATGTGTATTGTAGGAGTCTCCATTTCACCCTCTTTGGAAGGGAGCAGCTCGCAGTGCATCTAGACAGGACAAAGCTTTGGAGAACATGCTGTAGGGAACAATTCTGTACTGGCCACAGCTCGAGAGATGGTCTAGATGAGCCAAGAGGTCACCAGCACTGATTTCTAGAATTGCTTCCCTACGATCTTTATCTGTCAGATTCCTGACATGTTTCATTACAAAAAGTCCACTATAGGCAGGGGCACAAACCTGAATTCCCAGTGGAGGTCAGGTGTTTAATTTTTATGTTTTTAGAGCTCTTGGTATCTAATTGCTGCAGAGGGCTGCTTCCCTAGTCAAGCTAACATTAGGTTTGCATTGATGCTGACCAGGACTGGATCCACTATGCTGTGTATACACATTCCTCCCCATACTGTAGCAAGCTCCACATAAGTGTGGGGAGGGTGAAAAGATTTGAGATGGATGGAAACATTTTGGGCTAATGGCTTGAAAGTGCAACTCACTCTCCAGTCCTCCTTTTCCAGATGGTACCGAGTGGAACTAGGGAAGGAAATAGAGAGGATCTTTATGAAGTATGCAGGATGGGTAAATGGAAGAGAATCCTTTAACAAGGTGATTCACTGGGTCCCTTTCCCCACCACAGCTCCTAATACTAAGGGGAGATGAACTGTCTCCATGATGTACGATGGACAAACAATATTTGTTTGTAGCTGAATTTATTACAGCTGGGACAAAAATCATACTCCACTCTGGCCTATGCCATGCCCTAATATAGGCTGGACCCAAGGGCATCTACAGACCATCTGCACTGCCCGCACAGGCTACTGGATATTCCTCCAATGTGGTCTTCCTTGCTGGCCTGTGTGGGGCCAGCCCATAGACCTATCCCTTGGCATACACGTGGTGTGAAAGCACCCCAGCAAGGGCTCTCAGAAGGCCTTGAAATTTTCCTGCATCGTGGAGAGTCAGTTAATTTGCTAACAGATTTCAATGATGGCCGTTAAGCAAACATGGGTCCAGATTCTCTGCTGGGCACACGTGTGGGGGGAGCCCATCAGGAAGCCAGCTGCAGATCAGAGCAGCCTAGAGTCTGCTAAAGCCTGTGTCAGTCGGCAGCTTTTCCCAAGGGACAATCAGCCAGCTGAGCATCAGCAGGGTGCTGCATGCTCTAATCACATGGCTGTTTGCCCGTTCCCCCATCCCTGTGCCAGGGGCTGCAGGAAGGACGGCACAGAGACAAAGGATGGTCTTGCAATCAAGGCACTAGCCTAGGACTTGAGAGATCATGGTGCAAGTCCCTGCTCTGCTAAAAAAAAACCCTACGTGACCTTGGGCAGGTGTCTGGGCCACAGTTCCCATCTGTACTATGGGGATAGCAATGGGTGTTCTGAGGTGCTCAGTGTGACGAAGTGGGCCTGTTCTGTTAGCTCCACAGACCAAGAAGAGCCGGACACACTTTCTCCTTTACCAGACACCCAGGTTGGGATCTCTTTCCCTTTGTCCCAGCACACAAGGCTGGTCACAGACAACTGCTTGGAGATCAGGGTAGCTCCCTCCATAGGCAAGTCAATACCCCTGACAGACAGAGACCCATTTCCTTCACTGTCCCAATTCTCCACCCAGCTAACAGGTAAGGTCCAGGGACTCTCATCTTCCGCTCTCCTCGCCTTCCCACCCTGCTGACTGGACACAGCCATCAGATCACAAGGCTGCCTAGGCTCATCCAAACTTTCCTTACCAAGCACCTTGCCACTCCCCACAGATCCCCTGCCCTGCCTGTGTCTCCCCCCACTCTGCTGGGGTCTCAGCTCCCACTGTGCTCAGCGCTGCCCTGGCTGTCCCAGTGGGGCAGGCCACTGCTTTCCTCAATGCATCAGAGCCAGGGAGAGTCCCCACTCTTGTGTGCAAGGGGGCAGGGAGCATCTCTCTGTCCCACCCAGCCCCAGGGGTCTGGTTACAGGCAGGCAGGTATTCTGAGCCTAGCGGCTCCTCCCTGCTGCCAGCCAGGTCATCTGCATTTTCACTGACCATTTCCCTCTCCGCCGATTGGTTCCCTGGATTCAAATTCAAACCCTTGGCAGTTACAGGAACAGGGCCTGGATCCTGTCCCAAAGAGACACAGTCACCCCATAACAGGGTCTCGCAGCTGGTGTCCTGGGGCTCCCCAACGACCAGCCAGCCCCACTCCTCCTGGGTCTGCCCAGGGATCTGGACCATAGGGAAGGCGAGGGGTTTCGTCCCTGGGACCCTCACACAGCTCACACAGCCCCTCAGCATCTGAGGCTGCACCACCCAGGGTCTGACACCAGTTCTCTCTGTCCCAGGATCTCGCCACCCCAGGAATGTCTCCCCATTCACCATCACCTTCTGCTCCCACTGGGGGTCTGAGGGGCCTGGCCCAAGGAAACTCCACACAGACATATAGGTTGGGGTCAGGAGTGGGAGCGTGTCCACCTCCCCACCCATCTGGCTGATGGAGTCTGTGGCCTTGGGACCCAGCAAGGGAGCTAGACACCGGGGCTTTTCCGCAGAGTCCCCTTGGTTCAAATCTCCAGCCTGCTCAAAGGCAGTGAGGTGGCATCCACATCCCCCCCTCCTCAACCAGGGGCAGCAATTTAGTCTCGAGGTTCCCTGCGGAACTGGCCCCCCGGGGTCTATCCCCACTCACCCCGGGGAGGTCCCCTAGGCCTCTCCACCCCACCACCGCCAGTTCATGCTGCTGCTGCTTCTGCAGCTCTTTCTCGGGCTCTCGCTGTCTCTCACAGTCCTCTTGCTCCCTCGGACTCAGCTCCAATCCCGTCCGTCTTGATCCCCCGATGGGGAACCCGATCGTGAAGACCCCCATCTGGTCGGGGACAGGAGTCTTGGCGATGCCTGGCTCCCACTCCAGCTGCTCCCAGATCCTGCTATAGCCCCAGTTGGGGTCAGGAATCTGTTCCTTAGAGCAAGGTAGCCTGTTTCCTCTTGTTTTTTCCTACCCCCCCCCCCCCCAGATGTTCTGGTTTAACTTGGATTTAAACCTGGAGAATGGTCAGTTTAGATGAGCTATTACCAGCAGGAGAGTGAGTTTGTGTGTGTATGGGGGTGGGGGGGATGTGAGAAAACCTTGATCTATGCAGGAAATAGCCCGACTTGATTATGTAAAGAGTTGTCACTTTGGATGGGCTAGCACCAGCAGGAGAGTGAATTTGTGTGGGGGGGTGGAGGGTGAGAAAACCTGGATTTGTGCTGGAAATGGCCCACCTGTTGATCACTTTAGATAAGCTATTACCAGCAGGACAGTGGGGTGGGAGGAGGTATTGTTTCATGATTTCTGTGCGTATATAAAGTCTGCTGCAGTTTCCACGGTAAACATCTGATGAAGTGAGCTGTAGCTCACGAAAGCTCATGCTCAAATAAATTGGTTAGTCTCTAAGGTGCCACAAGTCCTCCTTTTCTTTTTTCCTTAGAGCGGTCATCCTCCTCCAGCTGCACGATTAACTGTGCTTTGGTGAACTTTCCAACGCTCAACCCTCTCTTTTTGCACAGGGTTACAATGTCCTTCTTAAGGAGACGGGGACAGACCATCACTCCGCTCCTCCCAAGTTGTTGTGGACTCACAGGCCCGTGTGTTCTCAGCTCCCCACGGTTTCCAGGGAGAACCCCTAGTGTGCCAGCCCTTCTCGAGGTCACCACCTCTTTGCCAGGGTCGAGCTGCAGACTCCTCCGCCCCTTGGACTGCTCGCTGCAATCCCCCGGGGGACCCTGTTACTGCAAAAGTCCTTCTCTCTCCCCGGGCCAAGCTGCAGGCTCCTCCGCCCCTGAGACTGCTCACTGCAGTCCCCAGGGGGACCCCATTACTGCACAGTCCTTCTCGCTGGTCACACACTCGCAGGGGTTAACCGCCCCCCGAAACCGCTCCTCTCTGAGCCTTCAGCAGGCCTGGTCCTCGGCAATCCCCCTTCGTGTTTCTGCTCCCCAGTCACTTACTGCAGGAAGCGCCATCCACGGGGTGCAGTACATCCCACCGCTGCCACCAGTTGTCACGGAGTCCCTGGGCGATGCTCTGGAACTGCTCCCCATGAAGCCAGTCAGGACTCTGGGGCAGTCGCCTTTCTGTGAGCAGCCTGTCTTCAGGACTCACAGCTCACACAGCTTCCACCTTCCTGGGTCTGACCTCGGAGCATTCAGCATCCTCTGCCCCTCCGTGCGCTTCCCCCCAGCGAGTCCACTCAGGTGGGGCTCCTGGGGAAGCCAGAGGGTCCTGCACCCCAACTCCGCAGTCAGACGTGACTCTCAGCCAGCCAGTAAAACAGAAGGTTTATTAGACGACAGGAACATGGTCTAAAACAGAGCTTGCAGGTGCAGAGAACGGGACCCCTCAGCTGGGTCCATTTTGGGGGGCAGTGAGCCAGACAACCACGTCTGCACTTCACTCCATGTCCCAGCCAGCCCCAAACTGAAACTCCCTCCAGCCCCTCCTCCTCTGGGCTTTGTTCCTTTCCCGGGCCAGGAGGTCACCTGATTCCTTTGTTCTCCAACCCTTCAGCTCTCACCTTGCAGGGGGGGAAGGGCCCAGGCCATCAGTTGCCAGGAAACAGGGTGTTGGCCATTCTCTGTGTCCAGACCCCTGCACACACCTGCCCTCTAGGGCTTTGCAATGATCATACACCCTTACCCCACCCCCTAGATACTTAAGAACTGCATAGGGGAAACTGAGGCACCCCCACAATATTCGGAGGAAACATTAAGAACAGGCCCACTTCGTCACACTCAGATACGAGGGGACCAGAGAAGCACCTAAGACAGCTGGCTTAGGAGGCAGCTGTGTTGCACCAGGCTCCCGGGGACTTCCCTCAGCCTGAGGGATTCCTTCGCTAAGGGGATGCCGTCCATCTCTGCCTGCTTTGCTCCGCCCACTTGGTTTAAGTGAATTCTAGTGTTTTAATGAGGGACTAATGTAGCTCTCTAGAGCAGGGGTTCTCAACTTTTTTCTGAGGGCCCCCCCCCAACACGCAATAAGACTCCACGGCCCAGGGCGGCGTTAGGGGGTAGGAAGCAGGGCAATTACTCAGGGCCCCACCCCACAGGGGGCACCGCAAAGCTACGTTGCTCAGGCTTCAGCTTCAGCCCCAGGTGATGGGGCTCAGGCTGGTGGGGCTTCAGCTTTCTGTCCTGGGCCCCAGTGACTCTAATGGTGGTCCAGCTTGATGGACCCCCGAAAACTGCTCACGGCCCCCTAGGGGGCCTCAGACCCCTGTTTGAGAAGTGCTGCTCTCAGACACTTTGTGTCTCAAGTAAATATCTACAACATTTCCAACCAAAACCTGTCTGGGGGATGGAGAAAACAGGAGTCTGTCATCATAATCATCCTGTCCCCTACTTGTGCTCGTTTGCAGGATCAGCAAGGCAATGCCCCTGAGCTCCAGAAGATACTGACCATGACCTTAGCAAGGGGTAAGTGTTCAGCGAACAAGACTAACTTGGCTGAGATAAGGCTGCCTCTTGCTCTGGTTACAAGCGCTGCAGTCCTAAACTTCAGCCTTTCCCTGGCCCCCCCTGCTGCGAGGGGCGACAGTGGCTGGGGAAGCTGTTCTGGCGCATTCCTGCTCCACTACACCACAGCTGGTTACCAACAGAAGCAAAGAGTCTTGGGCCTTGTAGTTTAAGCATCTTATATTTCCCACAGCAGGCTCAGTCTCTCTCTCTGCCATGATGTACCCCGGCCATGGAATCCTGTGTCACAGACACCCCTCACGAAGAGGGGAGAAAGTGATGCGTCATGGGAGACGTAGTCTAGCCAGAGAACAGGAGGACTTGTGGCACCTTAGAGACTAACCCATTTATTTGAGCATAACTTCATCGGATGCAGAGAGCCATCCCTCAGAGGGGAATGGGAGCATAAGATGCATGAAGAGCAGAATTAGGCCTTTTTCACCTTAGAAGGGACATGAAACATCAAGAAACTATATGCCCATCAAAATATGACAGAGCACTAGAGGGGCGAGGTATTACCTTCATTTATGTTCTCCAGTCTGTTCATGTGAATGAGATCTAGGTTTCCCCTGCAAGAAAGGGAAGGTTAACCACAACTATCATTTCTTCAAATCTGGGCCCTACAGACGCCATGGGAAATAAAGAGTCAGTTCCTATATGCCGAAATTCAGGCGTTTAGAAGCAGGGGCTGACCTACCTGGTCTTGTCCTGCCTAGCAAGCGTCAAGGCAACAAGCAAAAGCGAAATTCCTGATTGTTGCTGTGCTAATAATATCTGCGTTAGGCACAATGACAGGTGTAAATGTATATAAACCCCATCCCCCCCACGTCTTGCTGCAGAAGCTGGTTCAAACACACAGGAATTTCGACTGGAGAGATGTCAGCAAATGATCTGCCTCTTTGACGCATCCTTTGGAAAAGGAAAGTTACACAGATGTTAAGATCATCACATGGCTGAGGCCTGGATGCTGGGCAACACCAAAAGAAGGTCTTTGGGCTGCTCTGAACAGTGGGAGGCGCTGATGAGAGTTTGAAATTGCCTTCTGCTGTCCACCTGCCAAAGTTGTCTTTGGGTCAAGTCAACACTGAGTTCCAACCAAAAGTTAAGGAATCAGCTTGGAAGTGTTCCAGCAAACCTAGGTTCTGTGTTCTGTCTAGATGGTGTGAAGAGGCCACGCTGCGTTATGACGGTTTTGAAGTCACATCCCAGATGTGGTCCCGACTTTGTGATGATAGGTTCAAACTGGAACCCTGGCCCTGAATAGCCCTGACCTCGGAGGAAGCTTGGATTGGAATCTGGATCTGAGAACTTGGGGAGTAGGTCCGGGCCCAATTTTGACACGCCATTTAACGTGTCCAGTCTAAACTGCTCTGACTTCGCCATGTTTAAAACCTACCTCAGCACACAGCGTCTTGCCTAAGATCAGAGGGAGTCTCTCTGAGGCAGGAAGTGCACATGGATCCAAGACCCAGACCAGTGCTTAACACACAAGGCCATCCTCCCCGCTCTCCAACCTCACTTACACAGGCCTAGAAAGCATGAGGACTGCAGCCAGCCTTCCTGAACCCCACAGGGTTGCAGAGATGCAGGAGGGGAAATTAGCTCTTCAGCAGGATGCCATGATAAAACAACGAGGTGGCAAATATGTTCTCACAAGCTGCCCTACCCAACCCCACCTCCCCGGTCCATGATGGCAAAAGTCAGTTGGCTACCCATTGCACACAGATGCTGGAATACCAGAGGAGTCAAGAGACATCCCCGCTACCTCCATCTGACAGAGCCAGGAGCTAGCAATGATCGTCCTTGTTCGCTGCATGCTCCAGGTGCAATTAGTCCCAGGCTGTAGGGGGCACATGCTGTGCTCGCCCAGGCAGATAGAGGGAGATGTGATAAGGACAGGAGAGTATTTAGGCCTGACATGGGAAAGAGAAAAGGCAACTTCGTCTCTTCTATGTGCACCAAGTGTTTGTTTTCCCTTCAAGCTGAGGATCAGGAAACTAAGGACGGGCAGCTCTCCCTGGAGGAATTCAAGCAGCTTTGGAAGAGGATTGAACAATGGAAAGTAGGTATGGATCAGGCAGGAAACAACAGGGCTGGAAGCTGGGTGCATTTGTACCCAGTGCTGATAGCGAAGTTCACAGAATCACAGAAACGTGGGCCTGGAAGGGACCTGGAGAAGTCACCACGTCCAGCCCCCTGTGCTGAGACACAAGAACGTAAGAATGGCCATACTGAGTCAGACCAATAGTCCATCTAGCCCAGTATCCTCGAATCATCTGGTACAGAGGCTGATTTAAGGAATAGGTTACATACCACAGTTAGTAGTTCTGCAATTTCATATTTGAGTTCCTTCAGAACTCTTGGGTGAATACTGTCTGAAGGAATTCAAACAGTATCTAGACCATCCCTGACAGGTGTTTGTCCAAACTGTTCTTAAAAACTTCCAATGACAGGGATTGTACAAGCTCCCTTGGAAGCCTGGTCCAGATCTTAAGAACAAATGGGTGCTATGCAGTTACAGGTTGGACCAAAGCAGATAGCTATGGCCCAGCAGCCCTGAACGCTGGCTCAGAAGCCAAGCTGAATAGCGCAGACTACAGAAGGAGCCATTCTTAGTGAAATGTGAAATCCAGGTCCCTTCTGTTGCTGTGCAGGTGTGAATTAAAGAACACAAGGTACTTCCTTAAGAGAGCAGCAGGATAAGAATAGAAATAATCCCAGGGTTTTAGCAAGTAATCCTCCTCTCATGCAAACAGCTTCCAACTCCCAAGGCTGCCTGGGAGCTTACAAATAATGGAAACCATAAATCTAGCCTTGGCCGCCCTGGAGCCTTTGTGATCCAAAGCGAGTTGAGCCCAGGAGGCAGCAGGACACGCTTCCTACACTCACTCCACCAATACTTTCAACCCTGTCCCGGCCAGAGGGACCCTCTTCTCTCAGGCTTCAAGGCCCATTCATGGCCTCCTTGCTGAGGAGCTGTAACTGCATTAGAAGAGTCACTTGGCCAAGCTGGGTTTGACTCATACCAACCCTCTGGAAGGAAACTGGGCTTTTGATGCTGAGAGCCACGGGGAGGCTGTGAACAGTCACAACCACAGCTTCAATTGCAATCGGTGATTGAAGCCTGATTGCACAATGCAGATTGGATTTGGGATACCAGCGATTTAGAAATCATTTGGAACATAGTAGGATAACAGGTAGCCATCATGGGAAGCTGGAGACTAGCGTGGGATTGTTCCCAATAATCCATTTTGCCTGGTCCCAAGTGGGCTAAGAGACGGCACTTTTATAGGGCTTGCAGGGGCTAGTCTGCTCCCCCCTGCTTAGCACCGGTAGCGAATGTTTCCTGACATAGCATGTTTTCCTCTTTGTCCCTGAAGACTCAATTGTTAGCACGGTGATACCAGCTGTCGTTTTATTGAGTACAGACCAGACAAGTGGAGTAGTTGGATGTCTCATTCCTGTCCTGCCTGCAGTTTAGCCTCTGAAGGGATTTTACAGCAGCACACACTCCTTGTTGGAGAAAGGAGTCGCCTTCAGAATAGGGATGACCTAAATCCAGATACAGGGACAAGAGTCATAGGAAAAAAAACCAATGGACGTAAAACGACTTCCGATTTCAGAGCAGTCAGATCTGACTCACCGCATCAGAACCTGCCCACGGTGCTAAAGCCACTCCAGACTCAGCAGGAGCCTGGTTTGCTGTCCCTCATTCAAGTTTGGATTCTGCTCAAATTTACAAGAGCAAATGAAATTAAGTGTCCCCCCATGTGGGCAGTATGCCAATGAGATTTTGGCACCATTGAATCAAGCTAGACTTTCTCCAGCTTCCTCAATTCTAAGATGAGCCCTACAACACAATCCCATTCCAGCCACTTCTTCCAGAGGGCCTGCAGACGCTGGAAAGCAAGGCACTTGTGTCTGGTTTTTCAAGGGGCATTCACAAAGCATTGAAGGTTCCCAGCTCTGAGAGTCCCCCAGCCCCATGCAGAGGACCCTAGATGTGAGGGATCCAATATACATTTCCCAATAGCAACAGTACTGGGAATGAATTAATCTCACTTAGAAGATATTGAAAACCCATGAGATGGATCAGCTTAGAGTCAATGTGAATCTGGATCAGACTTGAACAAGGGAGAGGAGTGGTATACAGATCCAAGTACAGGACATAATGGCCAAACTGGGTCAGACCAAAGGTCCATCTAGCCCAGTGTCCTGTCTTCTGACAGTGGCCAGTGCCAGGGAACAAACAGAACAGGGAATCATCAAGTGATCTGTCCCGTCACCCATTCCCAGCTTTTGGCAAAATCAGGACTCTGGTTCTGCTCCCAACTCATTGCATGGACTTACCTTCCGCACCTGCCTACAACACAGGGAGAACATTGTTCCAGCCCCCATGCAGGGGGAGGGGAGAGCAGTGTTTGAAAGACGCTTTGAAGACCCAAAGTGATTATCACTGATTAGAAGATTCAATCAGAGACATACTTGAAATTCTCCTTTGGCTTTGAATGGAGTGACCAACAGGAAGTGTAAAGTGTACTTAGGAGGAAGGGGAGAAAGGATACATATGATCATCCTTAAAAATATTACACATTTTATTGTCCTGCCCCAAGAGGGAGGAGGGCTGGTTTCCCAGAAACCTCAAAGCTTTTTTAGAACATAACAGAGGCAGATAAAAGCGAACTACTGCCTATTGCTGTCTTCCTACCTGCGGACATTTGCATCCCCCCCCCAGCCATTGAAGGACATTCAGTAGCGAACACAGTAAAATGCTTCCATGACTACCGTTCTCCGATGCCAAAAGGGGGGGGCAGAAGGGGAAGGATGAATGACAAAGGCATGGAATGTTACAGTTTCCATTGTTACAATAATCAGCAATATTTTAATTACATGACAAAGAAAAACTGTAATATACGATGCTAGGTGAATATATATTTATATAATAAATCCGTAAGTTAATAAAGTAAATAGGAACCCTATGATTTTTTTAATTTTTAAAAAAAAGGTGATTTTTTTGGTCCTCAGAAAATCCTGCTCCAAGACAGTTGTGAAAAAGGGTTTCGGGAGATGCCCCAGCAGTGAACTGGCGAGGGTGCTTGCTCTGACAGCCAAACAGACTGGGTGTGCTAGCATTCCTGCTCTTCAAAGAAGATGCTAAGAGCCTTTGAAACTCTTATTTCCTATATGCTTTGAGTTCCTGGCTTCCCTCCCTCTGACTGGAAAGCTCTGGCCCTCTGACTTTGCTGGGCAAGGCTGCTGGTGTACAGAGATATTTTATCATCCCTCTCCAAAACCCAAGAGATTCCCAGCCCTGCGGAGCTGCAGTTTGAGAGCATGGTTAGTTTAACAGGCCTGTGCCTGACATGCATGCAGCCAAGTGTGCTTAGCTGCCTTTTTCCAGGATCCTCTTGCTAAACAGCTCACTTGACAATATGTGCAATGGGGATCTGACTCTGTGGCTAAGGGTGGCGGAGATCCAAGGACGAGGAGACAGCAGCAGGGGCCTGTAGCTCCTTAAACTGCTTTGAAAACTAGTGCTGTCGTCATTTTCTTCTTCACCCAAAGTCTCCAACTCACTCCAGTGTGCTAAAGGATCCTGAAGAGCCAGAAAACCACGTGAAGGAGAAAAGCACTTTCCACTATGTGTAAATATAGCTACTGGCAAACCCACACCAGCTCTGGGCCTCACCCTAATGGGAAAACCTCCATTGTAAGTCACAGTAGCCTTCAATAGAGTTGGGTCAACATTGCTGCGATAATGAACAGTGAAGTTTTATGGCTTGGTATGAAGCTGATTGCAGTGAATTTGTGACGAGTGTTGAGTGATGTGAATACAAAATGACTCCACTTGGATCACCCCAACCCCTCCCGCACATACAAGCTTGTTCAGAATTTAAACCCCAACCCCTGCGTCTCCCTGCCTGACAGCCAGAGGTCACTTGAGTACGTACAATGCAAACAGGATTACAGTTCAGTGATAAAGTAGGTTGTGTCTTTATACCTTATTGCTTTGTTCTTGCTAAATGTTGCCGGTTAATTAAAAGCCACCACACAAGAAAGGCACAGAGTTCTCTGCCTCCAGATCTCAGAAACTTTGGGCTGTGTAACAGGAATTCAAACCTTTCCCCACAAAGTCCAAAAAATGGAAGCACCGAATTTCTTAAAAAGGGAACGTTACAATTTTGTGAGTAGTGAAGATTAAACCACAAAAAGCCCACGGCTACTAGACAACCAGTACTGTGTTAGCCGCCAACATAGACACGTCTGCAGGCCGGATCAGCGTAGCAACGTCAGCATTCAGAGACAGAACTGAAGTCTCTTGGGAGTCCAGTTAGTTTCACTAAGGAAATAACCAGGAAGAGGCAGCAGATAATGTTACCAAGCAGGGAGCTGCTTTTCCTGCATGCACACCGTCTGGGAGTGGAGGGAAGGCATTGCGGATACCTACATTAAAGGGATGCTACGTCACTTCACCCCATCCCACATACTGCCGAGCCCAGCTAGCTGGAAGATACCATCACTGCTGTAGAAATGAAGGGGAAGAGGAAGAGACTGGATTGAGGCGCATGAGATCTGGATTGAGGCAGGTTTAGGAAACAGGGAATCCCTGAAAAAGGCTCCGTCTATGGATTTTGCCGGGGTGACTGAGACAGACAAAGCTCTTCGGATTTCTGCTACACAGTGGCATAAATTACAGAGGGCAGAGAGACCAAGACAAAGGGAAAAGGCTCAATTTCAAAACCATACCAGTCGACAGTTGGTTTTCTTTTTTAAGCTCAGTTGAAAAAACAGAAGGGGATACACTGAACAAAAATAACCCTCTGAACCAGAGCCACTGGCATGTTTTCAGACTCTCCCTTTTCCCTCCTTGCCAAGAAATCCCAAAGCAATTAAATGTGAGAAAAAAAACATTTCAAGCCCGCCCTCCCAACCTGTTTAACAGAGCAAAGTGAAAAAAATCATTGCATAGGTACATGGTTCACAGAATATGCAACAGCAACCGGAATGGAGGCTAACTCCCAGGATCAGCCGGTGCGAACGTGGCTTTCCATCCTCTGGAGGCGAGGAAGGGCGATCCCCGCGGGACAGTTTGTGTGTGTAAATGCAGAGCAGAGAATCAGGCCTTCGCTCCGGCCGTCAAAGCGCCAGCACTTGCTGCCGCTGCCCGCGGCTCACAGGTCGCTCTCGCCGTACAGTGCCGTGGAGAAGGACTTGTAGTCCAGGGCTCCGGGGATGGCGTCGGGACCCTGGTACGGTGCCATGCGCGCGATGCAGTACTCCGCTTGGTCTGGGGGCAGCTCTCGCCTCAGCTCCTCTGCTGTGATGTAGTTCTGGGGTGGAAGGAGATAAATATCCCTTGAATGCCTGTGCTCTTCCCAGAGCCCCGTGAGCACTGGCAAAACTGACAGCTGCTCTCTCAATTTAGGCTCCGAGCCAGAAGCCCCAGGGAGTGATGTAGTGCAGGGCTGCTGCTTTGCCAGCCCACCCTGTGCACAGGCCTACCAGGAAAGAGAAGTCTGAAGCTAGTCTCCGATGATGTCCTCAAACTGGCACTGAAATGCGTTTCAAAGCAGTGCAGTCAAGTCCCCTTGATCCTCAACCAGCTCCTCTGGCTCCCTCTGTTTCCGGACCCAAAGCCGCCTGCCTTGTTTTTAAACATGCTCTGGCTATGGGTTCACTTAGCACTAGCCTCTCCTGTCCTTTCAAGGGCCTTCTCCTCTGCACCTCGTCTCCTGTTGTCTGGAGGAGCCTTCCTGATACATTTCCAGATCATAGCTCAGATTTAAACATCTTTACTCCCTTCCATTTTCTCCCTCCATGTAACGTCACAGCGTTTTGGGATGTGCAGTGTCGGTAAGAAAGTCTAAGCAACACAAAGCGGCGCTGAATTTAATGACAGCCCCAGCTACAGAAGAGAAAGGGTCACTGGAGCCGCTTACAGGGTTTATTTTAACAGGCTGAAGCAGCCACCACTCTGAGTAGCTTCCCACTCCCCAGGACAGACACAGATCTTTGGCTAAGCGGCCATCTCTCCACAAACCCTTCCCGGAGGCATTGCTCCTCTGTCCCCACCTAAACACCCATGCTGGGATAGAGATGGCTGCATTGAAGTGTGTGGGTAAATGAGCACAGCAGACGCTAGATTTGGAAATTCACCCAGGCTCATGGGAATTCCCAGTGGGCTGTGTAGGCGAGCACGCAGGTCTCTCCCAATGCCCGATGTCTTAAGCTATGCTGGGGATGGCAGTGAGAGGCTTGTTACTAGGCACCTGTTGCTGCTCAGTTTAGCTTCCGAGGCGAGGGTTTAGGGGCTGCCAGATGTCTTCCCTGCCCCAGCTTAGCTTCTGCACCCCCTCAAAGATACAAGGGTCCCCACCCCTCTGCTCGCCCACTCCAGCGCTGGCCTCAGCAGAGCAGCAGAAAGGCCAGGGCTCAGAGCACATGCGCGGAGCAAACACCCCCAGCTGTCTCCCGCGGCCACAGCTCACCTTGTCTCCTGCCAGGACCTTGAAGGAGGCGATGACCTGGTCAGCCGTGTCCGTGTCAGTCGTCTCTCGGGACATGAAGTCTATGAAGGCCTGGAAGGTCACAATCCCGCTGTTGTTGGGATCCACAACACTCATTATACGGTTGAACTCGGCGTCTCCCTGCACGGGTGGGAGGAGAAGCTTTAATGGACATTCAGAGACCAACTCAGGTACAGCTGCAGGTGTGGTACTTGAAAGGGTGACGCCGAACACACCCAGTGGGGACGTAAACAGCAGACCCTCGAGGATGGAGATCTTTCGGCCTCCCGCAGCCCATAGAGCTCCTATGCCTGGGCAGCAAGACCAGCTCCAACGGCATTCATCTTTCCAGGCGTAGAACGACCGGAGAGTCGCTATCTGCACCCCAGCTCCTTTTACAGCTGGAATCATTTGGCCTCCACCCCCTCAACTAGCACTGGGAAGCACATGCCTGTCTGCAGTCTGCTTTTACAGGCCTCGCAACTTTCTCTGGCTATACCCCCTTCTTCATAGAGGCACTAGGGGACACTTAGATGCCACCGCGATTCTCTACTCCACACTAGAGCACACCAGCTAACAGAGGCAGAAGCAATGGATGTGTTATGCAGCTTGCCAGGGGGCAGATCCTTGACGACTGTACACAGGAGATCTTAGCTGATCCCACTTTGGCAGAGGGGCTCAGCTGGGCCTGCACCCCAGGGACCAGGACTTACCACCCATCTAATGAGACGGCCGAAGTTTGGCCAGGACCTGCTGCACAGCACGCATGACTGAGAGGGGCAGTTCTATCCTCAATGCACAGGAAGGTGGAAGCATAAATTCTCCCCAGCACAGATGCCTTAAACCCAGCTCGATCAGAGCGTGACTAAGCTGCAGCGTGGGCTCTCGTGTTCATTCCCTGAGCAAAGCAGCTCAATTTACGAGAGGATCTTCCGAACTTGGGGATGCTGCCAGCTCCACCTGGGATCTGAAAACCTAGCTGGGCTCCGCCTTGTACATCATAGAATCATAGAATATCAGGGTTGGAAGGGACCCCAGAAGGTCATCTAGTCCAACCCCCTGCTCAAAGCAGGACCAATTCCCAGTTAAATCATCCCAGCCAGGGCTTTGTCAAGCCTGACCTTAAAAACCTCTAAGGAAGGAGATTCTACCACCTCCCTAGGTAACGCATTCCAGTGTTTCACCACCCTCTTAGTGAAAAAGTTTTTCCTAATATCCAATCTAAACCTCCCCCACTGCAACTTGAGACCATTACTCCTCGTTCTGTCATCTGCTACCATCGAGAACAGTCTAGAGCCATCCTCTTTGGAACCCCCTTTCAGGTAGTTGAAAGCAGCTATCAAATCCCCCCTCATTCTTCTCTTCTGCAGGCTAAACAATCCCAGCTCCCTCAGCCTCTCCTCATAACTCATGTGTTCCAGTCCCCTAATCATTTTTGTTGCCCTTCGCTGGACTCTCTCCAATTTATCCACATCCTTCTTGAAGTGTGGGGCCCAAAACTGGACACAGTACTCCAGATGAGGCCTCACCAATGTCGAATAGAGGGGAACGATCACGTCCCTCGATCTGCTCGCTATGCCCCTACTTATACATCCCAAAATGCCATTGGCCTTCTTGGCAACAAGGGCACACTGCTGACTCATATCCAGCTTCTCGTCCACTGTCACCCCTAGGTCCTTTTCTGCAGAACTGCTGCCTAGCCATTAGGCACTAGGAAACAGATCTCTCGACAGGAAGCTTCGCTGCGGAGCATCGCGCTGCGCAAGGCAGTGGGAGGCTCCAGGTTGGCTCTACAGTAGTTGCAGAGCAGTGAAAACTTATTTCTGCAGATGAGCGTGGGAGACCCAGGGAGCAGGGCCTTTGGTCACGCAACCACCTCTCAGCAGAACTGCCTTTTAACAGACAATGCCCCCGGAAGCAGGTCGGTCACCGCTGAGTGATTCAGCGCCACATTTCGGCAAGAGCACGGCTTGAGGATCACGCCATAAGAGAAGATCAGAGAGAGAGAAGGGAACAAGTTAGTGGATAGCATACCAGGCTGTATCCTGTGGAGATAAGGAGAGCTCGGAAGTCATCTGTGTCCATGCTTCCTGTGCGCTTCTATTCCGAGGGCATGACAGAGGAGGAGTGGGCCAGCCCCGAGAGGGGCAAATGGACGGTGCATGCAAAGACACGAAGATAGGGGAGTGGGGAGAGAAGAAAGGGCCCCATGGAGGGAGAGAGAGGCAGAGAGAAGTTTAATTAAGGAGGCATAGTGGAAATTGCCGCATGTGACCAGGCGATGTAGTGGAGATTGAATGCCAGAATTGAACACAAACAAATGGGTGGAGGAGCGCAGGAGGAGAGGAGCGAAGAATGTGGTGAAGGAAGAGAGAAAGGAGATCATGTTAATTGAATTATCAGCGGCAGGCTGTGCAGTAATGACGCTTGGTACCTGTCTGTCATTTTCCACATCGTATCCCAAACTGATGAGGCAGGCTTTGAACTCCTCAGGTCCCAGGGTACCGCCGTGGTCCTGCCGTCGGGGAACCACACAACATGCAGGATGGAGGGGGGTCAGAGCGTGGCGTGGCGGCCGCACCGGGATTCACAGAGACGATGGCATGCACATTGGGGTGGGGAGGAACAACATGCACATGAGAGGGGCGGGGAGAAGGGAAAAAATACGCCATTAGTTGAACTGAAATCAACTCTTTGCTTCAGGAGGGAAGGAGTTTAAGACCGAACTTGATTCTAATTTGTAACCCCGGATGCAGCCTGCCCCGTGCAGAAGGAGCGCGCTACATCCTAGGCATTATGCCCAAGACAGGCCTACCCCAGGATGGAGCAGCCACATGCCAAAAGCTAGCACTTCATCAAGGAACTTCAGCTATGAAAGCAATGTATAAAATGCTCAACGAGCTCCAACGCTCGCTCTCATCCTGAGCTCTGACCCAGGTGGCTCTGCAGTGCACACCTGTACTGACAGGGGCCCAACGAGAGCTAAACCCTCAGGAGACAGCAGCAGTGCTGGGATGGATCCATCAGCCATGGAATCTGGGAGAACGGTTTCAAAAGTGCCCAGGTGGCTTAGGAACCTAAGTCTCATTGAAACTCAGTTGGGCTCATGCTCCTAAAGTCACTTCTGGAAAGCAGATTTAGGCGCTATTGCGACATTGAAAATTGGAGCTCTCATAATACGCCAGGCTCCCGGGGAGGAAAACTCTAAAGCCACTTCCTTATGAACAAGTCTCCTTCACTTGTACCAGGGCACCTCCAAAATCAGAGTCTGGCTGGAGTGGGTAGGGGCTGAATCAGCTGCTGGAGCAATTAAAGCTGGCGCCATGACTCTGATTTGAGAGGATGAAGGGTATTTTATGTGGGACAGTTCTCTTCCCGGCCTCCCTTCCAAGCCAATGGCACCTCCCACTTTTCTCTTTCATGGAAGAACAGCTGCCCATGGCTCCATCTCTCCTGCACAGCTGGGACTCCCCCTCTGCTAGAAAGCAGTTAATTTTTTTCCATTTTTTTTTTTAAAACAACCCCTCCCCCCCATCTAACCTTCCTTCCTGCTGAAGTAATAGAGGTGGTCAGTGAGTGCGTGGGAGGGGTCTGTTCTTTTTCCTGGGACAACATGGAGAAAAGCAAGCACTAGGCTAGCATGTAAGGGGGGAGGAGGTGACACCAAATCCTGCAGCTATCACCAGCATTAGCACCCTAGTTGCCTTTGGCCCCATGCCCAGCTGAGAGCCACGTGTGAGGGGCCCTTGGCTACCTTGTCGAAGTGGTTGAAGGAAGCCCGGAATTCCTGCATCTGCTCCTGGCTGATTCCCTTGGCATCGCGGGTTAGGATCTGGTTCTCCACTTCGTTGATGGTGCGGGCGATGGTGGTGAGGAGCTGCTCCCAGCCAACGCGAATATGCTGAGGTCACCAGGAGAGAGGCAGTTAATAGGGCACCTAGCTCCAGGAGACTTGACAATACCCCAGAGAAGTTGGGAGCCTCTTCAAACAGGCAGCAGTTATACAGCTCTAAAAGGGCCGACTCCTGCTGGCAGTGATGGACGCAAGTTGTACACTGCCTCCAATGCCTAAAGAAAGATCCTCCCTCTAGCCAGGAGCACCTGATGTGCCAGGTTAATGCAGATACTTTGCATTTATATGGAGCCTTTGACACTTAAACTGATATGCAACTTATAAAGATCACACAGACGGGAAGGAGAATATTGGATTGATGCACAACTGCCGGCAGAAGGCAGTCACCCAAACTTGATCTGGGTTTACACCCTGACCCTTGGGGGAAAAAAATTGTGGGATCTTTAATGAAGACTGCTGAGGGCTTTACCTGAGTGATGGTTACTGTGGCAGGACAACAGCACCTAACACCGACTGCGAGCTAACAAACCACTACCATGATCACAGAATCATAGAATATCAGGGTTGGAAGGGACCTCAGGAGGTCATCTAGTCCAACCCCCTGCTCAAAGCAGGACCAATCCCCAATTTTTGTCCCAGATCCCAAAATGGCCCCCTCAAGGATTGAACTCTCAACCTTGGGTTTAAGAGGCCAGTGCTCAAACCAGAGCTATCCCTCCCCTCCGGCGACAGGCTAGCTGTGCAGGGTGCTCTGGCTGCAGGCTAGGCACTGACCCTACCTCCATGGTGTAGTTGGTGTGCTTGTTATCGAAGATCAGTGCCTCCTGGATGAGCTGGTGCTGCTGCTCTAGCAGGTCGATGTTGGGCTTGTAGTCCACGATGCTCTGCTCATACTGCTTGAGGTGATTCAGTTGGTCCTCCAGCGTGCCATTCATCTCGATGGAGATGCGCCCTATTTCCTGGGGAGGAAACCAGCCGGTCATTCTCCATCGCTGAGCTCTGCTCCATGGTGTACTCAGCAACGCCCTTTTTGGGCCATTCCTGCAGACTCAGCCTGGTGTCCCCCGAGAACCAAGCTGGGTTCCTTCCTGCTCTCATACTAAAGGGCTTGCAGGCCTAATTCTGCCCTCCATGGCACCTGTGCAGCCCTCCTGCCTTCAAGGAGCATGCAGAGGTGTGTGACTGGAAATCAGGAAGCAATCCAGCTGATAGAACAGGAAGAAAATCCAGTTCACTCATAGATGGGCTGCCTCTGCAGGACTCACGGGTATATGAACTTGTTTGTACACACACAGACTACAGGGAGCTGATTATCGAGTAAGGTGCCAGTTGCATATACTGCCCCTTCTCAGGGCACTGTAAGGCCAGGAAATAACTTGCATTTATATGGCGCCTCAAGACACTAATGGGAGTTTAGGGGACTGAAGTATAAAAAGAGCCAACCCAGGTCAGGTTTAGGGCTTCGCTTTATGGGGAAATCAACCACAATAGCTATCATGAAATAACCCCAGGTTGGGCTCTCATTCTGGAATAGCTAGAGTGCTTGAAATACACACCCATTTTATACTGGAATAGGCGTGCCCTAAAAGTGCAGTATAAGGGAAAGCAGCTGTGCTTGAGGACATCGCTATCGCAAGCAGGGAAATTTCTTCCTAGCACAGTTGGGCTGAGGCAGCACAGAACTGGCTATCTGCAGTGAAAAGGGAAGTTTTAGCTTTCTCTGCAGCCGGATCCCACCAGAGGCAGGTGGACACGGTCAGTACGGTTTGCTCCAGCAGGGTGACAATGGTTCTGAATGCAGCTGTTTGGTCACTAGGTGGCACTAACTCTAATGCTGAGAGGATGAAAATGGATGATCAGCTGGGTCATTCTGGAGTTCAAGTGTTGGCTGGAGCAGGAATGACCCAATAAGCCCACACTCAGGAATGGAGGTTGGAGTTTCTGGTTGCCCCGCAGCTGGAAGCAGTTCTTGCAAACTGAGCTCCTACCTCCATTTTGGTCTGTATCCAGGGCCCAACGATGTTGGCCTGGCTGGCAAACTGCCGACGCAAGTGCTCATTGGACTGCTGCTTGCTCTGCTCATCTTGCAGAGCATGGTCCCTCTTTGGCACCAGCTGCTGAACCTGTGAGGAACAAGGAACGCCCATGGAACTGATCCATCTCTGCACTGGTCAGTGCTGGTGAAGCAGCATGTGCCAAGTGCCTGCCTGGCCTAGGGATGTGCCCAGGCCTTGGGCTCTTGACAGCCCCGTGGAGCCAAGTTTCACTTGGCAGGAGAGGAGAGACTGGCAGCAGGGAGAAGTTCAGCTGTAACAGCCACTGAAGGCCAGGCAGTCACCACACGAAGCATGTGAAATGCCACTCACGGGGCAACTGTTTGAATTGTGCAATAAGATCCTGACAAAGCACCTGCTCCCAACCTGCCCACTGCTCCGCAGCAAAGCTTCATGGGCACCTCTGCTGTTCCCAGTCACACCTACCTCCCTGCTTGCAGCCACGATCCGAATGGCCACAACAGCCATTGCGTGCATGGCACAGCAGCGTTAGACACGCATCGGGGGTCTCAAATGCAGAGCCAGCAGTGCAAGTCACCCCAGCACTGCGGTCCTCAGACCGCGGATGGAAAACTGCTGCTCCACAGCAAGGGTATTGCTGCTTCTAGATCGGCCACGATAAGCACCGAAGAGCCATGCTATGGCAGCCCTCGCCGCCAGCAAGTGGGATAGGACGTTTTAGAGGAACCATCTGAGGGTGAATGTCCATAGCACTCCCCATGTGAGAAGGATCAAGCTGGGGGGTCAATTTTAGCCTGAATTCCTTGGACATCCCCAGAAGCCTGTTTTACCTGGTCACTTTTCTAAGGCAGCTGCAGGGCCATTTCCAAACAGGCAGCCTGGGACACCTGCAATCTCTTACAAAAAAGCCAATAACGGCCCATTTATGTCAACAGTGGATTGTAAATCTGGGCATTGCCAGGCAACCCTGGCAGCAGAGCATGGGCTTGCTATCACCGTGCAGCATGCACCCACCCTTTCCCACTTGGAGTTGATGATCTGCGGGGTAACCGAAGTGTATGGGTTGTTCCCAGGCAGCTTGATGTTGTTGTAGTCCGCAATCCGCTGAGCCTCGTTCTGAATGCCCAGGATGGCCTCGCGCTCTTTGTCAGCATCCGGCAGGGTGGATTTGAACTGAGCGTGAGCAGCAATCAGGCCCTGGAAGACACAGGATCCCAGTTAGACAAACTGCTGAAAACCAAGAAGATGGAGAGAGAATTTTCGTGAACCCAACCCCACCTGGTGCAGTGAGCCCCTGCGGCCCGGTGAAGCGCTGATCTTGCATTCCACACGGATCTGGGAGTTTGGGACCAACAGAAACTTTGGGCGAGAAGATTTTACCCAAGCTCAAATGTCTGAATCCCTTTTCAATGAGAACAGATGCTCTGGATTCCAGCAACCCAACCTAACTGCAGCAGCATGAGGCTAATGCCCGAGAACCTGGTAGTGAAACCGAGTAGCAACAAAACCCCAAAGTGCCTCTCCAAAAAGGAGCACATGCTCTGCACAGCCAGACAGACCAGCCTTCTAGACTTGGGGAGAAAACTGCAGAGTGCAGCATCTCTGCTTTCACTGGACCACCAGCTCATCCACGACACGCCAGGCCTCTCCTACCTCAATCTCCTCTATGGTGTGGACAATGAACATGTCCTGAAGGTCTTCCATGGCACTCTCCATCCAGTTGTTGAACGGCGCTGCCCTCTTGGCGTATTCCAGGTGCAGCTGGTCAATGGTCTCCAGCTGTTTCTCTGTTTTCTGCAGGGGTGACACACAGGGCACAGCTAAGTTAGGAACAGATACAGATGAATTTCCCGCCAGGAGGCCTCAGTAGCACCATTTCCTCCTCCTCTGCCTCTGGGATGTTGAGCACAGAGCCAGCACATGGCAGAGATTTGCTTACCTCAAGGGCTTCTCTCCTACTGTGGGTCAGGGATCCCAGAGCATCCCACTGGTCACAGATCTTCTGGCACCGAGCGTTCACGCTGGGAGAGTCGTAGTAATCCAGCTCACTGGGATGGAGGGGGAAGGACACAGGTATTAAGTGACTCGACATGGCCAAGTACAGATCAGAATTGATGTGGGGCTGCATAAAGTGCAGTAATTTCCATGCTAAAATAGTTTGACATTCCCCAGTGTCTCATTCTTTCATAGACCTTTGTATGGCTTGGCTCCTCTCCAACTCCAGCCTCCCAGTCAGGGCACTGCAAAACCTAGTTGGCTGGGGAATCTGGGAGAACGTTGCATGGGTGTGTCTAAGGACGGCAAAGGCAGCAACCCCACCAGCTAATACCACCCTCCTCTCTCAAAGAGATCCCACCACAGTGGCCCAGACTACACTGGCAGTAGCACGTAGGATACGAGTAGCCACACACCACGGGGAAGAGCAGGCTGCGTCCACACGGCGATGTGTAGCTACACGCAGCAATGAAGGGCTCTGGCTGGGGGAGGCAGCAGCAGAGAGCTGCCGAAGCCTTTCTCCGCTGTCTTTCTGCTGGAGCCTCTCTCTGGCAGGGAAGCAGCAGGAGACTGCTAAAAAACAGCAGTGTAGACAGGAGACACAGCTTGGGCGTGGAGAGAGCCACACTGGGAACATGGCCTAAGCAACGGCGCACATCTACGCTGCTATTTCTACCCAGTGTACGTGTTCTACACCCTGCCGTGAGCGGGTGTGCGGTGTAGACATACCCAGTGACTGCTCTTCGGAGGCAGCCGCTTTCAGCATGGCCAGTTAGTAAAGGGGAGGTTAACCTGCATGACAACCTAGCAGCTTTGCTGGTTCAAAGTCCCCCAACTCCCCACAGAGGAGTTAGCCAGGGCCATGCCCTGCCCCCATGATGGTACAGACTCAACCCGCCCCATACATTAAGTTTGAAAAGTGCTCCTGGAAGGTTACAAGTTGCTGCATGTCCAGGATGCTTCAAAGGCAGGGCCGGAGGAGAGATTAAAGCTGAGAGAAACAGGGGGAGTGGAATGTCCTGGAGACAGAGGAATGGTGGCAGAGCTAGCAGTGAGAGCTTTGTCTTTAAAAGCACCCGAGAGAGTGACTAAAGCCCAGCTGAAAGGGCAGGAGGACTGCAAGTTACTCCAGAGTGCTCCCACTTTCCAATGAGCTGGGAGTTACAGAAGGCGGCCCAGTGGCTTGTCCAAGGAGCCCAACATGCATGGGAACAGACTGTGCTCCAGGACACAGAGCCGCCTCTGCGCTCTCCCCACTCTGTGGGCTGTGCACTGGGAGGGCTCTCTCCATTAAGTAATGCTCCAAGCCACACAGCTCCGTTTCCAGGTTCTCTGCCACTCAGGCCGCTGGAATAAGGGCTCCATTCACAACTTCGACTCTCAGTGTACTAATTGTGTGCAAGTTTATCTGGCTGGAAAAAGAGACCGCAGCTCCGTGGAATCTCTTACAATAACTGCATTCTTACAGAGGGGGAGGGGACAGGGAGAGAACAATGGGGGTACTGTGTGTATTTTGGGGAGAAAAACCCTATTAGAACCCCATTCAAACAGAGGTGCTCCCAACAGTCCAGTTGCAAAAGCCAGGTCCTCTTGGAAAAAAAGATCATGACAAAGCCTAAAAAAACTATTTTAACTCCGCCAAAAATATCATATAGTGTCTCTTTGTCCCAGCCCCTCGCTGCAGGAGAGTATGCTCGTGTCAATGTTGTGCCAGTGTAAGATGGGTACACAGCAAACAACCAAGAGGGCTTGAAAGCCTGAGCCAGAATTGCTGCAGATGGGGTACAGGCGGCCTGTTTGGAGCACAAAGGCTCTCAGGACAACACTGAGTGAACTAAGATCACACTCTAGGATCAACAAAGGGGGAAGTGGAGCAGAATAGATTGGGGTGGGACAGGCAGAATAAGATCCATGCACTGGACTGTGTGTGTGTTTTTTGTGGTGAGATCGATGTGACAGCCCGACAGCTCTATCTGGACAAACCCCCCCACAGGACACCAAGCTGGGGTTTGTCTTTGTGCCCTGTCTGCAGGGTACTGTTGTCTTCCACCCTGAGGTGGCTACACTGTAGCTTGATGGCGCTGTGCTGACAGTTTTAGGAGTAAGGAAGGCTAGGTACTGAGGCCCAAATCCTCAGAGGTGTTTAGGCCCCCAACCTTCGGGGAATCAGTGGAAGTTAGGAGCCTAAATACCCTGAGGATTAGGCCAAAGGGGGCAGGGTCTCTGACGTCCCCGCAGTGGAATACCAGGGGAGAAAGGCTGGCATACTTGAGTTCCTGTGCAATGGCAGCGATCTGCTCCACACGGTCCTGGTGAGCTGCCAGGTCGCTCTCGAAGGCCTCGTGCTTCCTGATTAGGGCTTTGATGTCTGACAGGGTGGCGGTTTCATAGTCCTTCTGCCTCAGCATGGCTTCTTTCCCTGGGGGATGGAGAGGAACAGAGCCTGTTACACCCCAGATCCACACTGCAGCACAGAAGATACACACGGGGGAACAGGGTAGGTATTAAACAAGCAGCAGCACGTGCTGTTCAAAAGACATCAGGAACGTGCTGAGCCGATTCCCTGGTGCGGGAGGGAGGGATGCGGCAGCAGGGTTTCAGAGGCAGGTCTGCCGCCCAGACGCACTGCATCATTTTAATGAGACGTGGAGCAGCCCGTCATCAGACACCAGGAGGAGGAATAATTTTGCCTCCCCCTTCCATCTTCAGGATGAGGACCTTGCAGAAGAGGCTGGGAGAGTGGCAGTTTCCCACCGCACCCCTTCCTTCCCTGGTTCAGCTGGCCCTAGCACTGACAGAGCATCCCGCCACCTGCACTGCCTTGGCCTGAACAGATTTTGTCCCTACGTACTCTAGCCCCACCCTCTCGGCTTGCACGATGAAGTGCTCACATGTTTTAGGGCAGGGCCACTGCAGGATATTAACGGAGCAGAAGCAGCCCCGCAGGGTTATGGCCCCTGCTCTGAAAAGCTTACAGCTTTGACAGATGCAACACAAGATAACAGAGTGATGTACAAACGATTGGGAGACTGGCCAGGAAGTCAGCTAAGTGCAGGTTGGCCCCAAACGAAGGGGATCGGCACGAAAGGAGTCCTGCAGTGCAGCGACGGCGAGGCGAGGGAATGAAGATGAAGGGTCACTAACACGGGGAGACGGGGACAGCCCTGCCTCACTTTGGTTAGTTTCTGCTTGTGCTCATGGGGACGCTGCAGTTCAGTGCTTAGGAAAAGACACACCCACGGCCACTAGAAGGAGCTGAAACCCTCAGTTCCTGGGGGAGCTTTGCAACATGCCCCTCCTTCCATAGCCCCTGTCAAAGAGAAGCCTGCAGCATGAAGCCAGACACAGGAAGTGTACTCCAAATTGCCTTCTTGCACAAGGACGAATCAGACTGGGGTGTAATTAAAGTGCCAGGAACTAAGACAATGGTGCTGATTACATATTCTTAATGCTCTTTATTCCTCCTGGCACATTTTGGAGCTGGAGAGAGAGCCTGCTCTGCAAGGCAAGCTTCCATCCCCCTCCAGCATCAGGGTCTGGCTAGCAAGCCACGTTTGTTGGCAACCTACCACATAATTGGTGTTTCTGTGTTAATCTGAAAGCTATTTGAGTTGGGAGTGCCGAGTCTGTTCAGCTTGAAATGCCTTTTGGTTCCAGTCAGCTGTTCCCCAAGATGTTCTGCTCGGGAGGTGCTGCCAGCAGCCGGCCTGGGCCCTCTGGCAGTGGCTACCGTCTGCGTTCTGCTAATGGCTCCCAGACCGTTCTCTGCAGAGGCAGGCAGGAAGTAGCTGCACAGAACTGCTTATCAGCGTAACCAGCATCTGCAGGAGAAGCAGTGCCTCCAGTGGTGAGGGCACAGCGGGGACTTGAATCCCGAGTTTGATTCTTGGCTCTGCCACTGACTTTCTGGGTGCCCAGGACCAAATCAAGACCCTCTCCACGCCCCACTTTCCCCCAACCCCATTTATCCATCCTGCCTATTTAGACTAAGCTCTTAGGGGTAGGGATTATCTCACGATGTGCATGTACAGCAATGAGCACAATGGGGTCCTGGTCTTGGCTGAGGCTTCCAGGCAATACCAACATAATTTACTAGCTAATAAGTCAAGTTACTGTCCTCCTCTGATCCCAGAAGGAGGGGCACCTACCCTCCAAACAGTGCCCCATTTTCAGAGCTTGACTGTTTCCAGAGAGCACAGTATCAGGCCCTAGTCATAAGAATAGGCATCTAGATCTCCTGTCTTCCAAAGGGACATGTTACTTCTCTCCCTTCTCCTGCTTCCAGCATACAACACTGCATTAAGGAAGGGGACACACAATCTACGGGGTACTGCAAGGATCTTTACACAGGGACCAAGGACTTTAGGCAGAGTCTGGAGACACGAATGGAATTATATTCTCAGCTCCCCAAACACTACTGAGCACTGACAGCTTTATTCTGGAGTCAAGGTGGGATCTTAAAATGGCATTTCTAGCACCAAGCTCAACAGCTTGTGGACTTCAAAGAACCATCCCCCTTAGAGCTGCAATTCGAGGACTCCGTACCTCCCTGGTAACTTAGCTCCTTGGTCTCCGCTTTGATGGATGCGGTAGCAGGGTGTGGCTGGTAACTGACTAGTCCCGTATCTTTGCTGCAGCAAAACGGGCTATACAGCTGCTGATCAGGAATCTGTAGTGAGGCTGATAAACACCTCCTGGGCCCTCACCCGGGATGGTGACAAAGGACAAGACCAAATATAAGCTCAGCTGTGGAGGAGACAGCTGGCTTGTTGGAAGCTTGAGCCATCAGACAAACTGACGGACACCATGTGCCTTCTCAACAGCCAGGTTTTGGAGACTTGCAGTAGCCCCAGCCAGTCTACATTTGACTGGCAGAAGAGAGGATCCTAAATTTTCTCCTGGCTCACATTCTCTCTCCCCCCCACCCCGCCCCAAATAGATGACAAAGTGAGGGAAATATAATGGGAACTTTTTCCATTTACTCCTCCCCACCCAAACTGCCAGCTTTCACTTGAGCCCTGTCACCAATCCGTAGAGAGGAATGGCTGTTTTAAACCACAGATCTACCAGATACTAGAAGGGATCTGCAGCATGCTGAGCACCTCGCTGCTGCCCTCAACCCCAGAGCTGGCTGCATTTCAGCAGTGCTGTGCAGAGCACATGAAGTTGTTTTAGGATGAGGGAACGTTAGGCACTAAAGGACTAGGGTCTCCGTTGTCCAAGCAGTCAGGGACTAGTGTGGGGGGAGGACTGGTGGACTTGAGCTCCTGTGTACTGGCAGGACGCAGCAAGGTCACAATAAGGAAAGTTACTATAGGTAACGGAAAATCCACTTCACACTGCTGAGGACCAAGGGGCAAGTTAGTCATCATGGAGGGCAGTTTCTCCAGAGAAACAGAGCCTAAATCATTTAGTAGCTTGTCTGCCCCCGCCCATGTCAGCTTCTCCAGGGGAGGTGGAGTTTAATAGCAACTTACAGGAAGCTTCAGTGCCAGTCAGATACCACTTTGGCACAACACTACCGTTTAACTGCCACACCGTCAAAGCAGCATTTCAGCTATCCTACACCCTCTCGTCAGTCACCTCTCCAAAAAGCAGGCTTCCTGCCTGATGCATCAGTCCTGTTCCTCACCACTCCAGAGTCCCCCCCATCTTTGCCCAAAGGGACCATATGGATCCGTTCTACGAATTCAGTTATTGCAATCACGTTTTTAAGAAGGAAAAAGCAAAACCAGATTGAGTTGCTGCAAGCACCGCTCCCAAAGACAGAGCAAGCCCCTTTCTCCCCTTAATGCGCCGTGTGGTATTCTCCCAGCCTGGGCGATGAGAACATTCCTTCTAGTATGGAGAGGGGATTACTGTATTTTCTATGGAATCAGATGCAGCTGCCATATTGGAAGGCTCGGAGGGTTAGCAGTCACGTTTAGCCATCTGGCTAGGGAGGGGAGACAAAAAAGCCCGAGCAAACCGTAAACAAGCCACAGTGACTGCGTCAAAGGGCACAGCCTCTGAGGAAGAGGAAGACTGCTAACCTGCCTGCATTTGCTTACGGGACTGGCTAGGGGACCATTTAAACAGACAGCTTCAGCTGAAAGTAAAGCTTCTGCCAGTGTCTAAACTTCACCTGGTCCCATCTGAAAACGCCTGCACAAAATGACGAAGCTGTCAAGAATAGCACTGCCTATGCATTCGGGGAACCTGTCTGCTTTAATCCGGGGTCCAACCACACCTGGAGTGCTCATTCAGAGTTCAAAACACAGGACAAGTGTTTTCCTGGCCTTGCCTGCGGTGAGGACTTGAGTACAGAGCAGTAGCTTCTATTCTTAAACTAGTCCCATGCGCACACACCCAATGCCCAGAGAGTAGTTTGGAAACACGGCCAAGCTGCAGTACAGTACAACGGCTCCATAATGCTGACAGCTGGAAGGCACAAAGTGACTTGCTAATGCAGCTAATACCATTCCTTGGGCCATTTCATCTCCAGATCCCAATACTACCAAAAGGTAGCCAAGGATCAGTTTCCCTATTCCAGAAATGGAGGACTGAGTGCCAAGTGACTTGCTCAAAGAGTGACAGAGTCAATAGCGCAGAATCAGAATTCAGAGCTCCCAACGCCTGCTGGGGTTCAGGCCTCCGTCTCTTGGGCCATGCTATCAGAGCCAGAGGAGCAACTGTTCTCAGCCATTCAGCCTGCTTTAAAAGGATTCCTTTGCCAGATCTAGCTCGCCCTCAGCCCGTCTCTGGCCTCAGAAAGAAGTGACTACCTTCTGTCCAGGACTCGTGGATGGAGGCTTTCTGTCTGAACTTCTCAGCCAAGTGGTCCAGTCGCTCTAGCCTCCTGATCTCATTCAGCAGCCACTCTTCATAGCCTTTCTCCGCCTGTTCCAAGTGCTGCCAGCCATTATTAATGTCCTGTGGGGGGGGGAGGGGGAGTATAGGAAACAAGGCGTTTAGAGCAAGAAAGGGCTGTGTCAGACTGCCAGCAAGATTATGAAGCACCTAAGGGGAATCACAACATGACAGGGAACATATTTGGGGAACAAATATTTAATGGGCTCTTCAATCTAGCAGAGAAAGATCTAACAGTCCAATGGCTGGAAGTTGAAGCTGGACAAATTCAAACTGGAAATAAGATGTACATTTTTAACTGTACAAGTAATTAACCATCACTGACAATTTTTAGATCAAGATGGGGTGTTTTCCTAACAGATCTGCTCTAGGAATTATTTTGGGACAGTTCTCTGGCCTGTGTAATACAAGGGGGTAAGACTAGATGATCACAATGGTTCCTTTCTGGCCTCAGAATCTATGAATGGCCCATACTTCCAGGGTGACATCATCAGGTTTTCCCTTTCCCATACTGGATGTTAACACCATCTCCGTTATAACATTAGCGTTTGCCATGCCATATGCATGTGTATATGTAATAACTAACCCTTGGGAGACTGGCAGACCAGCAACACCAGTCATTGGGGGAAGCTACATGCCACACAATATTTGCTACCAGGAACAAAAAAGCATGTGCATCTCTGGCACATACAGCTGAGAAACGGGACTGAGACCTCACTGCTTAGGGCAAGGGTTCTCAACCTTTCTTTCTGAGGCCACCCCAACATGCTACAAAAACTCCATGGCCCATCGTGCCCATGAACTGGTTTTCTGCATATAAAAGCCAGGGCTGGCGTTAGCAAGCAGGGCAGTAGCCTAGGGCCCCACACCACAGGGGCCCCCATTGCTCAGGCTTCAGCCCCAGGGGTTTCAGTCTCATGTGGTGGGGCTTCGGCTTTCTGCCCTGGGCCCAGTGAGTCTAACGCTGGCCCTGCTTGGCAGCCCCCCTGAAACCTGCTCACGGACCCCAGAGGGCCCTGGACCCCTGGTTGAGAACCACTGGCTTAGGGTACGACTACATGGTCAAAACAGTGCCAGAGCTAGCCCACTTGAGCTTGCCAGAAACCGACTAGCACAGATAACGAGGAGAGCGAGGCCACAGCCCTGCAGGTTTCAGAGCGAGCAGAGTTGGCACTCGGGCATATGCTGGGATTGTTCTACTTGGCCTGCAGCCCAAGCTGTGCTGTCTTCACGGCCGTTAGCCATGCTTGCGGGATTCACGCTAGCTCGGGTAGGCTGACCCATCCACACACAGTTTCTGCTGTGCCGACGTACTCTTTGTTACATTGGGCATAGGCAAGGAGTATGCAGTAAGGTCGGTTACACTGCAGGCCTTGAGGAGACACTAGGCTCTGAAATAGTAGCCAATGCACATGAAGGGAGAAGCTGACTGCTGACGACCCTCACTTACACCCATGCACACCCAAGCAGGGTTTTGTAGGTGAGAGAGAGATTTGGATTTGGCCCTCAATCTTCCAGCATGAGCACACAAGTCCTTCTCCTCCAGACACTCGTGTTAGCACTGCCAGGAAGCGTGCAGAGTACGGAGGGACCACCCACAAGGCATCCAACATTTGGCTGCAGTACCCCATAAGCAGGTCACCCAAGAGGAAGTTGCTTCTGGACTGTTAATAGGAGCTAGTAAGCAGACTCAAGTCAGCTTTCGGTACAGACCGCTCCCTCTTCATCTCTGCCAAATTCAGTTCTGCTTACTCCACTGTGGTAAAGGCCTCACTCTGCTTTACCCTTCCCCCTCAGTGCCTCATTGCTTCAGACAAACACCGTTACTCACCGAGACCATCTTGCCCTCCGAAGGCATGAAGGCAGGCCTGTTGCTCAGCCGGAGTTTAGTCTGCAAGGTGTTGAAGTTTATCTCCAGCTGACACTTCTCCTGCACTTTGGGAGGCTTATGGACACGCCTGTAGTCACGGAAATCTTCCAGTTTTTGCTGCATCTCTTGAATGGTCTTCTGTGGGACCCGGTCCTCCAGCCAGGGGATAGTGCGTTTAATCCACTCCAGCAGCTGCGGGACGAGCAGACACTGGTTAAGTAGGACGTGAGGAGCAGCAGCAACATACCTGTCATTGGCCCTTCAATGGGGAAGTCGCAGTCATGCTGGGGAATGTACCAACTGACACAGAATATGCCATGGAGCCATGTCTCTCCGGCTATTGACATCCCTGATCTCTCACATCCCAGAAGCGTAGGCCACCCTCCACAATAAACCACCAGGATCCCTGTCGGCCTCCAGCTCAGAGCTCCTCTCCACACAGGAGAGTAATCAGAAGGCAGGGGGACTCACATCAGATGCCAATTTCTCATAGTCCTCCATCAGGTGCTCGTTCTCCTGGTTCACAGCCAGCACTTTGCAAATCCGGTTTGCTGCTGTCTCAGCCTGGGGGGAGGCAAAAGGGGAGGAGGGGGAGATTTTAGACCCATTTGCAGCAGAGCTGCAAGGACAATGCATGAAAGGAGAAGCCAGCAGTGTTACGATCTGTCCAGCCCCCACAGAGAGGAAAGGAAAGCCACTCGGAAGCTAGACCAGTCCCCTCAGAAGGGCTTGCTGGCAGGTTTAATCCGCACTTGCCATGTCATGTGGAAGATTTACCCTGAGGCTTCATCAGCTAGAGGATGCCCCTTGCATAACTTGCCATGATAGCGCAACTCACCCACCAGGGAGGCTCCCGTGGCTCCGGCTCCCAGACCGGCATTGCCTGTGCTAGTGGGACTAACTGGAAAGTAGGTGCCATGTTACAGATGTGCCCGCTTCCTGAGCTGCCCTGGGAACCTCCAACAGCGCTTGGGTCTTCGGGATCGGTTGGATCCAACTGATCAAAGCTTTTTCCAAGCTCAGCATAAGCAGGTGATATCTGAATGGCTATTGGCCAGAGCCCCTCCACTGCCTTGAGGGGGAAGATTAAGCCCTCTGCACATTAATGTGCATTTCCACAGCACCCCAGTCAGGTAGGCATGCCCCCATTTTACAGATTGGGAAATGGAAGTGACATGCCACTGAGTCTGGGGCAAAGCAAGGAGAAAGACCTAGATCTCATGACTGCTCCTCATGTGCCTGTATCTCCAAGGCCACCCATCCCCATGGCCTTGTGAAAGCAGCTAGCTAGCTACCAGAGTGAGGATCTGCCCATCACTGCAAGACTCTGGCGCCAGCCTATACCAATTATGAAAGTCTCTGACTTGGCACCTTCCCACTGCTGCTCCCAGAACCCCTCCCCAGCATCCCATATCTTCCCCTAGGCACCGCACCTGGCTCTCTGGTTTATAAGAATGGAGCACATGGTCAGTTGCACCCGCCAACAGTACAAGACCAGATTGCTGCATTCTTACTTGGAGTGTTAACTGGCTGGACTAACGCAGAGTTCGTAAATTAGTATTTTGCCAAGTAAGTGTGTTTGTAGTAGTGTCAGAATCCCTCCACTTTGTGTATTCCACTCCTTATTCAACACCCGTTGACTCCTAATAATTAACGAACTCAGGATTTAGCTCCAGAATTAGCTATTTGTCAAATCACTGCCTGGGTAGTGTTCCACAGCATTTCAGCAGCTGCATTTTGGGTTTGGGTCTTCCCAGAACTACGGCACTGAGCCATAAGCATCCACGTGTTTAACAATCATTTCTCTTTGACTGATTCCCGTTTGCTGACTGATTTCACTGCAGCCTTCCGTACCGTACACACGCCTTCCTTCTGCCCCTTCCTCATCTGTGAGGCAGGTGGGGTAAGGTGAAATTCCCTTGTGTATTAGGTAGGAGAGTGGCATACGTGGATGCAAAGAAGGAAAGTCAAGAGATCAAGTACCTTGTAGGCAGCACAGAAAGAGTCCAAGAGGAGGAGTTGAAAGCCAGACATCAACAGAAATAGTGAAGAGGGTCTATAGGAGGATGGGGAGAGGAAAACAGAGCTGGGGAAATGAATTGCCAAAAAGACTAGACATCAGAAGTTTGATTCCCTTTAGCAACAAAACATAAGTGATAAGCAGTCTGGATTCTAGGCTGTATGCTTCTCCTCACACTGCTGGGTACCACTTAAACATATTAGACATGCTCATGATGCAGCACACATCAGTTGCCACCTCAAACTTGGGACTGGAATTAAGAGCACGACACACAAGAACATTGGAAAAACCACCGCATGCTACGAGAAGCTAATAAATACCAGCTGATGCCACGAACATGCCAGCTGTGCTCCTAAAGATTGGGATCAGACAAAGAACAATAAAAAACACTGGCCAGGCTAGAATTTCACACATTACACCCTCCCAGGGAGCGCCTGGGAGAAGTGCTAGCTAATACACTCAACTTCAGACTTTAATAGAAAAATTTCAGTCCAGATGGAATACGTATCCAGTGTGTGTTTTTCAAACATTGGCTAACAAGGTTAATGCTTCCAGCCTATAAAAGTTTCACACTTTACGAACCAAGTTAATCCTGATCTTTAATAATCACATCCTATAGCTGAACAGGATCTAGCGCTGACAAACTTATGCAGCATGTGGAAAATGTTTGCCCAGAATCCTAGATCTGCACTAGGAATTATTATAGGGAAGTTCTACGGCAAGGGTGGGCAAACTTTTTGCCCCGAGGGCCACATCTGGGTATGGAAATTGTATGGCGGGCCATGAATGCTCACGAAATTGGGGGCTGGGGTGCAGGAGGGAGTGAGGGCTCTGGCTGGGGGAGCGGGCTCTGTGGTGGGGCCAGAAATGAGGAGTTCAGGGTGTGGGAGGGGGCTCTGGGCTGGGACAGGCGGTTGGGGTGTGGGAGACAGGAGAAAGGGCTTCGGCCGGGGGTACGGGCTCTGGGGTTGGGCTGGGGATGAGGGGTTTGGAGTATAGGAGGGTGCTCTGCGCTGGGATGCAGGGGTTTGGAGGGGAATCTGGGCTGGGCGGCTCAGGGGTGCAGGCTCCAGGCAGTACTTACCTCAAGTAGCTCCCGGAAGCAGCGGCATATCCCCCCTCTAGCTCCTAAGCAGAGGTGCGGCCAGGCAGCTCTGTGCACTGCCCTGTCCGCAGGTGCTGCCTCTGCAGCTCCCATTGGCCGTGGTTCCTGGCCAATGGGAGCTGCAGGGGCAGCGTGTGGGGCAGGGGCAATGTGTGGAGCCCCCTGGCTGCCCCTCCACATAGAAGCTGGAGCAGGTACATGCCACTGCTTTCAGGAGCCGTGCAGAGCGGGGCAAGCCCGACCCCACTCCCCAGCTGGAGCGCCAGAGTTGGACAAGCCCCAGACCCTGTTCCCCAGCAGGAGCTCGAGGGCCAGATTAAAACGTCTGAAGGGCCGGATGCTGCCCCCGGGCAGTAGTTTGCCCACCCCTGTTCTATGGCCTGTGTTACGCAGGTCGGACGAGATGTCACAAAGGTCACCTCTAGTCTCAATCTATGAGCCTTAAAACATCAGTCATCAGAGTGCCTGTGGATGAGGTAATTTACTGATTAGGTACAGCTATGCCATTCTGCCTTTAGCTGAGTAAAACTTCTTCAAAACTGATAGGCAGTCAAGATGCAAGCAGCTACTCTTTGCATAAAATAGCCCTCGTGAGGATCCTCAGCTCTTCCCTAGACTATACAACAGATTAGATCAATATCTGCTACTATGGGCAAATCAATTCCTAACGAAGAGAACCATTCAAATCCAGAATACATTTCAAGGAAGCCATGATGCCTACAAAACACATGAATGATTCGGCTACAGGAGAGCTGGCTGTATTTCAAGGAATCCCTGTTGAGGTTACAGGGACAAACCATCCCGATGTGTCGAAAGAATAGTAAGTATGGCAGGCGACCAGCTTGGCTTAACGGTGAAATCCTAGCGGATCTTAAACATAAAAAAGAAGCTTACAAGAAGTGGAAGGTTGGACATATGACCAGGGAAGAGTATAAAAATATAGCTCGGGCATGTAGGAATGAAATCAGGAGGGCCAAATCGCACCTGGAGCTGCAGCTAGCGAGAGATGTTGAGAGTAACAAGAAGGGTTTCTTCAGGTATGTTGGCAACAAGAAGAAAGCCAAGGAAAGTGTGGGCCCATTAATGAATGAGGGAGGCAACCTAGTGACAGAGGATGTGGAAAAAGCTAATGTATTCAATGCTTTTTTCGACTCTGTCTTCACTAACAAGGTCAGCTTTCAGACTGCTGCGCTGGGCATCACAACATGGGGAATAGATGGCCAGCCCTCTGTGGAGAAAGAGGTGGTTAGGGACTATTTAGAAAAGCTGGACGTGCACAAGTCCACGGGGCCGGATGAGTTGCATCCAAGAGTGCTAAAGGAACTGGTGGCTGTGATTGCAGAGCCATTGGCCATTATCTTTGAAAACTCGTGGCGAACGGGGGAAGTCCCCGATCACTGGAAAAAGGCTAATGTAGTGCCAATCTTTAAAAAAGGGAAGGAGGAGGATCCTGGGAACTACAGGCCAGTCGGCCTCACTTCAGTCCCTGGAAAAATCATGGAGCAGGTCCTCAAAGAATCAATCCTGAAGCACTTACATGAGAGGAAAGTGATCAGGAACAGTCAGCATGGATTCACCAAGGGAAGGTCATGCCTGACGAATCTAATCGCCTTCTATGATGAGATTACTGGTTCTGTGGATGAAGGGAAAGCAGTGGATGTATTGTTTCTTGACTTTAGCAAAGCTTTTGACATGGTCTCCCACAGTATTCTTGTCAGCAAGTTGAAGTACGGGCTGGATGAATGCACTATAAGGTGGGTAGAAAGTTGGCTAGATTGTCGGGCTCAACGGGTAGTGATCAATGGCTCCATGTCTAGTTGGCAGCCGGTGTCAAGTGGAGTGCCCCAGGGGTCGGTCCTGGGGCCGGTTTTGTTTAATATCTTCATAAATGATCTGGAGGATGGTGTGGATTGCACTCTCAGCAAATTTGCGGATGATACTAAACTGGGAGGAGTGGTAGATACGCTGGAGGGGAGGGATAGGATACAGAGGGACCTGGACAAATTGGAGGATTGGGCCAAAAGAAATCTGATGAGGTTCAATAAGGATAAGTGCAGGGTCCTGCACTTAGGACGGAAGAACCCAATGCACAGCTACAGACTAGGGACCGAATGGCTAGGCAGCAGTTCTGCGGAAAAGGACCTAGGGGTGACAGTGGACAAGAAGCTGGATATGAGTCAGCAGTGTGCCCTTGTTGCCAAGAAGGCCAATGGCATTTTGGGATGTATAAGTAGGGGCATAGCGAGCAGATCGAGGGACGTGATCGTCCCCCTCTATTCAACATTGGTGAGGCCTCATCTGGAGTACTGTGTCCAGTTTTGGGCCCCACACTACAAGAAGGATGTGGATAAATTGGAAAGAGTCCAGCGAAGGGCAACAAAAATGATTAGGGGTCTGGAACACATGACTTATGAGAAGAGGCTGAGGGAACTGGGATTGTTTAGTCTGCAGAAGAGAAGAATGAGAGGGGATTTGATAGCTGCTTTCAAATACCTGAGAGGTGGTTCCAGAGAGGATGGTTCTAGACTATTCTCAGTGGTAGGAGAGGACAGGACAAGGAGTAATGGTCTCAAGGTGCAGTGGGGGAGGTTTAGGTTGGATATTAGGAAAAACTTTTTCACGAGGAGGGTGGTGAAACACTGGAATGCGTTACCTAGGGAGGTGGTGGAATCTCCTTCCTTAGAAGTTTTTAAGGTCAGGCTTGACAAAGCCCTGGCTGGGATGATTTAATTGGGGATTGGTCCTGCTTTTGAGCAGGGGGTTGGACTAGATGACCTCCTGAGGTCCCTTCCAACCCTGATATTCTATGATTCTATGATACTAGTGTGCTTTGACCACTGCCCATCCCACTGACTAATATGGTCTCGTTGTTTTCTTGTACTCCGCCATGTGTCTGTATTCATCTGTTGTCTCAGGCTGTGAGCTCTTCGGGGCACAGACTTTCATTTTTGTTCTGTGTTTGTATAGTGGCTAGCACAATGGGGCTCTTCAGAACTAGGGTAACAAGTAATAAAGGAAGCTTCCCCCCATCTTTGGTCCAAGAACTCCCAGGTGTAGCACATCTGGTGCCTTGCATTTGAAATGGAATGTTTCTAGTTCTGCCTGAGCCCCTCTTGGACTCTCATAGCCGGATTCTCTGTTCCCCTGTGCTGCATGTAATCATTCACACCAGTGAAAAGGCGGGAGGAAACACTACCAAACTAGAATAGTGCCATTTTACATGGGTGTAATGGCCAGGCACTTAATCTGGACTTGGGCCTCAGTTACTGATGTCAGATCGGAGACTAGTTTCAGCCTTGCTCCAGTACCGGTTTAACAAGTAATACAGACGCTACAGTAACACTTGGTTCAGTAGCATCAGAAGGCCCCAGTGGTGCTGGCTTCTGTACAAGCCTAGAGGGCAATCATGATCCCTGCCCCCAAAGAGTTTACTCAACAGTTCTCTTTAAAAATCAAAGCCGGACAGGCACCCTTGGTCTGCAGCAAGGCATCGAAATGTCTCATTCATCCCCTGAAACCTAGTTAGCACTAAAATGGCATTTAAAGTGAATCAGCAAGTAAAGATGCGTTTCGAACGTCTAAACTACAGCAGCTACACAAGCAATTAAAGACAATCCAACTGACCTGGATTTGCATTCTAAATGCTAAAAAAGATGCTAGCATTTAGTGTGGTAAGGGAAGGAAGGGAAAACCACAGTTTAAGAACACCAAGAGCAGAAGCAGCACAGAAATTCCTGCTTGTAATCTAGTTTCAGATTTTAGTCAGCAGAGTCCCGGCAAGAGTGTAACCATAGTAGATTTGATATTAACAGAGGTGCTTGATTCCAAGAACCAGAGGTATAATGACTTATCACAATTGAGATCATAGTGAGTCAGAGCAATGCCAGAGTCTAAGGTAAGATTTTCCAGAGAGCGTAAGTCCCGTTTCCAAAAATGACTTAGGCACTTGGGAGACAGTCTCACTGAAAATTAAGAGGCATGTTAGGACCCCAGAACCAAAGTCATTTTTGAAAATGGGACTTAGACGCTCTTGAAAATGGTATGACAGTAAAAGTCATCAAGTGGCGGTATCTAGCTGCCATTGAAAGATGTTCTTCCCTATCAGTTGTCTACATTAAAAGCCATATTGGTTTCAGAGAACATCTGTCCTTTCCCCTACAATAGCAGAGGGTAACAGCAAGGCTAACCTATTATGGATTTGGGCATTGTCAGGTAAACTCTTCAAAGAGTTGACTGTTTAGTTTGCTTGTGCAGTGTTTAAGCAATGTCTGATTGACAGAACTCTAACAAGTTTGTGTTCCCAGACCTAACCTTCCTAGTGATATTCTCCACCGCCGAAGAAACAAAACCACCCCAAATGGCAATATTTAAGATGAAATGGGGCCGAGAAGGATATTCTAGCTAAACAAGGGAAACCAGCATTTAATAGAAATGCTGATGCCAATTTCATTTGGCATGACTTTTGCTGCCGTGCCTAGTATGAGAGGCATATTAACAGCAGTGATAAGTGTTCTGGATAAGAACTGTAACCGCGCATGAGAAAGCAAACAGGATATACACAAGGTTAAACTGTCATCACAAAGACTTTCAAATGATTTTGGTGATGCTGTTATCCTACGCGCCAATCAACTGACAGCAGTGCCATTTGCACAGACATGGCATTTTCATGGGAAATGAAAAGCCTAATGCAGAATCAAATTTGATTAAGTCAGCAGAGTCATCCAGATTTGTGCTCATTATGCTAGTGATACAAGAGTCCCACTACGATCATAAATACTTGCATGCTAATTTCAGCTGAGCACTTTGTCAGCTATCCTCCTGCACCATAACAGCCACTGGGGGCTGTCATTTGGGCACTTAATAATGCCTCTTCCGCACATCCCCAGCTGGAATATTTTTTTAAAATTTCTACTGGGCCAGCAGTTTGAGTTTAGACATCTTTGTATCAAGCGTGTTAAACGAGACTCAGCCAGGGGATTATGGCAAGCAGCCCTGTAACTGTCACAGAGAATGGCTTGCCATAACGTAAGCCAGTACAGTGCTAGCTTACTCCCTTCCAGCTCCATAAAATGCTACTGTGAAGATCTTGAATCTAACACTAGTGTTTGGAGGACAGTGAAACAATCAATTAAAAACTGAGTGATTACTTCTCTTCTCTCACCCCCATTGGCTGCTGAAGTAGTGACCCTTCATTGGCCGCGCTATGTACAAAGTACAAACCACCCCAGATTTTTATTATTGCCGGTGACTATGTTTTTGTTTCTCCACCAATCTCAGTGGCCAGCGATCATTCCAGCCGTTTTCACTCGTCACATTTCTCATAAGCCCTTCATGCCAATGTAACAAGCCTCAGTGAGTTGCTTAGTGTGCAAGATTAGTGGCAGTTGAACCAGACAAAACATGCGTAGAAGCAGAAGCAATTCCACCTGCCAAAAGCTCACCTTTTGAGCCCCCGAGAAAGCATGGTAGAAGCAGGAAACGTATGTCATGATAGCCTTCTCATCGGGCCTGAGAGTGCCTACAATATCTGCACAGAAAGAAAGGGAGGAGAGAGTGAAGAGAGCAGCGTGGGAACCTCCCAGCCCCTCTGGCATGCAGCTGAGGGGGAACAAGCACTTGCTTCAGACTGGAATCCAAACCTAAGCTGGAGCGTGACTCAGCCAAATGGGCTATTTTGCGGCTTTAAATCTTTCCCACTCAGTTCACAGTTCCTGTCCCTTAAAGTCTGAGACTCTCCCAAGATGAGTAGCTACACTCCTCTAGCAGCCCTTGATTTGAGACCCTGGCTATCGGTCTTGGTATTCAGATTCACAAAGCTCTTGGTTGAAAAGCTGATTTCTCCTGCTGTTTATTGCTATGTAATTCCCCCGCCACTAATGATATAGCCCAGTCACCTACTCTATAAAGATGATTTTTCTGGTCCCTCCAGTGTTACATAATAGCTGGAGCCATGGAAGCTGGACAGCTCCCGGAGCATGTATGAACTAGCTGAGGTTTGCTTTCCAGTCAGCAAGAGACCACTGCCATCTGCAAGAAAAACTGGGTCAGCGTAGGATGCTGCAGTTCGAAGAGTTATAACGAGATGGACACAGCTGCCTCCGGTACCTTCTGCGCGCCAGAAAATGCATGGTAGAAGCTGGATACATAGGTCATGATGGCCTTCTCATCAGGGCGAGCTGTGTTGACAATGTCTGCAAGCGAACAATAAGTGTTAATGCCCTCACGGGGAGGGCCTGGTTTCACACTGAGTCAGACTTGATTGCCAAGGCACATCTCGCACATCATCTCAAGAAACCCGCTCTTCACCACTCGAGTCCTGTAGATAAGCAGTTCTCTAAAAAAAGAAGTGCCAGAATATCTGGATGGTCAGAAGAGGACATCAAAACTGTCCTGGATATACTACAGAACGTGAAAGATAAGCTTGTCAACGAAGACTGAACACAAGCCATTTGCAGCTACGGGTACTGCATTTTACATAGGGCAGCTATTACTGTTTTTGCGACTGTTTTAAAAAGGGAATGTTGGCCCCAGGATTTAGTGGTGGTGATGGTCAAGTGAGATTACCACCACACAAAACAAGAAGTGGGGTGCACTTTTACCCAAAGTAACCAACTGTTACTCAATTGTGGTCTCACTTCTTGTTCAGTACACACCACGGCCCTACCCAGGAAAGGTCACTATGTTCCGTGAGCATTACATTCACAAATGTGAATGAATAGCTGGAAAAGGCCAAGGTAACAGAGGGCAATTTGTTCCGGTTGGGACAGCTTCACTGCTAGTGAAAACAGAATATGGCAAGATGCATTTGACAACAAATTTCTGGTCCATCATGTGTTTACAGAGCTTTACGTGGCCTTTCAAATATAAGCCTAGTCATGGAAAGGGTGGGAGATGTGAATGCTGTATGGAAGGCCAATTCTGACTTTTAAACACAAGCCAGGCTGGCTGCCCTATCAGATCAGACCACCTGATGCCCAGTCCTACGTGACACAGCAATGGAGGAAATGCACTTTCCTCTTGCCTTGACAAGCAAGTTGTTCATGGGACTGGGTCATCTCCACAACAATGGCAGGAACTTCCACTGACCCAGGTGGTTCCTGCTGCGAGTGCCTGGAATGCTTACCCTCGGCATCCAACATCTTGGGGATGTCCAGGTATTTCTCTGCCACCTCAAAGGCGTTGTTCAGGTTCGTCACAGGATCATCCTGGGAAAAGGACAGTTGTAAAAAGTCGTGTGAGGGTGTTATGAACCTGAGTCTCTGACAGCTCCCTCTAACACAGATGGCATGGCTGCCGCAAGGGCTGCTTGGCAGGAGGTCTAACATCTCCCCTATTTCCACTTGAAGGCAGACTTGCTGTAGCATTCATGTCTAACCTTTTCCACCAATGACCCAAAAGTTCCTTAGTCACCTGCTCCCATTAGCCGACCATTCCCTGCCAGACTCAAATTCCTGTCTCACTGAATGGAACAGAGTCTAACTTATGACAGGAAGATCTTTTCAAATCCTGCCTTCTAGCATTGAATTTGCCTTCTAATAAGACACACAGCTAGCAGTGACAATGGGGGTCTGAGAGGTTAAGTGGGACATGTGTTTCCCTGGGGTGCGTCTAGCAGCACAACTTAGCTTCTGAAGAAAGGATAACATGGCCACTGCAGAGATGTACCTTTCTGAGCTTGTCATATTCAATGAGCTCTGGTCTGTGTCTGTGGATCAAGGCATTGAAAGCAAGACCATCCTTCCAGCTACAAAAGAGATCAGAGTTAGATGGCTTGGTGCGTGGGGTTAGATACATGTATCTGTATAATACACTACAGAAAATGATCACCAATACACAGTAGAGTCCAACAGATTATTTTTTTTCCATTCACCTTGATTTAATGCCTCTAGAAGCAGCAGGACTGAGTACTATGCACAGTTAACTGCATGCTTCCTTTAGATCGGGCATTTCAGGTTCTTCCACCCCCAGGCCCTCCTGAGAATGACAGCCCAGATAAGAGGCAGCAATGGCTGGAATTGCAGATTTAACAAGAGCAAAACATGCATGAATTTGGGGGTTTTGTTCCGGCCAAACCATGCTACAAGCATCGCTTCCCTAATGGCAAACCCATTGAATATTTCATGGAGATGCCTGTGAGGCCAAGGGAATGGGCTATTTCTTGCTGTCTTCAAGACACGCAGCAGAGCCTGACAACATGGAGAGCTCTTTCTGAAGCGTGTAAAGGAGCAGACAGATTTGAGCACTTGCTAAGAGGGGGTCTGACAGGCAGTTACCTGATGTGGAAATTTTGTACATTGACGTTCTTGTAGGGCGCCGTCTTCCTCTGACACCACAGCAGCAGGCCTTCTTTGGCAGAGGTCTCTGCAAAAGGCACAGGGCAATTAAGGGACTGTGCCCAGGAGCGTCTCTCTCCTGGTAGAGTTTTAAGCCAAGAACATGAGACAAGAGTGCAACAGATGACAGACTTATCCACAGACAGTAAAGGATGCAACCTGCCCCCTGTTTAGTGTTAGTGTTACAGCATGTGTCTGAGTCACAAGCCAACCTGGTCACAAACATGCAAGTCAAGTATTGCAATTCATATTCAGGGTAGTTTATTTTCCACTGTGGTTGTCTCCAACTAAGAAGGACAGTCTCCAGTTGGCGTGTTGAGTCAAGACAGCTGCAAGTATGGGGTAAAAAAGCTCATCTTCCTTCTATTACCATTAGGTGGTTGGCGGGACTATCCCAAAATCTGGAACAGCACAGGGGAAAAACACCGGCCACCCACCATGCAGTCCCAGATTCACAGGGATCGGGTATTTAGCACTAACAGCCAACAAACCAAGTGAAGCAGAAGCACAGTAACTGATTTACTGAAACCGACAGCTATGCAAAAGAAGTATGTCTAGGAAACGTGATGCATGAGCTGTCCTGGATTACCATAAAACTGCATCAATTCACTGCACCAGTTTTATCTTCCCCATCATACATTCTTTGTGCTGTAGTTACACGGATCCCTCTAATGTGCTGGAGAGCAAAGAAGCAGACCATAAGAACACAGCTTGCACACGCCTGGCTCTTACCTTCCACAGAAATGTCCTGAATGGCAAATCGCAGGATAATTGTCCAAATCATTCCCAATGTCATCTTTGTATTGCCATCTACAATCTCTGTGAAAGCAACAGTGGAGAGAAGAACATTGACATTAAACTCACCAGGGATGGAGGAAAACCTCACTTTCTTAATACAGACACATCAGCAAACAACTTCCAGGTGCAAGCAAGCTAGGAGAAGGATTTCAAGAGGCACTACAGTAAACAGCCATTAACACCTAGAATTTTCCTGGGGTCCAGTTTAAAGCCAAATACTGAGCTCACTGCACTGTCCGCACATCCAGAAAGAGTTTATTGCTTTCTGACTCAAACACTTCAGGATTTTAAGTTCTGGTGTGTCTTTAACCAGTTTACATTTTACTCTATAGAGGACAGAGGGACAACACTTGAATAAAGGATATATGGAGGCTCATCTTTTCATTCAAAGTTGGAGCTCACATCTGAGGACTCAAATCTCTGAAGGACAAATAAGCAGCAATGAGAGAAGGCCTCCACTTTGCATTTCCATACTAGACAGTGGAGCAGAGGTATCAGACCAGTGTTCAAAGCTTCACTAGCAACACTCATGGAGTTTCTGGAATCCAGACTTTAGACTTTGTGTCTAATATACCCGGGTACATTTGGCAATTTTCAAAGAGAGTCAGACAGCACTGGGACAGCCCGACAGCACAAGCTTGCCACGCACAGTTCATCCCCACTCAAATTCCACCCCCCCAGATTCCATGAGCAGCCAAGGCTAATGGCTACAAAACTGACACCTCGGCATCATCATGCAAGGACACAGGAGATTTCATTAATGACCTCACCACAAACCTATATTTAAACCCAGCTCTCTAGAGTAATAGGCTGCAACACCCACTGCCATGTGGACAAAGCTAACTACATCTGCACTCAGTATGTGACAATGCTAGTTAGTCACAGTGCCAGGAGCCATCTAGATACAGCAAGAAAGCCTCTTTCAATCCCCCTCAAAATGATGAGTTTGCAGCCATTACTTTCAACCGTATGAAATGAAGGAGAGTGGGAAACCTGTTGATTATGGAGATTAAGAGACCCTATTTTAGTTAAACAGTGATAGCAAGATGATCATTTCTTTGAACAACTAGACATGGAATTTCTCACGTCTCTTGAGCAGCTAAAAGCCTCTTCCAAACCAAATAAATCCTTGGAAGCATGGAGAATTAAGTCTGGGTACCAAGGGGGCTGTTGAACAGTCACAGCAACAGCTGATGTCTAGGAGGAGAGCTCAGTGGATAAGTTGGCTTCTGTAAATTGAACACCCCACCCCTACATCTTGAATTGCAACATAGCACTAGTTGGAACATGCACTGGTTTCAGGTATAGTCAAGAGAAAAGACACCAGTCACTAGATTTAGAGATGTAACCTCAGTGCAAGCCATGTTACTTGATTAATTCAAACTGGCTCTGCAAGTAGCCTAGTGCCAAGTGATGTCCTAGCAACATCCCTCGGTGTCTAAGCAACAGTGGGAGTTTCACAAGTCCAAGGAACAGGTCATGGTTCTTGTGAGCAAGAACAGGTTCTATAAAGAGAAAGTAGCTGCAGCTTGTATTCCTGGGGAACCAACTGCCATATCAGATCAGCCCAGAATCCTATCCAATGGTGGCCAGCACCAGATGCTTTAGAGGGAGGAAACAGGCAGAGGTTTCTTGCTCCAAGGGGAGTTTCTTCCGAACCCCCACCACTCGGTGGTTTGCTTATACCCTGAGGCATAAGGGATTCAAATACGCTAATAAAATATTTCTGTCTAATGTAACTATATTCCTCAGTGGGTAATTTTACCAAATTTAGTCCCACATTCTAAACTCCAACAAAAATATCAAGGGAAAAAACACATTTAAAAAGGCAGTAGCCTGGACAATCTAAAGGTGGAGAACTATAAATAGATGAGTACTGATGCACGTACAGAAACCACCAATACGGAGATGGAAGAATTTAGTTCTCTTCTAGACTATCCTCCTTGGGAAGGAAGAGAGGAGAGATAACTAGTTTGAATGCAAAGTATCTTAAACTGACAGATTTTAAGTTATTTGCAATAGTGAGAGAAAATACAGTACTTCTCCCTCAAACTTCTCATTTAGAAACTGCAGAGAGACAGACAAATGTAAAAAAAAAACAGGATAAAAACTATTTTGTTTTTCATGCTATCAGGCTTTATTGTAAAGTTTCATTATGGAAATATCCAAAAAACTCTGGTCTGCGTAAATGGAGAAATAGTTTTCCAAAGTGAACTCACCATTAATAGCATTTTAATGGATCATCTATCTGGAAATTCTCACTATTCTGCAATTCTGTGAAGCTCCTCTGGGGGGTCTGTTTAACCAGGGTGTTTTTCTTTGGACAAATTAAATAAATGCAGCTAGGAGAGGCAGAGCCGGGAGTGGGTCCAGCTGTAAAGAACCACTAAAGAAAATCTGAGGTTCTGATCTGAGAGCAGGAATTTTGTTTTTTAAATCATAACAAGTTGACTGCCAGCATATATATGTTTGGCAAAGCTCAAAGAAATACCAGGCCTGGAGACTTGGAACAATGCAAATACAAATATTTTGCTTTTCTGGGCACATTCTTTGATCCACGAAGTAATGGCAATTAGTTTAAAAAAACAGCAGCATGCCGCCATTCAACTGACCATGGAGAAAGAATCATGCCTTGAACTAACTGTTCAACGGCTTTATAGGCAGTCACCACGGTTCAATATTAATTTCCAAGCTCCCAAAAAGCTTTTAAATTGCCTTGAGCATCCTTGGCTTCCCTTGGATGGACCTAACCGTGGAGAAGAGGAGATACTTACAAGCCTTGTTCAGTACAAGACATTCTTCACCCAGGGCTAAGACCACGTGCATTACGCTCAGATACTCTAAGCCAACATTGCTGCTGATTCCACTGACATTTGACTGCATAACAATTCCCAGGATGAGCCATAAGTTTGAGATTTTTTCCTTTCCCACCCTGTTAGCATTCAGACAACAGTAAGGTGGGATCAAGGTCTCTTCAGTATTTTTATGGCAGGCATCAACACTGATATTTATGGTTATGGCAAGTACAAGCCCTGCTTTGTGGCCATGTCTGTCTGTAAAGCCCCATGCATACCGTATTCATCTATTAAAGAGCAGCATCTACTTCCAACTGCAGTAATAACTCCTGATAAATGTCCCCTCCCTCGCCAAATATGCTTTGGTACATACAACAGAAGGACAGCTCTTTTACTTAGGGGGTGAGTTTTAGCTTAACGCATTAATCCAAAATAGAGGGAGGAGAGAAGTAACTCCACCACTGATGAGATGGATGAACCCACACCAGAACTGACATTTACTGCACTCCTGGTGATTTGCCTACCAAAGGTCTGGACACCCAGAATTTGGAGTTGACCTTAGCTGTCTATAACTTATTCTCCAAGTGTTATTCTTGCCATCTAAGAAACAGGCATGGTGAGCATCAAGTTACATTTTAGAAATGAATGAGTTCTACTAAAAAGTGTTTACCCCACATGTTAGCAAAACTACAGCAATTGCAACCAACTACCATTGTTTAAATGCAGTTAGGCTCCCAGTAATATGAACCTCTGGCCCAACTTCTCTCTTTCTATTGACTGAATTATAGGCATTTGGTGTCATTCAAGTTATTTGCATAATCCAGTCTTCTCTTAGTTCCTGACGGAGAGGAGGGCTGAAATGTTCCAACACTTTACTGTATAGAGAAAATAACTCTTCCAATTAGATGGTATGACCTATGACTCCTAATACAGTAGAACCTCAGAGTTACAAACTGACCGATCAACCACACGCCTCACTTGGAACTGGAATTACGCAATCAGACAGCAAACATAAAAAAGGCAAATACAGTACTGTACTGTGTTAAACATAAGCTACTAAAAAACCCTTCCCCTTTAAAAAAGATCTGACAAGGTAAGGAAACTGTTTCTGTGCTCATTGCATTTAAATTAAGAGGGTTAAAAGGAACGTTTTTTCTTCAGCATTGTAAAGTTTCAAAACTGAATAAAGTCAATGTTCAGTTGAAAACTTTTGAAAGAACAACCCTAACGTTTTGTTCGGAGTTACGAACCACCTCCATTTCTGAGGTGTTCGTAACTGAGGTTCTACTGTAGTCACGAGTTGAGGCTGGCTGCTGATACATTCAGAAGCCTAAATTACATACCTTCAGCTCCTATAGAGACCAGCTTCACTCCTTTGCTAGCGATGAAGTCTAGAGCTTTGTTCACATTGTTGATTTTATGCACTCTCATTTTCCCTCGTTCTGGTTTGGGTAATCGCTCTCCTAAAGGAAACAGAAAAGTTACAGCTTCTTTTTACAGTCTCAGGTGAGAGCTAAAATCACCGGTAGGAAAGACAAGTGAAGAAGTTTAATATGAAACTAGTCCCTTTACCATGATGTCAAGGGCAGAAGATCTGTTTCTAGATTGCTGCAAAGGTTACTCATACTTGAATAATTTGTTAAAACATGCATTATAAACCTGACTATTGGGGAAGGGGCTGTCTCCTTGTTCTGTGTCTGTACAATGCCTGGCACAAAGGGGTCCTGATTCCATTATTAGGGCTCCTAGGCCCTACAGCAGGGGTGGGCAAACTATGGCCCGGGGGCTGTATCTGGCCCTTCAGATGTTTTAAACTGGCCCTCGAGCTCCCACTGGGGAGCAGGATCCAGGGCTTGTCCCGCTCTGGCGCTCCAGCTGTGGAGCGGGGTCAGGGGCTTGCCCTGCTCCACGCGTGCTGTGGCTCTGCGTGGCTCCTGGAAGCAGTGGCATGTCCCCACTCCAGTTCCTATGCGTAGGGGCAGCCAGGGAGCTCCACACACTGCACTTTCCCCAAGTGCTGCCCACGCAGCTCCCATTGCCCAGGAATCACGGTCAATGGGAACTGCAGGGACGACCTCTGCGGATGGGGCAGCGCACAGAGCCACCTGGCTGCGCCTCTGTGTAGGAGCTGGAGGAGGGATGCCACCACTTCCGGGAGTTGCTTAAGATAAGCACCACCCGGAGCCTGCACCCCTGAGCTCCACCCCCCCGCCTGCCCCGATCCCCCTCCTGCCCTTCGAACCCCTCCATCCTAGCGCAGAGCACCCTTCTGCACTCCAAACCCCCTATCCCAGAGCCCACACCCCCAGACGGAGCCCTCAGCTCTCCCCCCCCCACTCCAACAGCCTGCCCCAGTCTGGAGCCCCCTCCCACACCTTGAACTCTTCATTTCTGGCCTCACCCCAGAGCCCATTCCCCCAGCCAGAGCCCTCAACCCCTCCCACACCCCAACCCCCAGTTTTGTGAGCATTCATGGCCCGCCATACAATTTCCATACCCAGATGTGGCCCTTGGGCCAAAAATTTTGCCCACCCCTGCCCTCCAGTAATATAAATATTTACAAAGACAGCATCATACTTAACCTACATTGTGATAGGTGCCTCTCAGGCTGCAGGACTGTAAACTTGTGGTGTAGATGTTTGGGCTCAGGTTGAACCCCGAGCTGTGGAACCCCGAGCTGTGGGACCCGAGCCTGAACATAGACCCCAGAAATATTATAGTCCCACAGCCCAAGACAGCTGATAGGGGCCAGCCATGGGTGTTTCACTGCAGCGTAGACATACCCTAAGAGAAGAGAAGAGCCCCATTTTCCACACAAAACAAGGTGACAGTCCTAGGCCAAAAAACTTACAACCCAAGCGTAAGTGACAGATTGGGAGGGAGCACAAGGTCCAGGGATTCTTTAAGTACCAGGTACAGTAGCAGTAGAGTGTCAGGGACGCACCTGAAATGACCTCCAAGAGCAACATGAGTTTGAGGCCATCGCGGAAATCTTCATCTATGTTCTCGATCTGCGTGCCAGCTTTCCGCAGGTGAGAATTGCACCATGCTGTAAAAGTCTGGAAGAATAAGATAAGGAGGGTGTGATATTGCAGCATTCAGTTTAGAAATGGACAAGCCATCCAGCTTTACATGAACTAACCTATTTGGATCCAATACACCAAAACGTGGTGCAGGTCTCATTAATGCACATGTACATTAATTCACTATCTTTGGTGATTATATTCACTGGGCTCACTCTTCATTTCTAGGTCAGATCACCCCCTTTCAGGATCATAACCATCTTACAGAGATTTTAGCTCTGCTATCGTTTCCCTAAACTTATTCCAAGAACCACCACTTTATTCTGCTTTGTGGCAAGACTAACTGGTTGCAGTAGAACAATACAGCCTGACCCAACCTTTTAGACTTGACCAAGTACCAATATGGCGTTTGTAGAATCAGAGGGAGCTTGAGTGGTTTTCAAGACAGAATCACATTTAGTGGACATTGCTAAATATGGTGAGCATTTCTAAATACATATGACCAGGTCCTTGTTACGCTGCTGAGGTATGTGGTTAACAGGGACGAAAAAACTGCTGCAGAGCGCCCAAGCAATTCTTGCACTGAACGACAGAAAGATCTTTCTGGCTCTAGCTGGACGCCTTCGGTCTATTCTTGGCTTCCTGTGGCCTCCTCGCTGTGGCAAACAATTAAACACTGAGCTACGGAGCTTAAAATTGCACGAGTTTATTTGTGTAACATACCAAAACTCCGATGTGAAAACCACCACATGCTAAATGGCACGGTGTGGCTTAGCTCCTGCGCTGTAGGAGTTCAATCCTTCCAATTTAGTGTCAATTTAATTAGTCCCCACACAAACATCACAACGACCCCTGCTACAGGGAACAATATTAAACACATGCAATATTGTAAGCTGTTGTTCAGATGGGAGACACTTAGTGAAGATGTTACGATCTGTCATTCTAGAAACACTACATTAACAATTCCACACATCCAAAAAAACACAAGACTACTGCCACCAGATGAACACAATGAACTGCTGCAAAGTCAGAAGCAGTAGGCAAAAGAGTGTTCAAGCCAGTCACCATTTGTTTTGGCAACTGTTACTAACCCTGTTCATTCAAAAACTCCTAGACAGTAGCTGCTGAATTGACACTCTACCCTACACACAGCCTTCAGACAGCAAATATGGCAAGGTTAAAATGTGAAACTCTAAGGATTTTGATATGCCCATTTCAAGAGCTGCCACAGATTTACCCTCTTTATCTGATGAAGAGCACTTGGAAAGTGGAAAGTGACACGACCATATAGCAAAGGAAGCGAGACTGCAAGGATGAAGAATGATCTTTGGCAAGTCTGAGAACTTACATAACCATCCATCTTGATTGTGTGCGCTTGGAAAAAATAGTGTAATGGAACCAATGGTAGAAATTTACACCAATCTAGAAATGGCAATTCACTCTAACAGTTCTCCTCCATTCATCCAGAGGACAGCATGCCCAATGCATAGGGCGGGACAGAAGAACATGCATTAGGAATTACTAGAGAGTCTACTGTGGGGAAGAAGAGGATTGGTCATTTTGCACACTCACACAATCAAAGTAAAATGAATGTTCCATTTCCCCCCTACTGTCTATGCAAGATTGTTGACCATACTTCATTCTTTGTCCAGGAATTAGATACTCAGCATCATAAAACATTCTTCAGAGCGTAAAACGAAAACTATGTGACACACTAAACATGGAACATGTTTCATATTCTTGTAGCTTTAGGTATCAGCTATGTGCTTTAGATATAAGTGTGCATTTTCTGAAGCAACCAGGTAACGGAATAGAAAACGACTTCACTTTACCAGCAGTTTTAGCGAGACTCCATGCAGTTTTACAAGCAAGTATTTTTAGTTTAGATACACAAAATTCTTATCACAGCTGAAAGCTGTAGTTCTAGAGAATTAGTGCAGTGAAGATCCCCATATATCATGAACAGAGGCACAGGAAGCTCTAATGCTTGAGGTGTAATTTCTTCTTCATATGCAGCCATTTCCCATTTTACTACAGCGTGGCCTACAATTTAGACCCCTTCCCATGAGTTTTGCCCTGTTTTAGTCTGACACTCAGCCTGATACAAAGGCACCTCTTCAGCCCAACTCCCAGCTCCTCTAAATACCCAGACCACATCTAATGTAAGGAACATCTCCTGCTGCTTAGTCTAAACTCATTCGTGCTGCCTTTTACCCAAATGAATTATGGTCTGAACTTAAAGTGTAAAAAACTAACCTCAGACACTGTGTTCCTAGTAGTTAAGATTGCTAAAGGCCAGGGTAAGGCACACGGGCTACACTTCCTGGAACACTAAAGAAAGGCAATTAAGCAAGTGGCAAATTGTGGTCATGTAACTACACCCACCCTCCAGCCTGCCTCCTCAGCTGGGGTGATGAGCTGTAGTCACAGGAAGCCGCTGTCTCATTGTAGTTTAATATTTGTTGAACTCCAGCGTGTTTGATGCTATAAAAAGCCATCCCTTTCCTCCAGGAAGTTTACTCTCTGATTTAATGGCAAACATCATTTTTGTTGTAATACAGAGTTACACCCATTGATATCAAATTCACAAACTGCTCTGCCTTCTCAAGAAGTGAGTAGCACAGTACTTATTCAGAGCAGCTGAGAAGTGATGCCCTAAAGACTTTTCAGAATCAGCCACTAGTTATGCTGCTTTGGAGAAAGTTACTTCCACCGTGGAAAAGCCTCGTTTTACTATAGCTAAGGCCCACTGTCCTCCTCTCCAAAAGGTTTAGCACAGAACTCAGTTCACCATAAAAATAGATACATTAGTTCCTCTTCTGGATTTCTCAGCATACCTGCTTTCCCAGTCCTGTCTCTACCATAGAATTTGTGGGGGAATCCCTCTGATGCTACCCACCAGTTCAGCTGAATCAAATATAACTTAGGTCTTAAGAAGGGAAATTTGCAGAAATATCAATGATTCTTGGCAAGTTAAGACCACACTGATCACTTATTTCCTTCAAGTGACATTCTATTCTGCCTCCCTGCAGATCAATTACAACTCCCCCATACCCTTTCCTTAACACTAGCACTTAAACCTGCTTCCAAGGACAAGGTTTCAAAAACACATGAGTCATAACAGACCTCCTCGTGGCTTGAGGCAAGCCTGCCACCTTTCTTCCACACATTTTCCTGGAAGGGATGGGAAATTACAGGGTGGAATCACCTTTCCAAGACCTGTTGCATCCACAAGCAATTGAACCTCTTGTTCCAGCTATGGGGAGCTGTGCCTTTTATGATTAACTTTCACAACCAACACATTGTGCTCTCAGACCAAGGCAGAGTCCGTGGTTGCTGGGAAGGGATGAGGATCAAAATCCATCCATGTGTGTCACAGCACAGCCCCTCCTAAAACTGCTGACACACCCCTCTGGACAGCCAGGAAGCAGAAAGAATGAACGGAAAGTATTGTTCTACCCCAAACATTGCTGGCCAATCCCTGGTGGCTTTGGTGAGCTCACTGCTGGGGAATGTTTCAATGACAGTTTTTAATGAGCCATTCATCTGATAAGGATGAGAGGGGAAAAAAGCCCCCCCCCCCCTTCAATGAGAGAATTAGAAGGTAAGCTTTTAAAAGAAACCCCAGAACTACACTAGCGCTGTTTTCCCACTTGATAAACTGGCACCAGATTTCAAACGTTGCCACTCACTGAAATACAGTTTACCAAGAATTATACATTTTAAGTGCCTTCCCCCCACCTTACTCTTGTGAAACATGTGCTTAATGACCCCAAAGGAGGAGAGGAAGGTAAATCAGCATCTCATAAGGATCTTCAAAGTGATGGGGGGAGGTGAAGGGAGGAAAGGACTTTCAAAGACAGAAATCAAAGGTTGCGCTACGTCATAAGGAAGCAATCCTGTAAGCTCTCAACAATGGAAGTTTATTTCACTAAACAGCAGGGGGACAGCGTCTGGGAACACAGTGTGCTCTAATTCAGGTAGGAGAGTGGAGACCTTCAAAGCCATTGAACTACAGCTGCAGCTCTGAAAGGATTAACAGTGTCTGAGAAGGATCTCCTCAGTTGTGTAACTAAACAGAACCAAAGATACACTTAGAATTTGGGAAAAATAAGGGAATGGTAAGCAAGCCAAGTTCACTAATGCAGATTCTGATGCTGCACATGAAAAAAGGTAAACCCAGTTCTAGTATTTATTTTTTTCCTTCAAAAAAGCATTCCCAAAGCACTGCAAGTACCAAGGGAAGTTACACAGGACAGCATTGAAAAGGGACACTTTATGCCACACAGTAAAGGTACAGAGCCATTTGGTTTTGCACTGAATTTCTAGGGATTTTAGCATGGACACTGAGGACAGACAAGTAAACAATTACTACTTCCATGTTCAGTGGAATCCTGAGCGGGGCCATGCCACTGCTTCCGGGAGCCGTGTCGAGCGGCCCCCGACCCTGCTCCCTGGCTGGAGTGGGGCAAGCCCCAGACCCTGCTCCCCAGCAGGAGTTCGAGGGCCGGATTAAAATAGCTGGTGGGCCAAATCTGTCCCACAGGCTGCAGTTCGCCCGCCCCAGCCTAGACTCAGAGGACGATTTATTTTTCTATTAGAATACTCCACTCTTAGCATCTTTAATCTAAGCCAGGGTTTCTCAGACTTCATTGCACCACAACCACCTTCTGACAAAGTTATCACATGACCCTGGGGGGAGGGGAGGTCAGAGCCCAAGCCCCGCTGCCCTGGGTGGGGGGGAAGAGAGGGCTGCAGGCCGAACCCCGCTGCCCTGGGTGGGGGTGGAGCTTCAGCTGCTGCCCGGGTCCCAGCAAGCATAAAATGGGGTCGTGACCCACTTTGGGGCCCCAACCCAGTTTGAGAACTGCTGACTAAGCTATTTATAAACACCAAGCCACACAACCCTTCTAATGTACATATTGCCCAGTTTTACGGAAGGGTGAACAGAACCCCACAACTTAGCTGTGCAGTCTGGAATAGCACCAGTGAATTCTGACTCACTCCCTTGCTCCTAATCACTGAATTGCATTTCCTGTTATAGCAATGAAAAGGAGGATATGAAAGCCAGCTTCAGAACCATCTGGTCTTCACATGAATAGACAAAGTTTATCCAATCTGTGTTCCATTCAAGCTTCCTCCTCCCACATTTTGTAACCTTGGGATCCGCAGGGGAGGGGACGTTTCCATTCCTGGACATTCCTCTACCAACCACGGGACTGATTTACCCTTTCCTGCCAACAGATGGAGACACACGGATGTCAGAATTTCTGTAATAGCTATTAACAAATTAGTGCCAACCACGTCACAAGAGCCTATGGATGACATCGTCAGGGACAACCTCTGATAGGTTCAGCCAAAATACTCTGCATGGAGGGAAGTGGATCTGGCTATCCTCACCAATGGATGCTATTCTGGCAACAATGGATAAATAATTAACATGCTTGGTCCTAAAAGCAGCCAAGAGGAATACAAGCTGGATTTCTGGATGCGAAACGACAGTTTAGTCTAGTAAGTAGACTTGCAAGGACTGGCATGAGACCAGACAGGAGTTCCCATAGTAGAACATCCTGATAGCACAATCACAGGGCATTAACTCAATTCTGACTCGAGGGCAGCGCACCACCATTCACAGCTCCTTGGAAATCATGGCACCAAGTACAGTACAACAGAACTACTGCAAGTAACTATGAGTGTTAAAATTGGTTACAGAAAACTTTGGGTAGTAGTTGTTCCACCAACTGTTACTTCTGGGACTTCCAGTTCACCTTGAGTCAAAGCACCTCTGAAACAGACTCTATGCACATCAACAAAACTGATTAAATCTGAGTTATAAGAAAAATCTCCATTGGTAGATTCCATTGACTCAGCACTTTCTTTCTGGGCAGTGGTCTGAATCCAGGCATTACCAAAGTAAAACCCTGAAAGCTCAAAGGGAGATTAAGAAGGCCATGCAGTTAGGATATGCTTCAAGGTCTCTTGACATAAGCATACTGAGTGAGGTTTTAGCTCCAGAGGCCAAGAGCAATTTATTCTCCAGGGCGTCATGGAACATTGACCAGAGACCCACGATGCAGCATCAACTCAGTGACACCTGAATTCTACACTTCTAGTTGAACTGGCTTGACTCACTAGACAAAGCAAAGAAAAATGTGCCCTACAAGAGACCCAGTGATTATCACTGCAGGTTAGTAACTATGGCAGTACATATTAGTCTCAAAAATCTCAGCATGGTTCACATACATTAAGCCTCAATATCAATAGGGAGTTGCTTTTTTCTGCTCTCTGCCCTTTTCCTCCCACTCCAGTCATGTTGTGAATTAGTAAACAGAGGCACAGAAAAAGGAAGCAACTTGCCCTGATCCCCTACACTGGATTAGCGGCAGAGTTGTGAACAGAACTCAAGAGACTATTCCCAGTCCTCTGCTCTAACCACTAGATAAGAATACTTTCTTTTGTTGATTTTTAGTCCCTAGTCATAGCATAAATTAGTTTGATTCACTCAAACTGCTCCCAAGTTTTAGCACCTAGAAGTAGAATTCTGTTTTCTTACTCAGTCATTCCTACACACAAGAAAAAGCTCTGGTGTTTGGGTAGGTAAAAGGTAAATACCTTGAGAGGCGCAGTGGTATAGATTTCAGTTGTATTGCATCTGGAAAGCCTCCAGTTTGCACTCTAAACATTTTTGTTTCACTCAATTAACCTCTAATTTCCACAAAGTTACTTTCATGATAGAGTGTTTTAAGTAATAATCCTGCTGTGAAAATATAAAATGCTACTGAAGCTACGGGCCCAAGGAACAGTGGATATTCCATATATATTTAGAAGGTAATGAATTATGGCCACCACTGCATTTATGCAGAATCCCCAACTAAAGGAGACTATATAGGTTTAAAAAAAAAGAAAGAAAAGGAGTACTTGTGGCACCTTAGAGACTAACCAATTTATTTGAGCATGAGCTTTCGTGAGCTACAGCTGTAGCTCACGAAAGCTCATGCGCAAATAAATTGGTTAGTCTCTAAGGTGCCACAAGTACTCCTTTTCTTTTTGCGAATACAGACTAACACGGCTGTTACTCTGAAACCTATATAGGTTTAAAGTATCTTCATGCCCCATCTAATGCTTTAAGATCCTTTCAGCTTCTTGTACTGCAAGTTTTTCATGTACTGTTAGTCTGCATAGTGATGTATTTGGTCTGGATATGGACAAAAGATGGAGCAAGCAAAATGCCTCCTATATGCACAAGTTCCTCAAGCAGAAGTTTTCAGAAAGAAATACAGATGTGACTCGGTCTGCATCAAATATACAATTCCGTGTTTTGGTAGCACAGGTGAAGCACCCGGAGAGCTTCTTTTATTGAACACTTGCCCTTACACTACTATCCCATTGTATTCGGTTTTGTCTGTTCAATTTATTTTGTCACACCCCAGTCAGTGATTTTAGCTTGACCTGTACAAGCCACCCCTTATGGCCTATACCTTTTTGGGGACAGGTTAAAGACTATTTTGTTTAAACTTTGATCCTTAAGAGTCAAACTAGGACCAACCTGAGAGGCTAATTTGTTCCCAAGCGAACAGTGTTGTAAAGCCAAGCTGTAGAACTGCACCATTTCCAATTAGGAACCCAACTCCACACATAAATGGGTGTATTTGGCATTTATGAAAGTGAGGGAACGAATTAAGCAGCACTGGTTACAGCCAGACCTAGTCTGAGCAAGTACCATGCAAAATTTTCCACAGCACTGCCAGGGAACTGGACGCCTTGCTATTTCAGTCCTAGCACTGACGATCAGAGGACGGAGTGTCACCCAGTAGTTTTGTACTATGCACAAAAATGACCATTAGGGAAAATGCAGAGAGTTCCCAACAGACTCCATGTTCAAGCATGATGTGGCGGTACCCTAAGAAAGGCTAGCATTATGCCTTTGGTACAGCACCTAGCTAAATCCTGATGGACTGCACTCAGGTATTTCACAGCCAACCTCACAATACACTCAGTGCTGTTGAGACCCTGTCTACACTACAACTATAAGTGAGACACAGGGGCCAGATACAATAGGATTAGAAGCTGTAGTGGAACCTTGTAAAGAGCCTTTGCACCCGTTTTTGCTTAATGGTACCAATTAATCCTAAGCTAAGAGACACAAGGGCAGGAACCAAATCCCACTGAGCAACTACAGTTCAATATCCAATGGGCAGTGACGCCGGTCTCCATTGGCCACTTGTTAAATTTTCAAACAAGCACCTTCCTGCTTTCTCCTAAGCCAGTGACATTCAACTTTTGTCCTGGTGACCCCTTTCACACAGAAAGTCTCTGAATGTGACCCCCCTTATAAATTAAAAACACTTGTATATATTTAACACCATTATAAATGCTGGAGGTAAAACGGGGCTTGGGGTGGAGGCTGACAGCTTGTGACCACCCACATAACCTCATGACCCCCTGAGGGGTCCCGACCCCCAGTTTGAGAACCCCTGTCCTAGGCCCTTGGGAGGAGCTCCCCATTAACACCTTCAAAGCAATTTCATCAGCATCCTTGACAATGGCTAGGCTGCTGACAGGCTGAGACCACTGCCGATCATGCTGACAAGTACTGTCAGTTTCCTTATACTCCCCATCTGTAGGCTCTTGTGTTTAGACTTGAAACTCTGGGGCAGGGAGCGTGTTTTGTGCACGCTTAGCGTGGTGCGGTTCTGGTCCATGACTCCGGCTCCTTGGCACTACAGTGGAGGCAGGAGCACTCCATGAGCTAGATTCTGACGTGGGAAATAAGATCACTTTCTTCCTGCACATTAATCCCGCTACCTTCCTCCCAGCAGCTATTAGGACGCTCACCATTTGCTGCTCTTCGCATGTGCCACGTCATTTTCACTGCAGAAATACAAATAAGCCAGGACTGACCTTAAATGGGAATCTAGCTGGGTCACCTTCAAAGGTGACGTGTCAGAGTAACATTTACACTGGTAAAAAGCCACTCTAGAGTCTAATGAGTCAGTCTCCTTGAGGACAGAGAGTGGGTAAAGACTGGGGACTGCTGAATGACAGCGTCACAAGTAAAATGGGCTCCCCAGCACCACGTGAGTGAAGCCTGCAGATAAGTTAGGGAGGCCATAGCAGCGACAGCCTTCCACAGAATTTGTGAACAACAGGCATAGTCTGTTGCTGTTACAAACAGCCATGCCACCCTAATACTAATCCCACAGGCTGCTGGTTTGGAATTGCCTTGTAACAGTTAAGAACTTGACTGATAGCCAAGTGTAATATAAACCTAACTAGAGTAGACTTGGGACCCTAGATTTAGTAGTTCTCGCCTTGCTTTGTTACCGTCGTTCCCCCAATCCTGCTAACTGCTTATGTTCTATGCCCACACTTCAACCCTAAACTGGTAATAAAAACAAAGGAATTTATCCTATGGGTTATGGAGACAGGTGGCATTTAACTTCTGTACCTTAAGTTTTACCTATTACCTCACAGGCTCTCAGTATCTGCATGAATATCTTAGTTCAGTTATTATACAGCAGGTGACCTATTCGTGTTTGGCTCTAATTTAATAGGTTAAACACCTGAATTTCTCAGAACAAAGAAAAACTCAACAGAATTAAGCTCTGTAAAGCCACCATGTGCTACACTGTCCTAGTGCTGAAGCCTCAGAGAAACAGTCACCCACTGACCTGGGGAAGACAGAGATGTTTGTGTAGTAGATGTAGTTAGCCACACTGTCTTCACTCCTACTCTAGTCCAGAATGAGAGGAGCAACATGTTAATCTCAGCCCTTTATTGCTGCCATTACTCACTCTCTCTGCCCTGAAGCTTGCTGGATCAAGTCCCAGCGAGGATGTGCAGCATGGCACTACCCTCCCTGGTTTAAGAACAGAATTTGGAGCAGCAGCTATGGAGAAGAACGAAAACCCAGACAGTGAAGCCTATGCTACTTAGTGCTGATGTTATTCAAGTGTCATTAACCTGATGGGTCAGAACAGGAGCTTGACGATAATCAGCTCAGGTTTCCCAGCAACCTCACACATCTTTAAGACTACACGGAGGACAGAATGCCAATAAACTAGAATCCATATTCAGACGCCTTGGTCCTTACTATCAAATTAGGGTGTAATGCTAAACAAACAAGTGCTGTGTACTCAAGAGGGGGACAATATTAAGGAAACTAAGTCCTTCTCCCTCCTTCAACATTGCTTAGTGTAAGTATAGGATGGGAGGAGCAAGATGAAAGGGACTGGAACGTCTGACTCAATTGCTTCACAAGGGCTTGGCCTGGCACAGGAACTAGCCTCTTGCCAAGCCATACAAGCGGCTGTAGAAGTTGGGTGGTGTTCTCCTTCAACATGGGATCAAGCCAATGCACACAAAAAACCTGGAAGACTGTGATTCAGGAAATTTTAATTTTACACATTCACATTAAAATTTTCACTCTGAAGAGCAACTGCAACACAGGATGTGTGGGGGCAGAGAGTTATAACTGCACCTTTCTTAGCCAGCAAAAGATGGCCTGTTACTGGTAATCCAAAACTGATGCAATCAGAAAGCTGTAAAACTTTAGAGTCAAGCTTTTCAATTCACTGCCTCCCTCCACCAAAAACCACAAAAAAATCTGAATTGTAATGCTGCTGAGAAGTGCCAAGTTGTCAGCCCTGGAGAGTGACGGCCCAGAACAGGGAAGGCAGTGACAGAACAAGCTTCCTCCATATGGTAACCCCTGCCAGTGTGCCCCAAAACCTGACTTGGAAGGACTCTGGGCTTGCAGGAGCAGTTCCAGCTTCAGGCACAATCAAACCTTGGTGTCTCTGCCAGCAAGGCGGTCAATGAGTGCCAGTTGTGGTCTGATCACAATCTGTTTTTTTTTTTTTTAAATCTTATGCCATGTATTTGCAAATTTCATAAAGGTATTGAATTGCAGAGAGACAGTGATTGGTATTTAGTTCTTTATTAAGAACTAAACACTACAAAACAGTATGCCTTAATACAAGACTTTTACTGACCTAAGTTAGCTCATTGGGACAAAGTGGGAATTTTCTGTAACATTTTTTATGAATCCTATGCTTCAGTTTCTCTGTACTTTCCATTGCTACGCAGTGGAAGCTCTTGGGGCAGTGTGGGTGGTCACCTTGCTGTCTTGGCTACAATGAATAGGCTCATTAAGGAACTTACTGAAACTGACTCAAAACAGAGGGTCTAGAGAGACAATGGAAGCAGTAACAACTGAACACTTGACACTTAAGAGCAGGAAGCGCCAGCAGGTGGAGTGGTGAGCTCAGCATGGCCCTGTCTGGAGACAAAGGACTGGGAGGTGAACCGCAGGGGATAAAGAGTTGGCTTCTGGAAGAAGCTGGCTGCTTTCAGCCAGGACTAAGGCGTCAGAGAGAAAGGGCACAACATGGAATCTGCTACAACATGGCTGATGGATTCCTCTGGCTTGATCAGATGGACTATGTTTTAATTGTCATTCTCTATTCTAACGCAAGGACTAACAATGCTGCGTTCCAGTTGACTAATGAATCACTGTTTTTAAACTGTTGCTTGGTGTCACTGCAAACACGAACTTACTAAGGTGCATTAGTCACTGAAGAGTGTACAAGTCACTAACGAGGAGTCTATTTCAACTGGAGTTGCTGGGCAGAGCTCACAGCATGAAGCAGGAGTGCTGGAGTCCAGAGGATCAGACTTGGAGGAGGCGAGACTGTGTGGCCCACCCTGAAAGAAGAGCAAGACCCCTTCCGGTGGTCTGGAGCAGGGGTTCCTCCAAGAGTGTTTAAAATTCAGGATGTAGCACCGATCCTGTGGATCCGTAACACCCCTAGCATATACGTAGAGAAAAATGAACTTGCGATGTGTGTCCACATCAAAGCAGCAACTTGCTAACCATTTCCCTGATGCAATGAGGCAGAGTGCCTCCTTGAAGGTGCTGCACACCCTATACTTCCATTGATGTCAGTAAGATGAACACATTCCTGAATTGCTCAGCATTTGCAGGATCAAGCCCAAAATTCCTACGGGTAAGGTGGAGAGTGAAATGGCAGCTGATCTTTGAACATGCTGAAACATTTCTAAGCCATGTGACTAGCTCCTGTGTCGAGGAGGAGAATGGGCTACTTGAGGCAGTTGCATTACCTTGACATTCCTACCACTATGCCAACAGAAAGGAACTCAGAGATTACCTTATATGGACAGGATGACAGATTTCAAGAGAGTCAATTACAAAGGTGGAATAAGGTGTTCCAGTACCACGCGAAAGTCATCTGATAAGCAGATTCTGACTGCCTATGGGCCAATATAGGTTATAGCCCATCATAAATTCCATTTCATGATACAGATGGCTTTCTTGAGCTACAGTCAAGTCTTGGGGATTCATGCAGGAAGTAAAGTATTTTCTATTCAGAGTTCCACTAGAGAAAGCCACCTGAAGTTTGCTCGACCATTCCACCCTTACCCAAAATTTCATCACCAAACAAGGTGGGAACTAAAAGCAGTCTTGCACCAGTGCCTGCCACGTCATTGTATGCATGGCCATCAAAAAAACAAAACAAACAAACCAAAAAAAAACCTAAGTGCTCTCACCAAGACAACTCCAATTAAATTACTCCAAGCACATGGAAAAGGAGAGTCAAAATCTGAATCAGACCTGAGAAGACAAGGAACCACTGCCCATCAAAAACCCCTACGCAAAGTACAAGAAAGGAGTAAAATTCAAAATGCAAACAGATTTTTCCATGCAATATTCTGACTAATTCAAGCTATGTTTGGCACATGGGTTAAAATACACTTGGGACTCCAGCTCCGTTCTAAGCCGTTTGGGATCCCTTTCCCTGCTGCCACCAGGCAGACTTGATAGAAACCCACAGATATTCCTTAACACTATGGTTATACCAAGTCATGAGACCGGTTTTTACATGGGTCTGGGTCTACACCTAATAGTTACTCAAGAGCCCTTTTACATGGGTTAAAGCCTTTGTCAGTCCATGGTTAGATCCCATCTACACTACGATTTTTACTGTAATAACTGTGTTGGTCCCTTAACCCAGACATAATTGTATTCCAGACAGTCCATGGCAGAAGCAGGAGGAGGGAGAAGGAAGAATAGCTATGAGGTGAAAATCCTTGCTGCCTAGGTCCTAGATTCTAGCTCCCTGTGCCACTTACTATATAACAGGAGGAAGCAAGATATCGACAAGTGGAGCTGAGGTTCTGGTGGCGAGAGCATACCACTTCAGATCCATTTACTGAAACTCCATTATACCTAGTGCATGCTTCATTTCCTTTTTCAATCTTGCTGATTGCCAAAATCTCTTAACAGAAGCACTCCCTTTTCTAAGCACATTACAGTTCAGTGTGTGCCCGCCCACCCTCCCTCCTTCCATGTGAACTGGCTGGCCAGAACCTCAGCCACTTTTAGACAGGAAACCAGCCAAGCAGGTACTGAGCCAGCCTCTCTGAAGGGAGGGGAGCAGGCAGAGTCTGATAAAGTCTCTAACTTTGGATCACAGCCCAGCAGCCAGTTTCTTCTGTGAGGAAACCTACGAGGTCTGACATTACATTCAGTTAACAGGGGAGTGACGGATGGCAAGAACACCACTTTCTGACAGCTCCTGACTGGGTCAGTCAGATAAGTGGAGAAAGCCATTTAGATAGTTAGCCTGATAATTAGCAGTGACGGTAGACAGATAAGGTGCATGACTCAAGGCAAATCCCATCTTTTCATGGGCTGTAATATTTTTTTTTATACATATACACACACACACACACACATATATATATACACACACACACATATATAAAAAGGAAGCACTTGTGCATCTTAATGTGCCTCAGATACACTGAGTGGGGTTTAGGGCCTTGACTGTACTGATTAAATGGAAGCTGGGAATCTAGCTGTCATTAGGTTTCCGAGTGCTAGCTGTGTTTGTTTTTGCTGATACAGACTAACACAGCCACCGCTCAGAAACCTAATGGCAGCTAGATTCCCAGCTTCCATTTAATCAGTACAGTCAAGGCCCTAAACCCCACTCAGTGTATCTGAGGCACATTAAGATGCACGAGTGCTTCCTTTATACCAAAAGCCCATGCCTCTCCGACTTTCAGCTCTAGCTTTCCTTCTGCCAATTGCTGCTGAAGGTTAAAGTACCTTTGGTGACTTTTGTCTATTGGCAGCATGTAGCCCTCAAGGTCCTCTTGCGCTGGTGTGGTGCAAAATGAGGCAGCTGCCACCACCTACACTGCTCTGAGGTAATCAAGAGTTCTTTCCATTTCAATCCCCTGACCTCTGTTTACTTCTTCACTCAATTACCTTCTTCTCTTACCCATTAAAAGCTGTTTGAACAAATGTTGGGTCTTAAAAGGCTCCTGTCTGCACCGCTAGTGGGTCTGCTGCCTCTGTTGTACAAGTTGTGTTTCCCTCTTCTCACCCACCGCCAAACCACACACGCAACAACGTTAACAAGACGGCATTTGAAAGGAAAAGGCCTCTAATTGTGTCTATTTTTGCCTCCGGAGAGCAGGCCTCTTGGGTTAGGGCTGGTTTGTGCAGAGGCTGCGCGGACACATGAACTGGGATGGCAGCCAGTTCTCCAATGTATCACGAATGCCATTCACAAAGAGCTTTTGCTTCAAAAACAAGCTCTGCCACATCCAAAAGCAAACTGGATTTAGAGAATCTAAAAGTAGAGGCATTTGTTTAACCCTTCCTTCACCATCACTAGACAGTGCAGATTCATTATCCAAATCAGACAGCCAACTGCTTGAATTCAAGTCATTGACTCAATCCATCTCCAGATGTGCTTCATCAGTGAAGCAGGCCAAAAGCCTGCTACAGCACAGAAAACCCAGAGAAGACAGACATGCAGAATCCAAGTACAAATAGAATCACATTAAGGCTGAAGAAAAAAGGGGACACAATGCAGGCACTATACATGGAAACAGCTCAAAGACAGGAACCCCAAGTTCTAATATTGGTTTTAACATCCACTCCTTTTATGGCCTGGGGCAAGTCACAGATGAAGAAATGGACAGACAGGTAATGAAGACAACACTTGCTTCAGAGGAGCATTAGGAGGATGTGTTAGTGCCTATATGGGGAGACTCACTGTATGAGAAATGAATCCTGATGCCAAACCCAAATATAAGCCAACCCTTTAAACTACACAGGCATCTGCTTAGCTTCAGTTACTGGTTTATGGTTACCTAAATATAGATTTCCTGACACCTCTGCCTCAAGGCTGCATGTGTCTACACAACTAATATAAGATGAGCTGGAAGTTCAGTTTGCACAAGTAATAGTAAACATGGTTAACAGGATGCCATTATCCTGCAGGCAATAGCCTTAACTCTTCAAAGAGTTGTACTGTGGCTTTTACGATTGGCTCAAGCCTTTCTTAGGAGCAGGGGAGCGATGTCATTCAACATCTAAGTCAGTGTGGCTACAAAGCTTTCAAGTAACAAAGTCATTTCATAGGAAACAGTGAGGCCATTAAGCCTTCCAAGATGAAAGGGGCCACAACTGTAGCACTTCAGGCTCAGTAATGGCACAGGACAAAAACTGTTTATTTTTCTTATCCTGTAGCACAATCTGCTACCAGTCTGAAGTGCTTTTGTAATGAGCTATGATACTAGTTTTGAAAGATATTTATCATCAATCTGCAATCAACCGAAATTCACCACATCAGTTTCTCTAAACAGGAATTCCCTGCTCAATCACTTTGGCACACCCAGAACCCCAAAGGTCTGCTTTCTTCAAGATTAGCATTTTCTTACTACACTATTCAAAGTTTAGCATTCACTTTGTTACATTCCCCTCATTCAAGGCAGAAGGTAACCTTTACTTTCAAAAACACCAGCTCTTTTCATTTAACTTAATGGGCACACTGGCTTTGATGTGTAGTTAATGTTAAACTTAACATTGTCACAACATGTAGCCAAAAAACAGTTAATAGGGTTGTTTTGTTTTGAGGAGGAGAACAAGTGTGTGTTAGAACATGTTAATGAATATATTTTAAATCTCTAATGTAGACAAAGCAGCGTCTGCTTTAACGTGTACAAATCTGAATGAATTCAAGCCAACTTGACCAGCTCATCACATGTTAAACATGCTGCCTTGCATACACTCGATTTTTACAAAGTGTTATGTGTTACGGTACCTTTAAATTCTAATCTAATCTAATGAATTAAATTAAGTTTAAAATTAAAGGGCCAGACTCAATCACTATATCACTGCTGATAATCAAAGTTACAAGCTTCCAGCTACAATGGGATTCAACCAAAGTTTGCCAGATGGGTTTAAAACCCAATTCAGGCTAATCGGATTTGGACATTTGGCCTACGTGATTGGATGGGGCCCAACTGTGCATAAAATGAGTTTTAGAAGCTCCACTGTAGACAGGGACCAAAATGTTTAAACCCAAAATCTTTTCTAACCATAGCAGAAAAGTAGCAACACAGAGAATAAGGTGCTGCAACTTCCATGAAGTTTGGAGACAACTTCTATCCAAAGTTAAGTCATCTTCATGAATGTTCTAGCAGCAATAGAATCTGTACATCATCACAAAGTGAATCTGCTGAGTTGTCCACTGGGGAATAACAACACGCACGATGACTCCACAAGTTACATGGTTAAATAGTGCAGTTCCAATTTGTTTCGCTTCTCTTGCTCACCACCGTACAATTTCTAGGGAGAAAGCTTCATAACATGTTGAACTAGCCACTGGCATCACAATACTAGGTCCGGTCCTCACTTAAAAATTAGTAAACAAGACAGTTTGCAAGCAGACAACATTTTATATAACTTCAGTCTCACTGACGGCAGTGAAGTGTGAGAAGTAAGCTGTATGTGCTTTATGTAAAGAGTGAAGACCTTTAATAGAAATGCTTGGCTGAGAACTAAGGCTTTAGCCACTTTCATATGCATACTGTAATACATATGATAGCAATATGAATTCCAGCCCTCATGCTGTGAGGAGTGCCAGACAGATAAACCACTGAGAAACAGAAGCCACGAGCATGTTCATCAATGTATTTATTACTGCTTCAGGTTTTTTTCAAGTCCTAAAACCAACAAAACCAGGACAACACCTCAGCAGAGGTTGAGGATCTAGGAAAGTACTTTCTATTCAGACATTGATAATTCAATTTCTTGTTCTTGCTTGTCTGAAGAGGAGTGTAGTTAGGAACACCCAGAAGGCGGTACCGGTCACTAAACCTATGTAGTGAGAAAACACTAATTTTCCCTGTCAGGATTTCAACAGAGATCCACATATACAAATATGCTCCTTCACAGTTTTGGGGTGTAGCTGGGGCATTTAGGGTTAGGAGTTCTGTCACTAAGGAAAAAAGGTTTCATTAGCTACCCAACTGTAAACATGGTTCAAGACACCATCGATCGCTTTACAAACCAACTCTTCCTCCACAAACAGCAGCAAACTGGGCCAGCATTTGGAATTTGGTCGAGTTCATAAAGGTGTGAACTAGCCAGTAACCATTAAAATAATTTGAAAATGTCAGCCACTCTCAACGGAACTATACGTTTCTGCCAGTTGCAACGATATTTAAAATTACCAATATTGGCGAAGGCCAAACACTACTGGGCGTGCACAGTAACAAGGGGAGTAAGATTTAATAATGTATCTAAATTCACAGAGGAGCAGTTTGCGGACAAAAGAGCTGCCACACGAACGCTATGTTGTGGCCACACATTACTGGAACCGCAGAGTCTACATGTGCTCCTAGAATTTCCCTCCCAGTGAGGCCCTGGAGAAGTGCTTTCCAAGCATTGTATCAAAGCTGGCTTTGTTCTGGGGGAGGAGGTGGCTGTAGAATTAACAGTAGTTTGTGCAGTGTGAACGGAGTACACTAAATCATAGGTTCTCAACCGGATGAGTTACCAGGTTTCAGGGATTCCTAATCGCCCTCTTTATAGCTAGATGGAAGGCGGTCCTGCAACTCTTCTGTTGTAGCTTACTCACAGTATTAAGAGGTTGAGAAACACTGGAAGCATTCCCATGGATGCTAGAAGGGCTTATAACCTAATCTGATCTAAAACATTGGTGCTACCATAAAACAAACATTGGCTGGGTTAACACAAAACAAGTCTTGGCCTCACACTGAATTGATGCAGTGGCAGTTGTCTCACAGCTATTTGATTTTTGCCAAGTGACACAAGATGACATCCAAGGTGACATTTCTCTGTCAAGTGACACAAGGTGACATCCCAGGTTTAAAGCCAGAAAGAAAAGCCAGAAGACACAAAACTGGCATTATGAGTTTGGTTTTAGAGACAGTGCAAGTGACACATGCAGAGACTCAATGTTGTCTGAATTCCAGGAAGTGCTATAAAGACAGCTGTGAAATTTAGAGACCATTCAAATATGCAGGAGATGGAAACATGGATCCATTTATAAACTGCACCTTGTGGTTTATGAGATTTCAAAGGAACCTTTTTTAAAAAATAAAAAAAGTTTGCTACCAAATTTAAAAAAAGTTTTAAAAGTGGGTCAAGTTGTATCGGCCTCTGACAGGTTTTCAGGGTATTTCCTATGCAGTGGAATTTACTCCACCAGGCCATCCAGAGCTCTAAATTTGACCTTTGAAATAAGACACTGTTTTAGCCAAGTATTTGCCCGACAACCAATGATGTTTAGGGAAGACTTTTCATGTGGCTCCCCAACACACCATAAATTTTGCAGCATGTGCACACGTCAAAGGCCACGGATGCCAACACTGCTTTACAACAGACTTTATCCCCATTTTTCACATGGGAAAATAGAGTCAGAAGTTAAGTGCCTTCTGATTTGGACACTTGGCCTACGTGACTGGACGGGGCCCAACTGTCAACCGACATGGTTTTCAATGTAAATTGTGGATACTAGCTAGCTTTCATTAAGAGTCAAACCATAAGATACTTACCACCCAAAGTCATAGAGGGACTCAGAAGACGGATTAGCTCTCAAGAGTTCTTGGCTTCTAGTCTTGGATTCTGATCATGCCGCTTGCTTGTAAAATTTAGTGATTTGGATCAAGTCTGTACGCATACTAACAACTGTTAGACACTACTCTTAGCATAAAATGTAGACAGAGCTGATATGCAGATGGAAAGCCATCATTTTTCATGTATTTTGTTTAGAGGGAATTTGAATTTGTTTAGCTATTGATTGTACGCACAGCAAGTTACATCAGTTTTGCTTATTTTATGTGGACACAAGACATGAATAGTTTTTTTTCATATTTTTGTAACCTTCCTTTTAAGTCAAGTGTGTATAAGAGCAGACTTTATGCTAACTTCTTGAAGACAGAAGAATTCATGCAAACTAAGATCCATTTATATACTTAAAGGCTAACCCTGTCTACACTGAGAAACTAACCAACTGAACTACAGCAGAATAATTATACTGCTATATACTGCTACTATAATTATTATGCTCTAATAAATTGGTTAGTCTCTAAGGTGCCACAAGTACTCCTTTTCTTTTTGCGAATACAGACTAACACGGCTGTTACTCTGAAACCTGTATACTGTTACAGCGATACCATACAACTCCCTAATAAATTACTTCTACATAAAAAAAACTTTTATTCCAAAACAGTGTCCCCATGGGAAATTCTACAGTGGTATAGGTCTGCTGATCAATTTCCTGACAGGCCCTTACAAGCTTTGGGAAGCAGATGGGAAATTGTGGGATAAGCAGGCTCTGATGAATGTTGTCATATGGGTGTTCTTCCAGAGTGGATCCTATGAAAAATGCAAATGTATAACCCTGCTTTACCAGTATTTCATCTGTTTCCACATCATCTCTACCCAACTGAGCAAACCACCCTTTTAGCTGAAACATTTAACCTAATCATTATACCTAAAGTTCAGTCAAGTAATAGTAAGAGTGCAAGTAAACAGTCACCTAAGGCGAAGTCAAACTGGTTGGCCACGCTGAACTCACTGAGGCAGGATGACCACCATGCTGTATTTGAGACAGTTCCTGCTTTGAGAAGTGCCAAGATCTGTCTGGTATGAAAGTGCCACCAATTTGTAGTCTGTCAAACACAGGGTGAGCTGTTAAGAACATCCTCAACCTTCTTACTACACCTGTAGTTCAGGCACAAAATGACATCCCCACCCACCATGCCTGTATGCCCCATTCTACCACCCTGGCAGGAAATGGACATTTATAAGAATTTTGCTTCAAACTTCCATTCTTGTGAAATTTTCAACAGGCAGCACCTAGAGGAAGAGAAGATTCTACACAAGCGTGCTGTGGTTATTGTAGGGTTCCAGCCAATACCAGAGCATATGTGGAAGAGGGGCAGTGACAGTACCTCACCCACATTCCCTCCCAAAACTGTATCCCTCTTTTGTATTAGTTTATTGATCTCTCTTCAGAATCTCACCTCCTCACGGGTCTCACTTCATCGATATCTGCTAATGTTTTGTCTGTGCTTTTCCTTCAATCAACTCATTCCAAAAACTGAACACCTTGTGGGAAATTTTCAAAGGCACAAAGGGCAACTGGGTGGACAGGGTGAAAGCCAATGGGAGTTGGACACAACTCATTTGTGCCTTTGAAAACCCTTCCCCAGATACCAATGGAACCATCTGACAAGATCTAAAGTCTGACACCTCCCAAACAGTTTTTTTTGCACTTACAGCAAGCAAGACTTCTCTAAAGTATTAGCTCTTAAACTGGCCTGTGGTCATTAGAACAGGGACACTGGCAACGTAGTAGGGATGTGTCCCATTGAAAGGTCTCTTAAAGTGGTCCATGGAATGAAGAGTTGGAGAACCAATGCTCTGGAACAGCAAAAGACCTGTCTAGGCACCTATACCACGTTCACTGTAGTATTCAAGTGCCAGTTGACTTCATGACACATTATCCATTACGGAATTTTTAAAGACTCAGTGTAAAGGCAGCTCGTTGTGGGGTCAGAACACTGTCAACAGGTTTTTAATCCACGACAGACTACTAGTTTGACCACTAAGTCTTATCAAGTGCGACAACGTTTCAAATACCTTTGGATTCCAGTTCAGCTGCTGGCCTTCCAGTCGGGCAGAAGCCATGATTTCTGTGCTTCAAGATCTCTCCATTTGGGAGATATCAGGAGGGGATAAAGAGGATTTTCCATGTAGTCTGATTATAGATCAGAAACCCACCCAATGCAGTAAGGAGTGCAAGTGACATGATTAGGAATCAGTGATGATTTGAGGGGATGGGTTACCAGTTCACGAGACAATTGAAGATTATTATTAATGGAAGGTTAATCACTTTGGCTAACGGTAAAACTGGATTACCAAATAGGCTTAACAAACCCTGTAGGCAAGCTCTTGGTCTAACATACTAGCGCTACAGCTGCTGCTTCAAAAAATTAACCTCCTCCCCTTTGGCAGGGTCACCGACATCATCTTTAACAAACTTCCTGTGCAAGCTCTTAAGACAGGAAACAGCTCCTGTGCTTCAAGTTATCAGCCTGTTCGTAGATGTCTCAGCAATATTCATCAGAGGCCTTAAAATAAGAGTAAGACATTTTTCAACATATTCTTAATTGCACAGCTGAAAAATCAAGTTACACATTACCTCACTCTTCACTGATAATTAGCAATTAATTTACATAACTGTCCCACCAAGGCAATTACAAGACATGGCCTTCCAGATAAACAGGTAGCTGAGAGAGAGAGAGAGAGAGAGAGAAACACTACTTGGATAATGAGATTAATTTAGGTTTCAGAGGAACAGCCATGTTAGTCTGTATTCGCAAAAAGAAAAGGAGTACTTGTGGCACCTTAGAGACTAACCAATTTATTTGAGCATGAGCTTTCGTGAGCTACAGCTCACTTCATCGGATGCATACCATGGAAACTGCAGCAGACATTATATATACACACAGAGATCATGAAACAATACCTCCTCCCACCCCACTGTCCTGCTGGTAATAGCTTATCTAAAGTGATCAACAGGTGGGCCATTTCCAGCACAAATCCAGGTTTTCTCACCCTCCACCCCCCCACACACATTCACTCTCCTGCTAGATGGGATGGTGGATGGGCTAGCACCAGCAGGAGAGTGAATTTGTGTGGGGGGGTGGAGGGTGAGAAAACCTGGATTTGTGCTGGAAATGGCCCACCTGTTGATCACTTTAGATAAGCTATTACCAGCAGGACAGTGGGGTGGGAGGAGGTATTGTTTCATGATTTCTGTGTGTATATAAAGTCTGCTGCAGTTTCCACGGTAAACATCTGATGAAGTGAGCTGTAGCTCACGAAAGCTCATGCTCAAATAAATTGGTTAGTCTCTAAGGTGCCACAAGTACTCCTTTTCTTTTTGAGATTAATTTAGGGCATCAGCTTCATGCTATTGGGCATCACAGTCTTATAACTTTGCAACCAATTGGAAAATGCACACTCAATGTACTAACTTCTGCAAGTTGGCTTAAGAGGAACTAGACTCCTGAGAACTGTTATCCTCATGTTTGAGGAAGGAGGATCTTGTGACTAAAGCATAGGATGGGGAGTCAGGAGACCCAAGGTTTATCTCAGGTTGTAGAGAAAGTGATGTTTAGTAGTTAGAACAGTAGCCTAGGAAGAGAACAATGGTTTCTACTTGCAACTCTACTACTGACTTACCGTGTGATGTTGGTCAGGTCTTTCTCCTCTTTACCTCCCACTTCCGATCTGCAATACCACCTCAGAGGGTGTTGTGAAGATTACCTAATGTTTGTAAAGTGCTTTGAGGCCTTTGGATGAAAGATGCTATAGAAGTTGTGTATTACACTGGCTTGATTAGAATCAGATGAAGTGTGTGTGACCATTTCCCTATGCTTTAGCTCCAGTGTTGACAACCAGCTTTAATGCTCACCTAGGCAAAGGAAACAGGCAAAATTATTAGAAGTGTTGTGATTTGTGGATTTCCAGTTGTGATTGATGTTGCCTTCCTTGAACTTATGTTAATGAACAGTCCCTTTCAAGCTCTTCGCCCCTTGTTAGCAAGTATGCAAATTAGTACTCAACACATTTAGCCAGCCTTGGGCTTTCAATACAATGTATAAAAGAAACTGAAGTAGCAGCCAGTTTTAGAGACTATGGCTCTGTTAATTCTGATTTAAGCAGTTTAGTGTCAGCTGGGTATTGCTGCCCAAAGCCACCAGAAGTTGGTTAGTAATTTCCTGGGGCAGTTAATGGATGCTTCACATACTGGTCTGAGTCACTTGTTTCGGTAAGATTCTCCTAATTTGCTGCCACACAGAAAAACTAGGAAGAAGCGCGGCCAGGGAGATTCTCATCATTCTTTTGCCTTATTAGGCTGTTCATCTGATTTTGTTTGGTGAGACTGAAGCTAACTTGAGGAGGAATGACAGCAGGAAGTGGCCTTTGGGGAAGCGAGGGGAGTGGGACGGATGGCGTCTGGGACAAGCAGCACCTAAATAAACGCTGCTGCTGGTTTTCTGCCACACTTCTCAGAATGACTTCAATCTTTCATCTTTATAACAAATCCTTGTGATAGCTCGGATCAGGTTCACCTACCTGTAGGTTGTACGATTGCCTGAGCACAGTATTTTCAGTTCTGATAGTTTAGGTAACCTGCCTACTTGAACAAAACCAATTCTCCCTATGCAGGGAAAAAACGGTTCAGAACAGTTTGAGGCAGCCATAAGCCAGCCTGATCGCAAGATATTGGATTGAGATACGAATGATTTTACATTTTTCTCTTCCGATCTGTTTGAGAGCCCACAGTGGTTATGTAGTAAATTTGATAGACAAACCTAACCTCTCATACAAGCTGCAGAAGCTTTAACAGAAAGCTTAAAAGCTTTTGCATTGCTGAATAACCATTTCAGACAAATCATCCAAACCTAAGAATGAAACAGTCATTCAAGGGGTGCCTTAGTAAAGAGTAACTTTCAAGTTACTGGAAAATGGTACAATTATGTCACATGTAGAGCTAATGTCAAGTCTCACAGACAGCCCCCCAACCTGAAGCAAATACTCACCAGCAACCACATACCACACAACAAAAACACTAACCCAGGAACGTATCCTTGCAACAAAGCCTGATGCCAACTCTGCCCACATATTTATTCAAGTGACACCATCATAGGACCTAATCACATTAGCCACGCCATCAGGGGCTCATTCACCTGCACATCTATCAATGTGATATATGCCATCATGTGCCAGCAACGCCCCTCTGCCATGTACATTGGCCAAACCGGACAGTCTCTACGCAAAAGAATAAATGGACACAAATCTCACATCAGGAATCATAACATTCAAAAACCGGTAGGAGAACACTTCAACCACCCTGGCCACTCAGTAAAAGATCTAAGAGTGGCAATTTTGCAACAGAAAAGCTTCAAAAACAGACTTGAGAAACTGCTGAACTTGAATTAATATGCAAACTAGATACCAATAACTTGGGTTTGAATAGACACTGGGAGTGGCTGGGTCATTACACATATTGAATCTATTTCCTTAAATTAAGTATCCTCACACCTTGTCAACTGTCTAAATGGGCCATCTTGATTATCACTACCAAAGTTTTTTTCTTCCTGCTGATAATAGCGCAACTAATTAGCCTCACAGTTTGTATGGTAACTTCCAACTTATATGTATATATCTATATGTTCCATTCTATGCATCCGATGAAGTGGGCTGCAGCCCACGAAAGCTTATGCTCTAATAAATTTGTTCATCTCTAAGGTGCCACAAGTACTCCTGTTCTTTTCACACTTAGCTGGGAAGAAGGAATTAAGCCATGTAGTATCTGGATTGATGAGGATTTTAAAATAGTGAAGCTGTATTATTTGATCAGGCTGAGTTTGGAGAACTCAAGGGTAGGACAAGAAATCAGCTTAGTTTGCAGCTAGGGAGATTCTGGTTAGATATTAAGAATATATCCTTAAAGTTAAAGGTTGTTGAATACTGAAGAGATTACCTAAGGAAGTTGTAAAAAGAAAAGGAGTACTTGTGGCACCTTAGAGACTAACAAATTTATTTGAGCATAAGCTTTCGTGAGCTACAACTCACTTGTCATTGGTAGTGGTAGTTAAGGACTTGTCAAGCATACACCTGTCAGGGATGGTCTAGGTATGCCTAATCCCGTCTCTGCACAGGGGATAGACTAGATGACCTCTTGAGGTCCCTTCCAGCCCTACATTTCTAAGATTCTATGAGGATCAGTCAATTAGGCAGTCAGGCTATTCCATTAGCAAGGACGCTTTACCATAAATATACAGGATCTACTAAAGGCTGTGTGGCATAAGTGACATGGGCTAGGGCTGAGGTAGGCTGATGTTTTCAGAGACTTCCCTACGAGCCTATATCCTACCTCTTCAAGGTTTTTGTAACCACTTCCCCTCTCTACAGTTGATACACATTTTTATGCACAGCCTGACTGCATCTGCAGTCACCTGTTCGTGGCCATTTGCTATTCTTCCTCACAAGAAGAATCTCTGCAATGTCTTTAGTCTAGGAAGCTTGAATCCACAGGCACTTGTGAGCTCTGACATGCCACATGGGTAGCACTCAGTGCTGCTGGCCAAGTCACTTAGCAAGTTTATTCTTGTATTTAGCTTTTAAGTGGCACTCATTACAATGTTGCAGATTCCACTTCCCTAGCCTATCAATCAGTAGAGATGTAGCGAAGAAGAGATACACAATTAGGTGTTTGAGAGCAAAGTCTTTGGAGGCAAAAGGGCTGAGATTTAACTTACAGGTTCTCAACTTAATTCTTACAGGTTTAATGCTGCTCTCTTTAAAAATTAAAATATGAATATTTAAAGGGAAAGATTTTACAAGATCCATGAAGGCTGGGGAAAGCACATTCAGTCATGTTTCTTCTGGCTAAATGCCTAGGCATCCATTATTGCACGGCAGCAGTGGATTTTGGTATTGTATGCTATTGCAATGGGTATGCTTTTCATCCAAAGCAGCAGCAATACAAAACATATGAAGCCACCACTGAAGAGGACTCATACTATAGTCTAATAGATATACTATGTACTGTATATTCCAGTTAGGGATGAACGGATGTCTGAACAGACACACCTCTTTCAAACCTTGGTATGCTTGCTGTGTCATTTGATGACTTAATTACCAGTTAGAGGCATAGAAGCAGACTTTCGGAGCTGTAAAAAGTTTATTTTTGTGCTTCCAAATTCTCAGCATGCCCAATCTTCCTCAAGATGTTTTTTCCAGTGTCAGATTTCTAGATCTAAATATAAGTTTGCCCCATTTATGTCACGGAAAATTAAGGTAATTTTGGGGGAGGGGAGAAAAAGCCAGAAGTGTTAAAATCAATATAAAACAGCAGTTTACGCCTTAGCAATCTTGGGTTCTGAAAAAAAAACTACATCCAGATTTACGCTACAAAGCGCTAGGGAAAGATAGCTTTGAATTAAACATCCGGCTATGAAAGATTTAGTAGAATAGGCTTTAGTCTATTGGAGTTTTCCCCGGAAAGCATGGGATTGACAATATATTAGCAATTTACTAATTCACACTGTTGGTGAATTTTGCAAATTATCATAAGTGAATACCACAAGATACACTGTTCACTATTTTGATCCATTCACACTGCTTATCTTACCTGGCAATATATTAGTAAATGTTTTAGTACACTCAGTAAAAAATGAAGCATCAGTAATCCAAGACCTGGCTGAGCAGAGAATAGAATCTAGATCTGATCATGCTCTTGTGGCAAAAGCACAATTATAATAGCTTCCGATTGGTATCAAGTCGATTTGATTGAAACAGATATGTATGTAATCCTGACCCAAATGAGTCAGTGAAGCGTATTTGTATTATAAAACCCCCAAAGTCACACTCAAGATGAGTCCCAACAACTTCATGCAGGATTCTTCTAATCCCATTTATTACTGTTTGGTTCTCCCATGGAGAAAGTTACTCCAGACTTAACCAAGGTCTTCAACACCTAAGCCTTGCAACCAATTTTACATCACTTAAGCTGGCATACCATTCCATTCCATGTACTTTTACTCAAATCTTTTTCCCCCTTTCCTAGCTCCTGTTCTTATTTCTTCTCTGGTTTTATTTTATTGTGAATTTTGTTGCTCACTATTGCTCTGGTGTACTGGTCAATAAAAGTAGGATTTTTAAAGAAAATTTTTGTGACGGTCTCAAGACTTTTCAGCTGAGACCTCATGAGACCCATTCGGATTACTTTTGCTTGAATAGTAGGTCAAAGTTTCAGAGTAACAGCCGTGTCAGTCTGTACTTGCAAAAAGAAAAGGAGTACTTGTGGCACCTTAGAGACTAGCTACAGCTAGCTCACGAAAGCTTATGCTCAAATAAATTGGTTAGTCTCTAAAGATGCCACAAGTACTCCTTTTCTTTTTTAGGTCAAAGTTATCCTTCAGGGAATGTTAGAAGTAATTCCTCTATAAGTGAGACTGCTATTAAAGCTGAACTACAGGACTAGATGTACTAATAAGCAAGTTTAGATTCAATTCCCACAAGGGGAGACGTAGGCTGATCGGTCACTTGATTTGCTAGCAGTTGTTTTCTTCCCCAATTCAATGGTAAGATTTTGTTTCTTCCATTGCAACAAACTATTGAATGCCAGCTACCACTGCAGAAGATGAGAACCTTCATCAGAACAAAAGAGACTCTCAGCTCTGGGAGTTTTCAAACCTGAGCCTTCTGAACAGTTGTTCTACCTGTCCTGTAGACAGACGCTGCTCTTAAAGTTCGTTGCTGTTGCTCTCATGTCCTTACATGGTAAAGAGGCTCCGACCGGTGACAAAGTCAAAGGAAGGAGACAAATTTATGGCTCTTCTGGGATACAGACACAAAGAATTCAGATTCATTTGTACAGTGACCGGCATACATCAGTTTCTCCAATAACTTGCTCAGCAATGCAGTGGGATAATGTTTAATTAATCACTGTGAAACTTGTAATTTCAGGTTTGCTATGCACCTTGACCATGACAAGTGGCCCATCCCAGTCATCTTGACAGAACTCGGTACCACATTTCTGCAAACAAACTCCACTTATAAGGAAAGGAAACCAAGAAAAACAGATGGAGATTAAGACTTTCAAGTAAGATGATCATGTGCAGGAATTCACTCCCGAATTGACTGAAGTTTTGTTTATATAAGTAACTGACACCACAGCTCACTATTATGCGCACCAGACTGTCATTCTAACAGAGATCATTTGAGAGTTGCAGGATTTTGCATCCTTCACAAGACCTTGAAGAATTAGAAAAGTTATTGAACAGGAGAAAATGAAAACCTTTCATCATTTAAAAGGGCAAGGCTGGAAGCATTCTGCCCCACAATTAGTTTGCAATAAGCCACCTACCATAGAAGTTTACTGCTGTATTGCTACAAGGGGTATCTATGACTCCAAGAAAGATTTCCATTCAGCAACCCCCTTCACTCAAGTCCTCTCATTCAGAAGAAGTCTTAAAATCGGGGGAGTTTTATACTATATTTAAATCCCAACTTCAGCCACAAAAACATTAAGAGCCTGCAAGTTCTCACGGGTGCATTACCAGGCTTGAAAGCCTTAGACTTTATGTCGGTATAATAGCACCACTCAGGAGTGTGGAAAAGTCCACACCCCTGAGCAACACAGTTATACTGACCTAGCTCCCAGCGTAGACAGTGCTATGTGGACAAGAGGACTTCTCCCATTGACATAGCTACTGCCTCTCAGGGAGATGAATTACCTACCCTGATGGGAGAAGCCATCAGCATAGGTAGTGTCTTTGTTTCAGCCTTTTAAGCACAGACAAGTCCTTAGCCATCTCAGTAAGTGCTCTCTGAAGTGACCAGACAGCTCATATGAACACCTATTTTCAATTCAACGGCCTTCTATTTTTTGTATTATGGTAGCAACCTAGAGGTCAGGGTCACACTCCTAGACAGATGCTTTACAAAGACAGCCTTTTGTTTTGTTATTTTTTTACCCCAATGTAGGCAGAACTTGGAGAAAACTCACTAAGATTATAGTTAAAGATTTTCAAGGCTATCTAGAGAGAATCTGGATGCCTGATTATTCCATAGGCAGCTTTGAAAGTCTCCGCCTACAATTTCATAACCCTTTCCCATCCTCTGTCACAAAAAGCATGTGACAAGTTTCAAGTTAATGATACTAATGCAACATGAACTTTGTATCTGTTTTATATCTTCCTGTTGCTGGACAACTAACTACCAGAACAGCTACTTATTGCATCTTTTAAATAAAGCATTTGATTTAACTCTTTGCATCTAAAACAGAGTACTAGTATACACCTCTATGCTCCTTCCTAGTTCAATACTAACCGAATATTTTTATTCTCTAAACAAAAAGAGAAACGCTCACTGAGTGAAATTTTTCTGACTCTAAGAAAAAAGTGAATTAGGTTGACAGACTGTATTTAAGTTATACTGCTCCCACTTTTCCTCCCGACCAAAAGGGATCTTACAACTCTCTTCACCCCTGACAGTCAAGAGATTAGATCCCAAGTGCAGCTGTCAGAAATGGCCATCTTGTTTACTTGGCTACATCTTCAGCAAAGGCTCAAGAACGTCTGTGTAAAAAGTTGCATGCATTCAAAGTCTAATTTGACATTTGTTTGTGCAGGAAATGTATTTCTGCCAGTAGAGAGAAAAGCTTTCAGCTGACGGCATGTTGACACTACTGAGAGACTAAGCCACCCACCTCTCTGAACTATGGTAGGTAGCTTGACAGAAGTATTCTTCCATCAACATAGCTGCGTCTACACTGGAGATTACGGCAGCATAGCTATGGCAATTAGGGATGCGGATTTTTCCACACTCCAACCAATGTAGCTATGTCAACCTAGTATAGACCAGCCCTAACTTGCCTCCATAAATCTAACACAGCACAAGTCCTTGTTGAGAGAAGTTTATTATGTTCCAATCTGTTCAATAGGCATGTACAAGTGTAAGACAATAAGGTTACACAGGTGTCAACCGTCTGATTTGGCCTGCAGAATCTTTACTACAGATCCAGAGGGAAGAATCCAGCTTGACTCACAGATCCCTGTTAGCAGGGCAGGAAATTAGAAAATGCTTTTTACTTGTGAACAAAACACATTTGATTTGGAAACATTGTGACAAACATGGAACTCCATCAGGCCATTTTCAGCCTTTTCAGACTTAAGCCATGCTCTAAACTATGAACTTTCCTGCCCCCAGAAACCACACATGCAGATGGTATTTGGTAAGTCATGTCTTACAACAAGGCCTATAATGCAAACTGAGCAAGACTGAGGCATTTCTTTTAACACTGGCATTACAATAAGAAGCATGTGTTCCCACTGTAGCTCTGAAGTGAGGCAAAAGGAATTTGAGCCAAGTGGGAATCAGATAGCCTTGTTATTAGTCCTGGTATACAGACAGGTGCCATGTGGAGTAAAATGCCATTAGCTTTCTGCTAGGTATGTTGCCATACCACAAAGCATTTGGCAGATCATCCAGCATAATAAAGCTAGCTATTAAACCCAACACTTGCCAACTCCTCCAATAAAGTAGATGCCTCATGGGTGGTGGTATAATTAAGCTGTTGCCTTGTTTAATATTCTGCAATCCTCTCTTATGCATTTAGAAAGTAAGCCATTATACAGTTTAAGTATTTCTTACAGCTAACTATGAACCGCTGTTATGCCCTGAGAAGGGTACTCCTAGTGAAACCTTTTACATCTTGTGTACCCTCTCGGGCACCGATACCACAGTTGATGGTTACATCACACCACCATTTGAATGGATCACTACTATTACACTTGGTCAGCAATAGGTATGGGACACAGACTCAAAGCAAAAATGCAGTCATTGTAAGAGCACGATTCTTCAAGATTGAATTTCAGCATTCTTTCACAAGATTTTGTCATGATGATTGCAAATATAACTGCTATTATGTGTCCAGCATACCTTTGACACGAGGACCTGTTTTACTGGTGACAGATGAAGATATGTGAAGACAGTACAATGAGGATTATCCACTATTTAAAACAGGCAGTGGGTAACTTCTTCCAGAGAGAATATTTCAAAGGTCAACCCTCCGTGTATTAAGTTTTCCTATGGCCTGATTCTTTGAGGTGCTGAGCACCCCTAGATCCCAAAGCCAATGGGAGCTGAGGGAGCTCAACAAACTGGAAGATTTTCCATCACCCAGAACTCTTTTTAGCTGAATGTTTTTAGAGAAAGATTGAGAATCTTTAACAGCTGAACAAGTAGCCACTCCTACATCATATTCATAGTGTCATAAAACCATTATGAAAAGATATGGTGAGGCAAGTAGGAGAAGAAAGAAATCCCTGCTATTCTATGATTGCTAATGGATAAGGGAGTTTACAATCTCTTCATTCTTCATGTAAGTCCTAGGTTCTCTGTCTGGAGTACAGCTTTTGTTTATTTCAATTTAATCCTCTCTTCAGAAGTTATGCATATGCACTTGTTTCAATCTGGCAAATGCCCTATCGATGCAGAGTGAGAAGGCACAGTTAGGTAAGGTAGTTACTAACAGTAATCCTTCACAAACATTCTCCCGTACACAGCACAGCATCATACTGTCGACCAAACGTGTTGTCTGTAACTTGGCATCTAAATCGAGACAATACAAAAATGTAACCACCTTCAGAATCAGTGGGATGTTTACATTCTGGATTTGGTCCAAAGGAAGTTTAAATCATGGTTACAAGATAACCTAATAAAGGCTGAATCATTAGCATGCCCTTCAAACCAGCTCAAGGACGCAGGTAGTTTTTGTACAAAAATGGTATGTCTCCAAGCCTAAGACCTTGGAAGCTAAATCCAATGTTACACAATTTGGATTTACACTCCAAGCTTGTGGAAGAACAAGAAAACCAAGTTAACTTGTAAAACAAGCCTCAGTGTTTTCCAACTTTGCTTTCCTGCGCAGCAAAGGAGATGGCTTCCACTGACTCACTCAAAGATACCATCTTCTTGTGAAAATGGTGATCTCTCCAGCATCAACACAACAGGAAATAAGTGTGCAGAACATATGGCTAGGATATACATTTCCATTAAGGCGGAATACTGGCACTCATTTGCTTTTTGTTTGCTAGTGTTTGGAAAACGACGCAGAGGATGCAGACAGATTCTGCCCTGCTGTTAATGTCACATAGCTGAGATTCCATCACAGAAACCCCAGAGACTGGACACATACCAGCAGTAAAACCGCAACTGTTTGGATGGCTTGTGTATGCACACAGATATACACCTATTCAATACCAGTGAAATGGTCTTATGTAGTCTTTTGCTGAACTGTAACATCCCTTGCCCTTTCACTACAGGAGTCAGTATTCATACTGAGCAATGCATTAATCCACTGTAAACCCTCTAACAGGACAGTTTTATTTCTATAGCATGCTGAAGTGTTTAAATGTCAGGGACTCCCTGCGGTGTTGCAGTGTTTGCTGGAATCTAAGTAGCCCTGTGGCCTGCCACTGCTATTTCTGCTTCTCCTTCTAGTTCAGAGACATGACTGAATTCAGTCTAGCATGTTACCAGTACGGTGATGTCTTAAGTTTACAAGGAATTCATTAGTGCAACCCCCCCCCCCAACAAAAACAGATGAGATATGTTTAAACAGTGGGGCTGCTCATTAGAAAGGAGTCCAAAGCAGGGAGCTACAACACAGTGAATTTTCCGTAGCAGCTCAACAGAGCAAGAAGACATGAGGTTGCCACCTTTACTACATCCTTCACCATCCTTACAAAAAAAATTTGAGTTTAAATTTTACCTTCCCTATATATTTTTTGTATTAGAGTTTTCCCTCTCAGGACCAGAGAGCCTTGATGACTTGCATTTCACTATAACAGATGCTTTTTAGTCAAAATTCTTTGCTCAGTAGATAAAACTTGCAGCTTTTTCCTCTTTCAAAGAGAAAAGTGACTTCTGAAGAGGAAAGCCTTGGCCACCAAATCCCTGTAAGTGGTTTAACTGGCAGGAAATAAACTAGAAGTCCAATGTACATCAGGTCAGCCAGGAGCTCAAAGCCATTCAATTGTTACTGATGGATCAGAAAAGACATAGGAGAAGCCTGTTACGAGCAATGAATCAACAGAAACAATGACCACTGCTCCTTAAAAGCACAGGGAGAACAGTTATCGAGCACTATTCTGTCACTCTGGATGTTGCTCAGCCTTTAGATGTTGAAGAAAGGGGAGTGGGTGGAGTAGTGAACTGCTAGATGACTTGGTTTGCTAGGATCTAGCAAATACTAGCAGGTGGACAAAGCACTCAATCCTGTGGTTATGTATAAAGTTGCCAAGCTCATCTTGTTTTCCAGTCTTCACTGTTGAATTCACTGGAGCCTTATCTACACTAGGGAATTTTACAGAAAGTTTCCCAGCAGCACCAGTGATGGCACCGGTGGGAGTTCCACTGTAGATGTGTTTAATTAATGTGGTTTTAAATCAAATGCAGACAGAACATAGGTGGTTGTTTTCGCTTCAAATATAGGAAATATGAAACCTGCTGATCAATATTGCAAGTTGGTGATTAGTATTCAGTGATCGCACACCAGTGTATGAATTTATCTGACTCAAGTTGCTAAAGCTAAAATAGTGGGGAATAAGCAGTTTAAGGAATTGAAATAATGGAACTATATCATTCTTTTACAGTAAAGTGTAAACATCACAAGTTAAATAGGAAGTCAGAGTCTCAAGAGCAGCAGAAAAATCAGTTTACTTGCATTTTTCAAGCTCAAATTTGCTACTGAATGAAACCTTGTCTATTGAAATGGAAGAGTGATGACTCATCACCCTGGAAATGAGACTTGATGACAACTGCATCAAAACATAGCCGTGACAACTCATATCTCTGTTTCAAACCTTCCAGCAACTCTTCAATATCAGCTTCACATAGGAATGGTCTATGTTCATCTTTGAAATCCCAAAATTGTCAAAAATCAAGTCTGTGATTATGCCGTAAAACTGAAAGGCAAAGTCTTGAACTTTGTAAGTTACAACCGTCTTTGATACTAAAAACCATCACTGTCCATGCAGCACAGAATGAGCAATTTAAAGAAATGATTGAAGCACCTCACACTGATACTACTCCAGACAAATTTGAACTCTTGGGCCCACTAACAACAGGTGTAGAAATGGCACGAAGTAAACTAACTAAAAGTATAAGGATTGACATTAATGCAAGATGGTTGAACGAACATGACCAACGAACCAATAATGGCTGAAAGCATCCTATAGAGGAAAGCGTGTTTCTGCTTCATGCTATTTATTCTGTGGCCCTCTTCAAATAAATGTGACCAAGTTGCTAAGGGGACTATCCAAGAATACAGAGAAGCATATGCCAAAGTGGTCTTTGCCTTTTGCTCAGACACCAATAAAATGAAAGTGAGTTTCTGATGTGTGGGTGTTCCGGCATGCTATTGAAGCCTCACTGAGAAGTTAAAACACCTAACAGTTCTAATGCACATTGTGCAGGTGCTCTGTAAGCATTAGTCCTCACCCCACACAAGGAAGTTCGGTATTATTGCCTTTTTAAGGACAGGTAATCTGAGGCAAAGGTTTAGTGTTACTCAAGGCCACACGGTAAGCCAGTGGCAGAATCCATTCTTGGCTCCTAGTCCTGAGCTCAATCCACTAGAGCAAACTGCCTCTAATTTCTGTACAGCACTTTGAAGTAAACTGCTATACAAGTGCTAAGCATTAACATTCAGCAGAGCTAATTTCTCTGCTTCTCTGTACAGTCAGTTGTTCCAAGCATTGTGCTGCAAGAAAAAAACCTAAAAGGACACACAGCTAAAGTATTTCAATAAGTTAGATGCTGAGTTCTCTGTTTTATAGTCTTGATGAAACCACTGGTTAAGAGACTTATTCTGTACTGATGCAGTTAAATACAGCAAAGATTTCTTTGAGAAAGAAGCAGGAATTATTTTGGGGAGGGTGAAGGGATTTTTTTTTTTTTTAAACTAGATTAGCCTTTGAGCAGACTGGAATTTGAAACTGCTGCTTCTGCTCTGAAATCAGTGAACCTTGTACTTCCACTAGCATGCCAATTTAAACAACCTGCAAGAACATTCAGCATTTCTTTACTGAGCAAACCTGGCCACCTCAAGTGAAGATCAGACAAACAGTTTTTCTTCGTGCATCTTGGTAAGTTACATTTTGGTCCTGACACAATCCCTTAATTTCTTCCAATTCACCTCATCCTTGATTTTCAGTGCTCTCGATTATTCTTATAATGCACCCAATCCCCACAAATCCATGCACACACACTTTATTCCTAACCTGCTATTTCATCTCAACCTTCCTAATATTCCGGTCCCGTCCCTACCCCAAACAGCTCCACTGCACCTGTGTGATAGTGGACAAGTATCCACCAAAATTAGGCTACAACACTTGTTCCACCTCCTTTTAATCAAAGGTGGCACCAGATCTCCAAGCACAAGCTCAAAGCAAAAGTAAATGTCGTTTTTCTCCAGGATTCCCTGTCCTTCCACAGCTGCCAGAAAGCTCAGCTCTCAAACACTAGCTTAACACTTGTTTGTGATTTTCCAAGCACAAACATTCCAGCTATTTTAGAAGTGCCAACTGTTTTTGTAAAAGGAAGTATTAACTACATTTTATCATCTCCTCAAAGTTTGAGTGAAGCTTGCAGCAACTCACATTGAAATCTGGCAAAATGAGATGAGATATAGCTAAAGGGAGAAGGATTAGATACCTTTAGGCAATGCACTAAACTTTCAGAAATCAGTACAACAGCCAAAATAGCATGCAATGGCATGTATACATCAGCTGCTATGTATACATCGGCATTTTCATTCACTATAAGGTGTGAAAATGAAACAAACTGAACTGTTCAAATATCAAGATCACAGTGACCACTAAACTATGAAGTGTCACCTCCCCTCCCCATTTATTGGGCTTGTATCAGTCTAGATAGTTGGTTCTTGACCGTGGGTACACAAAGGTCTTCCAGAGGGTACACATCAACTCGTCTAGATACTTGGCTACTTTTACAACAGGCTACATAAAAAGCACTAGTGAAGTCAGTACACACTAAAATTTCAGACAATGACTTGTTTATACTGCTCTATACAAGGAAACGTAAGTACAATATTTATATTCCAATTGATTTTATAATTAAAAAATAATGAGAAAGTAAGCAATTTTTCTGTAAGAGTGTGCTGAGACACTTTTGTATTTTTATGTCTGATTTTGTAAGCAAGTAGTTTTTAAGTTAGGTGAAACATGGGTGTACACAAGACAAACCAGTCTCCTGAAAGGGGTACAGTAGTCTGGAAAGGTTGAGAGGCACTGGTCTAGACTGTGCTTTGACATTCCCCATCCATCACCATTGTTCTCTTAGAACATTCTCTTAACTTGGTCCTAATTGAATTAAGCATCTAATATATATTATATACAGCCAAAATGACTTTTAAAAAAAAAACAACAGCCACATTTAAGGCCAAGTCAGTCAGTTCTACGACTTCTCATCTTTTACTACATAAAACAAGCTACCGGTGCCCTGATATTGCCTATATGAACAGGGCCAAATCGCATGATCAGGGGGCTCTGTCATGTTATAACAATCATCCTGCTTGGTCAAGTCTCACTCTGGTTTCCCCACACCAAGAGCCTTGTCTACACTGGGCTTTTAACCACATTTGAAAACAAAGCCTGGATCTGGTTTAAACACAGTTCCAAACATGATCTGAGCTGCATAGATGGAGCCACAGTGCCTAAGGCCTGATGTCCAGTAAAGTTTTACTTACATGCCCTACTAAACACAGTGTTATACAGGTGTAAGATTGCTTACAATAGTATGGCTTATATTGGTTCCCTGAGCTGTGAATTTCATACCTATATAAACTACATCTACAATAGGAAGATTTTGTCAGCTTAACTATGCCAGCATTATTAAAATCAACAATTCTTTCTAGTGTAGATCTGCTCTAAGATAGCTTTCAAAAAAAAGTTTGACTGGAAAACCAACTTTTGGAGAACTGATTTGAGAGTCTGGTCCTATCCACATCAGTCAATCCACATTTGAAGCCAGTTTAGCTGGAATGGTGGTTCAAAGCCCAGTATCAACAAGGCCTTGAACGATCAATTTTTCTTATCACACAATTCTTAGAGGAATTTAGATGTATTTAAAACAATTTCCAGTTGACTGCAGAGCTGTAGCCCAATTTCGAAAAGGTGTCTCCGCTTGTTTCATATCATAGTAAAATAGTTTCAGTGAAGTGCGAAGGACAAATGGATGCAGGGGGAGAGAATATGGGACGGGCTTCATGCAGCTCTACATCATGGAAATCACACACCCTGAAACAATGAGCATTAATAGCGTTCTCCCACAAGAAGAGCAGCTAAGGTGCCACGTCACAGTGACAAAACCTTTAGCCAGGTGATCTAAGTGGAACTAAGCTATTGTTCAATACTTGAGAGAGGGCAGAACCTTTTCTTAATAGTAATGCATCAGCATGATTTAAAAGTGAGCCATTTTCACTATCCCTCAAAATATGGAAAAATCATTAGCAATGTGAGTTGGCTTTTACACACTGTTGAAACAGTCTACTGGCTATTTTTAAAATATCTTCGGTCTGATTTCAGCCTAAACTCACAAAGCTTGACAGCACAGACTTGTTACATAGTTTTAACAAACACATACTTGTTACATTTAGAATAAAATACTCCCTTTGAAAGTTTCTTCTCTTGCCAGCATGGAGTCTAAAAATTCCTCCACCTCCTTGAATTTTGTTCTGATATTCTTAGCTGTGTCTTAAATAGCATGCAATTAAGATAATTAAACAAAATAGCAGATGGCCACCTTGAATTCTCCACTGCCTGCCTAAAGAAAAATCTGAAACACAAATAATCTTCAAATTATTAACCAACATGAATGCAAAATCAGCTATAGGTCCGAATGCTCAATGTATTGCTACATTTCCAGGGTTCTGGAAAAACTGGCAGAGAAAATGGCACATATTCTTCACAATCGAGTCTTACAAGCAAGGTGTTGCCCTGTTGTGATGATAGGATTTTTTAATTACCAGAGTCACCTATGACTTGAAGGGAGAGAGGAAAAAAGATGTGCCCTACCCAGCTTTGTGACACTCCCAATATAAAATCGGATGAGGTTGGGGGAGGGACATCAGATTTATATAAGAACGCAAGTGTTAATACTGCTGCAGTCCTAATAGTTCCCGGCTTCAGTTGACTGAATTCACAGCTGCAGTCATTGCAAGACAGGACCTGCTAAATTTAAGGGTGTAGTTTTGTAAAATGAGTTCTCATTCAAATATATCCTCTCATCCTGAGGAACGCAAAAGCTATATGAATTGCAAGTGTCACACACATTAAAATGTGCGCATGGTTTTAGATGCATCGGGCACAAAAAGGTGCCCGAAGCACAGAGCTCAGCCATGAGTGAATTGACGACAACTACTCCAATATACCTTGAACACTGAACAAACCAGAGAGGATTCTGATGCCATCACAGCAAGTTTAGTCCACCCAAGCAAATATTTCCAAATCACAGGCCACAGAAATGGAAGGAAGGATTCCTGCAACCCAGCAGGATTCACAGAACCACATCAGTTATTGCTAGCAGACATACAGCTGCCCTCAGGAGTGATTATAAGAGGCAGGGTAACACCCTCGGCATTTTTAAGGCTGTCCATGGTTGACCATGTGCCTATTAATGAATGTCTGTGCATTGTAGCGTTTTTGTACATGCAGCTAGAGATCACAATAGGTGCATTTTTATATATTAATATAGATAGCTGGTGCAGCAGGGGCCAGTCAATTTTTACACAAAACTATTTAGACATACAAGGAAAGCATATAGATTGGAATCTTCACCTCCATGGTCACTCCATATCTGGCTCTCTCAGCTGACCAGACAAGAGCAAGGAATGAAACTCAGCCAGTGGAGAAGATTGCTTCAAAGGGGCAGGGATGCAGTAGGGATCTATTACAGAAGCCACTAACTCCATAGGTCAACAGCTCCCAGTGGTGCTGTAGAGAGATCTCAAGGAGATTCCAGGGAAGGGGTTTGGGAAACAGGCACCTCCCTTCCAGGGGCTCTCAGCATTCCCCACCCATGGTAGATTACTCAAAGGGGAGCACCTCAAAGCAGTGACTAGGAATTTGTTCTCCACCCAACATCACATACATTTCAACCTGCCCCACCCAACCCCCATGACTCTTGCTTCCTCCTGCAACCAACACCTACTGACACCCAGGCTCACCCCACCCCCTTCCATTCTTTCCCACACACGTTAGTCTATAAGGTCTACAGGACTCTTTGCCATTCTTTCCCACAAGCACCCAGGCTTTCCATTATATTCTGCCCGACCACCCAGGACCAAAGCCCATTTCCCCTTTATACCTCTCTAACCCCTGTCACCCTGAGCTGATGTTTCTCCAGACTAGGTTCAACAGCAGGTCCTCATCCCCTGCAGAGACCCCTTTCCTACCCCTGCCCTTCCTGAATCTCCCTCTTACTCAACACTGTTGCTTCTCCCAGGTCACAGCCCCGCAAAGTCAGCAACAAGCACCCTCCCCGCAAGACCAAGCTCTCTCTTCACCTGCCTGATGCCTCCCCAGGCAGGGTCCAGTAGCAGGTCCCTAACCCCGCCCCCCCCCCCCCCGCACACACACACCCTCAATCCCCTCCTAGAGACTCCCCAGTCAGGACCCACAACCCAAACTATTAAGTGCCCACTTCATGGAGCGCCCACCCCTCCCCTTGCGCTGAGGCATCTCCCAGCCTGAGTCCCAGACTCACCCCCACAGAAACCCCCATTCCCCACCCAAACCTGTCACTCACCACTCCCCCTTTGCCCCTAAGGCCGAGAGCCACTCCCTCCCCACCCTTCCGGGCACCCTTTCACACACTTCTTCGCTCAGACCCACAGACCCCTCCCTGTCTCCTCACCCCAGACACCCTCCCCTCGCCTTGCACCTCTGCTTAGCCCAGGTCTCCCTCCCCCCAGCCCCCCTCTCCCCCGAGTCACCTCAGCCCACGCCTCCCCCTTCAGCCCCCCAGCCCCGCTTTTCCCCTCAGCCCCCTCCCTTCAGCCACAGAGCCCCCGCAACCCAGGCCACCCCCCCAGAGCAAGTCCCCCCTCACACCCAGAGGCCCCTTCAGCCCCCAGTCTGAATCCTGCCTTCCCAGGCCTCCTCCTTTAGCCTCCCCAGAGCCCCTCACCTCAGACTCCAAACCCCGTCCCCCCTCTCCTAGCCTCCCCTCCTCGGCCCCCCCAGCCCCTCTAACGCCCCTAATCCCATTCCCCCAACCCCCCTCTCCTGCTAGCCCCCCCGCCCCTCACCTCCGACCCGGTCCCCCCAGTCCCTCCGACCCCCCTCTCCCCTAGCCCCGCCTCCTCAGCCCCTCCCGACCCCAGTCCCCCCCTCCTCGGCCCCCCCAGCCCCTCCGACTCCCACCTCCAGACCCCATTCCCCCAACCCCCCTCTCTCCCTAGCCCCCCCGCCCCCCACTCCCGACGCGCTCCCCCCAGTCCCTCCGACCCCCCTCTCTCCCCTCCTCAGCCCCTCCCGACCCCAGTCCCCCCCCAGCCCCTCACCCCCGACCCGGTCCCCCCAGTCCCTCCGACCCCCCTCTCCCCTAGCCCCACCTCCTCAGCCCCTCCCGACCCCAGTCCCCCCCTCCTCGGCCCCCCCAGCCCCTCCGACTCCCACCTCCAGACCCCATTCCCCCAACCCCCCTCTCTCCCTAGCCCCCCCGCCCCCCACTCCCGACGCGCTCCCCCCAGTCCCTCCGACCCCCCTCTCTCCCCTCCTCAGCCCCTCCCGACCCCAGTCCCCCCCCAGCCCCTCACCCCCGACCCGGTCCCCACAGTCCCTCCGACCCCCCTCTCCCCTAGCCCCGCCTCCTCAGCCCCTCCCGACCCCAGTCCCCCCCTCCTCGGCCCCCCCAGCCCCTCCGACTCCCACCTCCAGACCCCATTCCCCCAACCCCCCTCTCTCCCTAGCCCCCCCCAACCCCCTCAGCCCCTCACCCCTGACCCGGTCCCCCCAGTCCCTCCGACCCCCCTCTCTCCCCTCCTCAGCCCCTCCCGACCCCAGTCCCCCCCCAGCCCCTCACCCCCGACTCCAGACCCCCTGACCCCGTCCCCCCAACCTCCCTCTCCCGCTAGCCCCGCCCCGGCCCCCCCCGGCCCCTCACCCCCGACTCCAGACCCCCTGACCCCGTCCCTCCGACCCCCCCAGCCCCTCACCCCCGACCCGGTCCCCCCAGTCCCTCCGACCCCCCTCTCCCCTAGCCCCGCCTCCTCAGCCCCTCCCGACCCCAGTCCCCCCCTCCTCGGCCCCCCCAGCCCCTCCGACTCCCACCTCCAGACCCCATTCCCCCAACCCCCCTCTCTCCCTAGCCCCCCCGCCCCCCACCCCCGACGCGGTCCCCCCAGTCCCTCCGACCCCCCTCTCTCCCCTCCTCAGCCCCTCCCGACCCCAGTCCCCCCCCAGCCCCTCGCCCCCGACTCCAGACCCCCTGACCCCGTCCCCCCAACCTCCCTCTCCCGCTAGCCCCGCCCCGGCCCCCCCCGGCCCCTCACCCCCGACTCCAGACCCCCTGACCCCGTCCCTCCGACCCCCCCAGCCCCTCACCCCTGACCCGGTCCCCCCCGTCCCCCCCCAGCTCCCCCGACCCCCGGCCCCGCCTCACCTTGCGCTGCTGCTTCTCCCAGGCGGGGTCGAGCAGCAGGTCCCGGTCCCAGTCGTCCTCCTGCGCCATGTAGTCGTTGAGGCCGCCGCCCGAGCTGGGCCCGTTGCCGCCGTACTGACAGGGCTGCCCCGCTGCGTGGTAATCCACCATGGTCCGCGCGGCTCCCGGCCCAGCGCCCCGACCCGCCGCTCCGCCTGAGGGGAGGAGCCGCGCCGCGGGGCCGCCCCGCCCCGCGGGGAGGGGCCGGCGCGCGCGGCGCCTGCGCGGGGCGCGGCTGGCCGGAAGCGAGCCCCGCCCCCTGCGCCCGAGACGGGGAGGTTCAGGGCGCCTGCGTCGTACGCCCGGCCGGCGCGAAGGGTGGCCTCACCCACTCCGCCAGGCTCAAACTCTCAGGGCGCAGGCGCTGAAAACGCCTTGTTTCCCCCCCGCGCGAGACGTCACTACCTGCCCCGTCCACGTCCTCGGGCCCCCCCTGCGCCTGCGCTCTCCCTTGGCCTCCCTTTTCCTCTCCCGCCCTCTCGGGGGTCTGACAAGTGCGCCTGCGTCCATCTTTCCCGCTGCCCCCCAGCACCATAGCATTGCGCCTGCGCATGTCCCCACAACGGCTTCTTGAGAGCCACACGCCTGTTTCTCCCCTCATGAATATTCAGTGTGTGTGTGTGTGGCCAATGACAATCAATGCCCTCTGTATGTGTGGCGTGGGATGGCACCTCCCTCTCATGAATATTCATATTGTTCATGGAGCCCGCCCTCCTTCATGAATATTCATATGAGAGGTGGGATTGTTGTGATATCTCATGACTATTCATATTGTGGGTGTGACAACGTCGCTGCTTCATGAATATTCATATCCTGAGTGGAGGTTGCACGTGACATTGTCTTCCCTCATGAATATTCATATTGTGGTTAGCCCCTCCTCCCCTTCCCTCATGAATATTTATATTGTATGTGCGGTGTAACCCCTTGTTAATATTCATAAGGGGAGGGCAGTGTCCTCTGATTAATATTCATATTGTGGGTGGAGTTTAAACCTTCCTCATGAATATTCAGAATAGTATTTCCACCCCTTCGTGGCATATGAGGACGGTTGAGATGAAAGAGCAGGTAAGGAATAAGGTGTGTGTGCATATGGGGGGGTGGTGATGTTGCATTATGCATATTCATGATGGCAGGGTGTCTACTTTCTCATCCTCATGAATATTCATAGTATGGGTGGAGTTGGGGCCCCTCCACCCCTTGGCGTGTGTGGGGGCAGGAGACAGCCATTGCCCCATGTGCGGGCCCCAGAGTGGTGAGCGCCCCTCGGACAGTGCCGGCCTCCTGCCCCGCAGGGGACGGGGGGGTTGTCACGGCTCCAGCATCCGGCCCGACAAAGCCACCCTCACCCCGCCTGGCCTCTGGCTTCACCTGGGGGTGCCCCTGCCCCGGCCTCGCTCAGCCCGGGCATGGCAGCCAGCCCTTTGGAAAGGGGGCCCTGCCGGGTCGGCGAGCCTGCGTGAGGAGCCTCTGTCTGCAGGTGGGCCCGACGCCCACGCTCCTGTCGGCGGAATGGCCGCTACCTCAAGGCCCCTTCCGAGCCGTTTCTGGGCAGGGGTCAGCAGGCTCCGTAATAACCGTGAGCTTTCAAGCTCCAAGCACTTGGCGAAGGAAGCCAAGTACCATGAACCCCATTGGACAGATGGGGAAACCGAGGCAAGTGCCTTACACAAGGCGACGTAGCACTGGCAGAGGTTGGAATAGCGAGCCCTGGCTCCCAGCTTAGCATCCGATCCACTGCAGCTGCAGAAAGTCCCACCAGAATACGTGCGAGAAGAGACTGGCGGCAAGAGTGAGCACAAATGGAACAGCTCATCCCCGAGTTGGCATGGCTGAGCTCATGCCGCAGCACGAAAGCAGAGAAGTATTTGGACCAGAGAAAAGTGGATCCTGGTCGCAGGATGGACAAAGCCCAGCTGTGCTCTTGGCTCCCTGTTCAGTTCATTAATCTAGATTGTCTCAAGCCAGAGCTAAAGGCAAGAACAGAACTCTGAAACTTGTGCTCTGAAAGCCCAGTGCCCAGCCTTTCGTGCAGAAGGGGAATCTCCATTAGCAATTGTCAGTATAGGCCCTATGATGCACAGCTGGACAGTTTTGATTCCATTCAGCAAGGTCAATGGTGAGTACATGCAGTTTGTGGTATTTACTATTAATTCTCACCATGTCATTCTTGTGTATAGGTCTCCCATCGAGAGCAAAGAAAAAATGACTGGAATGGAAAATTGTCATTAAAATTCCACTTGCCGTTTTGACGGATTCCTGCCCTCCAGCCCCAGCATGAATCCTGGGAGCTGCCTTCTTCTGGAACAATGGGCGGAAGCAGCCATCAGCCTTATAAATAGAAATAGCCCTGCCCCCGAGTAGCCTACCCAAGCTCACGCCTGGCTCCAAGCCATGATGAGAAGGGAACTGCCTTAATATAAAAAACCTTGGTCTGCCCACAGGTTCCCTAATTGTAACCGCAGTTTGCACTCAGAAAGGAAGCAGTTTTCCCATGATCAGGCTCTGTGACTGAGCAGTCATCTTTGCCCTCTATCACAGCAATTACCCTGAGGCTGCGGGCCCAGGAATGAAGCTCTGACCAATCCCTTGGGGTTCACAGCAAACTCTGTACGGCTGCATTCTGGACCCATGTGGGCTTCGAGTGGGCAAATTTGTGGCATGACAATAAGCTGAGGCGTGGCGGTAGCCCTGAGTGGCTGGGAGGGGAGGTGGGTTTTACTCTGAAGTCACCCCTTGGAATAGGTTTATACCGTGATGTGTATGTCATAAGCATTAACAAGGCGCATGCAAATCTTTATCCAAAGCCCCATATTGTCACCCACACGTATTCATAAATACATTGTTGTGTCTCTGACATAGTCATGGCCCTTTGCATGCACACACATCTGTGCACCCTGCACACACACACACACACACACACAGATTCACAAACTGAGTCTGTTTCTCAGGTGTGCACACACACATTCACAGACACATGCTCAGAGGAAGGACTGCCTAGTGGTTAGAGCATTGGCTTGGCACTGGGGAAACCCTCATTCAATTCCCTGCTCAGCCACCGATGGAGAAACGGAGGCACCATGTGACCTCGGTAAGTCACTTAGCCTCTCTGTGCCTCAGTTGCCCATTGTATAATGGCGGTAGGAGCCTTGCCCTACCTCATAGGGGGTTTGTGAAGATGATTGTGATACTGCGGTAACAGGGTTCGTATGAGGCCCATAGGTAGATTCATAAATACAGTCATGTTTCTCATACACCCTTCTGTCTCTCACAAGCATTCAAAAATAGAGTCCCATCACACGCACAGTCACACTTCACGCGTGTGGGCATACAGCCATTCACAAGCATATACTCACTTCACTGACACATGCTCACGTGCTTTGGGAAGCATGAGGCATTCAGCCCATACTTCTGCTTTACGGCCAACGGCTTGCAAGGGCCATATCGAGCATCAGCTACAGAAATGCTCCTCCCCTAGATTATGCTGCGTTAATGTCCCTGCTTTCAGGACATAAAAATGAGGCAGAGCTTCCTCTGTTGCCTCCCAGCTGGGATGGCGCAGCAGTGCCAGTAAGACATTTTTGCCAGGTGTATAATACCTGAAGGCTTCATGATGCATTAGCTGGGTGGGACACAGAGGCCCATCAGTGGTTGACTTCTTCCAATAAAAGAAATTACCTCACCCAACTTGGTCATTCCTAAAATGTGTTTGGCAAGCAATGCATCAACCCACTCTCCCCTAGACAAAGGAGTGTATATTTGTGTATCCGACCAGCTGGTCATCAGGCAGAGACAGGCTCTGTTTATGTACGAATCAGTAGGGGGATGGGAAGAACGGCATGAGGTCATCCTGAGTCTGGGGACAAAACTGAGTTTGGGAAGAGATAAGGAGAGAGGAGAAGCCATCATGGCAAGCAGAGAAAGATGGATCCTTCACCCAAGGGGGTTGAAGTCTCTGGGAACTGAATGTAGGTGAGAAATCTGCTTAGGCAAAGATCTTTCACCTAGGAATACGCGGGAAATCAGCACCTTGTAATTCTATGGAAGGCCCTGACTGATTGAAAGGAAGTCAGCCATGGATGAGGAAAAGAAAAATTGGGAAGAAATCTACCTTGAACCACGACTGTGTCTTGCTGGGTTAAGTTTCAGTCTTTTAGCTGTGAGTTTTCCCTTTATTTGGTTGTAACCATCTCTACCTTTATCCCTTCTACTTGGCACCACTTAATCCCAGTTCTTCTGTTAATTAACGTATTTTACTTCTAATCGAAACCAACCCAGTGCTGCGTTTGAATTGACGCAATTGTTAATTCCAGTTAAGGCAACCAGCCGCTGTGGTTTTGTCTCTTTAAAGGTGCAATGGACCTGAATGCATTGAGGAAAGGGCTGGACATGGCAGGACAGATGGTGTTGGGGAAATTTGGGACTGGGGGTGGGTTGCGGTCACTTGGCCAGTAGCCACCAAGGCCGGTGGAGTTCAGAGCATGGCAGGGGGGGTAACAAGCAGACACACAGACCCTGAGTGCATGCTGGCTAGGACCACCCAGACAAGGAGCTAGGACAGCAGAGCATTTTAAGGCACTCAGGGTTACAGGACAAGTGGTGACTAGTCTTTCACTAGTCTGCATTGCACCCCAGATTGTGACACTGGGTCCCCTTGTAGCAACGACTGGTGAGAGGTGCTCGCTGGATAGCCCTGGGGACTGGATCTGACGGCAGGGCAAAGACCAGTGATCCTCTCTGCCTTGGAGGGACCCCGTTTAATCTCCATGGCTGGTCAACAAAGGGGGCTAGTTGTGCTACTGAATTTTTATGCCACAACAACCTCTATTCTCTCAGGGTGCAGAGAAGATCACTGCTCGATTCAACCCAGGGAGCGCCTCCATAGGCCCCTGAGCGTTCCCGTCTTGGACCCACAGCCTGTTTTGCAGGGCTGGCTTGCCACAGAGTCCCCCCCTTCTCCTGCTCTAAAGACCGTGCAGTGGGGCAGGGGAGGCTCTTTGACTCATCCTCCGTCGTGAGAGGATCCTTGATGTCCAGCACAGGCACAGATGTCACTTCGAGAACCCTCCTTGTTTCTCAGCCGCAGCCCTGCTGGAGGCAGCTGCGATTCAAGCAGGCAGCCCAGTGAGCTGGATGGCAGAGCCAGGGGCACAAGGGGGAGTCCGGGCTCCCAGGAGAGCGATTCTCTGCCAATCGGTATGGAAAAGCCATGGCTGGAAATGATTGGAGGGGATGAAACCAGCACCTTCCTGTTGCAAGGTGTGAAGTGAGGGACCCGCCTCCACCCCAGGGGCCAGTCCTGGGTTGACTACACAACAAAGAGGGACCCATTGCTGGTTCCAACTGGGATGTGGCTGGTGCCCTGGAGGAACAACAAATGACGGGACATTTCTGCCTCGTGGGGTTGGTATCTCAGAAAACAAATCAAATACGGCCTAGACTCAGATCTGAGCCCCAATTCAGGTCTGAAACCAAACCCAGAGCTCCAGCCTACTCTGGAGGAGGAGATCTGTACACTGGGCTAGGAAGGACAGGGAGCCAGGGCTAGACATAATGAAAAACAGATCGTCAGGAATGGAAAAAACATTTACAGCCTTTCTTTCTTTCCATCTGGAAAGCTGACAGAGTAAGCCTCTTTGGCTGCTCCCACTTCTATTACAGCACCCACGGAACTTGGGCCAAAGCTTCAGGAAGGCCTCTGGGATCGGGAACAAAGTCAACACTGTTCCTTGTGAGCCGGAGCTACCTGGGCAGACGTGAGGAACACGCAAGGACCAAGCGGAGCCTCAGGGCCTCCCCTATGCCGTGCAGTTAGCCTCTGCCACACATGAAGCAGCTGACAGGGGAGCTCACATCTCATGCTTCCTGCTCCAACGGAATTGTATTTGTAACGTTTCATTTCATTTGTCACTTTCGATAGCTCAGCGCTGGGCTTCGCATTTCTTTGACCCCATTCACAGCCCGTCTCGGAGGCTGAACTGGGCCGAAAACCGACTCTAAGGAGATTTATTTTCATTCACTCCTGAGAGAAGGGCACCAGAGCCATCACAGCGAGTGGCCCTCAAGGGCCAAAGGTGATGGCACGTTCACAGTGAAGCAGGAGGAAAATAGACCACTCAGAGCCAACTGCATTCAGGTTTAAGGGAAACATCCCAGGAGGTGGCAATGGATTCTTACACTGGTGTGAGAGGTAGGATCTGTCCTCTTGGGGGTCCCAGATTGCTTACACTGAAGTCAAGAGTGTGTCAGGTCTCCTGGGGATCCCCCTACTCAAGAATCAGATCTATCCTTATCTTTGCGAGCGCTGGCTAGAGGGGAGTATGTCATAAACCAGCTGGCGAGAGTGTGTCTGTGTCTACTTATACACACCCTTGCCTTCTCGTGGATGGAATCCAAACAACGTGTCATAAGCTCTATACTGCTAACCCCTAGGTGAGATTCTCCTTCAATTCAAGGCTTAGGCTTTTGGAGCAGGCAGATCTGAGTTCTAGTACTGCCCTCACCTTGATGTCCAGAGCAACTTCAACGTGCAGCAGCCCTTCTGTCCTAGCTACCCAAAGAGCGGCTGCAATCATTTTCCCACTGAATATTTAACCTCATGCAAGGGGTTAGCCTCTAAACATAGGTGCTATCCGGTGAGATCATAGCTGACAAGGAGAGAAGGGGAATGTATTCCAGAAAGCTGCCATATAAAGCTCTTTTTGGACGCAAAGTCCCCCAATATAGCCGGGAATTGGCCACGAACCAGACCCACAGATTTAGCTGCTTCCCCCCCCCGCCAATTTTGAAATTCTATCAATTCCCCCCCACACACACTTTTGTTTTATTTCTTAGCTCCGCAAATATGAAGCAAGGGTTATGCCCTCCCATTTCCTGCGTGGCGAGATGCTGAACATTCCTGCGACATATATATTTAGACGCTGGCTCGGAATCCTCTATTTATCATAAGAAGGAGCTTGCTCTCAGTGGGGGGAGAAAGAGGGGGGGGGTGCGTGACTCACCAGCATGCAACAATCATCTTAACTTCCCTGCCACCCCAGCCCACGCTGTTAACAGGGGCGGGCCGGATGTTCGGCACTAAATGCTAGTCCAGAGGTTCTCAAACTTTTTTTGCTGGGACCCTCTTTGAAAACATTTGGGCTGTGACATCCCCCTCTCTCTCCCCCCCATATCACACCCTCCTTACTTCTGCCCTGCTGCTGGTGGCAGTTCTGCCTTCAGAGCTGGGCACCCAGCCAGCAGCTGCTGCTACTCTCACGCCCCCTCTCCCATAGTCTTGCAACCCCCTTTTGGGTGGGGACCCCCAGTTTGAGAAACACTCTGCTAAATGAAAAGGGGGACTTGGGGCACCTTAGAGACAAACCCATTTACTTGAGCATAAGCTTTCGTGAGCTACAGCTCACTTCATCGGATGCATTCAGTGGAAAATACAGTGGGGAGATTTATATACATAGAGAACATGAAACAATGGGTGTTACCGTACACACTGTAAGGAGAGTGATCACTTAAGGTGAGCTTTTACCAGCAGGAGAGCGGGGGGTGGGGACCTTTTGTAGTGATAATCCAGGTGGGCCATTTCCAGCAGTTGACAAGAACATCTGAGGAACAGTGGGGGGGGAGAGGGAGGGAATAAACATGGGGAAATAGTTTTACTTTGTGTAATGACCCATCCACTCCCAGAGTAATAAGGCTGCTACTCTGAAACTCTGCTAAATGGCATCACTCACGTGGGGAGGAACAATTGGCCGGCTGAGACGCATGCAGGGCTGGGCCAGATCGTGTCTCCCCGCTGCCTTCAGCTCCCACCTGGGTTCACCAACTGCGTGGTCTCAGAGCTTGCGCCCCCGTTCGCAAACAAGGACGGCAGCATCTTGTGGTCCAGTGAGAGGGAGTGAATGGGACAGAGCCGGTGACAGGAGCTGGGAGGACAGGGAAAGGGAGAGAAACGGGCCTGGTAAAGGAAGCTACATACACAGCTCACATCCAGACGCACACACTCCCGTTCCCAGCCCCGGCGTGGCCCCTGCTAACACACCCTACCTCAGTGTGGCTACAGCACATAGAGAGGCTTGAGTCAGCTACTGCCTTCCAGAAAACAGGGCTGTCATTTTAGCTCAGACAACAGACCCACAGGTCCTAACGTCCACTGCCCACAGACAGCCCAAGCAGGGGCAGGCATCATTACGCAGCCCAGGCCAGGGACAGCCCTGCAATAGGAGGACTGGAATCACTGGAGGTCCTGGCCTCTCCCGGTCATTGAAGATCCCGTGGGCCCCTGTATCAGCACAGCCCCCGAGACACCCTACTAAGCACCAGGAGACAGCAGCACAGTATCCGGGGACAAGGTGTCTGTCCGTCCAAGCCTAGGCCCGATCCTGCTGTCGTCCGCACACGCCACGCCCACAGGGTGTAGACGGGATGGGATCAAGCCCTCAGTTTCATGCTGTAAGCGTGAAGGATCCTTGTCCCGTCCCCCCATGGCTCCCCCTCAACACACCTTCACTCTCCCAGTCCACGTGCCATTTGCCAACATCTCTCCAGCCTCAGGAAGACAAATCCCCGCAGCTTGTTCCCATTACACCGCCGGAGTGCTCCACATTCTTGCTAGAGGAATGCTCTCGCCAGCTGATCGCAGAGGCAGGACCCTGCAGGCTGAGCCAGCCCATCACCCCCAGAAGCCCACGTGCTCTGAGCCAGCAGCACTCCACCCCCATAACCAACACCTCCTGGTGCCCTCACCTTGCAGAATCAAGCTGCGTACTTTCCCATTTCAACCCCTAGCGGAGGAGGCGGGGACAGGGCTCTGTGGGGAATGAACACAAGGGGGTAAGCCCTGGACCAGAGTCAGTCAGCAGTCCTGGATCCCAGACAGCTTCACCCTAGCATGGGGGGAGGAAGAGGGAAACAACAGGAGGAAGATTCGACATTGCAGCAGGACACGGATGTTCCGGCAAAGCCGGACAGTGCCAGCTATAAAAAGCAGCAGACAAAAGGCCTTTGTGCCGCAGAGCTGGATAAAGGGCCTTGGCAGAACAAAGCTTGTGTGTCAGTCCAGCATGTCTGCAGCAAAACCAGGGCCGATCCAGCCTGGGGATGGGCTCAACCTTGTAAGCATCTCCCTCACACACTCCAACCTTGCCCAGGTGGGTCTCTCAGCTCCACTCGCTAGATCCAGGCCGGAACTAGGGCCACTGACTGGGCTGGAGTCAGAGAACAGCCCTTAACAGCCCCTTGCTGCATGGCTGGAGTCCCCCTTCCCTCTGAGGTCCGGGGTTCTGCCACAGTGCAGGCTGGCAGCCTCATCCCCTGCAGCACGGGGGGTCGCTGGGGGATGTCTAGCCCCTGCTAGCTACGCGCCCGGCCGAGGCAGGGGTTTGCTGGCAGCGACCCAGCAGCCTGGGGCAGAGACGCCCCCACCTTGCCGTGATGCAGTGAACAATTCTCATTCGCGTGGGTCTGAGAGGAGACACCTCACTGCGACCGGAGCAGGGGGAGACCAGCTACCCCCCGACTTCCAGCCCCAACCCAGAAACCAGCCTCCAGCCCAAGGCCCAGTATGAGGCCATGGGCAGGGCGAGAGTGAACAAGCCGCACGGCTCCCTCCCATGCTTCCTGCACCAGCCAGATGCTCACCCGAGCCTGACGTGGAGCGCTGCTGCCCCCCTCTGGATTGCACTGGGCACAGCAGGCAGGGAGCCTCAGGGCCTGAAGGACCAGCGTTGTGCCCAGAACCAGCTTCACTAAGAGAAGGCAAAAGTGTCTCAGAGGGGCAAACTGCTCCTAGCCCTGGGAACAGAGCACGGAGGGCCTGACTCCCATGAGCCGTGCTCCAGCCCTCAGGCCACATGCCCCGCCCAAGCCAAGAACAGAACCCAGGAGTCCTGCTGTTTAAACAGGAGCCTCAAAGCAGCTCCTGCCTACTCCAGGCTGGCTGCAGCACTGCTCCAGCTCCCCAAGGAGACAGCCAGCTCCCTGGCCAGCTTGTCCTGTATTGACTGGGTGTTTGGTCAGGAGACCAGCGCAGCAGGACAAGGCTCTGTGCAATCGAGCCAGCGTGAACTGGAAGGCAGAACCCCACTGGGGCCCAGCCCAGCAGGCAGGGGGGAGCAGCACCAGACCCTTCCTCCACTTTACCCCTCACTGGAAATGGCTCCTGCTGGTTCTTGCCACAGGCTGTCCAGCCCCAGGCTCCCCTTGCTGGAGAATGGGAGCAGGCCTGCGGGGTTCTCTTCCCAGCTGCACCGCCTTTGGTAAGTCCCTTGGCCATCCCTCACTCTCGTTTGCAGCGTAGGGCTTCCCCTCAGAGAGCTGGAGGTAACGAGCATTGATATCAGGTGCGTCACACAGAGCACCTCGCGCCCCAGGGCTACCACACAATGCAGAACAGTCAGTCCCTGCCTGAAGGCACAGACAGCGGGCACCCCGTCACCCAGTGCTGGCTGTAGGAAGCTGCCAGCCTTCGTTTCCCACCCCCACGTTCAGTTCTCCCCTCCTGAGTGCCACTGGGCACTGATAGGCAGCTGCTGTGTCCTCCTTGGCTCGCACAGGGGCAAAGGCCCAAACGGGCCTCAGACGGAGCTCTGCTCTCAGTGGGGTCCCTCGAGGCAGACACAGGACGAGGCAAGGGTGGGGCAGAGACAAGAGCTGGGCAGAGCTCTTTGCTCAGCCCCAAAGCAGCCTCCCTTGCTCCCTGCCCTCCTACCCCGTTGCTTAGAGCCACCTGGCTGACAATCCCCCCTGGTGTTGGAACCAACCGCCTCTCGGGCGCAGTCGATTGCAACTAGCAGCTTCTCAGGGATCTTGTGCTGGCTGGGGCCCCACTTACACCCCTGGGGTTCTGCCTGCTGCCCCCACCACCCCCCCAAGCGCCAATCAGCTCCAGGTTCCCACGTTCAAGGCTGCACGGAGAAGAAAGGAGACAGGCTCGAGGCAGAATCAACGACGTTTTTTTATTGGCCGAGGTTGGACTGGTGTTAAAAAGGGAACCGAACAGAGCCCCTGAGCGAATTCTCGTGGAGCAGTGAGGAGGGTGGTGACGGAGGGCCCATCACTGGGAGGAAGCCATGATGCTGGAGACACCTGCGAACAGAGGAAGGGTGGAAATAAACCCCCGCTCAATGGATCCATTCCCACCCCCCACAGATTAACAGCCTGTAACAGCCACTGCTGGATCCCAAATGCAGGCCTTACTCCAGCAAGGCCCCCACTGGGGCCTTTGAGAGCTGGGTGATCCCAGCGAGGGGCCTGACACAGAGCCGAGGCGAGCACTCAGCACTTACTGTCAAAGTCGATCTTCTCCACTATATTCTTGGGTTTGATGCTCTCCTCCTGGTTACAGATGAAGATCTTGCCCGACTCTGTTTCTGTCCAACCGTATTTGCTCATCCAGACCTTCAGCTGGTTGTCTGCAGACAGAGGGGCCGGAAGGCTGAGCAGGTGGGCTCTCAGCTTTGTTCAGCTGAGCCTTTGCCACTCCCATTAGTGCCGGATGGGATCGCCTCTAAGGACGGACCATCGTGGGAAGCGGTGGATGCGAGAGCCTGCAGGCCAAGCCAGTCTCAGCCAGGGCAGCTCTGCTCGGGTGACACAGGAACCCAGCCCCAGGCGGGCTAGGGCGCTGCTCCAACTCTGATCCTCTAGCCCCACAAGTCTGCAGCAGGGCTGCCTGCTACCTTGGCTGTTCCCCTTTTAACCTGCCAGCTGAGATCACAGAGCTGGCTGGCAGGAGCCCCCGGCTCCTATCCAAGCCCAGTCAGGCACCCTGCCCCATGCATGATACGAGGGCAGAGATCCCCAGCCAAGGGAACACAGGAAGGGATTCTGTTCTTTGCTACAGCACAGCCGAGCTCAGTCCCGAGTTTAACTGCGCTGAGCCCACTCATCAGTCCCACAGCATCTCCTCAACACATGAGCCTCCAGGTCAGCCAATGCCCCCCACCCCCCGTAGGGACTGTCTGCTCCCAGCCTGCAGAGGCACAGCCCTGATCTGTCTGTGGGGTAATACCATGGGGCAGGAGGAGCCCTGTGAGAGATGCTTGTCATTGCTGAGCTAGTTCAGAGCAGGGATGGGAGACCTGCCAAGGAAACAATGAGTGCGGGTGGCACCCATGAGCCCATGGCAGGCGCTGGAGGACTGAAGGGCCTTACCTGAGAGGTCACCCAGCACCTCAGCCAGCAGCCACCGGTCGATGTGCTGGTACGTGATCCCCACCACGTGGCAGATGACTACGTGAGGACACAGAAGAGACAGAGGTTGCTATTTCCACATGAGCTGACCTCCCCCTCCCCACCCAGCATGGCTGGGGCTGAACCTGACCCACCTGCTGGAAAGAGTGAGGTGTTAGCCCCAGGTGGATCAAGCCCCATTAGACGGCAATGAGACACAGTGAGTGAACAAGCCCTGGTTCAGCACCCAGCTCCCAGAGGGACAATGCAGGAACCTCCAGCCCAAAACTCCAGGGCCCTGGCTTACCAGCTGACGTGCCGGCCACCAGAAGGGATTCGGTGACTGGTCCCTGATCCCCACCAGGAAGAGGACACTGCAATCAGGGAACGGGGCGCACCGGGGCAGAGTGTGACATTATTAGCCAGACTTACACTTCCTAACTGAGTCTTCAAACCCTGTGATCCCATCCAGAAGCTCCATATTCTCATCCAGGGCTTGCTGCAGAGGAAGGACTCTGCGTTAGCACAGGACAGTCACCAACCAGGGAGCTGCAGGAACTACAGGGCGCAGCAAGGGCCATGGGGCACAAGGCAACAGGCCAACTATTTCAGTGGCCAGTGACGAATGCTGCAGAGAAAGGAGTCTGCCTCCCTTTCTATTTTGGGTTCTTCTAAAGGGGACCAGTGGACATCCAGGTGGTTAATTTCCTCCTGAGCCCATCCAGCCACCAGTCTACGCTGTGATGTAGAAGCCCTTGGGTTTGTGTCCTAGGGAGCCCAACTGCAAACCTCTGCTTCATGAAAGGTGTGTGTACTAATGGTTAGAGCAGCGACAGGCACCAGGACTCCTGGTTCTAGTCCCAGCTCTGGGAGGGATGTTGCCAAGGGGTTAGAGCAGGGGCCAGGAGCCAGGACTCCTGGGTTCGATTCCCAGCACTGCACAGACTCGCTGAGCTGATGTCACTTGCTGGGCCGGTTTCCCCCTCAGAGAGTAGGTGGGCTAAGAGGCGCAAGTCATTCAGGCTGGTAAAGCCCAATAAGATCTTGGGGGAGGGGACACTCACCCAGAAGGCCTGGAAGTGGCAGGTCTCCAGTAGCTCCCCCAGGTAGAGGATCTGCCTGATCGGCCTCTCTTCTTGCTGAGGTGCAGGGGTCAAGGGAAACATGCATGGGAGAGGGGAAGGAAGCTGAGCTAGCAGGGCTGGAGCACAAGAGCAAGTCACCCTGTCCCCGACACTCGTTGCTCAAGGCCAGGGGGTTGGAGAGCGGCATTCCAGTGCCTCCATGAAGAGCAGATATTTCCCTCTTCAAGCCCTGCTGTCCAGAAGAAACTTCCAAGCTCCCCGTGGTTGGGCTCAGCTGGGAGGGAAGGAAGGAGGAGAGCAAGTGGTAACCTGTTCCTTGGCACAAGAAAGCCAAGCACCCGCCAGGGGAACTGAAACAGACGCAACAGAACGATGTACAGGTGGAGTGACCGGCTCAGGGGAATGGGAGACAAGGCTCCTCCCCCTCTAGGGCGCTGGTTCTGATCTAAGTCAGTACTGAGCATCCTCACCAGCCGACCACCGTTCACTGGCTCGTCTTGAAGGAGCTCCCTGTTCACATCACCTAAAGCCAACACCATTCGCTCCTTGTCACGCTCAGAAGCCAAGGGACAGTGGCTCATGAATTTATTTCCCACTGCTGGGGGCATCTCCCCCAGGCCAGAGCGAGGGTGTACACCCATCATTGCCTATGCCACCCCAATCTGTGGGGAGAGCCCTTCAGAGACCAGAGCAGTTGGACAGGCCGCTGGGAGCAAGAGAGGCATGCCAGGAAGAGCCTGGGAAGGATACATGAGCCTGGTCGATCATACACTTGCAGAGGGTGAAGTCTGTGTGCGGCAGGTTGGTCAGGGCTTTGAGCAGGATCTGAGTCGTGACGGTGGTTTGGAAGAAAGCAGGATTGAACTGGTACCTGAGGACAGAGAGAGAAGAGGTCAGCAGCCCTGGGGCACCCATCAAACCCAGGTTTATCACCACGCAGACATCAGGAGAAGCTGTGCACCATTCATAGAGCCTAAGGCTAGAAGGGACCGCTGTGATCATCTGCCCCCCCCCGTATAGCCCAGGACTGCCTTAACTCAACTCCTCCCTGACCTACAGAATCTTTCACAAAAACAGCCAGTCCCAATTTCAAAATTGCCAGCTATGGAAAGTCCGCGATGGCTCCCGGTAAGCTGTTCCAATTGCTAATTACCCTCCCTGTTAAGTGTCCATTTCCAGTCTGGTGACCTTCAACTCCCAGCCCTTGGTGGTGGTTAGTCAACTGCCCAGCTCTGAATAACTACTCTGAGCTCTAACCACGGCTCTGACCGTGATGGGCCTGGCTCCACGGGATTCGAAGCCACATAAGGACTAGGTTAGCGATCGCAGCCACTCTGTGCCGCCCCCGAGACAGGCATTTGCACCAGGGAGTCTCCCTGTAACTGGTGGGGCCCAGCATTAGCCAGGAACCCTCAAACGTGCCCATGCCCCCAGCCCTGCTCTGCATGATCGTGCACGGGTCTTGCTCCCTGGCACGATGCAGGGGTGATGGGTGCCCCCTCCATCCCCCGCCACTCACAGCTTGAGCACGGCCAGGTTGGCCTCCAGGTCGTAAGCATTCTCCTTGGCCTGCGTCTCCACATAGCGCTCCAGTGTGGCCAGGTTCTCGGGGTTGTACCTGACATGCAGAGGGGTCGGTGAGACACTCAACAAAGTCCCCGGAGGGAAGGGGGGTCCAGTGTTCGACAGGTCCCCTGCCACCCCCAGCTCGCAGGAGATCCTTTCCCCCACACCACACCCCTGCCTCCAGCCGTTTCCTTCAGCCGCTTCCACGCCCACCAAGCCCTGCTCCCCCTCCACTCCCATAAGGCCCCCTGCTCCTGCCCACCCAGTCATTGGCCCCCAGGCCTTTCCTCTACTCATACTAGACACCCCCTCCAGACAATGCCATCCAGACACCACAGCCCCCCCACCTCAAAATCCAGGCCCAGCTACAGTCATCCCCAGCCCTTTTCTCTGCCCCCCCATCCTAGGCACCTGTCCCGAGAGCACCCAACCTGTATCAGGCACCACCCCACCAGCCAGCCCGCCCCCACGCTGCCCCCATCCCCCCACACCAGCAGCCAGCCCCCATGCTATCCCCATCCTCCTACTACCCATCCCCCCACCAGCCAGCACCCACGCTGCCCCATCCCCCCCACCAGCCAGCCCCCACGCTATCCCCCCCACTGCCCCATCCCCCCACTATCCATCCCCCTCAGCCAGCCCCATGCCCCCCTGCAACCCATCCCCCCTCACCGCCAGCCCACCCCCACGCTGCCCCATCCCCCCCACCAGCCAGCCCCCACGCTATCCCCCCCACTGCCCCATCCCCCCACTATCCATCCCCACCGGCAGCCAGCCCCCACGCGGCCCCCCTCCCCGCCAGCCCGCCCCCACGCTATCCCCATCCCCCCCCCGCCCCCCTCCCCGCCAGCCCCATCCCCCCCGCTACCCATCCCCCCTCACCACCAGCCAGCCCCCATGCTATCCCCGTCTCCCCCCACTACCCAGCCCCACCGCCAGCCCGCCCCCCCGCGCGGCCCCATCCCCCCCCACCGCCAGCCCGCCCCCCCGCTATCCCCATCGCCCCCACCAGCCAGCCCCATCCCCCCTCACCAGCAGCCAGCCCCCATGCTATCCCCATCCTCCTACTACCCATCCCCCCACCAGCCAGCCCCCATGCTGCCCCATCCCCCCCACTACCCAGCCCCTATGCTATCCCCCCCACTGCCCCCTCCCCCATCCCCCCACTACCCAGCCCCACCACCAGCCAGCCCCCACGCGGCCCCCCTCCCCGCCAGCCCGCCCCCACGCTATCCCCATCTCCCCCCCACCCCCCTCCCCGCCAGCCCCATCCCCCCCGCTACCCATCCCCCCTCACCACCAGCCAGCCCCCATGCTGCCCCATCCCCCCCACTACCCAGCCCCCATGCTATCCCCCCCACTGCCCCCTCCCCCATCCCCCCACTACCCAGCCCCACCGCCAGCCAGCCCCCACGCGGCCCCCCTCCCCGCCAGCCCGCCCCCACGCTATCCCCATCCCCCCCCCACCCCCCTCCCCGCCAGCCCCATCCCCCCCGCTACCCCCATCCCCCCCCACCCCCCTCCCCGCCAGCCCCATCCCCCCCGCTACCCCCATCCCCCCCCCACCCCCCTCCCCGCCAGCCCCATCCCCCCCGCTACCCCCATCCCCCCCCACCCCCCTCCCCGCCAGCCCCATCCCCCCCGCTACCCCCATCCCCCCCCCACCCCCCTCCCCGCCAGCCCCATCCCCCCCGCTACCCCCATCCCCCCCCACCCCCCTCCCCGCCAGCCCCATCCCCCCCGCTACCCCCATCCCCCCCCACCCCCCTCCCCGCCAGCCCCATCCCCCCCGCTACCCCCATCCCCCCCCCACCCCCCTCCCCGCCAGCCCCATCCCCCCCGCTACCCCCATCCCCCCCCCCCCCCCTCCCCGCCAGCCCCATCCCCCCCGCTACCCCCATCCCCCCCCACCCCCCTCCCCGCCAGCCCCATCCCCCCCGCTACCCCCATCCCCCCCCACCCCCCTCCCCGCCAGCCCCATCCCCCCCGCTACCCCCCTCCCCGCCAGCCCCATCCCCCCCGCTACCCCCCTCCCCGCCAGCCCCATCCCCCCTCACCACCAGCCAGCCCCCATGCTATCCCCGTCTCCCCCCACTACCCAGCCCCACCGCCAGCCAGCCCGCCCCCGCGCGGCCCCCGCCGCGGCCCCGGCCCCCCCCCGCTATCCCCATCGCCCCCCCCGCCTGCCCGCCCCCGCGCGGCCCCGGCCCCCCCCCGCCTGCCGGCCCCCGCCAGCCCGCCCCCCCGCGGCCCCCCGCTATCCCCATCGCCCCCCGGTACCGGTCGATGCCCTTGAGCAGTTTGCCCACGTTGGCCCGCATCTGCTCGAACAGCGCCATGCTGCGGGGGGGCGGGGGCGGAGGGGGGGGGCGGGGCCGCGGGCACGGGCGGCCGGGACGCCGTCGACTTCCGCTTCCGCCGGCCGCCCTCGCGAGGCATGATGGGAAGGGGGCACGCGCCGAGGAGCGAGAGCAGCAGCGGCGCCCCCCCCCCGCCCCATATCCGCCCTCGGGCCCCGCCCCCAGCCGGGAGCCCCGCCCCCCCCACAGCGGCCCCCGCCCTGCGGCCACGCCCCCACATCCACCCCCACCCTGTGACCCGCCCCATCCTGAAGCCACGCCCTCCCGCTGAGGCCCCGCCCCCCACGACGCGCCCCGCCCCCACCCTGAGGCCACGCCCACCCTGGGACTCGCCCCGCCCCCATATCCTCCCCTGCCCCCCACTCCCTCCACCTGCCACCTCCCCTCTCTACCCCTGAGCCCCTCTCTGCCTGGCCTCCGGCCCCCCACCCCCCCTCCCCCTTCTCCCCCTCTGATCCTTTGACCCCAGACGGGGGCCACGCCCCTTCTCCCCCGGCCCCTCCCGGCGGGCGCTGGGCACGCGGGGGTCTGAGGGCCACCAGCGAGCAGCATGGTGCAGTGGGCAGGGAGTCAGGACACCTGGGTTCTCACCCCAGCTCCAGGAGGGGGGCGGGGCCCAGTGGCTAGAGCAGGGTGGGGCTCTTGGGGGTCAAATGCATTCAACTCCCAGCTCCACTGTTGTCCCTCGTTGTGCCTCAGTTTCCCCCTCCATAGACCAGGAACAGTGATCCCAGCCCGACTTTGTCAAAGTGCTTGGAGATTTCTGGGGGACTCGGGCAAAGCGTTATTTATTATCGCTCCTTTTGGAATAATTAATTATCTCTCTTGACGGACCAATCGCGTGAGCTGTCAGCAGATCTCAAGGCACTTTACTGATTTGTTTGCTTACAAATCAACTGGATGGACCCTGGCACTCTCCAAAATCCACCCGTGCCCCTGAGTCACCAGGAGTATGGTCATTAGTTGCATCCGATGAAGTGAGCTGTAGCTCACGAAAGCTCATGCTCAAATAAATTGGTTAGTCTCTAAGGTGCCACAAGTCCTCCTTTTCTTTTTGCTTTATATAGGTATCCTTCCCGCTCTCTGAGCCCCTGTGACTCTGGCCTGCTAAGCAGTGACCCCTCTGGGTTGCCTTGTGCTGCACGGATCCTACATTCTGTCTAGGGGGCCCTCTGGGCTCACACAACGCTCTTGACGGTTCAAATCAGGAAATAAAAGCTAGAGAACGTTATCGTTCCCCAGATCACACACTGCTTCACTGCGCACACACGCACACACACGCTCGCCCGGCGCTGAGCACCACAGCGTCAGTCTGCGGGAAAACGCTGAGGTATGGATGTCCAAGAGAGGTTGGCATTGGATATTTCCACCCGAAATCCCCAGGACGACTTTGAGCTGCTGCAGAGAGTTGGCGGAGGGACCTATGGGGAAGTTTATAAGGTAACGCTGAGGACCCGCTGCGATCGCTTTCCTGCAGACCCCGCTCTGCTGCACGTTGCAGGGCTTGGGTCAGAGCCTCCGTGCCCTGCACCTGGTCAGTAACACTCTCATCAGCTGCTCTTATTCAGAGTGGCTGCAGCATGAAACTAAATAAGATTGGTACATTTTCTAGCCCCTGGCATAATGCTCAGTGCAGGGCCGTGGGGAGAGTCAGGCCCCTTGGGCAGGACCCTGATGGTGATTATCGGGGGAGGGCGGGGGGCCAACATGGTATTTGCGATAGCTTCATTGTGAGCTTCGTGCTCCGGGATCTGGCAGGGCGAACGCCTTGAGCTCGGGAGGGGGAAGAGCAAAGAAGATTTAGGATCTGCACCTGCTAGAATGAAAGTATCGCCATGACAGTGGGCGATGCAGCCCATAGCACAAGGAGAGCAATGCGGTTTTGCACCCAGCTCCGAAGAGCCAAGCCTGTTTTAGTTATTTGGTGCAGCTGCTTTTCGCTATCAGTTATTCTCAGCAGCTAGGAGTCGGAGGCAGGTCTGGGGTGAGTTAGTCGACCGACCCCGCTCATGTAGGCTGCTTTGCAAGTCCCAGCCTGAGCTATTGCAGCTAAATCTGCACGCCCAGGGCACGATGGAGCAAAGATACAGAAGGGTGTGAGGTTCTTCTGAGGGAAGTGTCTTTACAAGGGGAAGGTCACTGGCACCAGTTCTCTCCTTGCTCCCACTGGTGAAAAGCAGGAGTGAGTTAATGAGCCAGCTCCCCAGCTGGGGTACATGAGCAGCGCCAGAGGCTGTGGCCCTGCGTTATCCCTTGAGCCGGGTTCCCTCTTTCCCTGCACCTCGCACCATCATTGACACCAATGCAGAGCGGGAGTGAAATGCCACCAGCTGAGCAGGGGGCAGTTTGCACCCCTCTGTCTACCCTGGGGTTCAGCATGATGGGGCAGGCTCCCAGGGCAGAGCGCTGGTGGCAAGGAGGTCAGAACCAGGTCCAGGGACTGCACTGTAGAAAATGTGGGTTTGGTTTAAAATTTAACCACATTCGACAGAACAATAGCTGGTGGGGCGTGATTTTCAAATATGAAAGTAAGCTAAAATGTGGGCACCTCTGGGGTGGGACGTGGCAGCTGTGTTCTACAGGGATCCCTGCTGCACCACTGAAATGCAGCCACCTCTGGGGTGGAACATGTTTATAGAGGGATTGCTCACCCAGTCAAAAGAAATACAGCCACCGCTGCAGCGGGGCATGGCAGCACTTCATACAGGCATTGCTCACCCAGCACTGAAATGCAGCCCCCTCTGGGGTAGAGCAGGGCCGCTGCGTCTACAGGCATTGCGCACCCAGCACTGAAATGCAGCCCCCTCTGGGGTAGAGCAGGGCCGCTGCGTCTACAGGCATTGCGCACCCAGCACTGAAATGCAGCCCCCTCTGGGGTAGAGCAGGGCCGCTGCGTCTACAGGCATTGCGCACCCAGCTGGATAGTCACTAAGGCAGAGATACATGGAGGCAGCGTCAGAGCTGACCCGGGGAAGGCCCCTGCCTGGACAATGGGGAGGGGGATGGGAGCAGAGAGCAAAGCCACGGGGCAGGTAAAGATATAAAGGGGCAGGAGTGGCCTGGGCCCCAAAATGAGTCAGGGGCCAAGGGGCGCGGTGGGGAGGGTGGTAGCCAGGCTGCTGCGGGCCAGGCAGGCGGGGGCTGTCACTAGCCCAGGCCAGAGGCGAGCGCGGCCCGGAAGCTGCTTTGAGCAGCGGGCGGGTGGAGGCGGGAGAGCGGGGGCAGCAGAGGGCGGCCTGCACCTCCCGTGTGACAGCAGCCCCATGCAGCCAGAGCGCACCCAGGAGCCCTGCTCCCAGCACGCCCTGCTGCACGGCTGGGCTGGGGTGTGGCGGAGGGCAGCAGCCTCGGGAGGCTGTCCTGGATGGGCAGCGGCAAAACAGGGGGCACCGGGGCCGGTGGAGCCAGTCTGGGCAGGCCGGTGCTCTCAGGGGCCCCGTTTGTGTCTGATTCTGTGGGTCACCCCCTGGCCCCTGCTGCTGTGCCCACGCAATGGGGATGCCTCCCGCTGCTAGCCCCACATGGCAGGATGCAGCAAAGCAGCTTCCCCCTGGTAGGCGTAGGGCTGGGCTGGGGGTGGGGGTTCAGCTCCCTGGAGCCTGGCTATTAGGGCTAAGAGCTCTCCCCACGACAGCTCTGCCGGTGCCCCACACTCCTGACCCACAGTCCCCTGCTGTCCTAGCCCGGGCTCCCCCCCAGCTCTGCCGGTGCCCCACACTCCTGACCCACAGTCCCCTGCTGTCCTAGCCCTCGGCTCCCCCCAGCTCTGCCGGTGCCCCACACTCCTGACCCACAGTCCCCTGCTGTCCTAGCCCGGGGCTCCCCACCCCCACCCCAGCTCTGCTGGTGCCCCTCACTCCTGACCTGCAGCCCTGGGCTTCCCCAGCTCTGCCAATGCCTCTAAATCCCATCCCCCAAACTCCCCTCCTCTCCCAGCCCTGGGCTCCCCCGCCCCAGCTCTGCCGGAGCCCCTCACGCCCTGCAGCCCCTCTCCCGACCCAGTATCCCAGTTTGCATTACTGCACGGAGCCTTCCTGCAGCCCCCACGCTCCTCGCGGTGAACGTGCAGGGCCCTGCAGCGCCTGTTTGCAGCCGGCGCCCACACTGCACGCTGCAGCCGCCCGAGGGGAACTCCCGGCCACCTTTCCTGGCGGTGCGGGCGTTCAGGCGGCTCAGAGCTGTGCCCGGCCCTGGCTCAGCCCAGGCCCTCTGGGGGAGCTCTGGGTGCCCGTTCTGCATCCCTGGACCCTATTCCTCCCCAGAGCAGGTGGCAGATTCCCCCACCTCAGCGCTGGAACGCCCCCTCCACAAGCAGGGTGGGGGAGTTCAGTCTTCAGGGCCCGGGCAGCCTGAAGGGGGGTGGTCAGTGGTGGGGGCTGGGCTGGTTCCTGGCTAGGATCCACCCAACTCCTGGCACAGAGGGGCGGGCTGCCTTCTTGCCCGAAGGCCTGGCGTGTAGCGAGCTTGCTGGGTCTTGGCGTGCTTGGCCATATCTGCGCCCCCACTGGCCAGCCCCCACCTTGGCCGAGAAGCCAAGGGATAGGATGGGCCATGGAGACACAACCCCTCCCCACCACCACCGGCGGGTGCCCTGCCTCTGCCCACTTGGGCTACAGGCATGCGTGGGAGGCACTCAGTTCTCAGGAGGTTTCAGCTGGGGCCAGGTCATGTGGAAACAGGCCCTGGGGGGCTGAGGTGGGGGCATGCTGGGGCGCGCCGGGCCTTAGACAGCGGCTGTCGGGCAGGGAGGGGACAGGGCAGGTACTGAGCACGTGAGGCTGTTGGGGGCAGATCGTGTGTGCCTGGGGTGTCACGGCAGGTAGTGGCTGGATGCCCCCCTGCGCCTGTGTAATATGGGGGGAGCCCACTGGGTCGCTCCTGCTGGGGTCGCACAAGTGCCCTGGGGACCTCTGGGCTGCCCTCTTGGGTGCTGGATCTCTTGTCCTTGGGTGCGTCTCGCCTGGGCAGGTGGCTGGCATGGGTCGTTCGCCCACCGGCAGGAGCGAGGCCCCAACATGGCTGGCTTCCCGGGTTTGCGATTCAGCTCCCAGCTATCTTCGAGACAGCACTGACTTCCTGAGGAAACTACAATCCATCCTGGCCACTATGGATGTAGAAGCCCTCCACACAAAGATGGACTACAAGCCGTCAGGAACAGTATCCCCGATAATGTCACGGCAAACCTGGTGGCTGAACTTTGTGACTTTGCCCTTACCCACAACTATTTCACATTGGGGGACAATGTATACCTTCAAATCAGTGGCACTGCTATGGGTACCCGCATGGCCCCACAGTATGCCAACATTTTTATGGCTGACTTAGAACAACGCTTCCTCAGCTCTCGTCCCCTAACGCCCCTACTCTACTTGCGCCACATTGATGACATCTTCATCATCTGGACCCATGGAAAAGAAACCCTTGAGGAATTCCACCATGATTTCAACAATTTCCATCCCACCATCAACCTCAGCCTGGACCAGTCCACACAAGAGATCCACTTCCTGGACACTACCGTGCTAATAAGCGATGGTCACATAAACACCACCCTATACCGGAAACCTACTGACCGCTATGACTACCCACATGCCTCCAGCTTTCATCCAGACCACACCACACGGTCCATTGTCTACAGCCAAGCTCCACAATACAACTGCATTTGCTCCAACCCCTCAGACAGAGACAAATGCCTACAAGATCTCTATCAAGCGTTCTTACAACTGCAATACCCACCTGCTGAAGTGAAGAAACAGATTGACAGAGCCAGAAGAGTACCCAGAAGTCACCTACAACAGGACAGGCCCAACAAAGGAAATAACAGAACGCCACTAGCCATCTCCTTCAGTCCCCAACTAAAACCTCTCCAACGCATCATCAAGGATCTACAACCTATCCTGAAGGACGACCCAACACTCTCACAAATCTTGGGAGACAGGCCAGTCCTTGCCTACAGACAGCCCCCCAACCTGAAGCAAATACTCACCAGCAGCCACATACCACACAACAGAACCACTAACCCAGGAACCTATCCTTGCAACAAAGCCCGTTGCCAACTGTGCCCACATATCTATTCAGGGGGCACCATCATAGGGCCTAATCACATCAGCCACGCTATCAGAGGCTCACACATCTACCAATGTGATATCTACCATCATGTGCCAACAATGCCCCTCTGCCATGTACATTGGCCAAACTGGACAGTCTCTACGTAAAAGAATAAATGGACACAAATCAGACGTCAAGAATTGTAACATTCAAAAACCAGTCGGAGAACACTTCAATCTCTTTGGTCACTCGATTACAGACCGAAAAGTGGCAATTCTTCAACAAAAAAACTTCAAAAACAGACTCCAAGGAGAGACTGCTGAATTGGAATTAATCTGCCAACTGGATACAATTAACTTAGGCTTGAATAGAGACTGGGAGTGGATGGGTCATTACACAAAGTAAAACTATTTTCCCACGTTTATTTCCCCTCCTACTGTTCTTGTAAAGTGCTGGAAACGGCCCACCTTGATTATCATTACAAAAGGTCCCCCCTCTCCCCGCAGCTCTCCTGCTGGTAATAGCTCACCTTTCCTGGTCACTCTCCTTACAGTGTGTAGGGTAACACCCGTTGTTTCATGTTCTCTGTGTATATAAATCTCCCCCCTGTATTTTCCACTGCGTGCATCCGATGAAGTGAGCTGTAGCTCACGAAAGCTCATGCTCTAATAAATGTGTTAGTCCCTAAGGTGCCACAAGTCCTCCTGTTCTTTTTACAACCTCGCTGTGCGGGAGGGCAGGGCCACCCATGCTGGGCCGTTCAGGGCCTGGCCATGCCCAGGATCTCGCCCTCCCGACACTGGCCTCCGGGGGATCAGGGCAGCGGCTGCCCTCCTGCTCCTGAGGAGTTTCCTGCAGGAAACCCGGCTGCTGCCCAGAGAGCGACAGGGCCGGAGGAGCCCTTCCCCCACTGGCCACCCGCCCGCCCGGGGTGTGTGCAGAGAGAGAGAGACTCTGTGGGCCATGCACACGCACAGACAGACATACAGACACACACAGACATACAGACACACGCACTGCATGGGCCACACACACACCCAGAGACATACAGACACACACGGACACACTGCATGGGAGATACACACACACTCTGCATGAGCGACGCACACACACGGGCCCAGAGCCCTTCCCCCACAGACCACCAGGCTGGGTGGTGGTTGTGCACACACACACACACACACACACACACACACACACACACACGCGCAGAGTGTTTCCCCTGCGGGTTGTCTAGACACACCCACAGACACCCACAGCCAGGCAGAGAGAGAGAGGCACACAGGGGAGCCAGCAGTCAGACAGACTCACAAGCCAGGAGAGACATGAGTTCACCCTCAACACCCACCCCCTCTCCCACCCACTGATACGCTCGTTTCAACACCTCCCTTCACATCCTTGCTCGAAGGCTCCCTGCCCTGTTCACACCCACACGGGCTGAAGATTCAGCACACAGCCGGGGCCGGCCCCTGGCGGAGGAGCAGGAAAGGGGTGGAGGAAGGTTGGCCCAGTTCTCAGGAGACCCTGGTTCAATTCTCTCCTCTGCCACAGGCTCCCTGTGTGACCCTGGGCAAGTGACTTAGCTGCTCTGTGCCTCAGTTTCCCCCATCTGCCCTCTGGGGATAACAGCCCTGCCTCATGGGGGCTTGTGAGGATCAGCGCTCAGGCATGGCTGTTCTGGGGGGCTGTAGAAGGACCATGGCTAGATGGACGTTGGACGAGCGCATGCCCAGAACACACCCGCTCGCTGCAAGCGGGCACATGCCAACTGAGGCCCAGATGCTGAGCAGCAGCGTCTGGCTGCTCCCTCTGCCTCCCTGGCTGCTGCATCCGCCTGGCATCCCTAGGCCTGGCCAGGTTGGGGTGGGGTGGGGAGAGCTCTCCCAGCCCGAGCCGGAGCGGGGCTGCAGTTAGACTGGGGCTGCGCTGCTCACTTCGGCAGGCCCAGCTCTACCCCTCGCAGGTGGGAGAGGTGTGCTGGCAAAAGCCCCAAGCAGTTACTCTATTAATAATATGATTTATTAGGTGTGTTACCGTCGTGTCTAGGCACCCCAGGCCACCCTTGTGCCGGGCGCTGTGCAAACACAGAACAAAAATCTAAGACGAGAGACCCCAGGTGGAGAGAGACAGACGGGGACCCAAGGGAACAGAGAACGGCTGATTTCGCTTGGGGCGGGGGGTGGAATGAGGTCTGCCCGCACAAAGCCCAGTTTTGTTGGTATGCGCTGGGTCTGGGCACCGGGCTCTGAGGGTGGAGGTGGCCTTGGCTCTGTTTATAGCCTGTTCCCCTACAGGAGTCGCTGTGGTGGGGCGAGGGAGAGCTGTGTCCACACTGGGAGCGCTGGGCCAGGCCGGGGTACGGCCTTGTCCCAGCCTGGCGAGAGTTGTGTAGTGCCGACGGGAATAGGTACCCTGGTCTAAGCCCCATTATGCCGGGAGAGCTGTGTCCGCACTCGGAGCGCTGGGCTAGGCTGGGGTACGGCTTTGTCCTGACCTGGCGAGGGTTGTGTAGTGCCGGACGGGAATAGGTACCCTGGTCTAAGCCCCGTTATGCCGGGAGAGCTGTGTCCGCACTCGGAGCGCTGGGCTAGGCTGGGGTACGGCTTTGTCCTGACCTGGCGAGGGTTGTGTAGTGCCGGACGGGAATAGGTACCCTGGTCTAAGCCCCGTTATGCCGGGAGAGCTGTGTCCGCACTCGGAGCGCTGGGCTAGGCTGGGGTACGGCTTTGTCCTGACCTGGCGAGGGTTGTGTAGTGCCGGACGGGAATAGGTACCCTGGTCTAAGCCCCGTTATGCTGGGAGAGCTGTGTCCGCACTCGGAGCGCTGGGCTAGGCTGGGGTACGGCTTTGTCCTGACCTGGCGAGGGTTGTGTAGTGCCGGACGGGAATAGGTACCCTGGTCTAAGCCCCGTTATGCTGGGAGAGCTGTGTCCGCACTCGGAGCGCTGGGCTAGGCTGGGGTACGGCTTTGTCCTGACCTGGCGAGGGTTGTGTAGTGCCGGACGGGAATAGGTACCCTGGTCTAAGCCCCGTTATGCCGGGAGAGCTGTGTCCGCACTCGGAGCGCTGGGCTAGGCTGGGGTACGGCTTTGTCCTGACCTGGCGAGGGTTGTGTAGTGCCGGACGGGAATAGGTACCCTGGTCTAAGCCCCGTTATGCCGGGAGAGCTGTGTCCGCACTCGGAGCGCTGGGCTAGGCTGGGGTACGGCTTTGTCCTGACCTGGCGAGGGTTGTGTAGTACCGACGGGAATAGGTACCCTGGTCTAAGCCCCGTTATGCCGGGAGAGCTGTGTCCGCACTGGGAGCGCTGGGCCAGGCCGGGGTATGGCTTTGTCCCGACCTGGCGAGGGTTGTGTAGTGCCGACGGGAATAGGTACCCTGGTTTAAGCCCCGTTATGCCGGGAGAGCTGTGTCCGCACTGGGAGCGCTGGGCCAGGCCAGGGTATGGCTTTGTCCCGACCTGGCGAGGGTTGTGTAGTGCCGACGGGAATAGGTACCCTGGTCTAAGCCCCCTTACGCTGGGAGAGCTGTGTCCACACTGGGAGTGCTTTTCTGGTGGAGTGCGTATGCCAGGGTGGATACTGCACTCCTAGGGTAGCCCCGGCCCCTTTATGTCGGCCACGCGGGTGGGCAGGGGGGTTAATGCCATGCGGCTTTCTAGTGTAGACGGGCCCTAGGTCCTGCAAGGCTGGGGTCGTGCAGTGCCTGGCACAACGGGGCCCAGCTCCTGCTCCAAGGAGCTCCCCACCCAGGCCCCAGCCGGCTGGGCAACTGCTGGTCCCAGGCTAGGCACATCTGTGTTGGTCGGGTGAGGAGCAGGGCGCTGGCATGTGGGCGTCCCACGGAAGGAAGGGTGGCTTGTTACCCAGGGGACTCTCCCTCTGACGCACACCCTGGCCAAGGGGGATGCCCTGTAGGAGCGGCCAAGAGGAGACGAGACCAACCGGCCTCGTTCTACCCGTGGGCCTTAGGCTGGGCTGGCTGCCGAGCCGCACTGGCTTTGAACCACTGCCCTGCGGTGATGTGCTCCGTGGCTGATCCCCCAGTAGACCCCCCGGGCCCTCGTCCTCCCCCCTACCTCGTCAACGGCTCAGTAAAAATAAAAAGCAGAAGTGGCAAGTTGTTTGCTCTGAGCGAGGAGAGGTGGCAGCCCCCACCTCCCGGGGGGGGAATAGCCAGGGCCCTGCGGTGAAGGGGGGAGGGGTAGTACGGTCAGGATTGGGCCCAGCTACGAGATTGCTTCTGGTGAGCTCAGCTGGCTGACGTGGGACTGACGGTGTCCCCAGAAATACCCCTGCCTCCGTGTGATGGCAGAATTGGGGGGGCTCACACCCAGCCCCATGGATGGGGGGCTGTGTGTGCATGGGGGCTCCCACTGCTGTGCCCTGAGAGGACCCTGCCCCCAGCTGAGAGCCGAAGGCCTCGTTCGCTGCGCTCTAAGGGGCTCAGTTTCGGATCCCGGCTGTAGTTCAAATCAGAGACACTGTGGGGTGGTTCCCACCGGAGCAGGTGGGGGCGGTGGTCTGTGAGCTGCTGCCTGGCCTGCTAGGGGCTCAGCCCGGGGTGCCCCCCCACGGGCACCGGAAACAAGGCAGGGGCATCACATCAGACCCTCCCAGGCTGGCGTGACACCGGGCAGAATTTGAGCGAGTGGCCTTGGGACCGAGCGGGGTCTCCCCGCCACTCAGATATGGCTCCCTCCCTGCTCAGAACGCCCACTTGTGCTGGTAGCCACAGGCACAGGTGGGGCAGGGCAGGCGTGACTGGAGGAGGGGGCGTTGGGCAACCCCCCACCAGGGCAGGATCCGGCCCGGTGCTTGGCAGCCTCCTGGGGGCTCAGTGGCACGGCATCCCGGGCTGCCCCGCGCGACAGGTCCGAGGCCGCAGCTGGGTCTTGGGTTTGCTTTGGCCACTCGGTCCCGTCTCCTAAGGGAGGCGAAGGGTTCCCTCCTTCTGCGGCCGCTCTCCATCCCTGTTGTACTGCTGGGGAAACTGAGGCACGGAGCAGGGAAGGGACTCGCACCAGGCAGCACAGCATTTCAGTGGCAGAGCTGGGAGTGGAACCCAGGAGTCCTGACCCTCCCCTCTGCCCCCCCCCCCCCCAACCACTAGACTCTGCTCCCCTCCTAGAGCCAGGATAGAACCCAGGAGTCCTGGCTCTCGGCCTTCTTCGCTAATCATAAGGCTATATTCCTTCCCCCAAATCAGGAGGCGAACCCAGGCACCCCGACTCCCTGATCTAACCGCTAGACCCCGCTCCTTCCCGGGAACCCAGGAGTCCTGTCTGTAGTTCCCTCCTAGGTTAAAGTAGATGCATCTGTGTGTCTGTGGCTGTTGGGGAGAACATACGGTGGTTGTTGTCGAGAAATAGCTTGTGATTTTCTTACTGGTGGGGCGGAACCCCCGGACCATAACTACAACCCATCCTGCATGGGCTAGGGGAGGGCATCAGTGTAGGCTGCCATAGTCCCTGGTACCAGCCACTATGGGGTGGATTTATGGGTAGGAGCATCCTATGGTCCCCATCCCCATGGTGTCATGGCGCTGCGCAAACACTTCCCCCCACCTCCGGGAGCCAGGGGAAGATGATCATCCCCATGTCACAGATGGGGGAAACTGAGGCACACCACAATGACGTGACCTGCCCCAGCATCTGCGGGGAGTCCGTGGCAGAGCCAGTAACAGAACCTAGATCTCCTGGGTTCCAGCTCAGGGCTTCAGCCACAGAGCCTATGTTGTGCTGCAACTCCACAATGGGCAGAGTTAAGGCTGTACATTATTGTATATGGTTTGTATGACGGTAGCACCTAGGAGCCCCAGCCATGGACAAGGACTGCATAGCGCTAGGCGCTGTACGTTTTTATTGCCATTAGGTGTATTGCTGTAGGGTTACGCGGTAGGGTTATTCTGAGGCATGTGCTGGTATCTGCTATCTCCATAGTGCCGCTCCTCCAAAAGGATCCCAAAGCACCTTACAGGTACATACCTTACATACAGTGAGCAGTTCACCCGGTGCTGAGATGCAGCCACCTCTGGGGTGGAACACAGGGGCTGGTTATACAGGGATCCCTTGCCCAATGCTGAGATGCAGCCACCTCTGGGGTGGGGCACAGGGGCTGGTTAACGGCCACACAGCACTACAGTTCAGGACCCTCTGCCGGCCAGGCAGATCCCCGTTGCGACGGGCGTTTCCCCCCTGACCGTCCCTTTATGTTGCTGCAGGCGAAGAACAAAGGCACTGGCGACCTGGCTGCCATAAAGATTGTGAAGATGGAGTCAGGTGAGGGAAGGCGGGCTCCACTGCGGGAGAGGGTCCCCAGCCGACCGCTGCTAGGGCTGGGTGTAACCAGAGATCTGTCTGACCCTCTGGAGCCTCTTCTGTCTGACCCCCTGGAGTCCTGTCATCTGTCTGACCCCCCTGGAGTCCTGTCATCTGCCTGACCCGACCCCCTGGAGCCTCATCTGTCTGTCTGCCTGTCTGACCCCCCTGGAGCCTCGTCTGACCCCCCTGGAGCCTCGTCTGTCTGTCTGTCTGCCTGTCTGACCTCCCTGGAGCCTCGTCTATCTGACCCCCATGGAGCCTCGTCTGTCTGTCTGACCCCCATGGAGCCTCGTCTGACCCCCCTGGAGCCTCGTCTGTCTGTCTGTCTGCCTGTCTGACCCCCCTGGAGCCTCGTCTATCTGACCCCCATGGAGCCTCGACTGTCTGTCTGACCCCCATGGAGCCTCGTCTGTCTGTCCCCTAGATCCCAGCCTGTCTGTGTCTCTCTGTGGTCTCCAGCCCTGCAGTAGCTGAGCGCGACACCCTTTCAGATCCGTTCTCCGGCCCTGAGGGTTCAGTAGAATCTGAGCTGGCCCCAGGCTGCTCCTGGCGGCGTGGGGCAGATGTTCTGCCCCCTGTGGGGCTGGCACAGGGCGGACTGGCAGGCCTGTGGCCCTGCACCCTGTATCAGGGAGGGGGGCGAACGCCCCCTTGGCAAGGCCACCGCTCACAGACGCCCTCCACCGAGCCCAGCCCCCCTGGGTACTGCCCGATGGGGAGCTCCTGGCAAGCAGCAGCTGCAGCTGGCGGGAGGGGGGCTGCCAGCAAGCGAGTTACTGTAACAGCAGCCAGCAACATCCTTCCCTGCTTCCTCCTCCCGCCCCCCACCGCGGCGGTCACACTTGGCTCCCCAGCGCAGGGCACGGGGTGGGGAGGGGACGGCCCAGTCCCCAGCCGGGCTGGTGCGCCCCGAGGCCTGGGCTGGATCCCGTGCTCCCCCTTGCCCACTGGCGGGGCCGTCTGTATCTGGGGCGAGCGCCCCCTTCCGCAGTACGTTGGGGGGCCCGGGAGCTTTAACGCCCCCTCAGGCTGCGGGGGAGGGTGTTTGCTGGGGATCATGGCGGGGGTGGGGGGAAATCAGGGCGTCTCCACCAGCCCAGGCCTGCTAGGCATCGGGGTCAGCACTGACTACAAGGGAAGACTGCCCCCCGCCGAGCCCCCCACCCCGGTCCCCGCAGCCCAGCGCCCCCCTGCCGAGCCCCCCGCCCCGCTCCCCGCAGCCCAGCGCCCCCCTGCCGAGCCCCCCGCCCCGCTCCCCGCAGCCCAGCGCCTCCCGCCGAGCCCCCCACCCCGGTCCCCGCAGCCCAGCGCCCCCCGCCGAGCCCCCCGCCCCCCGCAGCCCAGCGCCCCCCGCCGAGCCCCCCACCCCGGTCCCCGCAGCCCAGCGCCCCCCTGCCGAGCCCCCCGCCCCGCTCCCCGCAGCCCAGCGCCTCCCGCCGAGCCCCCCACCCCGGTCCCCGCAGCCCAGCGCCCCCCTGCCGAGCCCCCCGCCCCGCTCCCTGCAGCCCAGCGCCCCCCTGCCGAGCCCCCCGCAGCCCAGCGCCCCCCTGCCGAGCCCCCCGCCCCGCTCCCCGCAGCCCAGCGCCCCCCGCCGAGCCCCCCGCCCCGCTCCCCGCAGCCCAGCGCCCCCCTGCCGAGCCCCCCGCCCCGCTCCCCGCAGCCCAGCGCCCCCCGCTGAGCCCCCCGCCCCGCTCCCCGCAGCCCAGCGCCCCCCACCGAGCCCCCTGCAGCCCAGCGCCCCCCACCGAGCCCCCCGCCCCGCTCCCCGCAGCCCAGCGCCCCCCTGCCGAGCCCCCCGCCCCGCCCCCCGCAGCCCAGCGCCCCCTAGTGCCGCACTACAGGTACTAACAGCTGCTGTTGCTCCCCAGATGAGGACTGCACTGCGATCCAGCAGGAGATCCTCATCGTGAAGACCTGCCAGCACCATAATATCGTGGCCTATTACGGGAGCTACATGCGGTGAGAGATCCTACCCCATCTCTCCCCACTGCCCTCCAGCTGCCCCATCTCTCCCCACTGCCCTCCAGCTGCCCCATCTCTCCCCACTGCCCCCCAGCTGCCCCATCTCTCCCCACTGCCCCCCAGCTGCCCCATCTCTCCCCACTGCCCCATCTCTCCCCACTGCCCCCCAGCTGCCCCATTTCTCCCCGGCTTCCCCTCCCCCATCTCTCCCTGGCGCCCTCCCCCAGCCCTCACTCCCTCTCCCCATCTGGAGCCCCTCCCCCCACACTGCTTCCCCTCCTTTTCAGCCCTTCCTGCCTCTGGAGTCACCAGGAGGGTCCTGGGGCAGGTGCATCGTCCCCGTCCCCACCCCCAGGTCCTTGTGGTGGGTTGCGGGAGCCCCTTGGCCCAGGACATGAAGGCCCTGCCCCCACTGCCCTCCCGCCCCTCCTCCATTAACCCCCCCCGCTCTGTGGCCCGGTAGGTTGAACAAGCTGTGGATCTGCATGGAGTTCTGCGGGGCCGGATCTCTGCAGGACATTTACCACGGTAAGGTGGCACCAGGCGGGTACTGCACCACACCCTCATGGGACCAGCAAACTGCTCCCAGCAGTGCCCCCAGCACAGTGCGGTGGGAGAACTGGGCACCGAAGCCTCATCCCCTGTCCAGCCAGGTCCTGCCAGCCAGGCCGCTCCGTGCCCGTCGATAGCCCTGTCTGCGCCCGGGCCCTGCAGAACCAGCCCTGCCAGCTAGAACAGTACAATTATTCCTGTTGCACAGAAGGAAACTGAGGCACAGAAATGGGACAGGTCTTACCCAGCTCCCACAGTGAGTCATGGCAGACTTAGGAATAGAACCCAGGAGCCCTGGCTCCCAGCCCCCCTCCTCTAACCACTAGACCCCACTGCCCTCCCAGGGCCAGGAGAGAACCCAGGAGCCCTGGCTCCCAGCCCCCCCCGCTCTAACCACTAGACCCCACTTCCCTCCCAGAGCCAGTGATAGGCCATCAGTCCTGCCTCCCTAACGCCCAGCCCTGTGCTCTAACCACCGAACCCTGCCTGTGCTCTCAGGTGAACGGCTGCTCTCAAAGTCTGTAGCTTGTGCTCTGGGCTGCGTGGAAAAGGAAGTGAGTCCCGCGCTGCCGTCTCAGACAGGGGCAGCCTCCTGTGCAGGGGACACCAGCAGCTCCAAAATGCAGAAGCAAAAGCAGCTGAGATTGCTGCTGTGTGTGGTGGGAGGGGCAACGCCATGGTCTGGGCAGGGCCCGGCGCGACGGGGCCCTGATCTCGGTCGGGGTCCGGCGCGACGGGGCCCTGATCTCGGTCGGGGTCCGGGCTATCTCATGATACAGCTAATAAAAAAAAACACATCCATTTTCCATTGCAGTCACTGGCCCCCTGTCTGAGCAGCAAATTGCCTACGTCTGTAGAGAAACGTTGCAGGTGAGTTTGGGAAGCCCTTTCACGCTGGCCTCAAACCTGGGCAGCTCAGCTCTCTGGAGGGCATCTCAGAGGCCTTCCCACAGGTAGCCCCCTCTGGGATTGGACCATTAACCCTATCTTTAATCATCTAACAACGGTGACTCAGTGGAGGCCAGGCCAGGGCCACTCAGGCTGGACTAAACACCCCATTGTCGTTTGTGCTTTTAGGGTCTGTCTTATCTTCACACCCAAGGCAAGATCCACAGAGACATCAAGGTAAGGAGGTCAGGCCACGGGGCAGAGGGGGCTGGGACTGGCTCACTGACTCTGGGATGGAGAGCTGTAGAGAAAGCAGGGGCCAGAGGAGGACTGGCTGGGTCCGCTGGCCGGATGGGTGGATTGCGGGGCAGGTCGATAGACAACGCAGTGCTGGTGTACCTGTCTCGGTCCCAGGATACGAGAGAGGCCAGGCTGGGCAGTCAGTGCCTAGTAATGGACCAGCGGCTGTTGGCGAGAGACGAGCTTTCGAGCGCTGTGGTGGAGAGGACAGGCAGGTGGTGAGCGGGTTGGTAGACTGTGGTTGGAAGGAGGCTGGCTGGCGAGGGAGGTAGATGCCGAGGCTGCTGTGGTTCGGTGGCAGAGATGCAGGAGCCCGCTGGGCCAGACCAAGAGATGGGCTTTAACAGGTAGCAACTGAAGGAACCAAGCGTGGGCAAGGGGCGGCTCCGGGCAGCCCTTTCCTTAGGGATCTAGAGTGTGGCTCGTCAGGCCGTCCGGCCGGGGGATTCCAGACCTCCCGCAGGTGAAAAATCCACCGGGGGGAAGCCAGGCTGCAGGGACGTGCTCGGCTTAGCCCAGACCCAGTGTTTCAAATAGGAAACTGAAGCCCCCCCTGGGTTGTTCAAGGCCCCCCCCCCACACACACACTGCAGGGAGGGCTGAGAGCTGGGAGTGAAACTGACTATAAACAGAAAATGAAATTGACCAGGCAAGGGGCAGACTCCCAGGCTGGAGAGACGCCCACAAAACAAAGCATCAGCTAGAGACAGGACCTGGGATTGCTCAAATTCTCTCCCTTCGGTGCCCCTGGGAGCTCGGCCTGGGCCCTTGGATCAAAACCAATATACCGATAATGTAGGTCGTAGCATGTTATCGTCTGTCACCGGGGCTGGGGCATGCAGTAGTTCATACAATATCAGGGTTGGAAGGGACCTCAGGAGGTATCTAGTCCAACCTCCTGGACCAGTCCCCAATTTTTGCCCAAAATCCCTAAATGGCCCCCTCAAGGATTGAACTCACAACCCTGGGTTTAGCAGGCCAGTGCTCAAACCACTGAGCTCTCCCTCCCCCCGTTAGGCCATAGTGTGTTGATGCATGTCATCGGGCTGGGGCATGCGGGAGTTAGGCCATAGCGTGTTACCATATGTTACCAGGACGGTGCAGAGTGTTGCAGTTGTGCGGTAGTGTGTTACGGCATGTCACTGGGGCGTGTTGCGGTAGCGTGTTACGGCATGTCACTGGGGCGTGTTGCGGTAGCGTGTTACGGCATGTCACCGGGGCTGCGGTGTGTTGCAGTAGCATGTTATCATGTGTCACCAGGGCTGGGACATGTTGCTGTAGCATGTTACGGCATGTCCCTGCGGCTGGGGCGTGTGGCCATAGCCTGTTAGCATGTCAGCAGGGCTGAAGCGTGTGACAATAGTGTGTTCCCAGCCCTGTGTCATGGCCATCACTGAGCTGGGTCAGGCTGGGATTTGCCCTGTGGGGGCGGGGGGGATTCAGCAACCTGGGGGTGGCCGGCCCCCCCTGGAAATCGCAGCCTGGCCGAGTCAGTGCCAAATCTGCCTCCTCCAAGGGGTTAAACTATTTCTGCAGCCCCTGGGGACCTGCCCCATGCGCGGCCCCTGCCCCACGGCCACGGCCCCGGCCCCAGCCCCCTTCAGCCTCCTCTGTTCCTTCCCCCCATAGGGAGCCAACATCCTCATCAACGACAATGGGGAAGTGAAACTTGGTGAGTCACATCCCAGCTTGGCCCCTATAGGCTCTTCCCCAGGGCGGGAGGCCTCTGGGGCATGGCTATGGGACAGCTGGGAGATCTATGGGGCATGGTTAAGGGCAGTTGGGGGGATGCACTGGGGTAGGGGGCTGAGGGTCCCAGGGGGTGTGTGCCAGGATAGGCTGATGGGCATGGGGGACACAGGCTGGGTTTGGGGGGTGCAGTGTCTGATACCCACCCAAGGCCAATTGAAGCTTTTCCTCTCCTCCCCACAGCGGATTTTGGGATCTCAGCCCAGATCAGCGCCACCTTCGCCCGCAGGATGTCCTTCATCGGCACCCCCTACTGGTACCAGTGGGGCAGGCGTCCAACTTGGCTCAGCCCCAGCCAACTTGCATTGTCGGGGGTGGGGGGCTCACAGTGCCACTGAGGGGCCGATCTCCGGGCTGCGTGTGTCTGCCACGCGGGAGCAACGGGCATGGATTGTGTGTGTGTGTGGGGGGGCACAGTCTGTGTGTAGGGGGGGCGTGTAGCGCATCACCGGTGCGGCACCTCCTGCTGGTTGTCTTGGGGATTAGCTCGATTCCGGCCCGGAGCACCCTCTGCTGGCCAATATCTCACCTGCCTCAGGCCTCCCCCCGTGTCCCTCCCGGACTCCGGTGCCCTTTTACCTTGGCTTGCTGCCCCAGCAGCACCCCCCCACGCTCTCTAGGTCTCCCCTCCCAGAGGGGCCCCCGACGCTCTAAACCCACCTTGCCTCAGTGGCTACTGCCAGTCGTCATCCAGCCCTCCCGCTCAGTGGGGCGGACTGCAGTCTCATGGCCACTCACCATTGGCAAGGAGGTTGGACCAGCTGCCTCTGGCTAGCCCCGGGCCGCACCTCCCAGCCCCGGTACCTGCATAGGCTGTTGCCAGGCTGGAGCTCCCCAGCCCTGCTCCACTCCAGGGACCCTTTTCTCCCCAGCCGCCAGGACCCTCACCCTCCACCGCTAGAGAGAGACTGACTCAGCTCCTGGCTCACAGCCCTTCTATAGGGCCAGCTGTGGCCGGATTGGGGCGTGGCCCCAGCTGTGGCTGCTTCCCCAATCAGCCTTTCACAGGAGGGGGGGAACTGCCCCGCTACAGAGGGGCACAGTCTGTCTGTCTGTGTGGGGCGGGGAAGCACGGTGCGTGTCCCCCAGGTGTGAGTGTGTGTGTGTGTCCCCCAGGTGCACGCTCTGTGTGTGTGCGTGCCGGGCAGGCGTGAGGTCATCCGGCGGGGCCGGTTTAGGGGGCGGCTCCGGGCGAAGCAAGGGGGGAACACAATAGAAATGTCCCCCCGGGCCCCAGTGCCTCCATCAGGCCTGCCCCATCCCCAGACACCCACCCCGGCCTCACCTGGGGCCGTCCCCCCGCCCCCAGCCAGCCTGCCCACCTGCGTCCCTTCCCCACGCTCTCTTCCCGTGCCAGGATGGCCCCCGAGGTGGCAGCGGTGGAGCTGAAAGGCGGCTACAACGAGCTGTGCGACATCTGGTCCGTGGGCGTCACGGCGGTGGAGCTGGCCGAGTTGCAGCCCCCCATGTTCGATGTCCACCCCCTGCGGTGAGTGCCGGGTGCGGGGCCTGCCATGGGGGAGCCCCGCCCCTTCCCGGGTCCGAACCCGCCACCCGGGGGTCACACCGGGCCTGCGATGGCTGCAGGGCGCAGGGAGGGACTGGCGGGGGCAGAGCGGGGTGGCTGGCACCGGGGAGGATCAAGGCCCCGGCTGGGCAGAGCTGAGGGACCCAGGAGTCCGGGCGGCCGGGCCCCGGTTCTCGCCGGGAGTTGGCTTTGCAGGGGGCGAAGGCAGGAGGCTGCCGGAGGGAGCGAGCCGGCCCCCACCCTGCAGAGCCAGGCGGCTGCGCGGTTCCCGCCTTGCTCTGCACACAGGCTTGGGGTGGGGGCAGGGGCGGGGGTTGTCTAGGAAGCCCAGGTAAGATCAGAGCGCGCCCATCACTCGGTACCCCCACATGGCGTGGCGCCCACAGGCCGCCCTTTCATGCTGCATCTGGAGCCTACCCGCACCCAGGCCCCTTCCCACCCCACCCCGCGGGGCCCCTGGCTGGGGGGCACGGAAGCCGAATCCAAGCCAGAAACCAGCCTGGGGTGGAGCTTCTGGGGCATGGGGGGGAGGGGGAAGGGCGCACCGCATCCAATCTGTCTGTCCCTGATCCACCTCCCGTTCCTGATCTGCCCAGGGCCTCAGCGCATTGGAACGGGCCCATCTACCCGGCCTCCCGGCTCCAACGCTGGCTGTGTCTCCTACCCCTAGCAGCCTGCAGCACCCCCCCACCTGTCTCCTTCCTGACCCTGCCAGGAGCTGGGGCTCTGGAGCCTGCGAATGGCTGGCCCCCGCCCTGCAGCAGGGAGTCCTGCCAGTTAATGAACTCCCCACGCCCCCCTGCACCTGGGTCTGATGCCCCCTTGTGTCCCTGCAGGGTGCTGTTCCTGATGTCCAAGAGCGGCTACCAGTCACCAAAGCTAAAAGACAAGGCAAAGTGGTGAGTGGCCCTGGCCGCAGGACTGACCTGAGCCCCATTGCCTGCTGCCCTTTGTGACTCCCAGGGGCCAGATGTGGCCGAGGCCTGGCCCGCGTGGGGGGACCCCCTGGGGAGGGGCGGGAGCTGGTTAAAGTCAGGGAGGGGCGGCCCCCTGCCACGGGTGGGAGCTGCCGGGCTGGTCCCGGTTCCGGGGTCCTGGGATCAGATTCTGCTGGGGCTTGGTGGGTTGCGGGGGAGGCTGGGAGCCAGGACTCCTGGGTTCTATCCTAGCTCTGGGAAGGGAGTGCGGTCTACGGGTTAGAGTGGGGGTTGTGTGGGAGCCAGGACTCCTGGGTTCTCTCCCTGGCTCTGCCACGGCTTTGCTGTGTGACCTGAGTCAGGTTGGGTCCCCTCGCTGGGCCTCAGTTTCCCCTCTGTAAAGGCGGGGGCTGGCCCCATCCCTGGGCCTGGCCTCCCTGCCCAAGGCCTTCAGCTTCCCAGTTGTGTCCCCCCCCAGGACTCCGGCCTTTCACAACTTCGTGAAGGTGACGCTGACCAAGAACCCCAAGAAGCGGCCGGGTGCCACCAAGATGCTGAGCGTGAGTAGGGAGTGGGCGGGGGCAGGCCGTGCCCAGGGGGGCTGCCCGTCTCGGCGTGCGCCGGCAGCCGGCCCAGCCAGTCCCCCGGGCAGGCGGCTTGCCCGGCCCATGGCCGGCTGCCCCCCAACCTCACCCCCGCCCCCGTCCCTCCCTCCCCAGCACCAGTTTGTGGCCCAGCCTGGCCTGAGCCGGAGCCTGACGCTGGAGTTGCTGGAGAAGCTGCGTAACCCGGACAAGCTGCCCCGCTGCTGTGAGCCGGAGGAGGAAGAGGCCGAGGTGAGATTCCCGGGGGCTGCGGGGGGGGCTGTGGGGGGGGGCACACGGCTCCCAGCTGGACCTGCCCCCCGGCCTGCCCCCGCCATGCTCAGAGACCGAGAGGGGGTGTGGGACCGTGGGGCCGTGCTGGCGGGACCCCCCCCCGACTTAACCCCCCCTGTCTTCCCAGCGGCCACCCCCGGTGCCCCAGCGGATCCACTCCACACACCGGCACACCCGCGCCGAGCGCAGTAACTCCGACATCAACCGTACGTCCCCCCGCCCCCCGCTGGGACCCCCGCCCTGCCCCTCCCCGCAGAACCCTTTCCTTGGTGGGACCCCCCCCGCTGGGACCCCCCCCCGCTCCTCCCCCTGCTGTACCCTTTCCCCTGCCGGGCCCCCCCCGCAGAACCCTTTCCTTGGTGGGACCCCCCCGCTGGGACCCCCGCCCTGCCCCTCCCCGCAGAACCCTTTCCTTGGTGGGACCCCCCCGCTGGGACCCCCCCCCGCTGGGACCCCCCCCCGCTGGGACCCCCCTCCTGCTCCTCCCCCTGCTGTACCCTTTCCCCTGCCAGCCCCCCCCCGCCATGCCCCTCCCCGCAGAACCCTTTCCTTGGTGGGACCCCCCCGGGACCCCCACCCTGCCCCTCCCCCGCAGTACCCTTTCCTTGGTGGGACCCCCCCGGGACCCCCACCCTGCCCCTCCCCCTGCTGTACCCTTTCCCCTGCTGGGACCACCCCCACCCCCGCTGGGACCCCTGCTGTGCCCCTTCCCCTGCTGTGCCCTTTCCCCTGCCGGGACCCCCCTGCTGGGACCCCTGCCCTTCCCCCTGCCATGCACCCCCCAGCCCAGAGCCCACTGTGCCCCCTGCCTGTTCCCCTCGCTGCCGGGACCCCACCATGCCCTTCCCAGCATTGCGGGGTGCTCTGGGCTGCCAGGTGGGGTGGCCAGGCAGGGTCCCGCTGGCAGGCGCATGGGGGTGGGGGAGCTGGATGCCGGGAGCCGCCCCCGCTCACCCGTGGTTCCGTGTCACGAGCCGGCGCCACGCGTCCGGTCTCAGCGGCCTCTCGTTCCAGTGCATCCCATCAAGATCCGGACCCGCTGGAAGGAGCCGACGCCTCCTTGCCACGTGGTAGGTGCTGCCCGTGTCCCCCGCCCCCTGGCCTGTGGCTCCCCCCCGCACCAGCCCCTCCAGCCGGCACTCCGGGGGAAGCTCCGGTAGCTGGCACCGGCAGTGTGGCTGTTATCCTCCGCCAGGCCATCCGTCGCGGCTCCTCCCACCCACCAGGGCCCCCCCGCCAGCCGCCCTTCCGCCCCATGCCCTGACTCGGCAGCCCCCGGGGCTGGGCATGGCTGGGAACACGGCGCCGGGGGCAGGGTGCCCGGGGTCTGAGCTGAATGGCCCGGCGTGGGCAGAGGGATACACCTGCTGGGGGGCCGGGCTGATGTGAATCCCGGCCCTCACCCTGCTTCTCCCGTCTCCCCACGGCCAGGAGATCTGCCTAGACCTCAGCTACGCCAGCAGCAGCAGCGCCCCTGGCTCCATGGGCAGTGCCAGGTAACGGCCCCGGGCCCCATGGGGGGGGTGGACCAGCCCTGGGGCCTTGCTGGGGGGGGGTGGGGTTGGACCAAGGGAACTTTGCTACAGGGCAGGGGGTAAGAAGAGACAGCTCTGGGGCGCCCGTAGAGGGGAGTAGGGGGACAGGCTGGGCCAGGAGCCCTGCTGGGGAGTGTGGGTCAGATGGGCCGGCCCAGGGGCCCCACTGGGGGAGGGGGAGAGAGGGGCCGGCCCAGGAGCCCCACTGGAGGGAATGGGGAAGACGGGCTGCTCCAGAGGTCCCGCTGGGGGTGGGCGGAGAGGGGCCGGCCCAGGGGCCCCGCTGGGGGAGGGGGAGAGAGAGGCCGGCCCAGGGGCCCCACTGGAGGGAATGGGGAAGACGGGCTGCTCCAGAGGTCCCGCTGGGGGTGGGCGGAGAGGGGCCGGCCCAGGGGCCCCGCTGGGGGAGGGGGCAGGGAAGAGACGGGCCGGCCCAGCCCAGGGGCCCGTTCCAGGCTGCTGCTCCAGCTGGCCCTGGGGCCCTGTCCCGGCGCCAGCCATTGGCCACACTCTGACTCAGGCTCCGGCTCCTTCACAGGGTCAATGTGTCGGACTCAGACAACGACTACGACGACGTGGACATGTAGGTGCCTCCCCCACCCCTGGGGCTCGTCCAGCTGCAGGGACCCCTCCCCCCCAAGGGGGCTCAGCTGGCCGTGGCACGGGGACTCCCCAAGGCTTTTGGGAGTACAGAACTGTGATGGGTTCGGTCACAGAGACCCCCTTGGACTGTCACCTGACGTGCTGGAGTTACCTCTGAGTCTGTTTTCGCTGCCAGCTTGGGACTCCAGAAGCCTGCCTTGTTGAGCCAGATACGCCAGCCTGCTGCAACACAGACCCAGGTCTGGTCCATGCCCTCAAAACTTCAGATTTAACTGAAAACCACACAGGCAACCCAGACACCCAATGGGATCCAAACCCCAAATAAATCCATTTTACGCTGTATAAAGCTTATACAGGGTAAACTCATAAAGTATCCGCCCTCTATAACACTGATAGAGAGACATGCCCAGCTGTTGGCTCCCCCAGGGATTAATAACTTACTCTGGGTTCATTAATAAACAAAAGTGATTTTATTAAGTACAAAAAGTAGGATTTAAGTGGTTTCAAGTAATAACAGACAGAACAAAGTAAGTCACCAAACAAAATAAAACAAAACACGCAAGTCTAAACCTAATACATTAAGAAACTGATTACAGGTAACATCTCACCGTCAAAGATGATCCAATAAGCTTCTTTCACAGACTAGACTCCTTCCTAGTCTGGGCCCATCCTTGCCCTGGTATAGGTCTTGTTAGTTCCCGCTCAGTTGGTAACTAGGGGTTTTCTTACGACTGGCAGCCTTATTTGTTCTCTTCCACCCCCTTTTATAGCTTTGGCGCAAGGTGGGAATCTTATGTCTCTCTGGGTCCCCACCCCTCCTACATGGAAAAGCACCAGGTTTAAGATGGATTCCACCATTCTTGGCAGCTTTTGGGAGGACAGAACCATCCTAGCCTGGGCTGCACCGCGTGTAGCCTTGGCTGCCATGGGGCTGGGCTTCGGCCCCTCTGCAGCCAGCGGCTTTGCCCTGTCCCACCATTGCCCCCTGACCCCCCGTGGCCCTACCCCCATCTCCCTGCAGCTGGCGGCTTTGCCCCCCACCCCCACAGGATCCCACATGGGGTCGGGTCAGTGGTTCATGATCTCTCTCTTTCCCCCTCGGGTCCCGTCATGCAGCCCCAGCAGCTGTGACCCGGCCAGGTACGTGCCCCCCCTGCCCGGCATCAGGCTCTGGGGGGTGGGGCTGGGGGCTCTGTTGCCTGTCCTGGCTCACAGGGCAGCGCATGGCCCGGGCCGAGTGCCCCTGGGCTGGCACTGCCCGATGCCCTGCAAGCCGCCGCCAGAGACATGAGGGTCTGGGGGCATGTGGGTAGTGGGGGGCCCAGGGTCATGCCCAGTTCTGGGGGTTGGGGGATGCCCAGTTCTGGGGGGTTGGGGGGGCTCCTAGGAGGGTGAGGAGGGACCCCAGCAGGTGGGGCCTGACCCCCCCAGCACAGTGGGCTTCTGGCCAGGGCATGGGGCTGGGGGTCCCTGGGGGTCTGGGGGATCCCTGTACCAAGCGTGGTGGGGGGGGCAGTCTTGGGTCAATTGTCTGGGCTGTGGCGTGGGGGGGATTCCCGGGGGGCGACCCATGCTGACTGCTCTGTTCTGCCCCCAGGCCCACGCTACCACCAGACACCGACGTGCCACCCCCCCTGCCCCCCCAAGGTGAGTGCCCACTGGGCGGCGCTGAGGGGGGAGGCTGCGTAGCATATGCCAGGGCTGAAGCAATGGGAAGCTTGTCAGGTTCCCCCATCTGACCCACCCCCCCCAGCCAGCCCGGTGCTCCCCCATGTCAGACCCTTGGGCCCAGCCAGCCTGTAGCCCTCCCGTCTGACCCACCCAGCAGCCAGCCCGGTGCTCCCCCATGTCAGACCCTTGGGCCCAGCCAGCCCGTAGCCCTCCCGTCTGACCCACCCCCCAGCCAGCCCGGTGCTCCCCCATGTCAGACCCTTGGGCCCCAGCCAGCCCGTAGCCCTCCCGTCTGACCCACCCCCCAGCCAGCCCGGTGCTCCCCCATGTCAGACCCTTGGGCCCAGCCAGCCCATAGCCCTCCCCATCTGACCCACCCCCCAGCCAGCCCATAACTTCTTTTATTACCTTGCTGGTTACTCGGAAATCCAAACAACACAGTTCCCTTGAAGCGATCCAGCCTTGGGCCTCCATCCAGGTACCCATGCCAAATATGCTGCTTTCTGGGAAAATCTTATTTCGTTGTATAAAAGACCAGGTTCTGCCAATCCCAAGGGATCGGACACGTCACCTCCCAGGTTAATGAGTATTCCAGATCTTACCCAGATACACACGACAGCCGATTCTTATTAACTACACTAAATGTCATTAAGAAAACAGCAGAGAGAGAGAGAGAGAGAGAGAGTAGGGTTAAAAGACCACTGGACAGACAGACAGGAGTTCAATGCATTGAGGTGCAGAGATGGGGAGCTCTGTAGCCGCAGCGAGTTCTTTCCGAACGAGTTCATAGGTCACCGGCCAATGTCCAAATCTCATATTCAGGGCGTACCAGCATAACTGGGCCCTCAGTCTTGTGACTCAAACTTCCCCTGGAAAAGCCGAAGCAGGTGACAGAATCAGGGACCCAAGGATCTCTTATACAATTTCATGTCCTTTGACAAGGTGGGGTTCCTCGGGAGCTAAGGGTAATCAGGATGGCTTTGGAGCAGGTCATCGCTGCCGGGTACTTAGCTGTAGAATTAACATAGGACCATTTGCAAAAAGAAAAGGAGGACTTGTGGCACCTTAGAGACTAACCAATTTATTAGAGCATAAGCTTTCGTGAGCTACAGCTCACTTCTTCAGATGCATATCGTGGAAATATGATCCACGATATGCATCTGAAGAAGTGAGCTGTAGCTCACGAAAGCTTATGCTCTAATAAATTGGTTAGTCTCTAAGGTGCCACAAGTCCTCCTTTTCTTTTTGCGAATACAGACTAACACGGCTGTTACTCTGAAACCTGTCATAGGACCATTTGCTTGTTCCTCCCCCATTCCCAGCGCACTTCAAAGAGAGATGAATACTGAGATCTCCTGGGGTTACAATTCATTTAAATGCTAGGATCTTCTTTCCACCGCTGAATGATCAGACTACAGCATAGACAGGGACTGTTGACTACGTTGTGGCCCCTACTCATATGTAACTGCACAAAAAACACAATCGTTACCTCCCCGCGTGTCTTTTGAGGGTTATTTATTTTTGCAGGATGTTTAACCCTTTCTGGCCATGCGTCACACCCCCGCATCAGACCCACCTGTCCCAACTCTGAGATAGCGCGT